>NC_139344.1:272280750-272880750 GCF_055883805.1 Amblyomma maculatum | reverse complement strand
AGGTTAATAGATACATGAAGGCCCGTAAGAATGTTCTATTTTTTTTTTGGAGGGGGGGGGGGGGGTCTTTAGGAGAGGTGCACGAACGGAAATGCAACGTTCTCCACGATCGCTTGCAGCGAACTTTGCACGATCTGTTAAGCGTTTTTTTTTTAATATACTTTGAAACTGTTTATTCAAAAGTGCGTCCTCTTATTTGCTTATTTTGCACTCCACATTGCCGATTACTCTTTGGGACATTAAATTGCATGTACCATATATGCCATACTTAAATATATCCTGCTTGATCAGAGCTACGTTGTACGTGGATATTTAATTCGTTCGTCAAAATCTTAATGACCTTAAGCAGAGTCCTTCAAAAACATTGAAGGACTCTGCCTTAAGAAAGAAAGTTCTGAGAAATGACGCTGCGTGACTTTGCCCGGATTCTAACAATGTTTACTTGCTTTCTATAGGGCCGGTGATGAAGTCACATCGTAGAAACTCGCGAAAGTGATATGAGAGAAAAGCTGCTTCACAAGTTCAGGTCTGTTTCGGCAATATCGCGCTGGAGTGACCGGTCAAACTAACAGCAGTTACCTTCGCAGCAACTTTTGTGTCCTTTTCTGTACGAATATATGCACGGGCACAAGTGAATGGAATTCCTCACAGGGCGGGCGGTGTCTTAACTTGATATATTATGTAGAACAAAACGTGAACGAGCTGCAGTCATTTGCTATTGCGCTATTCATCGTGCGGCCGAAAAGCAGTCACGACAATAGAGAGTTGCAAACGAACTGATGGAGTTTCAGTGCAGAATTGTGCAACGCACGTTAGCCGCAAAGGCTATCCGTCTACTTGTCGCGCTCAACGCTGCTGCCCATCGCTCTCATATTGGTCCAACCGCAAGAAACATGTGAAAACAGGTGCTATTTTCCTTTTTGTACCTCGTGGCGAAACCAACTACACCACAGCTTGCAGGAATATTGGGAATTATGCCCGAAAACACAGCAAGCGCCGCGCATCCAATGCAGACGGCCCGAGCTTTTGCCTACACCACGAAAGTCACTGCTGTCGCCAGCGCCGCCGCATCTCCAGTGACGTCACGGGCTGACGCTTGTCTATAGGGCAAGGCCGGTAGGCACTTTCTCATGGATGGATGGATGGATGGATGGATGGAATATAGGAGCGTCCCCTTTGAAACGGGGTGGTAGCAGTAGCTATCATGCTCATTTTTTTCCCTATATCTTAATTATTGATTTAGAATGGTTAACTAAACCACCATTCTATTTATTAAATTTTGTTCCTACATTACTAACATTATGTCACTTCTCTGATTTTAAGCCACCAACCTTCCAGTCGTTTTTTGCTAGTTTCCACCGCCGGTTTATTCACCCGGCCGGCCGGCCACTGTTATCTCTAAACCCCACAGCTTACTGTCCAATTTCCTCAGGCGTTCCTCATAATATTTTACTCTGAGCTTCCCGTACTTCGAAAGATGCCCAGCCCATATATCTCCCTGTACCGCCTCATTTGTAGTTTTGCCGTGGGCACCTAGTGCTAATCGTCCAACGGATCTCTGATTTGTTTCTAATGTCGACTGTACCTCTGATTTTAGGCACAAAACCGCATTTCCGAAAGTAAGTCCGGGTACCATAATTCCTTTCCAAATACCCCTCAAAACCTCTTACCTATTGTACCCCACAATGCCTTATGCTTCATTATCCCGGCATTCCTTCGCCCTTTGGCCTTAAGTGATTGCTCATGCTTTCCAATGTATGCCAATCCTTCGTTTACCCATACCCCCAGATATTTATATTCTGCTACTCTAGGTATTTCATAGCCTTGTATTTTAAGACCCTGATCAGTTGAGCCGTTGAAAATCATCAGACCCGACTTAACTGCGCTGAAACTGAAGCTTAGAGCGTCCCCTTCGTCTTCGCAATACTTAACTAGAGTGCAATTCTTCCAGACTCTCAGCTAGCAGCACAATATCGTCTGCATACATCAAACCGGGAAGGCGCTGCCCTACCGCCTTTCCACCTAATCTATATGACAGGTTAAAACCTAGGCTACTGTCTTGTATCCTCCGTTCCAGGTTTACCATATAAAGCATGAACAGCACCGGTGATAGAGGACAGCCTTGTCTTAATCCTTTGCAAACTTTGACATCCTCCGTACTTCTTATCCCTTCCCACGTAATTTCTACTTTGTTATCCCGGTATATTTCCTGTAGGAACTCTATTATCTCATAACCAATACCTTCTTCTTTTAATATGTTCCACAGGAGTTCCCTGCTTACGTTGTCGTACGCCCCGCTCAGTCCTGAATCAGTGGCGTAGCCTGGTGGCAGAATTTGAACTAATACCAAGATGGCCACCGTGGGACCCCCGCCTTAAAGAACACCAGGTTGTCGAAATTTCCGGATCCCTCAACTACGGCGTATCTCGCAGCCCGAGTCGCTGCGAGATACGCAGCGACTCGGGCTGCGAGATGTGAACCGAGCCAAACCCCTAAATTTAAGATTTCTGTCCATCTTAAATAATGTATGAGCCTTAGCCTTCTTTTCAAATCCCCATCCTTTTTTTTTCTTCCACATGATACGCAGCGAGAGTACGAAATTTAAAATGTAACAGCTAAATGTGTTTAATTATATGCAACTGCTGCAAAAAGGTTAGGGCCGCGCACAAGCGCCTGTTCACTATAACTGCTGGTTTTTGGCAAAAAGATAAGGGATTTGTTCTAAACACGTAAGCCTATTATTGATATACGCCCGTGAAAATATACCTGACCCTTCCGAATGTATGAAAGCTAGGAGAGCGAGCTTTTTCCCTCAATGCCATCCTGGCGAGTTTCCGCTGATAACGGGCACAAGCTGAGAGAAAGCTGACCTAGCTGCGTCGCCACAATGACAATGTAAGCAAAAGTCTTCCCTTATCAAAAAAAAAAAATTGACAAAAGAGTATTCCACTAATTGGATCGGTGACATGTCCACCTTTCGCGCAGCCAGAGACCAAATCTGAAGCGGCCGCTTACATTGAAGATGATGGTGGCGCCACCTCGCGGGTGAGACATAAACTGCGACACTGAACGGCGCTCAGTCCATAGAGTCAGTCTTTGTATTAACTCTATGGCTCAGTCAGCACACCGTGCCACTACCCTAGAGCACTTTACCCCATGGAAAGCTCTTCATTTCTGCTCGCTTGACTCGATGGCTTTTCACTCCTTCGTTGCTACATGTTACAGTTACTTCACTTGGCGTCGATTTCGCGGTCGGCGTGTTTTGGACACACAGATCGCGGATTCCGAAAAGGGAAAGCGCAATTTATTTACTCGTTTCATTGACGCCGCACTCGTGCAACTTGAATCTGGTGTACATTAAAGGGCCACTGTCCAGGGAAGGCCCTTTTAAGCAAAGGAGCCCAGTGTTTTGATCAGGTACCGGAGATAGTCTGTGCAAAATGCTACAGTGACACGCGCGCCGCAAAGCATCGAAAATACAATTCAAAGCTCTCTCATGCTCTCCTCCGGGAAGCCAGTTTCCCCGTTTCCTGCGCTGGCCCGACGGGCCACGATAATGACGTACGTACCGCGAACGACGTCTATTGGTCCGTCTCGCTGACTGACGGGAGAAGGATGGGTGTCTACCGCTCGCTACGCGCTTTTTCCTCGCCACGGCCAGACTGAATCCAGCGGCGCGCGCTGCCTCGGCCGTTTTTTTTTTTTTGCCCGCGCTCGCGGAGTGCCACGTCCCACCTCCCGCCAAACGCGGAGGAGGAAGGGGAATTTGTCTTGCGGAGGCTAGACGGCTAGACGACCTCGGGCAGGAGAGTGAAAAACCTTTGCGAGGGAACGGAAGGAGAGAAGCATGACAGAACCGGGTGATTGCGGTGGCTGTAACTGCGTTATTAGTTACTCTTTTCAAAAACATTTTGCGGCCTTGCGTTCTAGGGGTGAAGTCTCACAGTCACCGCGGAAGAAAATATTTTCGACCGGAGGGTGGACAGTGGGCCTTTAAGGCTGTCTGCTGTACTCGGGTCCCAAGAGCATTCCTGCACCAGCACACAGCTTTCGGCAACGGCGCCACCGCTGGCACTCCGGCCGGGAGACGTACCGGTACCTGAGCCGCCGCTCGCCGTGAACAAACGGGGACGAAAGGAAAAAACAATTGTTGTTTCATATTTGTCATCTGCGTTGTCAAAATCCTATCACCATCACCATATGCTATGAAACAAAGCTTCGATAATCAGGCTAAGAGACTTAGGGAAGCAAGTATTATCCAGCTGAGCTTATCACTTTGGGTTGCAATAAAATAATTAAGTAGCTTAAATCACCGGCATTGCTGCCGCCTTCACAGAAAGAACAGAAACGAAAAAAGTTCTCAGTCCTTCCCTATGCACATCGCTTTCTCATGGTCTTAAAAATGAGGCCCATAAGTATGAAGTTGATGTTTTTTCGGCCCCTAATAAGCGCAATAAAATTTGTTAAATGGTAGAAAATAAGTCCCGCAATCCTAGCTAATAAATCTGTAGTGCACGATAACAGATTTGTGCCGTGTTCCAAAGGGGTAGTTTATAAAATCCCCCTGTGGTCAGATATACATTGGACAAACGGGACGTAGTATGACGTCACGGACGCACTGCTACGCCTTTTGAAGGTCAAATGATCGGCGCAAAATGAAAGTTTGGCCTATGGGAGAATATATATAAATGGGAGGCTTATCTAATAGGAGGCTTCTGCGCTGAAAGGCCACATAGGCCTCAATTAAATTCCACTTTATATACCGAACGGCCGCCACTCTGGTGCTTATGCAAGCTGGAATCTAGCTCTCGCACACATTTCTTCAAAAGTTGACTGGTCTACCCGTGTGTCGGCAGGAACAGAGTAGATGAAGCTCAATCAAGCTTCTTTCATTTGCAAGGTAAGTGTGATGTAATGTAATCAGTGTATGCTGTTACATACACTATGCCGCCGCCTGGCAGTGGTAGACATCTAATATGCACCCAAGAAGAAATGAAGGCAGCAGGGGACGCGCTGCCGCGCGCTGCCGTGCGCAGAAGATGCGCCGCGGCCTGTCATTCGACGCGCTGCTCAATCGTCGGACACTCCCACGTATGCCCCAAGGTAGTCGAAGCAGTCGAAGCATAGAGAAAGAGATTGGTAAAGAGCGGTCACTCGGCGAAAACCGGCCCCAGGAAATGACGCGCGACTTTTTGAGCTGCCGCCGGTTGATGGATGGCGGCACCAATTGTGCGCATGCGCGGACGCGCGCGCGACGGCACTCGCTGCAGCGGCAGCCCGCCGGAGCACTAGCAGACGACAAGAAGTTGTCGAAGGAAGCTGTGTGCTCGTGACTCGCCGCGCTTGTGCGGCACAGACCTCTCGTGGGCTGCTGCGCGGAACGACAGCGGTTTGAAACGACGGCAAGGTGAGCAACGTTTTTTGCTTAACTACGCTGCATTTCAAGCAGTTTACGCTGACCATGCCGGCCGGTGGCAATAAGTTTCGCAGCTCGTGAACAGGCGCGCCAGCTGTTCAGGCGCAGTTCGTTACGCCGTAACTCTGGCGGTTCCCACCACGGCGAGGTGTAATATGTTGTGTTCTCGGGAAATAGCTTCATTTCGAACAGTTTAGCTCGTAACGCTTGACAAAGTGGCATGTGAAGGCATCAAGGCACGCCGTTGCGCCAAAATGGCGTGTTCGCCGGCCGGTGCGGCCATGGTGACGCAGTTTGCCGAACGGCTAGTTTTGCTAAGTGTCGCGTTTAGCAGAGCAACGGTAAAGTGAGAAACGTTTCATTCTTGACTTTCTTGTCAAACTACGCAGTATTTCAGGCAGTTTAGCTCAGTACGGCGGTCTGCGCTTCACAAAGTCGCACATGAAGGGCAGCCAACAGGCATGACCAAGCGCTCGCCAATATGGCTCGCCGGCCGCGATGACATGTGACATGCAATGTTGTGCAGATGTGACATGGCGCGAGGTTTTGCGAACGGCTAGTTTTGCGTGGTGTCGCGTTTAACAGTGCAACCGCAAGGTGAGAAATGTTGCATTCTTGTAAAACTGCGAGGCATTTCGGGCTGTTTAGCTCAGCGCGGTGGTCTGCGCTTCACAAAGTCGCGTATGAAAGGCAAGCCAACATGGCGTGCTCGCCGGCCGCGGTGAGGCCAGGCCGCGGTTTTGCGAACGGCTAGTTTTGCGTGGTGTCGCGTTACATTTAACAGGACAACGTTAAAGTGAAAAATGTTTTATTATGCGGCAAGCTTCATTGCTTCAGCTGTTCAGTGCTCTTGAAGAATATTCTTAGTTTAGTGGCTGCTATTTCACGCTCTGTAGAAATGTATTTTCAGATAGGTTCGGTTAGCCTGCATTTCCTGACCTCTACGTTGCAAGAGTAGCTTTTGTATCAATTTTACTAATGACAGCTTTTCTGTTCTGGACCGTAACTGCTGCTCAGAAAGTTTTCAGTACCCAGCCACATGCACAGATGTGCGCTCGGTGCAGTGGCCTTACATTTCATTGCAACCTTCTGCATCATGTTCATTCCTTTTCCAACAGCACTGCATGGACCTACGGACTGCAGCCGAAGCACGGCAGATGCGACGAGTGAATGGTGGGGCCTTTTCTCAAGCGTCAGTACTCCTCTCTGCCCTGGACAATACAAGTTACCCTTGCTAAGGTAGCCGCGACTGGGACTGTGTAGTTTATGTATAATGCCTGTTTTGTTACATATCATTTGCAATAATTCGGAAATAACTTATGCTATTTTTTGTCTCTACCTAAGTGCTGTTTCTCACCTTGTGTATTTTTATTCTGTATTGTGCACATCGCCTAATGTGTGTCAAGTATTGTCAATGCATCCGTCTAAATCTGTTGCATCTCGTGTTTTATATGCAGCAAAATAAATTCATTTCACGAAGCACTTGGCGTCTTTTCTGCAATATTGTATTGCAAAGGCTGTGGCGCAGCTGCGTTGATGGGCAGTTTAGAGAACTGGGAATCTATTTTTCCTGTTGTTATGCATGCTGAAAATAAATAGAAACACTAGCAGACCATTTAAAACCAAAATAATGTGCCAAAAGGGCCGGGAAGGGCGCAGCGCATGGCTAGCGTTCAAATCGCGCGCCCTTCAGCAAGACCGGATGTAGTTGCCGCCGGCCGCTTGGTGCACTACAGTCAAATGGGCCGCTGGGCCCTATGGGAGTGTCCGCTCTTTACCAATCTCTTTCTCTATGCTAAAGCTTTGGATGGCTTTGGCTTCGTTTGTTTTGCGACGTGATATCGTCTGCTAGTAAATTATCGTCTTCAGACAGGAAAACCGGTTAGGTCAGATATTTGTCATGTAGTTTTTAACAGATAGGAAGCACTTGCTGCTATTTAAAGTAAAGAAAATTATCATTTTATTACTGATGTCCACCGTGGTCATATGGCCAAAGGAAACAAATATACACTCTCATAATCACGGAGGTTAACATTACCGCGCGTTCACATTACCCCATTTTCTATGCGCTTTGGTGAAGGACGTGTTGCTCATTAACGTGTGCATTCATAGCAGCATACATACTACCGCGGTATTATTATATCACGTGATGCAAATTTTGTGCTGTTAAATTTTTTTTTTTTTTTTGGTGACCACCACATTACTGCGAAAGGCGCGGTCGCGATTCTACTGTACAATATACCATATATAGTGTATATATCTCTATTATCTTATTTTTGCCTACCCTGTCCTTTCTCTCTGTCGCTCTTCTTTGATTTCCTCTACCGCTTCCTTACTATCCTTTTATTTTCGCCGCCTCAGCCAGGTGCTGCCGGGGATAGCAAACATCTTTTCCTCCCTTTTTGATATCTAATGATAAATAACCACATACTACTGTTTAATTTTTGTGGCACAGTACGTCGATCTAACGTCGTTACCAGCGTGATTTTGCAGTAAATCTAAGTGCCCCAGCATATGTTAAGTTCAGTATCCATGCATTAAATGTACAGTCCAATACCATCACAGCTAAAATCGAAGGGTTGGTCCCCAGCATGGTCTTAGAATGGCGCAAACTGTAACGAGGCCCGGAGACGAAGTGTTCTCGCGTTTCATTCTTTTAATATATAGCTTTATTGGCATGCAATGCTGCTATGTTCAAGTCCGACTTGCAGACTGCCACTTGATATATGACTTGATTCATACAGCTGCACAAAAATGAAAGTTTGAAGCCATATCAAGCCCTGTATGCCCGATTATATTAGCACACATTTTTACCATAGGTTTCCTCTGCAATTATATGACCATCACATTAAATGCTCCTACTTCGATTTTGTCTCATTGCATTCAGCATTAACTCAGGAAAACAAAGTATGCAGTTACTATACGTCCTGTTACTATACTTAATCCCTCTCTCATAACATAACGAGAGAGGTGTCCCTTACAAGGATTAGGGCCCTTACCCCATCGGTGACATGCCGACGGGGCTCTGAAGAGGATGCAGTGCAGAGTACATGCCCTAAGTGTACAAGGCCAACTGCCGAAGTGGGTCTTCGCCACCTTTTATGGACGTGCCCAGGAATGCAGCCGTCAAGAATAAGACAACTACAAGAAGTTGGACTGTCGGCTACGAGGGAGGAACATTTACACGTGTGGCTAATGGACAATATTAAGAGCCGGAGCTTGCTCCGGTTTCTTGAAGAAAATAGACTGCATGACTTCCTTTAAGAAGACAGCCTCATTCTATGCCACATGGCAAGCCTTTGAATAATAAAAAAAAAAATGAGTGCACTTCTGGGTGACCATTTTCCTACTAGTGAAATGCAGGACATGATGGGGGGGGGGGGGGGGGGTGGCATGGTCAAAAATTGTCAAATTTACAATAATTTATTTCTCAACTTTTGGTGTGAAATTTTCTCTTGCAATATTTTCACATCTGTCTGAAACAAGGCAAGGGAGCAAATAATACAAGTTGAAGTTCATATACATATATGTAAACAACACTGTTTTATACAACTCTGTTATCATTGTAGTATATGCTCTGACACATTATTGACCTGAGATGTACATGCCACTGCCAACCGGTGGCGAGATGTGGCTCCTATTTTATACTGTGCTGTGCTATTCAGGCATCCTTCCCTAACCGAATTTAAAGTATTTCATGCTGCTTGTTGATGCAGTATTCATACTACTTTTAGAAGAGTTGAGTGAAGAACAGCTACAGCATATTGGTAAGTTGAAAAATTTTATTCAGCTATGTTGTTTCAATATTTTAATAGTTCACACTTTTCTAACAATTATGCATGACATAAAAGAGATTAATAAGAAAGATGCATACGACATATTTCAAAATGTACAGGGATTGCAATCACTGGCTTCAATTAAGCTAAATGAGAGCTGTAAATATTGTCATTTACACATTCCTCAGACAAAGCAATTGCTGGATGTCACAACATAATATGTCACAACATAATAATAGTAGCTGTTCAAATACTAAGTAACAGTTGAGCTTGCACTCTTGGTGGATTTGCCCCTCTGCAAAGGATCAGTGGTTAGGGCACTTGATCGCTGTGCCCAAGGATGCAAGTTCAAACACAGGACATGACTGCTGCTTTTCATTGGAGAGGAAAAGCAAGGCACCCGTGTACTGCATGACACCAGTGCACTTTGAAGAACCCCAGGGGGTTGAAATGACACGGAGCTGTTAACTGGTATATGTCTACCATTGTGGATATTGCGCATTAAATAATGCAGTGCATTTTACAAGGCGTGATTTCAGTTAACAAGGTATCACTTCATTTTAATAGGGATAAAAAATTTGTTAAGCCATGCAGAGTATCAAATTTGATATTTGTCAGACAATTGAACTAACCAGAATCCATGTGTGAGATTGTGCATGAAGATGCCGATGTATTCTTTATAGTCATATTTTAGCATATAGCTAAAATGAATAATATTCCCCAGGAAAATAAAATGGGCACCCAGTCAAATACAGCAGATCCTATCACAACAGGCTGAACAAACCCAACTTTCCTGCCTTTGCAATTGTTTTGCTTATTGCACAGAATGTTTTGCCAGTGCTAATACATACTTTATTTGTTCATGTCTGTGGTGCAGGTCACTTGCTACAGGAGTTTGTTGGACGAAGACTCTATAACCGGCAAATGATGATATTCAATCTGCATCAATTGCTTCACCTCGTAACAGCTATTAGAAACTTTGGATATCTGTGGGGACATAGTGTTTTTGTTTTTGAGAATGGGAGTGGCAGGCTCAATAAAATAACTGGTGCAAAATGGGTGCCAAATAAGGTGGTGGAGAAGCTGGTAATGCTACAACAGCTGTAGCTCAACACTTCATTCCTTTGAGAGATAAGTGAAAGACCTCATTAATGCCATGCTGGCTAATCCACTGACTGCTACAGCTACACACATATTGATGGAGCATGTCTTCTTGGTCATGCCAACTGCACACCTAGCCTGTCAGCAGAGGCCATCATTTTGATGGTACTAGTACTATTTTTCTTTGTAAGAAACTTGTTTGCATTGATAGTACACACAGGCTGCGAAGACACATTACTGAGTGCTTTTTGTCTCTTCTGACTGCTCTGTCAATATTGAAATTGAATGATATTGCAGCATCATGCCTTCTCAATGAATTTCCAGCTGATAACACAGTATATATGTAGGTATGTGATTTGCCAAACCTTATTGAGCGGGATTAAGATTTAATACTTTGCTTGTACTCTCAGTTTGGCTTATAGGGTTTAACATCCCAAAGCGACTTAGTCTATGAGAGATGCTGCCATGATGGGTTATGGCAATGTTCAAACATCGTTGCTCTTAAGAAACATCGACGTAAAGAACGACACGAAACACAAGAGCGCAAACTATCAACTGAAATTTTATTGCGATGAACACACATATACAGCATCACACATACCAACATCACAAAAATCGACAAGTCAGCAAAGTAGCTATCGTCTCAAGGGTGAACGTGATATCTCCTTCACAAAAAAAAAAAAAATATGCATGCTCTCATGCGGTCGTGCATATGTGGGGCAAGCGGGAAGATGCCTTAACGAAAGGCTCAGAGAGCACAGGTACAACTGTAACCAAATTAGTGTATCTGGAAATCTGGTGCCACACTGCGCTAGATGCAAAGATTGTGCATCATTTTTCAATGAGACGGCAGTTCTTCTGAAATCTAAAGACAAGCTAACAAGGGAACTGTGGGAGGCCCACTGTATCGAATCCGGGAATGGGACATGTGTAAGCGACCCTTCGGTCCCCCTATCGAAAGAAGAAAGGGAATTCTTGGGAAAATAAAGAAAAGGAGACAAATGGTTTTTTTTTTCTTTTTTTTTTTTTTGTGAAGGAGATATCACATTCACCCTTGAGACAATAGCTACTTTGCTGACTTGTCGATTTTTGTGATGTTGTTATGTGTAATGCTATATATGTATGTTCATCGCAATAAAATTTCAGTTGATAGTTCGCACTTTTGTGTTTCACATCGTTCTTTACGTCAGTTGTTCTTAAGCACAACAATGTTTGAACATGTCAGCTGTCACCAACTAGCCCAACTAGAAACCCTCTTGATGGTTATGGCAATTTCAATCACCTGTGGTTTTTTTTAAAATGTGCAGTGGAATTGTACAGTAGACAGGCACCATATGCTTTTCACCTCCATTGAAAAGCAACCACTGTGGCTAGGATTGAATTCGTCTTTGGGTTTATATCAAGCCCCGTAAGCACTGAGCCACATAGTGAGCATATGCTTTGTACAGTGCACTCTGACTAGATTATGATGAAATGTCACTCAGTATGGCCCACAATTTTTAAGACGCAGCTACTGTTAATAAACGTGGGAGTGCAGTGATGGAAAAACTTTGCTGCTAGCTGCTAACAGAATATTTTCAGTGTCTTGCTGTTTTGTATTAAGGTGCATTCAACTACTCTAAAGTTCAAGCTGGTTACTGTTTTCTTGAGCATGTTGTAACTCACATTGTCATTATACTCTACAGGGTACAGGGTGCTTCTAACTGTGGCTAAATACCAGCTGCTGCTTTCTCTTTACTTGTACCCAGCAATAAATATGCCATAGATATTTTGAAGTAGTGCCTGCAAAATGAAGCTTATACACTTAGCTAAACAAAACTACACTTAAGCAAGTAAATTAGGTCTACTAAAAGAAATAGGGGGCATGAGGGATTGGCAGGATGCTGGTACACAATGCTATTGCCTTGCAGGCTAAGCAAAGATTCACATAGCTTTCCTATTTGTGAAGTTATTGTCTGATATCAATGCTCTAATTCAAAAAGCAGATGCCTCCAGGTCAATAATAAGCTTCCAAAGAAAGTCATGCAGCACCTTAGCATCAAGTTGTGCCACAGGTAGAATGTGTACGTCTGTTTGAAGAACCCCTGGAGCATGAATATGTGGACGGCTTTCGCAGGGCTTCACAACTAAATAGGAGCCAAGCCAGCTTTGCGATCAAAATTTGCTTCAAGTTGCATTTCATCTATCATTAAAGTTGCTGTTTGTTCATGCTCTGTATGTGTTCAGAACCCCCTTCACTTAAGAAAGTTAGATTCCTGTTTTATGTAGCCGGACTTGTGTTTTGTGATAACATCCAGAGCCATTCTGACTGTATTGGTGTGAGACAACCTTCCTTCAAACGAACTTTTCAAAAACTTATCAGCGTGAGATGAAACTGTGAATTGACTTGCAAAAGCTAAAGAACCTGGGGGGCATCACAGTATTGTTTAAAACAAGATTGACTTTGTTTTTGAAGAATTTTAGCACCTCCAAAATGCAAAATGCTCATCACTCACTTAATCCAGTAAAGTTGCTACCAAATCATAGCATTGCACGTATTAACTGTTGCACGTTATTAGCACTAAATTCTTCATTTTTCCAGATGCAATATGTGAAACGCCCTGCCAAACACCATCGTGTCATGTACTGATTGTAAATCATTCAGGGTAAAACTGAACGACCAACTTTTGTGAAGGCATTGATGGTGACGTCGGCGGAATTGTGGGCGCGCGGGGGGGGGGCAGCGCTTACATTGTCTTGCCTTTTTTCGCGTGTTTAATACTTCATGTATATAACATAGATTTATATAACAGTTTCGGCATCATTTACTTATGGTATGTTGTTATTTTTATTTTTCATATTGTTCCGTTTAACCCGGCCATGCCCTATTTCTCTCGTTTCTGTTTTCCTGTTGTTCCAATGTTTTCCCGTTCTTGTTCGCATTGCATATTAAGTTTGCTCCCCCCTTATGTAATGCCCTCAGGGGAAAATAAATGAAATTAAATTGCAGAAGACGAACCCTTTCAGAAGGCTCACATGCGTGCCGATATTCTTGTGAACCTCTATTAAAACACATGTAGCACTGTTTTCAAATCCCTTCGGTCACTCAGCTTTTCAGGCTCAAGCAACTCATCACAATTGCGCGGCGTCACTAAAAAAGCGCTTCTAGGAAAAAGATGGGCAATGACACAATCACCCGCGAACGGATTGCGGAGAAGAATGAATAGGACCGTGCTATTTTTTTCTTCCGAAGTTCGCGGTTGTTTTCGGTACATATGTCCGTGCGTTCAATGAACGCTGATAACATGCAAAGTGATAGCGGCCAAGGCGTGGCGATCGTTCATGCTACCGACCGACTGCAGTGCGTCTGCGACTGCTATTACCGCCGCGCGAGCCATTTTTTGGTGCGTCTTAATTGTCACCGCGAACCATAGTCTTTACATGGCTTATACATATACATATGATTCTCTCAATAAATGTATAAAAAGTGAGCGAAACAGCCTCATTAATTATTTGCAACGACTGCGTTCGGGACACGTGGCTCAAGCGAGTAGCTGTGGTGAAGTCCGTTTCTTCCGCATTTGCCGGCCTGTACAGCGAGGTTTCCGCTTACGCGGAACGGAGTATCCGCATCAACCGTACGCACTCCGTAGTTACCGCATCATGTCAGTGAGGAATCCGTATGCTCCGCACACATCCGTCCGCAATCGCCGTACATGCTCCGTACACTCTATTAGGACATCCATATCAATCACATGACGTCTATATGTTCTCCGCACACGACCATCCGCATCCGCAGCATGAAATCCGTAAGTTCCGCAAGGACTTCCGTAACGAACGTATGAAATCCGCTTGTTTTCTGTAAGTGTGATGCGAAAAACGTACGGAATCCGTACATTTTCTGTACTGCTGCAATAGGGGGGCTCGCCATGCTCGCAGTCTGCACGAAAAGCTGCCATTTTTTCTTTTTTTACCACCGTGTGAAACTAAAATGGCAAACTCGACAGTCTTTTGACTTTTCATTTTTCAGGGATTGCATCTAGAAAGTGCACACATCGTATTCGGTCCTTTCCCCAGGTAAACATACGATGCTGCGCTTAGTTCCTGCGCGCAGAAAACGGTCATTTATTCGATCAACTTGCGGCAACGTTTTCTTTCTCGGCAATGAAAAAGCTGTCTTCTAATCACTAATTTAATGTCACATGATCGTGCTATGACCACGCGGTTTTGTTTTCTATGCGCGTTCTCACTGACAACTGGATTTGTACAAGATGTTAAGTAGATCCAGGGAGGTAATCGGCGTCCACTACAGGCATATTGGGTCGTGAGTGCTAGCCGGCTTCCTGGCCAACATGGCACGCGGCCGACCGTGGGCAGCCAAATGCCCCAGCAACCGTTGCCAAACAGGTCGGCGTTCAGTCGGGGTTACAAGCTCGGGCCATGGATGCAGGCTGACTTCTGCCCTACCTAATACATGGCCGGCCATGGGCCGCCCATTGGCCGAGCTACCGTGGCCGAATTGGTCGGCGTTCAGTCGGGTGCCTGAGCTTGGGCCTTGGTTGATGGCCGACTTCCGTCCTACCTGGTACATGGCCAACCATGGGCCGTCATTCGACCGAGCATCGAATGCCGGCAGGTCGGCTGCCGACCAGCTGCCTATGACCGGCCATAGGTTGGCAGTCGGCCAATGCTGTCTGGGTTGGCAGCCTTAATAGCTCTGCGCGAACGGCGTTTCTGTTCTGGATTCTTGTTGCTTCTGTGGACTATTATGTGGCTATGTTTCTACGCGAAAATTGTGCATGCAACTAAGCGACCAAAATGTACTCGGTTTTGGCGCTCAATAATAAAGCCGCCCGTTGAAGGCTAAGTGTTAGACCATGTTTCCCTCTTAATGTGTGGAATTATCTTTTATTACAACCTTGCGTCTTCCTGCTGGTCTTGCATCAATTGTTTTATAGCGTGGCTTCGTTAGCTCAAATACTTGCTTTGTTCTGAAACTTCACAGTGGGAAGCGAATATGTGACTGTGGTCGTTGAATTTTATTTCGTTGCTATTACGTTATTTTATTTTATTTTTTTGAAGGAGCAATGGCTCGAAAACCTCATGCCTTCCCGAAATTTCACTCCTTCCTGCCCATTTCAGTTCTTTCTCCGCGCCAACCCACTACGAATATCCTGGCGCCGTCCCCAGAACGCGGTGAGTGCACTTTTAATGCGAAAGCATTTGTTGGCGCATGAGTGGCGTGGACAGACCTTTCATCAATGCGTGTCCGCACAAACTGTCAATAAACGATTACTTGAGTAATTAATAACAGCACCAAATCTGTTATCCAACTAAATCAGAGCCCCGCCAACTCGATGGTGACATCTAATTTGGATGGGCCACCCCTAAATTTCATACTCGTCAAAATCGGAACAAAAATGATGTCTAACATAATTCGAGTAAGGCCAATTCAGTGGTGACGTTCAAACTTAGGTGGGCCACCCACGAATTTTGGCCTCCCTAATTCCCGAAATTTGACTTCATGCGAATTTCACCGAAATCGGTCTCTAACCTAATTCAAGAAAGGCCACCTCAATGGTGACTTGTAAGTTTAGGTGGGCCACTTCGAAAATTTGCTCCCTCTACCTGCTGAACCCCAGAATTTTGACCTTGTCATAATTTGACCAATAAAAACAGCAACTAAGCAACTGAGCAACGAAAAGTAAAATTCATAACGGAACTAGGCACGGAACTCGCAATGCTTTCGCATTTCTGCACGGAAGCAGACTTATGTGCACCCCTTTATTTTTTGTAGCTGGTGGAAAAGAAAAAAAAAATCAGAATGGCTTATGTCGGCCTCTGTTGGTTGCTCACTGCATGGAGGTTGAGACAGCTGAACAATGACACATGACATGATATGCATTATAGGAAATGGTCGGCATCTTGCTGGTGGCTCAAACCCTTGATGAAATAGCAAACTTCCAGGGTGCACCAAAGCTGGTGGCACGGCAAGTTTCCATCATATCAAGGCGTGTAATCGCTCGCGGTGGCTGCGCTGACAATTCTTCTCTCTCACAGGGGGGACACCATCGCGGACGTGCTGCTGTCCCTCAAGCACGCGGTGGTACACCCCAGCTCACCGGCGGCGGGCACCGGGCCCTACGGGGCCGGGCCGGCCGAGGCCCCGCCGCCGCCGCCGCACGTGTTCCCCACCTCGATGAGCGTGAACCTGTCCATGAACATGACCATGGGCGTGGCTGGCTGGGAACCCAGCTACGCACAGTGGGGGCCGCCTCCCTACCACCACCATCCGCAAGAGGAGCTGTACGCGAGCCCTGGCTATCCGGCGGACATGGCAGCGCCGCCGCCGCCACCTCCACCGCCGCCGCCCCCCCACCAAGCGGCCCCTGGGTCCCAGGTCGCCGGAGGCCAAGGCGCGCGAGGAAGCGCCGCCGATGGACGCGTCAACCTGTGCGGCATCTGCGGCAAGGCGTACGCACGGCCCAGCACGCTCAAGACGCACCTGCGCACCCACTCGGGCGAGCGGCCCTACCGCTGCCTGCAGTGCAGCAAGTGCTTCTCGCAAGCAGCCAATCTGACGGCGCACTTGCGTACGCATTCCGGAGAAAAGCCATTCCGGTGCCCCGTGTGCGAGCGCCGCTTCTCTCAGAGCTCTTCGGTGACGACGCACATGCGGACGCACTCAGGCGAGCGACCGTACCGCTGCTGCCTCTGCAAGAAGGCCTTCTCGGACAGCTCGACGCTGACCAAGCACCTGCGAACCCACTCGGGCGAGAAGCCGTACCAGTGCCGGCTCTGCCTGCTCCGCTTCTCGCAGTCGGGCAACCTGAACCGGCACATGCGCGTCCACGCCAACGCCTCCTGAGCCCCCCGTTAATTTAAGATGCCCCCTTTTTCTACGCAGAGAGAGATGCTTCGCAGGTCCGCGAGCTGATCCGAGAAGCGCTACTGTGCAGTTTCAGAGGTACAAAATAAAGTATATTGCCGCTGCTTCACCCCTGCTCCATCTGTGCAGACAGCGTACTGTGGGCTCCCTCTCGCTACTCCAACGAAGAGCTCGAGAAAGGAAGGCGTTGACGCCACACTTGACAGAAGAATGAGTAGTGAGATCGATTGGCATGGCCTGCGTGCACACTGTGCAACGCGGACGCAACCAATCCCCGGAAGTCCAAAATTGACGACAGAATTCAATTTCCTCGTGCATTCGATTGAGCTGAGTAGGCTATGAGACATGTGAACGTACGCGTCGGCTAGAATTTGGTACCCGAAATTTTCGAAATGCTAAACTCACAAAACAAAAGTGAGTGTTACAGTTTCGGACGCTTGCAGTGAAGTTGTGGGAATGAGTGCGCTGCTTGGCATGTTTACAAACAAAGAGAGAAAATAAGTTCCTTGAGAACACTATGCACTGAAAATTTGCCGACTGTCTATACGACACTTCCAGAAATTCTAAAGCGAATAGCGGGTCTTCAAAGTGAGATACAGAGGAGTGGTTTACACGCAACACAAGGTCCGCAATTCGTAGAGGTATTTTAATAAATCATGTACAGCATTGCGGTAACCACGTGGAGATTCGGTGGAGGCTCCATTCGAGAGTCTTATTGACGTGTCGGGCGTCTCACATCCTTATGAAATTTTACAGATGACGTCGAGGATTGGGGCAGGTGCGCATTGCTGCCCCTTGTGGCTGCGTTTGATAGACGCGCGACGCTTTCGTGCAAGTCCCTATCGGTTTCGGCGACCTGGGACTTATTGTCCATCACTTACCTGCATGAGGTGAGTTGCTAGGCTAGTCAGTTCCAAATATTTGATTGTGCGTGCGTGCGTACGTGCGTGCGTGCGTGTGTGTCATTGCAGTTCAACGTATTCGTTACAGCTTTAGAGTTTTTTTTTTTTTTTTTGCCACTTTAAGAGGTTGTTGATCCAACCTACAGCCAGCGCTCTCGGCCACGTTGCGTGGTCTTCTGACGACCCAACTTGCCGACCAATAAACGCTCAAACATGCAACCTAACAGAGAACAAGCCTCCTGGCAGCCGTGGTAGGTAGTAAGTAGCTGGTTAATACTTATTCCAACCACAAGCCAACCACATACAGCTGAAAAAACTTGCACATGATTTCAGCGCGATTTCAGCGCCGCAAGAGCCCACCACCGCACCCTCCATCTCCTCTGCACCCTCTAACGTGTCCAGCTCGGCCATTCGAACGTTTGGAATCGACTTTTATGGGCTTCTTCTCTGCTTTTCCGCCGTCATTAGGTGGATCATTGTTGCAATCGACCATTTTATCCGATATACGAAACTGCTGCTTTACCAGCTGCCACTGCCCGTGACGTTACATGGTTTTATGTTTGAGAACAACGGTCGAGGTGGCGTGTTTTAACGAGGTAGTGTTAAATCCGGCGTCGGCAGCCGGCGGCCAGCGTCGGCTGCCGTCCGTCGGCTTTGGCGTTGTGAGCGAAAAATGACGAGCTTAGCTCTGACAGGCGGTAGCTAGCAGCTTACATGGCCGCGCACTGACTGGACGTAGGGTTGCCTGACGATACATTTGGCAGGAGCGGCCAACTCGGGCCTCTCCTTTCATATGGGAGGATGATATTAAAATCAGTCTGCCAGGACCATTGCAGACCATTGCACCATTGCGCATGCGCGGTCATGCGGCTTAGTTAAAACGGGGCTTTATATGTGGGATGGTAGCCTATGCTATCGCGTCATACCCTTAAAGGGGGAACTTAAGTCCTTAAGTGTCCTCAATAACTTTTTTGTCTGATTCCGTGGGCGCCCTTCTTCAGGAGTGCCATGTTCACCGTACAATGTCTTCCTATATCATCCGCAGACAAACGGAATGGTTGAGAATTTGAAGTCTTCAAGTGACCTTGACAATACATACAATACAATATTTATTGCGCAATAAAGAATACAAAATACAGATAGGCCTGCCAAAGCCTCAGAGGGCTTGACTGACAGTGCCTGGCAGTCAGGTTACAGGAAACTTCACACAGCTATTAACAGAAACAGTAAAACAAAAATTATTTTGAACTTTCGAATTTCCGATTGCTTGCATAATCGCATATTTTGTGTTGGAATCTAAGATGGACGCCGATACAGCAGGAAATTACGCGTTCTTTTATAATTGGTGGCCCTTTTAGCGATTATAAAGGGTCATTTGGGCCTTAAGCAGTAGGATGGGGCACACCGTCATTCCAAAAGTGCTTGATTACTGTAGTTTCGACCATCAGGGAGATTAAGTTAGGTAAATTCATCAGCTTAAATACTTCTGTAGCTTCGTTTACACACAATTCATATGCCGTAGTTGACAATAAGAAATTCAAAATTTAATTAATTCTAGAAGTCCACCTGAAATACAGTCTATAAGCCGTCAACCAATAGCGGAGCACACGGTAAGCTAAAGCATGGAAGATAATTTTTCGCATGGAGATTGGCATGAAATATCGCACATTATACACAATGAGGCACTTGTACTCTTTACGAGCGATAAGGCGAAAGCCATTCGGGCTGATTCTGCTGTATTGTTTATTTGCCAGAACCCCGCTGATCACAGAGTGCTTCTTCCGTGCCGGATTCGAGGTGAGCAGCTTCACTCAGCGGTGATGGCGCGCGCTCGATGCGGCGCTTGGTCTCCATAGCTGGCGGCAGATGGCGTGCGCCACGCGCCCTCCTGGAGACCGGTTTGAAGATGTCGTCGTTGCGCCCCTACGTTGCCTTGGAGACGGCAGGAACGCTAGACAAGGAGAAGTGAGATTTTTTCCGTTGCGTAGTTGGTTAAATCGCAGAGGATTCCGGGCAGGGGAGGATTTTTTTTATTAAAGTTTAAATCAGAGTCTCGCCGATATCCTGTGGAATCCAGCGGAATCTCGCGGGCACACCTCGCGAACGGACGGATCCTGCTAACATGTATAAAGGCTTTCACCTTAATAAACATGAAACCGTGCACATGTTTTTACGTAAGTATGACAAATGCGGGTCCCACAGGTCTCTGTCAAAAAGTAATCCCGGGTGCTTCACTGATGATGCGTATTTAATAGGGTGGCGAGTGCATGTATTGCAGTGTGATGTGTGAAGGAACAAGGATTTTAATGGGAGAATTTTTTCATCGGGTTATGGAAACAGCCAGACTTGTTTTATGAGGGTTAGAGTTCGCAGCGAACGAATCCTTAGCTTTAATTGTCTTGTTTTGCATGCAGCTGATGGCATCAGAGTAATCACTTTCACAGTATACATAGCCATGCCAGGTGAGCAGTGTTCTGGTCACCTGGCATGGCTTCGCGCTCACGGCCCGCAGCGGTCAGTCCGTGCAATGACCGGACGATTCTGGGTGACGGCGGTGGCCTCCCCGGCGAAAAATACAACCGCGCGCGTGCACGCGATCAACCGCCGAAAAGCCCCGAGAGAGTTGCGACCGGCGCGCACGGGGCTCGCTCCGCGACCGCCGACCGGAGCAGACGTATGCGGATGGGCTCCCGCTCAACACCGAAAGCTGCGAGTCGTTCTCCCCATCATCGCCTGCCATTGAGCCGGCTGCCCCGACTGCCTCCCTACCGACCCGACCGGTTCGGCGTGGCACCTGCATACAGGATGGACGGCGCAGCGCATGAGTGTCTTTCGCTCGCCTTCTATCCATCGTTTCTGAGCTTCGTGTTGGTTTGATCTCCGTCGGTACAATTTCCTGTGAGGCCACAGAACCATCAAATGGCCACTCAGTCAGCATCGGGCGGTGCTACACCGCTTTCTGACTCCCCTCCGGATGCACACTCGTCCAAACCGTTACGCGACGACTCCGAAATGGATTCTAGTGATAATTTCCCACAGAGCCAGGAACTTCTGTCTTCATTATTCATGGAGAATGCGAGCTCACTTCCTAACGATGGTCCAGGCTGGGAGCACGCAATCAACAAGCGACGGGCACAGAAGCTCCGCAGACGATCCAGGCAAGACCAAAATTCATGTACCTCCGATTTCTCTGCCTCCGTGGGCGGCAACCCACCGAGCACGTCAGGACAGCCACCGAAAGAAACCAGTCAAGCGGGCACCCGCCGTGCCAAACTTCAACCCCTTCCGAAAAATATCAAAGTCGTCATCCGACCAACACGTGGACTTGCCCTCAAGAACTACCCAGCTGGGATCAATTCGGCAGCGCTCGTTCGTTCCTGCCGCGACCCGACCAAGGTGAAAGACAAGTACATCCTCCGACCTCATGCCGGGTCTCACATCCCTGTGATTAGCACTCCGCACGAAGACACAGCGGCAGAGCTCTGTCGATTTACCCACCTCCCTATGGACGAGAGACCTCACCCCGTGCGCGTGCACGTCCCCTTTCCCACAACCACACTCAGAGAGGGATCATTCACGGACTGGACCCTTACGAGACACACGACACCCTCATGGCAGGGGTGCGCGTCAGAGACAATCGCATCAAGCTCTTAGACGACAGAATTCTCGGCTCTTCGACGACAGCACTTCTGACACTCGAAGTACCCAACTCCCCCGATCCGTGTACGGTTGCGAATACACGGGTTGCGAATACCCGTGTTTCACGTACAGACCAGCCAGGAAGTCCTGCCAGATATGCATGCAACCCGGCCATCGCCAGAACGTCTGTCCGACACCAAACGTTCGAGTGTGCCGGGTCCAGGATCCACCTCACACATCAATGCCAGCCCACTATGTGGCGGCCAGCACGAGACGGAATCCCGAGAGGGCCCGAAACGTCTCAAGCCTGCTAAAACACCAAAACCCGCCACAGACCACGGCGACAAGACATCTCATCAGTCGTAGAAGGACATGGTCCCAAGATCTACAACAACAGATGGTTCTCATCGGACGACGAGGATCCGGGTCGGAGGAACAACCGCTCGCGGAGCCGATCCATGCAGCTCCATATCCCGAGCGAAGACACCAGTCTCGCTGCCAGCCCCTCCAGCCAAGCATGGGGGAAAACAAGCTCCACAAGGCCAAAAGCAGGTGAGCTGAGCTGAGAGAGCACAGGGTCCTCACGCTCCTTCACATGACCTCCGTTTCCAACAGATGCAGGCTACAATTGCGTCCCAAAGCGCCAAAATAGCCGAACAAAACACTAAAATTACAGTTATAATGGCCAAACTGGAACAAGTCCTTCAACAGAACCAGGCGCCTCCGCCCCCACCTAAAGATAAAGAGCCATCCCCCCAGAACAAACAGAACGTGTAACCGTTCAGATGCTCCGCGACACCGAAAAACAGATTACGCATTGGCTGCAAGTCTCGATGTCCACAATTCTCCAAACACTAACGAACAAAACTAGAATTCATTCACACTCGCGCGACACGAGACTTCACTAAACCAACATACAACCACCATTCAGGCACTTCAAACTCAATGCCGTAAACGAGCCTCGCCGGCAGAACATGGGCAGGGACCCTCACAAACACGTAGTCGCAGTAGCTCAGTCAGAAATCTGGCAATGGAATTGTAGAGGTTAGAAGCGCAAAGACGGTCTCCTCAAACTGTTAATTGCCACCACTCCAATCCGTCCAGACCTTATATGTCTGCAGGAAGTGGGAGCCGACAAAGCCCCGACGCTTGCAGGATACTACACGATTAGTCGACCCCTGATGCCATCGGTCGCAATATTAGTGGCAAAAGAGATTACTGTCGTTGAACACACTCTGCCAGTAACAGACGCCGAACACCTGACGGTCGAGGTTATGCCCAACAAGCGCGGCCGAGCAAGCACCTTTGTCGACAAGCCAACCAAGCCTAGGAAAGGTGACTTCACGGGTCTAGTATTGGCTGCTTCTCACAAAACGGAGCGTAATCAGCTCGTGATCGTGAGAGATTTTAACGCGCTCCACAGAGAGGGGGGTATCGCGATAACACTGCAAGAGGCCAGTCTATAGTGAAAGCAATACACACGCTCGGACTGGAGCTCCTAACCAACTCTGCCTTTCCGACACGAGAGGGGAATAGTGTGACCAGAGACTGCTGTCCTGACCGCCCCCTGGTAAAGAATGTAGGCCACTCAAAGTGGATCAACCTATCTGAAACACTGGGGAGCGACCACTGCATCCTACTAAGCACCTCTATCACTTCGTCCAAAATCCGGAGAAGCATATGACCAGCCAGAATAACAGACTGGCCAAAATTTCGCAACTCAGAATTCCCCTCGGGACCCATAGAATCTATCCAGCACTAGAGTGCGACCCTTCACCAGGCACACAGCCCTGCAACCGAATTGGTACAGCGCACAAACGAGATTATGGGATCAGCGCGCGAAGTTCGTTCACCGTTGGAAAAACCAAAAGTTGAACCGACAACTGAAGAGGCACAAACATACGCCGTGCAACTCTCGCACCAGAACTGGCAACAGTTCTGTGAGTCCCTGCGAGGCACTCTGGTC
Organism: Amblyomma maculatum; assembly: GCF_055883805.1. Classification (NCBI taxonomy): domain Eukaryota; kingdom Metazoa; phylum Arthropoda; class Arachnida; order Ixodida; family Ixodidae; genus Amblyomma; species Amblyomma maculatum. The sequence goes on along the minus strand of NC_139344.1, from coordinate 272,857,082 downwards.
ACGTCTCGAACCTGGGCAATTTTCCGAAATCCTAATACATCCGACCAAGTCTAAGTCAGAGGCGACCCGCTCTCTCAAGCGAATTTTCCACCTGTTCCCGGGCAACGATGCAGATCTTCTCACAGCGCTTTGCGACAGATATATAGGAGCTGCGACTACAACACCCAGCCAGATTAACTATCAGGGCACCCCGAATCGAGCTTTAGGACGCCCAATAACGATGGAAGAAGTATACGCTGCGGCGCGATCATGCGTTCGTAATACGGCGGCTGGCGCGGACAAAATCACGAAAGCCAGAATACGCAACCTCAGCAAGGACCAAATTAAGGACCTAAGTACAGCCTTCGTCAAAAGTGTAGAGCCCAGGGATTCTGCTTCTAAGCTACATCGTGCAGCTTGTAATACATTAACAGTGTTCTGAATCTCTTAATGGTAAAAAGATTTTTTGCCCTACCCTCTTCAGTTGGAAGCAGCTCCACTAATGCTAAATCAGCGCCACTGCACGGTTCAGAAGCAGACCCCCTGGGCTCTATACTTTTGACAAAGGCTGTACATTATAACAATGAGCTCAGGGAAAAAAACGTCATCCCTGAAGAGTGGAAACACTTCGAAAATATCGTCATTTCGAAGCCAGGGTAGCTGCCCACAGTCGAGGCGCTCCGCCTGATCTCGCTCACGTCCTGTCTGGGCAAGCTATATATACGAGCGGGTGATTCAAATTCGTCTTCAAAACTATACTCAAGACAAAAACCTCTTCCCTTCTTCCATGATCGGCTTCCGATCCGGGCTATCAACCCAAGACGCCTTCCTAGGAAGTCCTGGCGCACATTCCCAGCGGAGGGGAGCACATTGTGATGGCACTTGGTCTCAAAGGCGCATTTGACAACGTGTATCACAATGCCACCCTAAGAGAACTGAGCAATCTTAATTGCGGGGAACGCATTTTCAACTCCTGTCGAAACGAACGGCTACAATCGGCATGGGCGACACACGCGCTCGGACACCCAGGACCTGCCGCACAAAGGTACGCCTCAGCTAGGGCTCGATAATCTCCCCCCTCCTTTTCAATATAGCCATGATTGGTGTGGCCCGAAGCCTTCAAACAGTTTCAAACATTGGATTCACACTGTATATGCCGATGATATAACTATATGGACTACCAAAGACTCTCTGGCGGCCAAGGAAGAAACTCTGCAGCAAGCTGCCACCTGCATCGAGAAGGTGGCCGCTCAGTGTGGACTTGACTGTCCACGTGGCTACAGTTCACCAGGAGATATTCAGGTTCTCCTACACGGCGTCCCCGTCCGATAAGTCCGACAAATCCGCATCCTCGGCTTATGGCTCCAGAGCAACAGAAAAGCTACCTATTCCATCAAGTTGCTATTCACCGCAACGCAGCAAGTCGCGAAAATGATCAGAAGAGGCACGCAACCGGACAGGCATGCGGGAGGAGGACACACTACGCCTCATCCAAGCACTCGCGGTAAGCCGCATTTCATATGGCCTACCATACCTAACATTAATTCGACAAGAACTCAACAAAGTAAATTTCATCCTTTGTACTGCATACAGACATGCACTTGGCCTTCCTACCTATACAAACGCCAAACTAGAGGCTCTTAAGTGCACAACTCATTTGAGGAGATTCAGGAGGTCGTGTTCCTCTCGCAACGCGCACGCCTAATTAGCACAGACAGCGGAGGCAGATTCCGAAGCGGGTAGGTTACCCGGCAGACGTCCAAATCATCCAGAGCACGACAAAACTCCCAACAACATATCGCTCGAAGGTCCACGTCGGCCCGATTCCTAAAAACATGTCGAGCGGAGCCGAGTCCGGCAGACGATCAGCCAGAATAAAATACATCAAGCAAACTGCCGCACGCAGCCCCACACAGAAAATGTCGACGCAGCAACATATAGCGAGATCACGAGGGTGACTGCAGTTGCTGTGAACTCATCCCACAACGAGGTTGTAAGCGCATCCTTGAAACACACGACGATCACGGAGGCAGAAGTTGCAGCAATCCTGCTAGCGGTCTAGTATGGCGATGGCCTAGGCCAGAGTGTACACATTATGACAGACTGCAGCGGCTCCCACTTGCAGGAAGAGTACCCAAAAAACTTTTAGGCTTAACCACTAACTTTCTGAGCGCCAATTCCTCCCTAAAACATTATGGAGGAGAAGCTACGTCGCGGGTAGTAATCTGGACAAAAAGAAACGTGGCATATTCCTTCATGTAAAAAAAAAAAGAAAAAAAAAAGAACATGACAGCTCTTACCTGCTTTGATTTGGGGGTATATATATCTATAGCATTTTAAGTGGTTTAACTACGTTATGAATTTAAACTGAGTTCCACTTAAATCTTCTGCGTCTTTTATTCGGCATACGAGTGCCGAAAGACAGTCATGAGTGTAACGGGAAGAGCATGCCAGTACGAAATGAAAGACGAAGCCTATAGGCGAAGTCAGCACAGAAATGGGGTCATCGAGTAAGTCCCAAAACAAGCCAAGAAATCTATCCAGTCGCAACAATTTTGTTTGTTTACAGCCCGACCTCCCACCTGGGTTAAGACAAGTGTGCAGCACCTATGGACTTTGCACTTCTGAGAAATGGTTTATGCGTGCATACTATCAGGAGTACAGACAACTTAACTGCTGCATCATATGGTAATGATTTCCGCAGCCTCTTTCACTGTGCAATGCAGTATCGATATCCCCCTTCGCATGCTTTGCAAACGAGGTCTTGCAAAAAAAAATAATAATAATAATAATAAAAACTGGGAGATAAGTATGCGAAGTTTTGGTGCAGAGGAAGAAGGATTGTGCGGATGGAAGTGAACTAAATGGATTTGGCTGTCCAGTCAATTGAAAGACATTTCTGAAAAAGAAAAAGGCTAGCGACAAGTCAGTCAGTACTCTGAACATAATTATGCAGCAAGGCTCGGCGGGCTGGATGTCGAAGAAGCTCCGGAACAAAAATAACATTCAGGTCATTTCTCGGTGTATAGGGGGATTTCACTTTACGTCATCGGCAACGAGCACTGGTTTTACGCCTAGCGCGCGCGCTAACGCAACTGTTTTGCTCTTTGGCGTAAATATGCGACGCAGTGCGTATGCGCGAAGTCGAAGGCAGCAACTGCCTTCAACTTTAAGATAGGCGGCAAACGCCCAATCGGCCGGCCGAAGATGCGCTGGCTGAACGTTGTGAAAAGCTACGTGGCCGCCATCGGACTAGCGGCCACAACACTGGATTATCAGAGTCGCTCCTCAAATTTCTTGCACTGGTTGTTAACAACTTTGGGAATGAAAACAAAACAAAACAAAAAAAGCCGACTTGAGCAGCGTGCTCGTCTCCTAACCCCCCTCCCCTTTTTTTCTTTTTCCTTTCTTTCTTTCTTTCTTTCTTTTTTTTTAGTGACTGCTACACCCGAAAACAGCACAGTTCACCGTTGCTGACAATCAAAAGCCGCACTGGGCGACGCGGCACAAAACCCTGCCTACTTGCTCAGCACAGAAACCTCCGAACGAAAGTGGTCGCGGTAACTATTAACGGTGTTTGTACCCCATATGGCGAGCTTAAGACTGCAAGCGGGTGCTTCGGGCCTGCGATCAACGACTGCGAAAATGGCGCGCTAGCCCGCGCGACGCCTGGCGGCACGGCGTCATTGAAATCCCCAAAGCCGTTGCGTGTATACGATATCAATGGTGATCGCTTATTGTGGTTGGTTGTGTTGGCGGACATCCCTCTTTGGGATCCTCTACGAATCAGGCGATGTGAAAGTAGTGTATGAATCAACTTGAATATGACTTACGCGGGTTTTGGACTGACCCCAAAAGCAGTTCCGAATAAATTCTAGTTTCGAATTAGCGAAAGTCAAATTTACTTATTAAAAGCTTAAGTCCGGACTTATATTGTGGGCAGCAAATCTCCTTGCTCTCGTTATATCGCTATCCAGCACAGCGCTGAGTTCTGCGGAGGGACCTGAACATCGCTGAAATTTTTATCAGCGTTAAGTTCTAGTGACAAATGTACATTACGCTTGCTTAACCTGCAAGCTCACTGCATTCGAACTCTTGAAGCATGTCGGATTCTCAAAAAAAAAAAAAAAAAGACTATTCAGCTTTGCTTTGATTTTTTTGCTGGGCCAACAGCCCTAGGTCCCATTACCATTTTGTGAGCGCGCACGCGCGCGTGTATGTATGTATGTGTATGTGCGTGCGTGCGTGTGTGTGCGTGTGTGTGCGTGTGTGTGTGCGTTATGTCAGTAGCTTTGCTTTGCTTTAGTTCTTTCCAGGAGTAAGATTTTTCTCACTTGCGCGAGGGACGAACCTAAAAACGCATATTGGCACCTGCTACGAAGGTGCTATGTGTCTGATGTTATTCTCTCGTCTTTTTTTGTTAGGGGAATAACGACAAGTACTACAAAAAAAAAAAAAACGATTTTCTATGTCCGCGAAACCCACGCCCCCCCCCCCCCCCCCCCCCCTCATGCCCTCCCTAAAATAAAAAAAAAAAAAAACAGCGCGACAGCTTTGGTCTGACTAGAGACAGTTTTTCAGGTTTAAAATTTAAGCACATATGTTGAATGCCGACTTCAGTTTCTTAAAGCGACAGAAACGAGATAGGAGTTCGGAAACGGAGAGCGTGTGAGAGTCAGAGGGAAAGAGAGAGAGAGCGTCTGCGGCGTTCGTTGGTGCCGGCATCGGTAAAACTCAAGCTCTGGCTGCTATGCAAAGCCTCTTATGTATCCGATGAGCGAGCGTCGCGGCGTTGGGAATCGTCAAACCCTTCCTAGCAGCATGCACACCGCCGCCGGTGTCTTGCTCTTCCCCACGCCCTCTGCAGCCGTGGCACGCTGGCTTATCAAGCGCGTGTTTTTTAGAGGCCAGGTTAGTCATGACTTTATCCCAATTCCATGACTCCCATCCCGGTTTCAAGGGGTCTCCCGCCACTTCCACTGTTCTAAAAGGGGACCCCGACGCATCCATGGCTGAGATCGCTTAGAATAAAGCAGAAGTAGGTCTTGACGCGTTTACAAAGTTACCGTTATGCTGAAAACTATTAATTTGTTTGTAATCAGATATGGTCACTGCAATCAGAGTGGCCAGCAAATCTACGCTATCACTGCAGCTTGATTAACTGCCAGTTCCTCGCGCTGTGCCTCTTGCATGTTGTCATCCTCACAAACTTCCATCAGTGTGCAATGGATCCGATGTCTGCGTGTCATTTGTACGACGTCCGTGCCCTTCATTCTTTACGTATTCCTATAATACGGTCGACTTACGCCGAGTGTACGAATACAGGTATTTCGGTCCGCTGCTAACACACGCCATGCCTTGGTCAAAACGCATTGATGTCATCTGTAATAAGGCCCTTAAAAGACTAGGATACTCACATCGCATCTTGCGCTCTGCTGCTCAAGAAAATAAGCTCCTGACATATAAAACTCTAATTCGCCCCATTCTCGAATTCGCTTGTGTTTTTGGAATCCTTTTGACAATGTGACATACATCAACAAAGTAGAATCTGCACAGAAGAAAGCTGTGCGTTTTGTTTGCAAGAGATTCGACATGGATTTTTCACCGTCTGCTTTTCTTCTACAATCAATACAGTTGCTGCAGGTCTTCATATTGATTGCCTGAAATTCATGTACATTTTAGTCACTTCTTCTCACTTTTCTTCTCTACCTAATAATCTCGCATTTTGCAAACCTTCAACTACAAGGATCCACGACGTCCGAACATTTCTCCGTTTGTCGCATGCGCTAACATTTTTAAGTAGTTTTTTTTTCTCCTCATACCATTGAAGCTTGGAATTTGTTACCAGGCAGCATTCAGTCACTCTCATTAGAGGAATCCTTGGACGCCTGTTTATAACGTTATATATTTACTTTCTGTGTCTCCTTGTTTTGTACTGCACCCCACGCTTGCTTCGCCGAGGTTGCAGTATGTAAAACTAAAATAAATAAAATAAAATGCTCAGGGCAGGAGGAAGCCCATTACCGACCTGTGCAAACAGAAATTTAGGAGTGGAATACGGCACCTTAGCCTTGTTAGATAGATCTCAAAAGACCGTGAACGGCATAACTTCCTGCTCCAAGATTATTTGCGATGTAGGCAATCATCCAATCTTAAAAGATGTCCAGTTTGCATGTTTAATAAAATGCTTCTTCGAAACCTCACTGCTGTGATGTACGCTGTAGCCGGGATAGGGAACACGGAGCATTTAAGGGACGCCTTTGCCGAGATCTCAGCAAATTAATTTAATGTCAAATTGATGTGACCTGGTACTCATATCATGTGTGCAAGCCTCAAATGTAGACGGAGCAGTGAGAGGAAGGGCGCTTTATAGTTTTACACTCAATTTATTTCTTTTTCGCCATATAGTAATCTCTCCCTTCTTACCCGTGTCTTTGAACGAATTGTTTGCTAAAATGTGTAAGCTTTGAAGTCACGGGGGAAGCTAAAATGTTAGAAAGATAATTGAAGAATCGGGAAGAATTATTTCTTTGCTGAATATTTATTTATTTATTTGCTAATTGCTGCAAGGTACAGCCACAGTACTGTTCTGCGTAATGTAGACTACGTAGGAAGCTGTTTGAAAGGGGGAGCGGGGGGGAGGGGGGGGTGCTTCAGTCGTTTCTCTTCTACCTCTCTGTGCCTTTCTCTTGAGCCAAATCAAGAACAAAGCAAGAACCGTAACAGAGATGCGAAAAGCAATGCAAAAAGATCTGGTACAAAATTCTGCAGCTATATTAAGCGCACCAATCAGCCTGAACTGACTGGCTTTGGCAGGTGAAAATTAAGGTATGCAGAGACAGAAAGATCCGAATCTAGACCGGGGAGCAGGTGGTAGGCTTCGCTCTGTATCCCTGCTCGTTGCCATAGCAACCACATAGAGCGTCCCGAAAGAGAGCCCGCGGCACGGCACAGTGGCTCAAACCAGATCGGATACGGGCTGGACCGGTGGACGCCGCCGCTGCGACCAACTTCCCCTCACTCCTCTCCTCTGACCTGCAAGTAAAATGTAAAAAGTAGGTAATTGCTCTTTAGAATCCACCCGGCTACGGCGATAAGGCTGCAAAGGAAAGCGGTGCAGGCTTATCAGGAACTTATGAATTGAGAAAGCTGCATCTCTTCTTGCAGCCATATGGCTGCCATCAGGCGGAGAGTGATGAGTAATTACTTCTTCATTCGTGGCGGTAGTGGTTCATTAAAAAATAAATAGAAGAGAAGAAAGAGAATGTTGTCGGTCGCGGCAGTTGCTATCTGTCACATTCGTAGCGATCACATTCGTAGCCGGAAAAACAGCTTTCAATCTGTTGAATATAGTCTTGCATCTCAAATGGATGCTTCTGCCACGACATGCGTTTCGCTGAGTGACTATTGTAGCTCTGACAGTTCCCTGAGCACTTGCGAATAGCCGCCTGTCCACATCACTGCGCAGTAGAGCAGATAATCACCTCCTGCAGTCTTTAAGAATAACGACTACTGCATGTGTCAACTGAAGGTTTGAGATTTCAGCTGCGTCAAATATATGTCGTGAGGTCAAAAAAGGAAATTACATATCTTCGTTTTATGAAGTTTGGCCCTATATAGTATCCCTTAAGCAACATCACGGGGCCGTTTCTATTGATTTCTTTTTGCTTATTTTATGGTATGTGGTCCTTTGAAAATCCTGATTTACTGGTGGTTTAAAGGGGTCGGGAAAACAAAATTTTGTGCTGAACTTTTGCATTGTAAATAGTGCGTAGCGATTCTACAAGCATAGATCACGGTGTTAGAAGCCCGAAATCGCGTTAAATAATTTATTATCGTGTTATTAGTATGGGGCAGTTTCTGTTTCGGTTCGTAGTTGCCAGGTTTTTACTTGACATCAAGAAACAGAAGACATGACATTGAAATGTCACGTGGGCCAAAAACGCGTGACGTCAAAGAGCAGGTGCGTGGTCTGCTTTGTCTGCAGTGTGACTCCGCCATATGCTCTCATGGCGTAGTCGCACTGCGGAAAGAGTTGGTGAAGTGTACCTAGTTCACTATAATCAGCTGCATCCGTAAACATGTTTGCGTCGCTTTGACGATCTCGTTAGAGGCAGAAGAAGCCGCAATTGCCCTGGCAATCTCCTCAACTACTGCCGCACTAATATTTAGTGATTCAAAAACAGCAATCCGCAATTTCGCACGAGGCAGGATTCACAGACCTGCTTTCAAAATTCTCAATTCTATTGAACCCCTGACCAGATCAGCTGAATTCCTATGGGTACCTGCTCATGCGGGAAACCCTGGGAATGAAGCTGCCTACAACACAGCTCGAGCGCACGTCAACCGAGCAGGGCCAGCTAAAGACCCAGGCAGTGCACGCGAACGCCTGGTTACAATAACGAAATTACTCTCCACTACAGGGAGCAACGACCCCAGTATACCCCCCCCCCCCCCCATCAATCACTATCTAAGCTCGAGCAGGTGACCGCCAGCCCCAGGCCCGTACCTTCCTATCTCCAGCACGCCTTGCCCATATCCACTCCGGCCTTTTCTCCCCTGTATGCACTCTCTGCAGGGCACCCAATTCAGGTTCCATCACATCCTCTACATTTGCTCTGGGTTCCAGCCACCCCGCAATTGGCAAACTAACAGACATAGAGTGATGGGAGATTGCGGTGTCCAGCTCGGACGCACAAAAGGAGCTGGTGGGCTGGAATCTAAGAGTCGCTGAGAGCCACAAGCTCCCGACCACCCTACGCGATATCGAGCCGACTCATCAATACAGACAATAAGGCTCAAGAATCAATAAACGTTTTCACCACCACCACCAACAACGCGAAATATTGAGAAACATGCCGCGTTGTCGCCTGCGAACAGCTGTCGCCAACTCGTTCTCCGACAACTTGTTGCTCGTAGCAGTGTCGATGTCGGCCGCTCACTTCACTACAACATTGTCCAAATTCCTATACTATGCGAGCGGATGGGAAAAAATAAAAAGCGGGAGAGGCTTTGACTATGAAGCAGCGCGCATAAATGCTCGCGAGTATATAGTTTGAATCGCACTGGTCGAGGCACCCCTTTCGTGCGCCGTTTTGAGCGCCGCTATGTGTGCGAATCTGGTGATCGTTTAGAAAAAAAAATCGCAAATTTTATCAATTGAAAATAGTCATCGAGTATAGTTTTGACAACAGTGAACTGAAGTCTACAATTGCTTACATCGCAGGACGCGCGTAGAATCACCACGAAGCGCCGGTGTGACCCCGGTGTGCCGAGCAATCCTGCAAGCGGCCCGGAACAGTCGTCAGCGCTACTTGTGGGGATAAAATTAGGCCGATTGAGGATAGTCGCCATACACACGTTTTATCGAGCTTATTTTATTATGAGATAGGCTTCTTATAGTAAAGCGGTGACGGAAGACGAACCTTTATTAGTTGCGTTGAGTCGCTGACCAGTGCCGTCCAGCGAAACAGACTATAGCCTATCGACGAGTAGAGCAGGCATGAGAGCAGCGCAGTTCGTCGCCCGGCGCGCACGCGGGAGGCGCCGTTGCCGAAGGCTCCGCACATGTGCAGGCATGCTACTGTAGCACGAGTATAGCAGGCAGTCCTATTAACATTTGTCATTTCTGGTACAAAGCCAAAGAGTGCTACACTGTCTCACTGCTGCGCCGCCGGCCACTCCGCTCTCGGCTACAGCGACCGACAACAACGCCGTCCGCCGATCATTGCCGCGCCGTCGGCTGCAGCCTTCGAAAATTTTAGTGAATGCATACTACCATCGAGCATAATTCTGGCTACAGTGAGCTGCCGTGCTGTCCGTGCGTTAAAACTTTTAAGGGTGCAAAAGAACAGCCGAAACGAGCTGACCAGCAGCATCGTCTCTTACGTCAGAAAACTGTGCAATGACGTCACAGATACTTGATTATGGTTTTTTCAGTGAACCTACGTCACAGTAAATGCTCTAGCGATAGGTCCGGAATGCAAGAGCGAGTATTTCCACAAACTTTAAAAAGGAATTAAAATATTTTCTACGCTTCCCTTTAACACTGACTGTGATGGTCTTCAAACGCAAATGAAGCGCGTGACAAGCTTTGCACAACCATGTAATATGGTGTCTCTACCCCTTTAAAGAAGTGGGACGAATGAAAATCTTCTATAAAACAACCGCATTAGCACCCATTCTTTCTACGTAGAAAATCAAAGAATTACATTGCGCATATAGAACTCCCATTTCAGTTCCTTCCCTCGTAGAGGGGCTCAGTTCTCATTTTTTCCCGATTCTTTCTGTTGTGCGCTTTTCGGGTCATCGTTCCGTACGTAGGAAGACGCGTTGCTGATTTGCGACGTACTCCAACTAAAATTATGGTAGTCTTCATCATTAATTTATACATTGCAGTGTGTTTAACTTCTAATCCTTGACTTTAATATACGAGAAAATGATAGGTATTACTTTTAGTTTCGTTAACAGTTAAACTGCGTTACCCTAATAAAAGGAGGCCTGAGTCAAGTAAGGGCCCCTCCCTCGGCATATATGGCCATGTCTGATCCGCATCTGGGCCAGATCTGCCCAGGTAAGGCTTTATTTGCTACCTGGCATACTTATACCTGGCCCAGATGTGGCATTTTTGTAAGGAACTGCATCACACACTTCCGAAGAAATCATTATCATCATCATCATTAGCCTGACTATACTCACTGCAGGATGAAGGCATCTCCCATATTTCTCCAATTAACCCGGTTATGTGCTAGCTGCCTCCACTTCACCCTTGCGAACTTCTTAATCTCATCCGCCCACCTAACTTTCTGCCGCCCCCTGCTACGCTTTCCTTCCCTTGGAATCCAGTTTGTTACCCTAAGCGACCCTCCGAAGAAATATTTAATCTTTTTCCTTAATATGGAAGCACTATGAGCTCCATGGAGGCGAGAAGTTCCCTCCGTCGGGTCAGCAGGACACCTCCTAGGTCTAGAAGTGAGCTGGGGTGTGCGGAAGGGAAGCGATTTCGAATAGAAATGGAATTGGAATGGAATCAAAATTAGAACAGCTTGGCGAGCGAAAAAAAAAATGCCTCTGTATCGATCCAACTGATCATAACCAATTTTTTGCGTAGTCCATCGACAAGCGAGACATCGCCGGATATTCTATAAAACAGAAAGGAACAATGAGGATACTAATACAGGCGAAAATGAAGGTTTTGAAAATATAGTGTAAAGCAGCACACAGAACAACATGACATAACCTAATGTCCGACCCAATGGCGTTACGTTTCGAGATCAGTTAGCCTAATGTCGGTCACGCGGTCGAATAGCGTGCACGTCTACATATCGTCAGTATTAGATAGTCGTACCTCATTAATACGACCCCCATTAATGCGGACGCCTCGAATTATAGACAGTTTTTCTGGGGTCCAAACCTTTTCTATGCAATTACGTCGTTTTAATAAATGTTTCTATTAATTTAATAAAAGTAGCAGTACTTTTTAAAAAGGGAAACCAAAATGAATTGGGCAATTACCGTCCGGTGTTTATCTTACCTATATTTTCTAAGCCTCTGAAAAAATAATACACTGCAGGCCTGTAAATTTTGCTGAACACTGCGAAATAATTACGAAACACCAGTTTGGGTTTAGGAAGAATATGTCTACAGAGTTAGCTCTGCTTCACCAGAAATAGTATATTTTAACGGAGTTTGAAAGCAAGGCAATAGTAGTCTGCCTATTTGTCGATTTTTCCAAGGAATTCGACCTGGTGAATCATGATGTTCTGCTGAAGCAGTTGGACTTTTACGTTATACGAGGGTTTGTATTACAGTTATTACAATCATATTTATCCCATCGATGTCAAATAGCCCAAATAAACAACTCGCGACCACGAGTCCTGCCATTGCTTTGTGGTGTTCCACAAGGCAGCATATTGGGCCTCTTGCTATTTAACCTGTATATTAATGACATTGTTAACATTAATCAGAATGCCAAATTTATTATATATGCAGATGATACTAGCATATTGTTTTCTGGCAATATCATCGATAAAATCATCATTGATTGTAATGACACCATAGTTCAACTGCAGCAATGGTCCTCATCTAATTACATGAAGATAACGAAAATAAAACAAAAGCAGTTGTCTTCCGGCCGAAAAATGAACCTGTTTCTCCTCATGCCGGTATTATTTTGAACTCTCATCCTGTTGACTTTGTTTACCATTTCAAATGTCTAGGTGTGATATTCACTGCCAATCTATCCTGGGAATTTCATGTGAATTTTGTATTAGAAAACCTTGCTCGAATAACCGGTGCAGTCGGTCGTCTCCGATACATGCTTTCTGCTAAAACAAAAATAATGGTCTATATTTCTCTTTTCCATCCACACGTCAACTACTGCCAACTTGTCTGGGGCACAACTACATTTTCTAACCCACAAAAAATATTCCATATGCAAAAACGGTATCTGCGCCACGTGTACAATGCCGGTTATAATGCAACCCCTGCAGAATTTTTTCACAATGCTCATGTTATTGCAATTCACAAGCTATACCGCTACCGTTTGAGTGCTCGGTTTAAATATGAAGTGAAAAATAATATTCATAACCTGGATGCCTTGGCACGTTTAGAAAGAACTGAGAAATGTTATAATACTATAGACGTGGAGAAAACTGGAAGGTTGCTGTACCAAGCTTGAATTCTGGTATTGAGCGTTTGTGCTATTCTTAGTCATCTCTTTTAAACTATTATCAGTCACTGAATTTTGATTTATATAGTTGTTCCACTGTTAAACAGACCTGTTTCATGATTGACCGACCTGATTTCATCTATTCTGGTGTTTGTTTTACCTAGCACAGGACTTTTTCTTTTCCTCCGGATTGATAAGTGTCTTGATATGCTTATCGCTTGCTCATTCTTTGGTGCTGACGGTGTTTGTTTTACCTGGCTCGGGACTTTATCTTTTATTCTGAATTGATCAAGTGATTTGATCTGTGATGATGATCTGTAATGATCTGTGAAGTTACCTCTGATGATTTATTGTGTGACAAATATTGTTTGCGCACACTAAAAGCTCCAAGTAAATTGGATTCTGATGTTTGTAGGTTATGTGCCTAATTATGTATCGTATGCTTGTAATGTCCGATACGTCTTAAAGCTGGTTTGGGTAGTGAAATTAATGTTGTGCTTTATTTTGTTGTGGGAGAAGAAAACGCAGGTCGTTTTCTTTAGCTTACAACTTCTTCAGCCAAAGTTCTCGTCTTATATGCACGCAAATACAACTACGGAATCATACCTCGGCCAAAAAGATATGCGACCAAGCCGCTCATCACCGCACGCATAAAACATTTGTTGTGGTTTAGCTCTAGCGAAAGCAACGGCGGAAGCTTCTTTTGCCTGCTACATTATTCCCCTATCACGCCTTGCCAGTGTAAGGTGCTATATTATTGGGGACAATTAAGCTCATCCTTTAAGGGTATGAAGTGAGAGCGTAAGCTACCAGCCCACATATAAAGTCCCGCTTCAAACAAGTCGTATGGACGTACCTGCGTGTCGTAGGGGTAACGAGAATGCAAACGGTTCTGGCAGGCTGATTCTGATATCCCACTTCCATGTGAAAGGAGCGACCCGAGTTGGCAGCTCCTGCCGTGGCATAGGGGTAACGAATTCAAATGTCATGGCAGGCTGATTTTTTTTTTTTTTTATGAAGAGACCATAGCTATACGCCTCTTCGCACTGTAGCTGCGGCCACCCGAGGTCTCGCTTTGGCTGTCGGAGTGTTGCTTTCGCAACAAAAACCTGCCTCCTTGCGACTGAGGCGTACTGCCGCAGGGCCAAGGTCGCTGAATCAAATTCCTGCAGCAGCGGACGCATTTCGACAGAGGCGAAATGCAAAAAAAAGAAAAGAAAAGTGGTGCGTGTGCAGTGCGATGTCACAGCACATCACAGGAGCGGTCGAAGTTAGGTTCGCAGTTGGCAGGAGTCTGACCTGACCTCCAAATTTGTAACCAAATAGAACAGAAGCGATATTATGAGTACAATTCTTATCATAGAATGAATAAATAGTCGCATTTTGAATCAGCACAAAAATAAAAAAGGAAGAAATGGTTGTGGTTTGGCTTCGGTTAATCTAATAAAGCATGGTTACACATGGTAATCATGGTAAGTTTCTCTTTGGTTATGGATATGAAGAGACTCTTCTGATCCGTAAAGAAGTTTGTCTTGGTTTTGAACTTGGCGCACTCCGAGTCCATGGCGCGGCTACGGCAGAGGCGCGTCTATATATACTCGAGATTGACGTCAGCGAACATGCGTATCGCCAAGCAGCTGCTCACGCGTTAACTACTTCCCACGTCAGTTGACCTTTCACTCTCCTCCCTTCCTTTAAAGCGCGGTGTCCACAGCACAACTGTGACTGCGCCTTTCCTTTCCTGTGAACCAATTATTTCACCTTGAAGTTGTTTGAAGGTCATCGGAAGCACACGGTGACCTTGGCTTTACCTCGCGTAGTAAAGCTATCGCTTCAATATAGAGCGCAAAAGTTTCTGTCATCTTCCTCGTTCGTGAAGCCACCCATACGCTGCAAACAAATTAATTATTATATATTGAGGGCACGTGCGCATAACTAATACAGAATACCTAGCGCTCTTTCCCGGACATTCTTGCCAACAGCTGGCCAGTGGTACCCTTGTTTTCTCTTTTTTTTTTTTTTGAGCTTATAAGGGAGCTTTATTTGAGAATCGGCATAACCAAGTATACTAGCATTAGAAGCTGGAGATGGTAAATTTTCAAAGTGCGTTGCAGGGGTAGAAAAAGGCACTCGCCCCAAATGTCTTTATGCGATGCCCTTGCGTGCCAGAAACTCGGGCATGGTGTTTGATTATGTGCAACGCTGCTGGCTCTTGTGTTGCACTTTTATCGCTTTTCAGTAAAATACTACAATGAAAACAGGCAGCGTGAGAGCTTCTCATACCCCTTCAGGGGGGTACTGTCATATGAACCGTCCTGATCACTATAGGGCCCGAGCGCGTGTAGCTCTCGCCATGTTTTTCTCTGGTCCGAAAGATTTTTGGGTTATCGACCTGCATTCTTAGGCTTATAATAGGCTATCCATTTCACGATCCTAACGGATGATGAAGGCGCGCAGCGTCAGCCGCGCGTACGCAGCCTGTCTTCGCGTTATTGCAATAGCTTCGCGCGCGCATGTAGGTCTGTGCCCGTAATGACGTCTCGATGCGCTGCTTTCTTATCGGTGGAGAGGACACGCACGCGGATCGGCCACCACGACCGCAAATCTTGGAAATTATGATTTCTCTTTAATTAAGCTTTTCAGAATCAAGTCCCAGTCACCACTATCGGGAATCGCAGGGTAGCGCCACAATAAAAGACCAGCGTAGAAGGTTTCTAGAACGGAACTTATATATATATATATATATATATATATATATATATATATATATATATATATATATATATATATATATATATATATATATATATATATATATACACTGTTGTTAAAATAAGATAATCGGGAAAGTTGTGTGACATCCTGTTTGAATTTCCCTCGCCCATTAGTCACAAGCAAACTATATATTGTGAGCCCTCCACGGATCTTATTTCATTTGTACATACCATGATCTTCTTCTTCCTCTTGAACATACCATTATCATCGTCCCGCGGCGCCGGCTCCGGCACGCGCTTGGGTTCTGTCCATCGGAATAAACGCCAGACACGGCATCTCTTGCCTTGCCATCTCGACCTGGCGTTCTTCCACAATATATATATATATATATATATATATATATATATATGAAGGAAAGAAGCCAACAGTCGCTGAGGCTAAGGAAAGCGTTGGGGATAGTACTTCCTCTTTTTTTTATTTTAACTTGGATTATTACAGAAATTACTAATGTAATCGGTTTAGGGGAAAGATAATTAAACACAAAGTAGAAGAAAAAACACCGTGCCGATGGTGGGAACCGAACCCACGACCTCCGAATATCGCGTCCGGTGCTCTACCAACTGAGCTACATCGGCCGCTGTCCCCCCTGCTACTTTCTTGGGTATTTATGTTGTCTGTATACGAACCTTGAGAGTGTTCACCAGCGCCACCCTCAACTGTAGATCAGTTGGTAGAGCACCGGACGCGATATTCGGAGTTCGCGGGTTCGGTTCCCACCATCGGCACATTGTTTTTTCTTCTACTTTGTGTTTATCTTTCCCCTAAACCGATTACATTAGTAATTTCTGGAATAATCCAAGTGAAAATTAAAAAAAGGACAAAGTACCATCCCCAACGCTTTCCTTCGCCTCAGCGACTGTTGGCTTCTTTCCTTCATATATTATAACGAGCACCCTCATTTCCCCCTATATATATATATATATATATATATATATATATATATATATAGTTTCATTTATGCATGGCATTGCAGAAGGCAGAAGACGACGATGAACAACAGAGACAGAATACGAACTGGTAGCAACGGTTGGTGCTGAGGTGCCAAGGTACATTCACGCAAGTCATCAGCTGTTGTGTTTCTTGGACTAACCCTGCTACGTATCATCTTGCTGGAGATGACTAATGATCCCCGTGAACACAGATAAGCCCATTTATACTTCCAAAAGGTGGATTTGCGCAGTGGCCGCCACCTATACCTGGGTCCACAACGTCAACAACGGCCACTATGACCTCCGAGGCAGCCCCTACTACCCCGGCAACATCTGCTCAGCCAGTCATACTCACGAAAATCCGCCAACCTCGCATGGCGAATAGCGAAGACAAGCCAGACGTTGACGATTGGTTGGATGAGTACGAGCGCTAGCAGGAACAACCACTGGGACGCGACCATCATGCTGGCTAACCTCATTTTCTATTTGGCGCGAACAGTTCGCATATGGTTCCAAAATCACGAACAAGAGCTGATGACTGGGAAATTTGAAAGCAAAAGCTTCAGGGCTTGCTCGGCAAGCCCATTGCGCGCGCTCTCGCAGCCAAAACCGAACTTTCAAGACGTGCTCGCGTTGTGTCGCAAGGCGAAAAACTTCATGCCTTAAAGTAAAAAGGTATGGCATTACCTCAAGGGTATCGCGGTGACGCGTTCAACATCCTCTTCTGCGCGGATTGCTCTACCGTCGACTCGGTACTTCAAGTCTGCAGAAAATTCGAGCAGGCTAAACAACGACGTCTCGTACATCGCCATGCAAACTCTGCGTAAATTATAGGAAAGGAGAGGCGCAATATACTGTCACACTTCTCGCTGGACACCTAAGCCGCGCCATACGGGAAGGGAAGAAGGTGGGAGTGAAATAAAGAAATAGGTATCGCAGTGGAAGGCTAAGGAATAACTTCCACATCCATTAACTTTTACGTACATTACGGCGCTGTGCCAGTTTCGCAATGCTAAACCGCCATTCAAAACAATGCCAGTGTTTTCTATTTAAGTGGAAGTAAACCTCGTCTATTCGCGATTCCAGCAAGCCATGCGGCACCTGGCGGCAAAACCATGCAACGCGCCAAAGAGGTCCAGTAGCAGACTCCCTTCGCTCGCGCTATGGAAACCCGCTAGCACAGCGCTCGTAGCACCGCGAAAAAGAAAAAAAAAAAAATCAACGGAAATTCGATTCAGCAGCGTTCCGCAGTGCGTGTCAGCACAGTGGCACATAGTTTCATGTATTTCCATCGTGCTCTAGCGATCGGCGCCAAAGAATCGATGCATTTCCAATCTCCACGGAACGCACTGAAAGTGCCGTCGACAATTTATATATAGCCTCATCAGTTTTTGTTGTACAATTTCTTTTCTGGTATCAACTGCCTTCTACAGGCACGGAACACCTACGGATAGGTATCAGTAACCAATACGTACTACGCAGTTCGACGTTCGACTTCTCGCGTCGCATACATAAGTAGATATCAGCGCACGTATGAACAACTCTTAATTGTGACAGCATCATGGCGCTTTTTAACCTCGTTCTGCTAAGAAAGTCATCCCCAAATGTGCGTAAGGGAACAGTCTACGACGAGCCATGGGCAGCATCGAAGATACCTGTATCTTCGATACTATCTTTAGATACATTATGTGTATCGGTATTAGGTATCGTGTGCTGAAAACGAAAGTATCGGTATCGAAAATACATTTTTAAAGTATCGTGTATTTTGAAGATACTCGATACTAAAGAAAACTTCAAATATTGAAACCGCTGTGAGATTTTGGGTTGACGGCGCTCGCTCAGACGGTAGTAAAGGTCCGGAGACAGCTCGGCTTATAGTACCGCCTGAGTTCACTACAAATGCCCCGGTACCTCAGCGTCAACCACATTTCCGGATTCCTTTTCATTAAAAATGAAGCGGCGCGAGCGCTTACCTTCCGCGCCCCACGGAAGGACCGTTCCGAGTGGCGGTTCGAAACAAAAGACTGAATGACCAGTTACGAGGAAGTGACTTATGCACGACCCGAAACCCCTGGGCTCCATGTGCCAGCTCTGCAATTGGCGGCAAGAGTACAAGTCCACAAGTTTCCACGTTCTTGTAGTTACGGCGTTTTACGGAAAACAAATCCATCCTTTGTAACTGCCCAGGAAACAGGCTTCCACTAGATCTTTTTTTCTGGAAAAAATATTCCGTGCAAAATTTTATCGAACTTCACATTAAAACTATGAATGCAATTTTCCAGCACTGTTCAAGTCAACCAATTTTTTTTTTCGACAACATTTGAGCAAACTTTGAATAATACTTGTAAAGATATCTCTATTTTAAAAAACAAAAACTTTATTTTTGAAATATGTGAATTGACTAACACCATATTAGTCACTTTCTGTTAAAAAAAGATACTTCTGTTATCTACAACCAGCCATAGCTTTCCAGTGACGCTAGTGAACCTCGAGTTTCCTAGCTACCTTCAGGATACTTGAGTCAACGCGGCTATGGTTCACTCTTACACGCTTTTAAAAGGCATCTTCATCTAATACAACACTGCGTTATGCTCGTGTGCGTATATAGAGATGCTTTTGTCATTTTCGTCGCTTTTAGCACGCCCATAGTGCACTCTTTCCGGACTAAAAAAGGCTCAGCCATTTTATTTTCCTTGTTTTCCTTTTAGCTTTTAACCATATGCAGATCTTGAAAAGTTCATTATCGCACTAATGGCAATATAACTGCTCAGTTCTACAAATGCTCGCAGGTTGCACCTTTGTATTTGTATGGATAGCCAAGTGCTCACAGTTCAGTCCACATGAAGAGCATTAGAAATATTTTGCTAGACTGCTTGTGGAAGCAATTGCTTAACTGTAACCATGGGTTAAATTCAATGTGAAAATCGGACAAAGGCAGCTGCCCAAACAATAACTCCGTGCTGGTGTATTTAATTGCTAAGCCCTTTCAGAAAAACTACGATATAGGAATGCTCTCAAGATTCCAGAAAGCACGGTAAAATTTCCTAATGCCACTAATCGTATTACCACCTTTATTATGTTAGAACTTCAGTCATGTATCAAAGTATCGACGATACAGTGCCGAGTATCTGTATCGAAACTCGATTTCGATCCTGTATCTTGTATCGGTATCGAAAATACAATTTATCAGGGTATCGAGTATCAGTATCGAAGATACTTTTTCGAAGTATCTTGCCCAGCCCTGTCTACGAAGATCGGCTGAATGCTTCGCAGAGTCAAGCAGGCGTCTCGAGATCTGCAGGCCATGCAGCGCGTGACACTGTGCTCGATCTTGGACGGCGCACGTTACGAGAACTGGGCCCGTTTCGTGATCGTTTGCCTATATGCGGCCGCTCACTTTCCGCTTCGCAGCTTATATCACACTTGGTTAAGATTCCCGAATCGGTATAATTTTGTCGGCGACAGGTCTGTGACGACAACGTGCGGCGAACCGATCAAGCCGCGCCAGCTCTTTTTTTTTTTAATGTATTCTCAAATAAACGGTAATTCGCCAGGGACAAAGCCCGCTTCAGGGCGCTAATTTGGTCAAGTGCCCGCATGCATATCACACATCGCCAATTAACAAAGGAGCAGTGAATGTAGTTATACATGCATGTACATACACACATGGATCCAGAATTAGCTTAATTACTATATTAATCAAACAATCAAGGGGTTGTTGAATTAACTCAAAATGATATTCAAATCAACAGCTTATCCGTGCTCAAAATGCAACTTAGATGAGCTCTTCTTTTGAACTCAAGTTCCTGATGGCCCTTCATACATCTTGCCGCAATCAAGTTTAGTTCTAGGATTTCCATACATGTGACATTATGGTGAAGTAAAAGTGAAGTAAACATTGCAAATTAAGAAAAGGATATCAATAAAATAAATGAATGATTTTGCAGATATATCCACACATCACCTCGTCAACTGCAGCATAAATAACCCCCGTGAATAAGTGAAAGTGAATGCAGATTGGCCATACAAAACTGATCCACACAACCTTCCTTGCATATACGTAGCGTGTGCTTTCTTGGACACCTAGCAATTAATTGCAAGAAACGATTTGCGGCTGCTCTAAAGGATGTCTCATAAAACAGCTGTCAAGAGGAGCTTCATAGGCTGTACGAGCAAGCCAATGCACTCATTAGATTTTCATGTTTGATGACACACTACTAAAGGAGATGGCTTTCTCAACAGCAGCTAGTATTTACTTAATTCCACAACTTATTGAACGTTTTTCTGCATATGCAGTGCACAAGAGTATTACAAGTGTGCATAAGCACTCACCAGAGTGGGGGGAAGATGTATACACAGTCTCAAAGAACACCAAACAAGGGTTGAGCATGAGCCTCAGTTTACAAGCAAGCAGGATCGGTCTTCACCTGGACGAAGATAAGTCCTCTTGTTGAAATATTTGCTTGCGAACTGAGGCTTCCCCTCAAACCTTGTTTTTCTTTCATACTAGATGTCCAACGCTTCCATCTGTCACTTTTCTAATGCTCTATTTTCGCACTGTTAAATCCAAGGTTAAAGCCACATCATCTGGCACAAGCAGTAATTGCCGTGTGCCTCCTGCACCTGATATCAGATTGCTTGTTCTCTTTACAGCAAAGCATTTTCAACATTTACACCCAGCCGCACATTCCGCTGGTATATCCTGCTAAGTGCTAAATAAGCCACACAGTCTCGACAACAAGTTAGCTCTGAAACGTCACAAAGTGCTTTCAGTAAACATGCACACTTGTGTTAACAAAGCACTATTGCATCAATGTCTAAATAGTAGCGACATACTGTACATGACTGTGCCTGCTTCCGACATATGGTTCACATGAAACATATTGCTTTCTGCACTATTCTCACTTTTCCGGTTTAAATCTTTTGAAGCTAGTTAGGCAACAGCAGCAAGCATGGCATTGTTCGAGTTGAGTAAAACTGTAAATGAGTATCAGGCAAAGAAAGAACATGAGATATGGCAGCTATGTACCATAAAGCATAAGTACACATTATTACTTGCTCTACCATGCAGCTTATATGAAAGGCAAAACTCTTTACCACATATAGACAACATAATCAGCACAGCCTTTGGCTGGAACTTAGTGTTTCCACTATCACTGAAGCCACACTTCTTGCTTTCACTTGGGGTTGACACATGAGCATTATCTATCAATGTTTAATTTTAAGAGCAGTGTTTTCCTGCTACAACTCTGTCATTGCTGCGATCAGCTTGCAGTGAGCAGGAACTGTGTTGTTTTCTCATGAGAACGCACACTGAGACATTATACATGAAATCTTTTTATTACAAGCCAGGGAATGATAAACTAGTTTTCTCCATGACAGTCGCACTGTTCTTCTGCGTTCTGATCTTTGAACAGCTATGACAAACACATAAAGTGGCCCTGTTCTCACTTTCAGCAAGGAGCACATTGCCATTCAGTGTCAAAGTTGCTATCTTCAATAAACACCAGAATACATATCAGTCGTGTAGTTCGACATGGAAGACCAGGAGGCATGCTTGAAGATGATGGTAGCAGAGCATATATTTAGAGCATAATATATATTCAGAGTAAAACTGGAAAGACCAAAAATGAATGAGCAAGAACAACTAATTTCTGCTTAACTTAACTGGTTAGGGCCTAAGCACCTAAACGGTTACAACCTAACCATGTTACATGACTAAGCATGGAGTCCAAGCTCAGAATGGAGTGAAGTACCCTTTCTTCAATCACTTGGTTAACAAAGAAATAAGGGTAGTAATTTCCAGTGGCCGGGCCAACAAGTCAATTCGTATTGCTAGTCTGGCCCTACCCAGGGCCCCACTATATGAACTACATCAAAAACAAAAACATCAGCACTTTCTCCGGACAGGTATAGAACCCTTTCCCATCGGGAGGCTGTCTTCCCACTTGCCTCCTGCACCCTGTCGCCCCATCGACACACGTGTTGCTAGTCAAATTCAATTCCAATTTTATTTCCCAGAATGTTCTGGTCGGCTGCCTGGGCGAAAATCTGCAAGTAAACAGCTTGACGAGACCCACGCAACCGTTATAACGCAGGCCAGTATACAATAAAATAATATACATAGATAACAAGAAGCAAATACATTTTTTTTTCATGTCTTAAATGCAGCAACCGGATCACTAATTTAAGTAATGCAATGGAAACATAGGTATATCCAAACAGCATCTAAATAACATTTCTGCAAGCAAAACAAACTAGCAGGATATATGTATTCACAGAATCACTAAAAGAAAAAGAAAAAAAGACCGCAGATAGTGCATACTTCAACAACGCTTTAAGTGCGAAATTATAACAGAGGCCATGAATGAAAATAAGAGAGAACTTTATAACTGTGGAAGATACCATCGGGTTACATAATTACAAAACACTGACGCAGTGTAACTTAATGGACTGATTTATGTCTTTTAATTTATTTAAAACTGAGGGAAGAGTATATTCTAATGTCTGCAGCCTATCGTCCGTGCAAAAAAATGGTACCAGCCACTTGTCTGCGTTACATGTGTTCACTAGATGTCTATCTTCTTTCAGCAGGGTGGCGTCTTTATTCATAGTTCTGAAGCTAGAAGGAAAATAATATAGCAAGAGAACTCGAAATTCATACATATTTTGAATCCTTACTACATTATATGTCTGGAGAGCTTGTCGAGTATCGGCAAAGTAACCAAGATTTGCTTTATGACGAATAGTTTTCTTTTGAAGGAGATAAATTTTCTTTATGTTTGTTTTAGTAGTTATGAGCCAAACTAAAGAACAATAATTCATACGCGAGACGAATAATGCATTATATATCGGAAGTTTTATTTTAGAAGAAAGAAAAGTACAGGCAACAAGAAATTGCACTTGTCACTGATGAGAGTTTATTAACTCCTGAACATGCGAATCCCAGGCCCACTGATTCTTTCCACTGATGCGCTTCCATGTGTCATTTATAATTGTATTCTGCCAAGAACAACATAGAAAGGGCTGCAAAGCCTCTATGCCCAAGGCGGTTGAGGTCTCGGAGCAGGAGAGGATGGGAGATTCTAGTTCCCATGCTTTGTGCTATGCCAGAGTGATGTATCAACTGCTTCCTCAGGCACTCCGTCGCCTCATCAGAGAAGGTAAGGAGAATGCGCATTTCCCATGGCACTCTGTTGTATTGTTACAAAGACACCCTTGTTACAAAATGCTGTTACGTATCCTTGAATGGCAACCATGTTAGTCCATGCAGCGACATGGGTGGCTGAACGCCTTCCCGAAATTGGGAGGGGGGGGGGGGTTGCCCATAGCAGAGGAAGTTGCGTAGGCGGGTACTGGAGACATGCATCTGTATGTGAGTGCAGACCTGTAGAATCACTACTGCACAACAATAACATATTAACTGGAAAAATATTATTGCACTCACCACAGTATTGTTTTATAAATGAACGCCAATCTCCATCAACAGTAGCCATGCAACACTCGTGAAAATCCAAGCACAAAGAAATGGCAAGAGGACGAATTACAGTGTAAGAACTTCAATCAAGCGAACCTTTGCTGGGCTTATCAAAGCCAACAACAGAAGGTTTGAAGGAATTGAGCCAATTATCTGAACGATATATGAAATGCAGAAGAGGTTGGCAATAAACTGATGGACTTGTATAAAGACGCATGAAGCCTGCTCGTTTTCATAAATCATATTTAAGTTAAGAAACCAAGCTTAAGACCATAAGCTACAATGTGTGGGGTACGTGAGGTACCAGAAAATGATTAACTGAAAAATTGTCACTGTATGTCCTACAGATTTAAACTTTATGTGGAGTGGGGCTTTAATGTACAAAGTTGTGAAGTATTTACAATCATAGGTAAGCACAATACTGAGCTCCAGGGAGACTAGTTTGGCAGTCTAACAGTTGTGAACTACTTTGCTGCAGATCCGGTGCTCAAATAAATATTTTCACCTCCTCCCAGCGTCGACTAGGAATGCCCGACAGCCTTTGTGAAGGAACTGTGATGTTTTTTGCTCAGTACACTTTTACAAACAAGTCTTTAGGTGCCTAGAATGCGGCATCATCATAGCATAAATTCACAATATACAATAATCATCACTGGAAAAGACAAAGCCGAATATTTTAGATGGCGTTCAGGCGAGTTGTGTCACCCACCTACTATTCAAGTGCTCCATAATTGAATTTAATTTACCAGCTTCATGGGCACAAAGCACCTAGTAATAGGAAACTGGAGTGACGTGATGCCTATCTTGTGTATTACGACTCAGACAACTCAGTGCGTATTACAAAATTTTCTTTCGGCATTCAAGCAATCGTGGCTAGAGTACAGAGAGGTTCACTTTTAAGATTCGAGTAAGCAATGGATAAATGTCTGATAAGAATTTTGCATGAAATTTGTTTGCACAGACTGTAGAGGCATAGTTTGTAAAAATTGACAAAGCATGAAGTTTTATTTCTTAGTCATGCCATACAGCACCATGCTATCTCTAAGCTCTAAACTTCTACAAGGTAAAGAACACCCTTTTCCTCAAATCATAAGGTGTTCTAGTCTTTGGGGGTATTATTTGGCATACACTAAGTGGCTAAGAAGCAAGCCATGTTGCCTGTTAAAGATGGTATATGTGATAATTGCAGTGATGCAATCCTTTTGATATCTGAGTCACTCAAGAGAATGTTCAGTATCATTGACTCGATTGTTTTCCTGTCGCCCTCTGCGCCGCATGTTCCACACAGGCATCCGCCGGTCCTTTTCAGCGCAATAGGTTGATGTGGACGGGAGGCCTTTTCAGCTGCATTGTTAAAAAACACAATTAGAACAATGAAAAATACTAGCAGTAAATGAAACGAGCACTATGGTTCATAGAAATTGTATAAACATAAAAATATGGTGATGAAAGCCTCTGCAAACAGAGTACAAATAAAACTGAGTATGAACTTCACAAAGGAGTCGGCAACTAAAATTTGAGAAAAAAAATTGCTCAATTCTTTTGCCAAAGATATGTAACATCTTAAGAAACATGTTTAAAACAACGGATTAAAATAACAAGCATATGCTGTTCCACAGTCTAGTAAAAAGGTCTACCACATTAAAGGAAGGACAAGTCGCTCTTCTTATACTATGCTCGAGTTATTAGCACTGAAAATGCTTAGAAGCATATCCTTCCTCAAGCAGAACTTTTTTCTCTCCTCAAATATCTTCCTAGTAGTACTTGCAGCCTATAGAGAACAGGTTATATATCATGTAACCAGAAAAGTTCCTAACTCAGAAGCTGGTGCCATAAAGAAAGAAAGAAAAAAAAAAAACTCTTGCCACCCATCTTACACCAGCGGTGCCATGCTCCCTTAACTTGAAACCAGGCCAGTGGCAAAGTAATGGGTGACATACCATGTAACACATGTTATGGTCCGAATGATTTAGGCTCACCGATTTAGGCATCCGAATGAGAAAGGCACACACATCCAGGGCGTGTGCCTTGCAACAACTGGTAACTACTGTGTAGAGGGCAAAGTAGGGGAGCCAAAGGTGCCATAATAATTTCACTTTCACTTCAGTTGTTGAATCACTTTACTGGTTCAAGCATCAAAGGAGCAAGACGAAATTGAGGGTGACGAACCATGTAGGCCAACAGAAAGCACAGTTTTATGGTTTACTTTCCTGCCTGCCCTTTTAACAACTTTCTTAGCAACTTTTTTTTTTAAACCCTGCAACTGGGTTGGAAGTACATCGTCGACAGGTAGACGGAAGCCAGGCGGGCCGAGCAGCGTGTGAATACGACACAATACGGAACTTGTACTAACAAGCTTCTCGATCACAGACTGCCTGAGGGAGCGAAAATTCCCGACGGCCTCGCTAGAGAACGAGTTTATAATATCCGGTAGCCTAGATGTAAATACACACGCGAAAGAGGCGACGCAGCACGCAAGCTTTTCGAAGGCATCACTTATCACGCTCGCGCTCTCGAGGAAAGCAAATGCACACATGCACGTCACACAGACAGTCGGCGTAGCGACATAATACGCAAACGCAAAACACCAGCGTGCTCAAATTGACACCTGGCAATGCACGCGGCACCATCAACCACGAAAGAATTGTTGTACTAATTCAGTGAAATGCGCTGTTAATTTAAACTGCACTATCGTACACAAGCCAAATCTAATCAAAAACCACATTCGTTTAAAATAATCATGATGACCCTTCTCGTCACTAATAGCTTCATATTATTCTTGGAAACCAAAACATATCGCAGACTGGAAAAAAAAAAAAAAAAAAAAAAAGGTTCTACTGCTAATCGCTATCAAACAGCGGCAACAAGCTCGACGACCGGAGGCTCGTAAGATGAGCGTGGCGTGGCGCCTTTCCATTCACGCTGAATAATTGCGAAATCGTTGAGGTCCTTACCTGTAGTAATATGTAAACACAGTGCAGTGCCAACGTGCTTCCGTAGAAGCATCGACGACGCAGTAACACGTCGCTTTCCTCCACGGTAGATTTCATAACCACGTTCGTCAGCTGATCACTATTTCTTGAGGATCTCCAGCGACGCCGGCGCCTGAACTTCGGTCTGATAGTACCTGGGGCACTTTGGGCATGTGAGAATGAAGCGTAAACCGTCACAAATGCGACCACTCTTCACAAAACACCACAAATTTCGTCACAAGCAAGGAACAGCAATACATTTTAAAGGGACGAGTTGCGCGCAGAACTTTATACTGCCGCCATTTTGCCCAGTGTGGCCAGACTTCGCAGCGTCCCGCGTCCCCTGTCGTTCATTAGAGTTGCGAATTTTTCTCTTTGGGGATTGTAGTATGTTCGATCCCGACCTCAGCGGTGCGTTTCGATGGCGGCGAAACGAAGAGGCGTCCGTGTGCTGTGCGATGTCAGCGCACGTTAAAGATCCCCAGGTGATCGAAATTACTCCGTAGCCCTCCGCTACGGCTCGTCTTTCTCTTTCCACTTTCCCTCCCACCTTCCTCTCTTCCCTTAAGGCGCGGTTCAGGTGTCCACAGCAACAAGTGTTGCTGTGGACACCTGAACCTTCCTCCCTTCTGTGGACACCTTCCTCTGAACCAATTATATTATTGTAGTATATATTTATTGACTAGCTATATATTGGGTTATCTAACCAAAATAACAGCAGTATGCACAGTCCAATATAAGATAAAATTAGGGTATCTTCGATTATTTGCAATTGCGAGCGATTGTGAAAGCACTGCATAAATGCCTGCTTGACTTGTCTTGTAAGAGAGTTTTATAATGTAACTTCAAGCATTTTGTAAAGCAGTTTAGCTCGCTTAGCGTTTCGTAGGATCTCAGATTTGCAATAGGGATTCGACCCGACATATGTGCTTGGTGCTGGTGAGCACCCACATTAGGGCCCATATAAATATTGCTAGTCTCGACTAACGTTAGTCTCGACCGCCGGCCGCGGCGGGGGCTGCCGCTGAATGATCGCCGCGGTGGCGCTGCGGTGAACCGGAGCCACGGCCGGTCTCGAGGGAGAGTGCGCCCTCGAGACCGGCCGTGCCGGAGCGCGCCACTGCTGGCGGAGCAGACGACGCGCGCGCTCGTGCACTTCGAAATGCATTCGCTGAGCATTGCCTGGCGCCTTGTAAGTGCGATGCCGCTCTTCAGTTTTTTTTTTTAATTTTATTTTTTAGTTTTATTTTTTAAGAGGCGTCCGCGTGCTGTGATATGTCAGCGCACGTTAACGATCCCCAGGTGGTCGAAATTACTCCGTAGCCCTCCACTACGGCTCCTCTTTCTCTATTTCCACTTTCACTCCCACCTTCCTCCCTTCCCTTACGGCGCGGTTGAGGTGTCCACAGCAAACAAGTGAGACAGTTACCGCGCTTTTCCCTTCCTATATATCAATCAGTTTTTTTAGTTTTTTTTATTTCAGTTTAGTCGTAGCATTGATTCGCGCCCCAGTTATTGGAATAACCACGGAAACGATTTTTTTTTTGTCGTAACCGAAGGTTTGCGCGCATGTCCCGGAGCCGATGGAGAAACGAAGCCGCTTTTTATACCCTATTATCCTCACTGAATACTACCGCGGTGCCGTATTGTAATAATGTCTTCTGGAGATTTTGTATAAAAAATTGCGCTTGCATGAAGGACTATATTAGGCGCACATTCTAGGCTCGGAGGACCATATGTGCGAGAAACAGAGCGCTGTCGCCGGCGTTTTCGTTCACGGTATAATTTCATCTTAACTTCTTAAGTTATAACACGTAAGTAGAACTGGAACTTTTCAGATGCATGCACAATTAAAGCACGCAAGATGGAAACCCTTGCCCTGCAAATCGCATCGCGCTTCAGGCAAACTGCTGATGTGCATTATTTGGTGCTTAGGAAGCCGAGTAGCCACTCGAATATGCCACCCCTTTCCTTGAATTGCGTTTTGCAGCCTCAAAACATGTTTTAACAGCCAGCTGCTGCTTGAGAGGAAGGCCACTAACCCCTCTTTCAAGCTCTGTCCTTGAAAGGTGTTCATTTTCATTTCATAGACCTTTTACCAACTTTGTCACCAATTGTACGTCTTTCATACGACAACCTGCTCGAGATTTGGAAGTCTTTTTATTCTTTACACCCGCCAGACTTGATCCTTCTCTCCTTGACAGGGTGTTCTGAGTTAACTTTCACAAGTATTTGCAGGCTATGCATGCGTGCTGCCTCAGAAATAATGGTACAGTTCGTCGCAAAGTAACGCCCATGGGAGGAGGGAAAGGTCTTTGTCATGCATGGGCTTCTATCCGCAGCCAGGACACAAACTGACTTCGCATTGTCCTGAAGAAGATTATCTCTTCTGTTTACTTGACAGCTGCTATCTCCTTCACATTCTTTGCTCGAATGTACACTGCAGCATTCATGGCAGCTTCATCTGTATAACTGCGATGGAGCAGAACTCGCCGACTTACGTATATTGCTTCCGGAGATCCGTCCTCGCTTGAGTGGCATGTGCGAATGTTACTTGCTCATCATCAGAAAGATCGACATTTGTCCACGCGGTGGTGGTGGCTGCAGCTTTCTGCATTCCTAGAGCAGACTCGCATCAGACGTACGATCCACCCTCACTGTATTCTTCAATCTCACTGGTGCTTTGGGATCAATGCGCTTCTTTTTCTCTGCAGGTCTCCCTGCAGACTGTTTTTGCTCGCACAATAAGTTGCGCTCATTTCTCTTTTGAAGCAGGGGTTGCGGCAAGTATTTTGGAACGTCAGGAAACACTGTCTGGACGGCATCCTTCGTGAGGTAACATCCCGTGGAATCTCAATTAACCTTTCCCTGAATCCCAGTCTTCTCAATAAAACAGCTGGGTTCGAAGTGTCGCTCACAAACGACACTACCTTCATCGGGCACTCTGTCGCCGCGCTTGATGGTGCGCTCCCACTCTTGCCTATATATACACACATATATATACATATATATATATATATATATATATATATATATATATATATATATATATATATATATATATATATATATATATATATATATATATATATGTGTGTGTGTGTGTGTGTGTGTGTGTGTGTGTTTGGATGTCTGTGTGTCTGTGTGTGCGCGTGTGCGTGCGTGCGTGTGTGTGTGTGTGTGTGTGTGTGTGTGTGTGTGTGTGTGTGTGTGTGTGTGTGTGTGTGTGTGTGTGTGTGTGTGTGTGTGTGTGTGTGTGTGTGTGTGTGTGTGTGTGTGTGTGTGTGTGTGTGTGTGTGTGTGTGTGTGTGTGTGTGTGTGTGTGTGTGTGTGTGTGTGTGTGTGTGTGTGTCTTTTTTAAGGCAACTCTGAGGATGAAAAAGTGGAAGGCGTGTGTAACCTTCTGTACGGAATTCGTTCTTGAAGAAGAAAGAAGATCGGTCCCAGATCGAAACATTTTCGATCGGGTACCGATCTTAAATCCACCGGTATGTTTCGAAATTTCTGGTGATTCATTTCTACCTTTAATCTTTAATAATCAGGTGCATTCACCTATTTCCACTATATATATATATATATATAAACGAGATAGAGGAAAGTTGGGACCGCCACATAGTGCGCAGCAAGGGATGTGAATCCTAAATATATATAGCAAAGTAGAAGCGCAGTACGTATAAGCATTTTCCAGATATTTAAATTTCCGCTCTATCACACCCACCTTCGCGCACTTTATGGCAGACAAGGGCAGAGCTCCACAGAGACTGAAATATGCGTACAGTGGTCATTGACAAAAGTAATGCGAAAAACAATTGACGTTTCAGGATTTCCTTCACATAAGAGCATTCTCGGCTAAGGCGGCTCAGTCGCAGTGATCTGGCGTAGATCTGGTCAAGATTGTCGTTATTCCAATTCAGGGTGTGTGGATGACGGAACGATTGGATTCGAACTATCGCTATTCGAGTTCAAAAACACAACACATTGGATCAACCATCGAGAAACAGCTCGTTTAACTGTGTGGTCATTCGTTTTCATAAAACTTCTCCCATTTGCCACTAGCTGCCGCTGCTCAAACGGAAGCTTTGGGGATCGTGGTTTATTCATAAAATTTCTTCGATTGACCGCTAAAGTGACGCTATACTCAACCTGAAGCACTGCGTACTGTGGGAGTGCACCGTTAAAGAACGGAAACATGCATCTCGTTCGCGTTAGAACTCGAGCCCTACGGAGAGCCTCTCATATCATCATCATCATCATCAGCCGGACTAAACCCACTGCAGGGCGAAGGCCTCTTCCGTATTCCTCCACTTAACCTTGTCCTGTACTAGCTGCATCCACTTGACCCTTGCGAACTTCTTTAACCTCATCCGCCCAGCTCGGTTATCCTCTCTTTGCACTGGATGCCCAGCCCATGCTCATTTTTTTCTTGTTTTCCATTAGAGGGGATGGCGCTGCGGTCGCCGACGGGAGGGGACGTGCTTCTCATCGGCCCCTGCTATTATGCCAATTAACGCAGTGTTAATTTACAGTTACCGCAATATATTTGGTACCAAAGTGTGCGCGAAGGTGCGGGGCATCGACCGGTACCAGTTTTGACCAAGCGGTACGTGATTCTCCCGATTTACGAGGACGTTTCTCTGGTGCGGTGCGGACTTTTCTCTAAGCCTAACGTCGGCCTACCACGAGTACGGCCACCGGTGGCGACGGGCCCAGCCGCTAGGCCTAACCCGGCGACGAGTACGACCAAGATGGCGTCCGAAATGGAAGTGGCCACGTCGATGGAAGACAACATGACGTCAGCACCGAGCATCGGCAGTCTCGGCGGGCGTACGTGCATTGAAGTTCAAGGAGAGGACATTACACCGGAAGAAGTCGAAGGCTGGTCGGCCTCCGGCAAGCGCGTCAAGCAGATCATGGCCGGCAAGGAAAACGGTGAGTCCGCCGCCATTACTCGCCAGTCTAGACCCAAGACTAGGGCCAGCTTTGCTAAGAGAGTTGCAGCCTCGGTAACGAAAGCGGCGAGGATGCCGATGGACATGCCGAAGGAAGACACTAAGATAGTCATGAGACCACGGGGAGGTCTCAACGTAGCGAGAACTGAGGTTTCAATAATTATGTCGGCCGTCATGACGGCTGCTCGAGTAACGAAGGAAGAAGCCAAAGCAGACACCATCTGCACGAACGCGCAGCAAAACATCATCGTGGTCAGCACCCCGGACGAGAGGCGTGCCACGCTGTACTCTAAGGTCAAAACCCTTAACGTAGGAGACAGGACATACGAAGTCAGCGCCTACCGAACGGCGCCGGACGGCACGGTCAAGGGAGTCATCCGAGGCATAGCCGTAGACGACACCCCGGAGGAGATAGCCGAAAACATCGTGAACCCGTGCAACCCCCTAGCGGTGGAGGCGCACAGAATCGGCAATACAACCACGGTGATAGTACTCTTCGCAGGAGAGAAAGTACCGAACTACGTCAAGTATGGCTCGATATTAGTCAGGTGCGGGCTTTACCGCAAGCACTTTGACGTGTGCAGGCAATGCGGCAAGATCGGCCATAGAAGAGACGTATGCCCGAATCCCAACACCAAAGTATGCTTCGGCTGCGGAATCGCGAACCCCAGCGAGGATCACAAACGCGAATGCAAGCCCAAGTGCAGGCTCTGCGGGGGACAGCATCCAACGGGCGAGAGGGAATGCAAGAACAAGTACAAGATGCCGTATGTGCTCAAAAAACGGCAATGGGAACGCAAGATGGAAGCCAAGCAGCAACAACTGGATCCGAAAAGCTTTCCGCCGCTGCGAGAGCCGTCTGCCGAGAGACCCCGCGGAGATTCGAGGCAGCGCGACAGCAGCCGCAAGAGGGACAACAGCAAGGGAGGCAGGAGCGCCAGCCGCCACAGACCGTCGCAATCGGGGGAAAGAGTCGCCTGGGCCGAAACAGTCAAGGCAAACATGGCAGAGAAGAGACAACCACCGGCGCAAAACGCCACGAAGAAGTTCCAAGAAGAGAACGGGGTGGTAATAAAAGCCCTAAGAGACGAGAACGAGAAGCTAAAGCAGAGAATCGCCGAACAGGACGCAACCATCAAGGGAATCAACGCGAAGCTAACGACATTAATTGCGATGCAGCAAAAGCAGCAGCTGCTGCCGAAGCCCGCACAAGAGAGGAAACAAGAAGAGATAACCGAGGACGAACCAGAGGTCGAGGTGGACCCGAGAGCCACGAAAGCGGCGGGACCGGCTCCCAAGAGGAGAGCCATAGAGGGCGCCAAGGAACGAAAGACAATAGAGAGAATCGAAAAACAGGATGACAGACTCGACCGTCTCGAGGCGATCAGCAAGGTAACCACCGAAAGCCTTACTGCGCTCACGCAAACGGTTCAGCAGATGACAACGAACATACAGAGCACGATCCAGAACATGATGGCGCAAACGCAAGCACAGCTGCAGACGCAGATACAGGCACAAATACAAGGTATGGAAGCACAGATCATCGCCAAACTGCAGCAATCATGGACGGGACAGCACGTACAGCCACATCCACACCACCAGTGAGAGACCTCTTGGTCTGGCACTGGAACTGCAACGGCTTTACCGGCAAGAGGGCGGTGCTGCAGCAACACTTGCAGCAACTAACGAGGAAACCAGACGTCATAATGATTCAAGAAACACACAGCGAAGAGACGCCGAGACTGCCGGGCTACCGGTCGCACGACAGCCCGCCGAGCAAAAGGGACACGTCCAAGGGCAAGGGCAGAGGGGTCTGCACCTTTGTTAGGAAAGGGATCACCTTCGTGGAACACGAAATGATCGGCAGAAGCGCCATCGAACACTGCACGGTGGAAGTAATCACGGGCAAGAAGAGGAAGGAGAGCACTTTCCTGGTGAACGTCTACAGCAATCCGTCCCACGGACAACAGAAATTCAAGGCACTGCTCCACAAGGCAACTTCAGTCGCGGGGAGCAATACGCTCGTAGTGTGCGGAGACTTTAACGCTCCGAGCCAAGACTGGGGCTACCACAGAACGACGGTCAAGGGGAGAGAGCTGATGCAAGACGCCACCGACGTCGGACTGAACCTAATCACGGATCCGGCCTTTCCCACCAGGATCGGCACATCTGTTACGAGAGACACAACTCCGGACCTTACCTTCGTCAAAACTGACGGAGGATCAAGAGAAACGAAATGGAGAAACACGGGCCAAGAGCTGGGCAGCGATCACTACATCGTGGAGGTCGTCGTACCGCTCGAAGGCCAAGGCAACACCGGCATAAGGAAGCATCGCATTACGGACTGGGACGCCTTTCGAAAGGCTCTATCCGCGGTGCAAGTGGACATTACGGACATCGAGCAATGGGCGGCCAACGTCGTTGAGACGACGGAAGGAGCCACCAAAGAGCTAGAGACGGACGAACGGATAAACAAGATGGACAGTCGGCTGGCCCACCTGATAGAAGCCAAGCAGTCCATAAAGGCGAGGTGGCAGAAGCGACGAACCAACCGAAGTCTAAGGAAGAAGATCGCCGAGCTCAACAGGCAGATCGAGGTCCACTGCAGGGTGCTATGCACCCAACAGTGGAACAAGGCCTGCAACGAAGCCGACGGACAGATGCACAAGGGCAAGACGTGGAACATGCTGCGGAATCTTCTCGACGAAACCAAGACCAAGGGCCACCAACACAACAACCTGGCCAGGATCCTACACAAGGCAATCTGCGAACACGGGGAAGACGAGGTCAAGCGGCGCTTGGACGCCAAGTACCTGCCGACCACCCCCACGGAAAGACACCCGGATTACCAAGGCAAAGAGAACGAGACGCTAGATCGCGACATCCAGACCTGGGAAGTCAGAGTTGCCCTGCAGGATCTCAATGGAAGGTCTGCCGCGGGTCCCGATCGAGTGACCAACAGAGCGCTCAAGAACCTCAACGAAGCGGCCATCGAAACGCTCACGAACTTCTACAACAAGTGCTGGCAAGAAGGAAGGCTACCCAAGCAATGGAAAGCAGCCAAGACGATCCTCATCCCCAAGCCTGGCAGGCCGCCCAACATAGAGAACCTCAGGCCGATCTCGCTCACTTCGTGCGTGGGAAAGGTCCTCGAGCACGTTCTCATGAACAGGTGGCAGCGTTACCTGGAAGAATCGGAGTTTTACCCAAATTCCATCATCGGGTTTCGGAACAAACTCGGAACGCAAGACGCCATGATCTTACTGAAGAACGAGATCATCGACGATACGACGGGCACCAAGGACAACAGAGCCGTACTCGGGCTGGACTTGCAGAGCGCCTTTGATAAAGTGAGGCACTCGGCTATCCTGGCCCAAGTATCCAGGCTAAACATGGGCAGGAGGACATACCAGTACATCAAAGACTTCCTGACGGAACGGACCACCGAAATCTGTGCGGGAGACCTGCAGCTCGAAGAGAAGAAGCTGGGCAGCGTCGGAACTCCGCAGGGGTCGGTAATCTCCCCGCTACTCTTCAACCTCGTGATGATCGGTGTGGCCACCCGGCTAGAAAGAGTAGCGGGAGTCCGGCACACCATCTACGCCGACGACGCTACGCTATGGGTACCGGGAGGAAGCGACGGACACATCGAGACAACGCTGCAAGAAGCGGTCAACGCCATCGAGGAGCAGCTGGACGGGTCTGGACTCGTTTGCTCTCCGGCCAAGTCAGAACTGCTGGTGATTCCCCCGAAAGGATCGGGCAGGAAAAGAAAGAATATGGAAGTCAAGTACGAGCGTCCCAAGATCACGGTCAAGACGGCGGGAGGACAAGTAATACCGGAGGTCGAGAAGATTCGAGTACTCGGGCTGATCCAGCGAAACCGAGCCAACGGTGAA
This sequence comes from Amblyomma maculatum, assembly GCF_055883805.1. NCBI lineage: Eukaryota > Metazoa > Arthropoda > Arachnida > Ixodida > Ixodidae > Amblyomma > Amblyomma maculatum. Next base: position 272,821,432 of record NC_139344.1, on the reverse strand, counting down.
ACGGTCAACAAGCTCGCGGGCAAAGCGGCTGCGGCAATGAGACTCATCAAGAGGGTGTCCAACAGAAAAGCGGGGATGAAGGAGGAGAGCCTGACTAGGCTCGTTCAATCCTTCGCAGTTAGCCACATTATGTACGTGGCCGCCTTCCACAACTGGAGGCCGAGTGAACGTAACAAGATAGACGCCACCATACGCAAGGCGTATAAGGCGGCACTCGGTCTCCTAGGGGGCTCGAGCACCGAAAAATTCATGGCGCGGGGAGTCCACAACACGCTGGACGAAATAGCCGAAGCACAGAGAACGGCGCAACTCGAGCGTCTCTCTGAAACGAGAACCGGAAGACAGATACTGCGGGACCTTGGCCTCGAACCGAGGGAAGGCAAGCAGCAGAAAGACGTACCTATACCAGATAGCATCAACAGAAAGCTCAGGGTCTTCCCGATCTCGAAGAACGTGAACCCCGAGCACAACAGGGAGCGGAGGTTGGCGAGGGCCAGGGCTCTCGTAGACCTCCACGCCAGAGAAGAAGGCGCCGCCTACGTGGACGCGGCGGAGTATCGAGGGAACACCGACGCATACGCGGCGGTGGTTGTCGGGGCATCGACGGGTGTAACGAAGACCGCGGTGAGCGTCCGGACTCGAGAAGCGCACCGGGCGGAGGAGGTGGCCGTCGCCTTGGCCGTTTCCGACCCCGGATGCACTACAGTGTTGTGTGACTCTAGAACGGCAGTGAAGAACTACGCCAAGGGTAGGGTATGTAGTGAGGCCGCGCGCATACAGCGCAAGGCCGAAGACATCGGACGCAAAAGTCCTGTGGTGATCAAGTGGTTTCCGGCCCACATGGGCAGTGACGTGTCGGAATGCGGAAACGTGAACCACAACGAGACGGCCAACTCGGCCGCGCGAGGACTAACCAACCGCGCGGCTGCAAGCACGGCCGACTCGGAGTCTTGGTCGCGGCGCAGTGCCAAGGACAAGATGACCACCTTCAACGAAATAGTGAAATGGTACAGACTGAACAGACAGACTATGCCGCCACCTCACCCGGGGCTTACCCGGAAGGAGGCAGTGTTATACAGACAGTTACAGACGGGGTCCCTGCTCACCCCGGTGCTAGCTAAGCACATGTGTCCGAGTGTGCACGCGAGCGACATGTGTAGACTGTGCGCGAAGGAGAGAGCCACCGCGGCTCACATCCTTCGTGACTGTAGCGTAAATCCGCGTGAAGCCAGCGAGAAGACGATGATCCCGCCGCAGCTAGAGGCTGCAACGAGGAGCTGTGATCACGAGACACAACTCAAGGCCATCCAGCAGGTCTCGGCGGCTCTAGAGAGGCAGCGACCGAGCGAAACCGAGGAGAGGGGGGGCAGCACCCCCAAGAAGGGGGCTGCGGCCCTCTCGAACCCGCGGAAGTAGCGAGGGACGTAACAAGACCTCAAGGAGCACAACGCACGAGACTGACGTAGTGGCCGCGTCGCGGTAAAAGCTTGTCCTCCCTGCTTGGAGGGAGCCTAACCGATTCTGCAGGCATTTTAAATAAAAGTTGTTCTCTCTCTTTCTCTCTCTCTTCCACTAGAATGTCATTAACTCTAGTTATTTCTTTGTCCCACTCTGCACGCTTCCTATCTCTTAACGTCAAACCCACCATTTTCCGTTCGATAGCTCTCTGCGTTGTCCTCAACTTAAGTAGAACCCTATTCGTTAGCCTCCCCGTTTCAGCCCCATAGGCGAATATAGGTAAGACGCAACAGCTGTCTACTTTCCTCTTCAGCGATACCGGTAAGCTGCTGCTCGCCATAATCTGCGAGTACTTGCCAAATTCGCTCCATCCCAACCTTATTCTCCCTGTTATTTCCCTTTCATGGTCCGGATCTACGGTTACTATACCCGTCCTAAGTAGACATATTCGCCTACCACTTCTAGTGCTTCGCTTCTTTTGTAAACTGCTGTTCCTTCCTGAGGCTGTTGAACATTACATTAGTCTCCCGAATAATAATTTTTAGGCGTATACCTTTCTGCTGTTTCTGTCTAGGTCATCAATCATTCTTTGCATTTCATCCCCCGAGTTACTTAGCAAGGCAATGTCATCAGCGAATCGCAGATTACGGAGGTATCTCTTATTTATTTTTATTTTATTTATTTATTTTATTTCACAATACTGTGAGCCTTTCTCAGGCTCTGACAGGGGTGAAAAAAAAAAGAGTACAAACAACAGGCATAGTGTTCTAAGGCGGCCGGGAAAGTATACACAGTAAGAGTGCAGATATTTAAAAGTTATGCAGCTGTTGAGACTCCTGAACAAAAAAGAGGACAGTCTTATCTGTAACTGCTCCCATTCCAAGTCTTTGAATAATTCTTCTAATCAAGCTGTGAACAGTACTGGAGAGATCGTGTATCCTTGCCTAACCCCTTTCATTATGGGAATTTTGTTACTTTCTTTACGCAGAACTTTGTGTGCAGCAACTATAGCTTGGTTGGTTTGTGGGGTTTAACGTCCCAAAGCGACTCAGGCTATGAGGCACACCGTAGTGGAGGACTCCTTCACATAGACGCTTTTCGCTTCCAGCGAAAAGCGGCCGCTGAGGGCGGGATTCGATCCCTCAGCCTTGGGAACATTAGTCGAGCGCCCTAACCACTGCGCCACCCTGGCAGGGTGCAACACCTATAGCTATCTTCCAGTACTTTCACATACGGCTCAATTATACCCCGATTCCTCAATGTCTGCAATGCTGCCATGGTTTCGACTGAGTCAAATGATTTTTCGTAATCGATGAATGCTATCACTGTATAGCGGCTTGTTATATTCCGAGCGTTTTTTTATTACCTGGTTGATAGTATAGATATGCTTGATGGTAGAGTACCCTTTCCAAAAACCTGCTTGATCCTTAATTTTGTTGATTGAAGTCAAATGTTGCCTTGATTCTATTGGCGATTGCCTTAGTAAATACCTTGGAGGTAACGGATTATAAACTGATTGGTCTACACTTTTTCAAGCACCGCTGATGTCTCCAGGTGTTGGGTATACAGGGTGGCCAGTTACGCTCAGCACGATTACGATACCTGCCACCTCCTCATTAATACCATGGAATTCATCTATGTTTCCAGCTAGATGCTTTTTGACAAGGAACCCTACTTCTATTTCTCGTCTCCCCAGTGAACTTCGATAACACAATACATATATACACAATAAAAGAAGTCGACCGAATGGCCCACTCCAGCCACATTAATGCAGTGTACATCCCACTGGCGCATACTACTACTTTTCAGCAGTTACTTCCTGCGCATAGCACAAGTCTGGAATGGCCTGCCCACCGAAGTCGCCACAATCATCGACCATCGACCCCACATTTCATGGTGATTTTCGTTATACTTGTTCGCCCATATAACGCTCATTCCCTCATGCAATGTCTCACAGAAGACCTTTGCGAAATAAATAAATAAATAAATAAATAAATAAATAAATAAATAAATAAATAAATAAATAAATAAATAAATGGCCGCCATTCAGTACAGTATATGCCTTATTTGGCCTCGTAACCTCTCTAAGCCCTATGATATCCCATTTCATGCACTAGTTCCTCAAAGAGCACGGCTGGATTATCCTCACTAGCTGGGGTTCTAACCAACAGCCTGGGTTCGTTTGTCAGGGTTGTCAGGGTTCGTTTCCAATGGAGCCTGTCCATTATTACGACCTACCGCTGCGTTACATGCATCTGGCCGCCGCCGGGGTCAGTTGCTCCGTAGCCGGTGGGGACTGAGTATCGGGAGTTAATTAAAGTATTCATAGGAGCCTCTCATGTCATATCCCGATTACACCCCACGTTACAGACTCGGAATAACATATACCTGCCCCCGCACAGCGCACTATCCGGAGAGCTACAGGTGGTACGGAGGAAACTTCAAACCGATACATTAATTAACCTATCGATCATTTAAAAATTCCTTAATTGTGAAATCAGTTCGATCTATCGTTTTCTTTTCCCAGTAAAGGTGTACATTACTTTCTCTCTCACACCGCTCACGACGAAGACGCCAGGTTTTCTATCACTTAAACAACTGCACTCAAATTTTGCATTACAGAGTATCGTAATCATCAGTGTCATTTTTTGCTGCTTTCTTCAGTTTTTAATTATTAAAGACGAAAACATCTTACCAAATGGCAATGACTGAGAAGCAACTTGCGTGCAAGACGAAACCTTCGCAACCGGCACATTTTGACACAAGCGAGCTAAGTTCGTACACTTCCCGGGACCACCGGAGCAGACAGCGAGAAGGCAGCGATACGGTGGACACTGCATCGCTACCTGCTTCGCAAGCCCCACAACGAGGCGACGAGGCCTGCAAACTCTCACCGCCAATGATACAGACTGTCATAAATAGGAGGTGGAATGAAATGTCTGTAAAGTTTAAAATTACAACCGTGTTTTAATAAATTAACTTGCCTCTTCCAGAAAACAAGGTATTAAAATACTTTTTTTTTCTTTTTCTATTCGTGCGTAGCATTCTAACTTGTAGTCTTATAGTTTCTTTATTTGAATGTTTTGCCTTCCAGTTCGTGGCTATGCTGCAGTCGCGTTAAGCCTCTTTTGGGCTGCAGCCTTCGCCACCACTTTACATGCAACGTTGCCAGTAACGTTATTTACATCCGTCTTGCTCACTTCAGGCATAGCTCTGCATACCGGGAGCCCTTAAAGAAGTTTAGCAGGAAAGCGAGCTGCCAGAACCAGGACGGCGAACGTCAAGTGTTCAGCACGTGGAATGGAGAAACGAAAAATAACTATCAACACTGAAGCGCACATTCCATTCATAAAGGCTCGCGTGCTCTACATTAATGTGCCGCTGCAGTAGTGTGGAAAACGATAATCTCTGTGCGCAGTTTTGAAGTCACCATAAGTATGCTCTAGGAAGCCAGTTTAATATTATGGAAGTCGCCTAGTAAGGCTGGTGGTTGTTTAGTCTTGCTTGCACGTGAGATGGCTTTTGGGTTGTTGGGGTTCCTGAAGACAAACAATTTGAGGACCCCTGGTCAAGAGCACTGTCGCAGGACACTTGCTAGCACGTTGATGTCGGATCGAGAGTTCTGAACCAGGCGTCACACAATACAGCCGCTGCCGGATCGCATGCCTGGTCTTTTAGGCGCTGACCTTGACGTCATAACGAGCACGCCCTTTGAAATACGAAGAGTAGATCATTTTTAATATTATAAAATATTTAGCTTCCTCTGCTTTTTTTTTTTTCTTCGTTTTCCTGTGTATCTCTGGTTTCTGGGTTACCAACCAATCGCGGTGCAAGAATATTTCCTCGAGATGCTGGCGAACGAATGTGCCACGATAAACGCTTAGAGGTATGTCCGCAACAGCACCGTCGCATTTATTAATACAAAAGTGAGGAACTGTGCGTCGTGCAGCTGTGGAGGCGAGTCGAATAAAAATTCGATAAACTCGATGAGATGCTTTTCGAAAGAGTATAGGAACGCGCCGCACCCACACACTTACCTTTCTTAGTGTTGCGACCAACTTCTGGAAAGGAGGGTTCGCGCAAGTTATCAGCTGCATGCGTACCATGTGCGAACCTTGAGACAGAAAGCATCCATCCACTGACATTGGACTGAAGCAGGAAGAAACGTTCCTGGGCCTATTATAGGAAGAAGCGCGCCATATACATGCTGCAAATGCAGGAAGAAAATACGGGTTACTTGTGATGAGAGGTTGCCTGCCGTCTCGTTGCTTATGGAAGTTGTGAGTGCGTGTGAACCATGGCTTCCAGGGGCGTTGGCAGCCTTAATAGCTCTGCGCGAACGCCGTTTCTGTTCTGGATTCTTGTTGCTTCTGTGGACGATTATGTGGCTATGTTTCTACGCGACAAATTGTGCATGCAACTAAGCGACCAAAATGTACTCGGTTTTGGCGCTCAATAATAAAGCCGCCCGTTGAAGGCTAAGTTTCAGACCATGTTTCCCTCTTAATGTGTTGAATTATCTTTTATTACAACCTTGCGTCTTCCTGCTGGTCTTACATCAATTTCTTTATAGCGTGGCTTCGTTAGCTCAAATCCTTGCTTTGCTCTGGAACTTCACAGTGGGAAGCGAATATGTGACTGTGGTCATTGAATTTTATTTCGTTGCTATTACGTTATTTTATTTTATTTTTTTGAAGGAGCAATGGCTCGAAAACCTCATGCCTTCCCGAAATTTCACTCCTTCCTGCCCATTTCAGTTCTTTCTCCGCGCCAACCACTACGAATATCCTGGCGCCGTCCCCAGAACGCGGTGAGTGCACTTTTAATGCGAAAGCATTTTTTGGCGCATGAGTGGCGTGGACAGACCTTTCATCAATGCGTGTCCGCACAAACTGTCAATAAACGATTACTTGAGTAATTAATAACAGCACCAAATCTGTTATCCAACTAAATCAGAGCCCCGCCAACTCGATGGTGACCTCTAATTTGGATGGGCCACCCCTAAATTTCATACTCGTCAAAATCGGAACAAAAATGATGTCTAACATAATTCGAGTAAGGCCAATTCAGTGGTGACGTTCAAACTTAGGTGGGCCACCCACGAATTTTGGCCTCCCTAATTCCCGAAATTTGACTTCATGCGAATTTCACCGAAATCGGTCTCTAACCTAATTCAAGAAAGGCCACCTCAATGGTGACTTGTAAGTTTAGGTGGGCCACTTCGAAAATTTGCTCCCTCTACCTGCTGAACCCCAGAATTTTGACCTTGTCATAATTTGACCAATAAAAACAGCAACTAAGCAACTGAGCAACGAAAAGTAAAATTCATAACGGAACTAGGCACGGAACTCGCAATGCTTTCGCATTTCTGCACGGAAGCAGACTTATGTGCACCCCTTTATTTTTTGTAGCTGGTGGAAAAGAAAAAAAAAATCAGAATTGCTTATGTCGGCCTCTGTTGGTTGCTCACTGCATGGAGGTTGAGACAGCTGAACAATGACACATGACATGATATGCATTATAGGAAATGGTCGGCATCTTGCTGGTGGCTCAAACCCTTGATGAAATAGCAAACTTCCAGGGTGCACCAAAGCTGGTGGCACGGCAAGTTTCCATCATATCAAGGCGTGTAATCGCTCGCGATGGCTGCGCTGACAATTCTTCTCTCTCACAGGGGGGACACCATCGCGGACGTGCTGCTGTCCCTCAAGCACGCGGTGGTACACCCCAGCTCACCGGCGGCGGGCACCGGGCCCTACGGGGCCGGGCCGGCCGAGGCCCCGCCGCCACCGCCGCACGTGTTCCCCACCTCGATGAGCGTGAACCTGTCCATGAACATGACCATGGGCGTGGCTGGCTGGGAACCCAGCTACGCACAGTGGGGGCCGCCTCCCTACCACCACCATCCGCAAGAGGAGCTGTATGCGAGCCCTGGCTATCCGGCGGACATGGCAGCGCCGCCGCCGCCACCTCCACCGCCGCCGCCCCCCCACCAAGTGGCCCCTGGGTCCCAGGTCGCCGGAGGCCAAGGCGCGCGAGGAAGCGCCGCCGATGGACGCGTCAACCTGTGCGGCATCTGCGGCAAGGCGTACGCACGGCCCAGCACGCTCAAGACGCACCTGCGCACCCACTCGGGCGAGCGGCCCTACCGCTGCCTGCAGTGCAGCAAGTGCTTCTCGCAAGCAGCCAATCTGACGGCGCACTTGCGTACGCATTCCGGAGAAAAGCCATTCCGGTGCCCCGTGTGCGAGCGCCGCTTCTCTCAGAGCTCTTCGGTGACGACGCACATGCGGACGCACTCAGGCGAGCGACCGTACCGCTGCTGCCTCTGCAAGAAGGCCTTCTCGGACAGCTCGACGCTGACCAAGCACCTGCGAACCCACTCGGGCGAGAAGCCGTACCAGTGCCGGCTCTGCCTGCTCCGCTTCTCGCAGTCGGGCAACCTGAACCGGCACATGCGCGTCCACGCCAACGCCTCCTGAGCCCCCCGTTAATTTAAGATGCCCCCTTTTTCTACGCAGAGAGAGATGCTTCGCAGGTCCGCGAGCTGATCCGAGAAGCGCTACTGTGCAGTTTCAGAGGTACAAAATAAAGAATATTGCCGCTGCTTCACCCCTGCTCCATCTGTGCAGACAGCGTACTGTGGGCTCCCTCTCGCTACTCCAACGAAGAGCTCGAGAAAGGAAGGCGTTGACGCCACACTTGACAGAAGAATGAGTAGTGAGATCGACTGGCATGGCCTGCGTGCACACTGTGCAACGCGGACGCAACCAATCCCCGAAAGTCCAAAATTGACGACAGAATTCAATTTCCTCGTGCATTCGATTGAGCTGAGTAGGCTATGAGACATGTGAACGTACGCGTCGGCTAGAATTTGGTACCCGAAATTTTCGAAATGCTAAACTCACAAAACAAAAGTGAGTGTTACAGTTTCGTACGCTTGCAGTGAAGTTGTGGGAATGAGTGCGCTGCTTGGCATATTTACAAACAAAGAGAGAAAATAAGTTCCTTGAGAACACTATGCACTGAAAATTTGCCGACTGTCTATACGACACTTCCAGAAATTCTAAAGCGAATAGCGGGTCTTCGGAAGTGAGATACAGAGGAGTGGTTTACACGCAACACAAGGTCCGCAATTCGTAGAGGTATTTTAATAAATCATGTACAGCATTGCGGTAACCACGTGGAGATTCGGTGGAGGCTCCATTCGAGAGTCTTATTGACGTGTCGGGCGTCTCACATCCTTATGAAATTCTACAGATGACGTCGAGGATTGGGGCAGGTGCGCATTGCTGCCCCTTGTGGCTGCGTTTGATAGACGCGCGACGCTTTCGTGCAAGTCCCTATCGGTTTCGGCGACCTGGGACTTATTGTCCATCACTTACCTGCATGAGGTGAGTTGCTAGGCTAGTCAGTTCCAAATATTTGATTGTGCGTGCGTGCGTGCGTGCGTGTGTGTCATTGCAGTTCAACGTATTCGTTACAGCTTTAGAGTTTTTTTTTTTTTTTTGCCACTTTAAGAGGTTGTTGATCCAACCTACAGCCAGCGCTCTCGGCCACGTTGCGTGGTCTTCTGACGACCCAACTTGCCGACCAATAAACGCTCAAACATGCAACCTAACAGAGAACAAGCCTCCTGGCAGCCGTGGTAGGTAGTAAGTAGCTGGTTAATATTTATTCCAACCACAAGCCAACCACATACAGCTGAAAAAACTTGCACATGATTTCAGCGCGATTTCAGCGCCGCAAGAGCCCACCACCGCACCCTCCATCTCCTCTGCACCCTCTAACGTGTCCAGCTCGGCCATTCGAACGTTTGGAATCGACTTTTATGGGTTTCTTCTCTGCTTTTCCGCCGTCATTAGGTGGATCATTGTTGCAATCGACCATTTTATCCGATATACGAAACTGCTGCTTTACCAGCTGCCACTTCCCGTGATGTTACATGGTTTTATGTTTGAGAACAACGGTCGCGGTGGCGTGTTTTAACGAGGTAGTGTTAAATCCGGCGTCGGCAGCCGGCGGCCAGCGTCGGCTGCCGTCCGTCGGCTTTGGCGTTGTGAGCGAAAAATGACGAGCTTAGCTCTGACAGGCGGTAGCTAGCAGCTTACATGGCCGCGCACTGACTGGACGTAGGGTTGCCTGACGATACATTTGGCAGGAGCGGCCAACTCGGGCCTCTCCTTTCATATGGGAGGATGATATTAAAATCAGTCTGCCAGGACCATTGCAGACCATTGCACCATTGCGCATGCGCGGTCATGCGGCTTAGTTAAAACGGGGCTTTATATGTGGGATGGTAGCCAATGCTATCGCGTCATACCCTTAAAGGGGGAACTTAAGTCCTTAAGTGTCCTCAATAACTTTTTTGTCTGATTCCGTGGGCGCCCTTCTTCAGGAGTGCCATGTTCACCGTACAATGTCTTCCTATATCATCCGCAGACAAACGGAATGGTTGAGAATTTGAAGTCTTCAAGTGACCTTGACAATACATACAATACAATATTTATTGCGCAATAAAGAATACAAAATACAGATAGGCCTGCCAAAGCCTCAGAGGGCTTGACTGACAGTGCCTGGCAGTCAGGTTACAGGAAACTTCACACAGCTATTAACAGAAACAGTAAAACAAAAATTATTTTGAACTTTCGAATTTCCGATTGCTTGCATAATCGCATATTTTGTGTTGGAATCTAAGATGGACGCCGATACAGCAGGAAATTACGCGTTATTTTATAATTGGTGGCCCTTTTAGCGATTATAAAGGGTCATTTGGGCCTTAAGCAGTAGGATGGGGCACACCGTCATTCCAAAAGTGCTTGATTACTGTAGTTTCGACCATCAGGGAGATTAAGTTAGGTAAATTCATCAGCTTAAATACTTCTGTAGCTTCGTTCACACAATTGATATGCCGTAGTTGACAATAAGAAATTCAATATTTAATTAATTCTAGAAGTCCACCTCAAATACAAAGTCTATAAGCCGTCAACCAATAGCGGAGCACACGGTAAGCTAAAGCATGGAAGATAATTTTTCGCACGGAGATTGGCATGAAATATCGCACATTATACACAATGAGGCACTTGTACTCTTTACGAGCGATAAGGCTAAAGCCATTCGGGCTGATTCTGCTGTATTGTTTATTTGCCAGAACCCCGCTGATCACAGAGTGCTTCTTCCGTGCCGGATTCGAGGTGAGCAGCTTCACTCAGCGGTGATGGCGCGCGCTCGATGCGGCGCTTGGTCTCCATAGCTGGCGGCAGATGGCGTGCGCCACGCGCCCTCCTGGAGACCGGTTTGAAGACGTCGTCGTTGCGCCCCTACGTTGCCTTGGAGACGGCAGGAACGCTAGACAAGGAGAAGTGAGATTTTTTCCGTTGCGTAGTTAGTTAAATCGCAGAGGATTCCGGGCAGGGGAGGATTTTTTTTATTAAAGTTTAAATCAGAGTCTCGCCGATATCCTGTGGAATCCAGCGGAATCTCGCGGGCACACCTCGCGAACGGACGGATCCTGCTAACATGTATAAAGGCTTTCACCTTAATAAACATGAAACCGTGCACATGTTTTTACGTATGTATGACAAATGCGGGTCCCACAGGTCTCTGTCAAAAAGTAATCCCGGGTGCTTCACTGACGATGCGTATTTAATAGGGTGGCGAGTGCATGTATTGCAGTGTGATGTGTGAAGGAACAAGGATTTTAATGGGAGAATTTTTTCATCGGGTTATGGAAACAGCCAGACTTGTTTTATGAGGGTTAGGGTTCGCAGCGAACGAATCCTTAGCTTTAATTGTCTTGTTTTGCATGCAGCTGATGGCATCAGAGTAATCACTTTCACAGTATACATAGCCATGCCAGGTGAGCAGTGTTCTGGTCACCTGGCATGGCTTCGCGCTCACGGCCCGCAGCGGTCAGTCCGTGCAATGACCGGACGATTCTGGGTGACGGCGGTGGCCTCCCCGGCGAAAAATACAACCGCGCGCGTGCACGCGATCAACCGCCGAAAAGCCCCGAGAGAGTTGCGACCGGCGCGCACGGGGCTCGCTCCGCGACCGCCGACCGAAGCAGACGTATGCGGATGGGCTCCCGCTCAACACCGAAAGCTACGAGTCGTTCTCTCCATCATCGCCTGCCATTGAGCCGGCTGCCCCGACTGCCTCCCTACCGACCCGACCGGTTCGGCGTGGCACCTGCATACAGGATGGACGGCGCAGCGGCAAGAGTGTCTTTCGCTCGCCTTCTATCCATCGTTTCTGAGCTTCGTGTTGGTTTGATCTCCGTCGGTACCTTCACCTGTGAGGCCACAGAACCATCAAATGGCCACTCTGTCAGCATCGGGCGGTGCTACACCGCTTTCTGACTCCCCTCCGGATGCACACTCGTCCAAACCGTTACGCGACGACTCCGAAATGGATTCTAGTGATAATTTCCCACAGAGCCAGGAACTTCTGTCTTCATCATCCATGGAGAATGCGAGCTCACTTCCTAACGATGGTCCAGGCTGGGAGCACGCAATCAACAAGCGACGGGCACAGAAGCTCCGCAGACGATCCAGGCAAGACCAAAATTCATGTACCTCCGATTTCTCTGCCTCCGTGGGCGGCAACCCACCGAGCACGTCAGGACAGCCACCGAAAGAAACCAGTCAAGCGGCACCCGCCGTGCCAAACTTCAACCCCTTCCGAAAAATATCAAAGTCGTCATCCGACCAACACGTGGACTTGCCCTCAAGAACTACCCAGCTGGGATCAATTCGGCAGCGCTCGTTCGTTCCTGCCGCGACCCGACCAAGGTGAAAGACAAGTACATCCTCCGACCTCATGCCGGGTCTCACATCCCTGTGATTAGCACTCCGCACGAAGACACAGCGGCAGAGCTCTGTCGATTTACCCACCTCCCTATGGACGAGAGACCTCACCCCGTGCGCGTGCACGTCCCCTTTCCCACAACCACACTCAGAGAGGGATCATTCACGGACTGGACCCTTACGAGACACACGACACCCTCATGGCAGGGGTGCGCGTCAGAGACAATCGCATCAAGCTCTTAGACGACAGAATTCTCGGCTCTTCGACGACAGCACTTCTGACACTCGAAGTACCCAACTCCCCCGATCCGTGTACGGTTGCGAATACACGGGTTGCGAATACCCGTGTTTCACGTACAGACCAGCCAGGAAGTCCTGCCAGATATGCATGCAACCCGGCCATCGCCAGAACGTCTGTCCGACACCAAACGTTCGAGTGTGCCGGGTCCAGGATCCACCTCACACATCAATGCCAGCCCACTATGTGGCGGCCAGCACGAGACGGAAACCCGAGAGGGCCCGAAACGTCTCAAGCCTGCTAAAACACCAAAACCCGCCACAGACCACGGCGACAAGACATCTCATCAGTCGTAGAAGGACATGGTCCCAAGATCTACAACAACAGATGGTTCTCATCGGACGACGAGGATCCGGGTCGGAGGAACAACCGCTCGCGGAGCCGATCCATGCAGCTCCATATCCCGAGCGAAGACACCAGTCCTGCTGCCAGCCCCTCCAGCCAAGCATGGGGGAAAACAAGCTCCACAAGGCCAAAAGCAGGTGAGCTGAGCTGAGAGAGCACAGGGTCCTCACGCTCCTTCACATGACCTCCGTTTCCAACAGATGCAGGCTACAATTGCGTCCCAAAGCGCCAAAATAGCCGAACAAAACACTAAAATTACAGTTATAATGGCCAAACTGGAACAAGTCCTTCAACAGAACCAGGCGCCTCCGCCCCCACCTAAAGATAAAGAGCCATCCCCCCAGAACAAACAGAACGTGTAACCGTTCAGATGCTCCGCGACACCGAAAAACAGATTACGCATTGGCTGCAAGTCTCGATGTCCACAATTCTCCAAACACTAACGAACAAAACTAGAATTCATTCACACTCGCGCGACACGAGACTTCACTAAACCAACATACAACCACCATTCAGGCACTTCAAACTCAATGCCGTAAACGAGCCTCGCCGGCAGAACATGGGCAGAGACCCTCACAAACACGTAGTCGCAGTAGCTCAGTCAGAAATCTGGCAATGGAATTGTAGAGGTTAGAAGCGCAAAGCCGGTCTCCTCAAACTGTTAATTGCCACCACTCCAATCCGTCCAGACCTTATATGTCTGCAGGAAGTGGGAGCCGACAAAGCCCCGACGCTTGCAGGATACTACACGATTAGTCGACCCCTGATGCCATCGGTCGCAATATTAGTGGCAAAAGAGATTACTGTCGTTGAACACACTCTGCCAGTAACAGACGCCGAACACCTGACGGTCGAGGTTATGCCCAACAAGCGCGGCCGAGCAAGCGCCTTTGTCGACAAGCCAACCAAACCTAGGAAAGGTGACTTCACGGGTCTAGTATTGGCTGCTTCTCACAAAACGGAGCGTAATCAGCTCGTGATCGTGAGAGATTTTAACGCGCTCCACAGAGAGGGGGGTATCGCGATAACACTGCAAGAGGCCAGTCTATAGTGAAAGCAATACACACGCTCGGACTGGAGCTCCTAACCAACTCTGCCTTTCCGACACGAGAGGGGAATAGTGTGACCAGAGACTGCTGTCCTGACCGCCCCCTGGTAAAGAATGTAGGCCACTCAAAGTGGATCAACCTATCTGAAACACTGGGGAGCGACCACTGCATCCTACTAAGCACCTCTATCACTTCGTCCAAAATCCGGAGAAGCATATGACCAGCCAGAATAACAGACTGGCCAAAATTTCGCAACTCAGAATTCCCCTCTGGACCCATAGAATCTATCCAGCACTAGAGTGCGACCCTTCACCAGGCACACAGCCCTGCAACCGAATTGGTACAGCGCACAAACGAGATTATGGGATCAGCGCGCGAAGTTCGTTCACCGTTGGAAAAACCAAAAGTTGAACCGACAACTGAAGATGCACAAACATACGCCGCGCAACTCTCGCACCAGAACTGGCAACAGTTCTGTGAGTCCCTGCGAGGCACTCTGGTCACGTCTCGAACCTGGGCAATTTTCCGAAATCCTAATACATCCGACCAAGTCTAAGTCAGAGGCGACCCGCTCTCTCAAGCGAATTTTCCACCTGTTCCCGGGCAACGATGCAGATCTTCTCACAGCGCTTTGCGACAGATATATAGGAGCTGCGACTACAACACCCAGCCAGATTAACTATCAGGGCACCCCGAATCGAGCTTTAGGACGCCCAATAACGATGGAAGAAGTATACGCTGCGGCGCGATCATGCGTTCGTAATACGGCGGCTGGCGCGGACAAAATCACGAAAGCCAGAATACGCAACCTCAGCAAGGACCAAATTAAGGACCTAAGTACAGCCTTCGTCAAAAGTGTAGAGCCCAGGGATTCTGCTTCTAAGCTACATCGTGCAGCTTGTAATACATTAACAGTGTTCTGAATCTCTTAATGGTAAAAAGATTTTTTGCCCTACCCTCTTCAGTTGGAAGCAGCTCCACTAATGCTAAATCAGCGCCACTGCACGGTTCAGAAGCAGACCCCCTGGGCTCTATACTTTTGACAAAGGCTGTACATTATAACAATGAGCTCAGGGAAAAAAAACGTCATCCCTGAAGAGTGGAAACACTTCGAAAATATCGTCATTTCGAAGCCAGGGTAGCTGCCCACAGTCGAGGCGCTCCGCCCGATCTCGCTCACGTCCTGTCTGGGCAAGCTATATATACGAGCGGGTGATTCAAATTCGTCTTCAAAACTATACTCAAGACAAAAACCTCTTCCCTTCTTCCATGATCGGCTTCCGATCCGGGCTATCAACCCAAGACGCCTTCCTAGGAAGTCCTGGCGCACATTCCCAGCGGAGGGGAGCACATTGTGATGGCACTTGGTCTCAAAGGCGCATTTGACAACGTGTATCACAATGCCACCCTAAGAGAACTGAGCAATCTTAATTGCGGGGAACGCATTTTCAACTCCTGTCGAAACGAACGGCTACAATCGGCATGGGCGACACACGCGCTCGGACACCCAGGACCTGCCGCACAAAGGTACGCCTCAGCTAGGGCTCGATAATCTCCCCCCTCCTTTTCAATATAGCCATGATTGGTGTGGCCCGAAGCCTTCAAACAGTTTCAAACATTGGATTCACACTGTATATGCCGATGATATAACTATATGGACTACCAAAGACTCTCTGGCGGCCAAGGAAGAAACTCTGCAGCAAGCTGCCACCTGCATCGAGAAGGTGGCCGCTCAGTGCGGACTTGACTGTCCACGTGGCTACAGTTCACCAGGAGATATTCAGGTTCTCCTACACGGCGTCCCCGTCCGATAAGTCCGACAAATCCGCATCCTCGGCTTATGGCTCCAGAGCAACAGAAAAGCTACCTATTCCATCAAGTTGCTATTCACCGCAACGCAGCAAGTCGCGAAAATGATCAGAAGAGGCACGCAACCGGACAGGCATGCGGGAGGAGGACACACTACGCCTCATCCAAGCACTCGCGGTAAGCCGCATTTCATATGGCCTACCATACCTAACATTAATTCGACAAGAACTCAACAAAGTAAATTTCATCCTTTGTACTGCATACAGACATGCACTTGGCCTTCCTACCTATACAAACGCCAAACTAGAGGCTCTTAAGTGCACAACTCATTTGAGGAGATTCAGGAGGTCGTGTTCCTCTCGCAACGCGCACGCCTAATTAGCACAGACAGCGGAGGCAGATTCCGAAGCGGGTAGGTTACCCGGCAGACGTCCAAATCATCCAGAGCACGACAAAACTCCCAACAACATATCGCTCGAAGGTCCACGTCGGCCCGATTCCTAAAAACATGTCGAGCGGAGCCGAGTCCGGCAGACGATCAGCCAGAATAAAATACATCAAGCAAACTGCCGCACGCAGCCCCACACAGAAAATGTCGACGCAGCAACATATAGCGAGATCACGAGGGCGACTGCAGTTGCTGTGAACTCATCCCACAACGAGGTTGTAAGCGCATCCTTGAAACACACGACGATCACGGAGGCAGAAGTTGCAGCAATCCTGCTAGCGGTCTAGTATGGCGATGGCCTAGGCCAGAGTGTACACATTATGACAGACTGCAGCGGCTCCCACTTGCAGGAAGAGTACCCAAAAAACTTTTAGGCTTAACCACCAACTTTCTGAGCGCCAATTCCTCCCTAAAACATTATGGAGGAGAAGCTACGTCGCGGGTAGTAATCTGGACAAAAAGAAACGTGGCATATTCCTTCATGTAAAAAAAAAAAAGAAAAAAAAAAGAACATGACAGCTCTTACCTGCTTTGATTTGGGGGTATATATATCTATAGCATTTTAAGTGGTTTAACTACGTTATGAATTTAAACTGAGTTCCACTTAAATCTTCTGCGTCTTTTATTCGGCATACGAGTGCCGAAAGACAGTCATGAGTGTAACGGGAAGAGCATGCCAGTACGAAATGAAAGACGAAGCCTATAGGCGAAGTCAGCACAGAAATGGGGTCATCGAGTAAGTCCCAAAACAAGCCAAGAAATCTATCCAGTCGCAACAATTTTGTTTGTTTACAGCCCGACCTCCCACCTGGGTTAAGACAAGTGTGCAGCACCTATGGACTTTGCACTTCTGAGAAATGGTTTATGCGTGCATACTATCAGGAGTACAGACAACTTAACTGCTGCATCATATGGTAATGATCTCCGCAGCCTCTTTCACTGTGCAATGCAGTATCGATATCCCCCTTCGCATGCTTTGCAAACGAGGTCTTGCAAAAAAAAATAATAATAATAATAATAAAAACTGGGAGATAAGTATGCGAAGTTTTGGTGCAGAGGAAGAAGGATTGTGCGGATGGAAGTGAACTAAATGGATTTGGCTGTCCAGTCAATTGAAAGACATTTCTGAAAAAGAAAAAGGCTAGCGACAAGTCAGTCAGTACTCTGAACATAATTATGCAGCAAGGCTCGGCGGGCTGGATGTCGAAGAAGCTCCGGAACAAAAATAACATTCAGGTCATTTCTCGGTGTATAGGGGGATTTCACTTTACGTCATCGGCAACGAGCACTGGTTTTACGCCTAGCGCGCGCGCTAACGCAACTGTTTTGCTCTTTGGCGTAAATATGCGACGCAGTGCGTATGCGCGAAGTCGAAGGCAGCAACTGCCTTCAACTTTAAGATAGGCGGCAAACGCCCAATCGGCCGGCCGAAGATGCGCTGGCTGAACGTTGTGAAAAGCTACGTGGCCGCCATCGGACTAGCGGCCACAACACTGGATTATCAGAGTCGCTCCTCAAATTTCTTGCACTGGTTGTTAACAACTTTGGAAATGAAAACAAAACAAAACAAAAAAAGCCGACTTGAGCAGCGTGCTCGTCTCCTAACCCCCCTCCCCTTTTTTTCTTTTTCCTTTCTTTCTTTCTTTCTTTCTTTTTTTTTAGTGACTGCTACACCCGAAAACAGCACAGTTCACCGTTGCTGACAATCAAAAGCCGCACTGGGCGACGCGGCACAAAACCCTGCCTACTTGCTCAGCACAGAAACCTCCGAACGAAAGTGGTCGCGGTAACTATTAACGGTGTTTGTACCCCATATGGCGAGCTTAAGACTGCAAGCGGGTGCTTCGGGCCTGCGATCAACGACTGCGAAAATGGCGCGCTAGCCCGCGCGACGCCTGGCGGCACGGCGTCATTGAAATCCCCAAAGCCGTTGCGTGTATACGATATCAATGGTGATCGCTTATTGTGGCGGACATCCCTCTTTGGGATCCTCTACGAATCAGGCGATGTGAAAGTAGTGTATGAATCAACTTGAATATGACTTACGCGGGTTTTGGACTGACCCCAAAAGCAGTTCCGAATAAATTCTAGTTTCGAATTAGCGAAAGTCAAATTTACTTATTAAAAGCTTAGGTCCGGACTTATATTGTGGGCAGCAAATCTCCTTGCTCTCGTTATATCGCTATCCAGCACAGCGCTGAGTTCTGCGGAGGGACCTGAACATCGCTGAAATTTTTATCAGCGTTAAGTTCTAGTGACAAATGTACATTACGCTTGCTTAACCTGCAAGCTCACTGCATTCGAACTCTTGAAGCATGTCGGATTCTCAAAAAAAAAAAAAAAAGACTATTCAGCTTTGCTTTGATTTTTTTGCTGGGCCAACAGCCCTAGGTCCCATTACCATTTTGTGAGCGCGCACGCGCGCGTGTATGTATGTATGTGTATGTGCGTGCGTGCGTGCGTGTGTGTGCGTGTGTGTGCGTGTGTGTGTGCGTTATGTCAGTAGCTTTGCTTTGCTTTAGTTCTTTCCAGGAGTAAGATTTTTCTCACTTGCGCGAGGGACGAACCTAAAAACGCATATTGGCACCTGCTACGAAGGTGCTATGTGTCTGATGTTATTCTCTCGTCTTTTTTTGTTAGGGGAATAACGACAAGTACTACACAAAAAAAAAAAAAAAAACGATTTTCTATGTCCGCGAAACCCACGCCCCCCCCCCCCCCCCCTCATGCTCTCCCTAAAATAAAAAAAAAAAAAACAGCGCGACAGCTTTGGTCTGACTAGAGACAGTTTTTCAGGTTTAAAATTTAAGCACATATGTTGAATGCCGACTTCAGTTTCTTAAAGCGACAGAAACGAGATAGGAGTTCGGAAACGGAGAGCGTGTGAGAGTCAGAGGGAAAGAGAGAGAGAGCGTCTGCGGCGTTCGTTGGTGCCGGCATCGGTAAAACTCAAGCTCTGGCTGCTATGCGAAGCCTCTTATGTATCCGATGAGCGAGCGTCGCGGCGTTGGGAATCGTCAAACCCTTCCTAGCAGCATGCACACCGCCGCCGGTGTCTTGCTCTTCCCCACGCCCTCTGCAGCCGTGGCACGCTGGCTTATCAAGCGCGTGTTTTTTAGAGGCCAGGTTAGTCATGACTTTATCCCAATTCCATGACTCCCATCCCGGTTTCAAGGGGTCTCCCGCCACTTCCACTGTTCTAAAAGGGGACCCCGACGCATCCATGGCTGAGATCGCTTAGAATAAAGCAGAAGTAGGTCTTGACGCGTTTACAAAGTTACCGTTATGCTGAAAACTATTAATTTGTTTGTAATCAGATATGGTCACTGCAATCAGAGTGGCCAGCAAATCTACGCTATCACTGCAGCTTGATTAACTGCCAGTTCCTCGCGCTGTGCCTCTTGCATGTTGTCATCCTCACAAACTTCCATCAGTGTGCAATGGATCCGATGTCTGCGTGTCATTTGTACGACGTCCGTGCCCTTCATTCTTTACGTATTCCTATAATACGGTCGACTTACGCCGAGTGTACGAATACAGGTATTTCGGTCCGCTGCTAACACACGCCATGCCTTGGTCAAAACGCATTGATGTCATCTGTAATAAGGCCCTTAAAAGACTAGGATACTCACATCGCATCTTGCGCTCTGCTGCTCAAGAAAATAAGCTCCTGACATATAAAACACTAATTCGCCCCATTCTCGAATTCGCTTGTGTTTTTGGAATCCTTTTGACAATGTGACATACATCAACAAAGTAGAATCTGCACAGAAGAAAGCTGTGCGTTTTGTTTGCAAGAGATTCGACATGGATTTTTCACCGTCTGCTTTTCTTCTACAATCAATACAGTTGCTGCAGGTCTTCATATTGATTGCCTGAAATTCATGTACATTTTAGTCACTTCTTCTCACTTTTCTTCTCTACCTAATAATCTCGCATTTTGCAAACCTTCAACTACAAGGATCCACGACGTCCGAACATTTCTCCGTTTGTCGCATGCGCTAACATTTTTAAGTAGTTTTTTTTTCTCCTCATACCATTGAAGCTTGGAATTTGTTACCAGGCAGCATTCAGTCACTCTCATTAGAGGAATCCTTGGACGCCTGTTTATAACGTTATATATTTACTTTCTGTGTCTCCTTGTTTTGTACTGCACCCCACGCTTGCTTCGCCGAGGTTGCAGTATGTAAAACTAAAATAAATAAAATAAAATGCTCAGGGCAGGAGGAAGCCCATTACCGACCTGTGCAAACAGAAATTTAGGAGTGGAATACGGCACCTTAGCCTTGTTAGATAGATCTCAAAAGACCGTGAACGGCATAACTTCCTGCTCCAAGATTATTTGCGATGTAGGCAATCATCCAATCTTAAAAGATGTCCAGTTTGCATGTTTAATAAAATGCTTCTTCGAAACCTCACTGCTGTGATGTACGCTGTAGCCGGGATAGGTAACACGGAGCATTTGGGGACGCCTTTGCCGAGATCTCAGCAAATTAATTTAATGTCAAATTGATGTGACCTGGTACTCATATCATGTGTGCAAGCCCCGAATGTAGACGGAGCAGTGAGAGGAAGGGCGCTTTATAGTTTTACACTCAATTTATTTCTTTTTCGCCATATAGTAATCTCTCCCTTCTTACCCGTGTCTTTGAACGAATTGTTTGCTAAAATGTGTAAGCTTTGAAGTCACGGGGGAAGCTAAAATGTTAGAAAGATAATTGAAGAATCGGGAAGAATTATTTCTTTGCTGAATATTTATTTATTTATTTGCTAATTGCTGCAAGGTACAGCCACAGTACTGTTCTGCGCAGTGTAGACTACGTAGGAAGCTGCTTCCTTTCTCTTGAGCCAAATCAAGAACAAAGCAAGAACCGTAACAGAGATGCGAAAAGCAATGCAAAAAGATCTGGTACAAAATTCTGCAGCTATATTAAGCGCACCAATCAGCCTGAACTGACTGGCTTTGGCAGGTGAAAATTAAGGTATGCAGAGACAGAAAGATCCGAATCTAGACCGGGGAGCAGGTGGTAGGCTTCGCTCTGTATCCCTGCTCGTTGCCATAGCAACCACATAGAGCGTCCCGAAAGAGAGCCCGCGGCACGGCACAGTGGCTCAAACCAGATCGGATACGGGCTGGACCGGTGGACGCCGCCGCTGCGACCAACTTCCCCTCACTCCTCTCCTCTGACCTGCAAGTAAAATGTAAAAAGTAGGTAATTGCTCTTTAGAATCCACCCGGCTACGGCGATAAGGCTGCAAAGGAAAGCGGTGCAGGCTTATCAGGAACTTATGAATTGAGAAAGCTGCATCTCTTCTTGCAGCCATATGGCTGCCATCAGGCGGAGAGTGATGAGTAATTACTTCTTCATTCGTGGCGGTAGTGGTTCATTAAAAAATAAATAGAAGAGAAGAAAGAGAATGTTGTCGGTCGCGGCAGTTGCTATCTGTCACATTCGTAGCGACCACATTCGTAGCCGGAAAAAGAGCTTCCAATCTGTTGAATATAGTCTTGCATCTCAAATGGATGCTTCTGCCACGACATGCGTTTCGCTGAGTGACTATTGTAGCTCTGACAGTTCCCTGAGCACTTGCGAATAGCCGCCTGTCCACATCACTGCGCAGTAGAGCAGATAATCACCTCCTGCAGTCTTTAAGAATAACGACTACTGCATGTGTCAACTGAAGGTTTGAGATTTCAGCTGCGTCAAATATATGTCGTGAGGTCAAAAAAGGAAATTACATATCTTCGTTTTATGAAGTTTGGCCCTATATAGTATCCCTTAAGCAACATCACGGGGCCGTTTCTATTGATTTCTTTTTGCTTATTTTATGGTATGTGGTCCTTTGAAAATCCTGATTTACTGGTGGTTTAAAGGGGTCGGGAAAACAAAATTTTGTGCTGAACTTTTGCATTGTAAATAGTGCGTAGCGATTCTACAAGCATAGATCACGGTGTTAGAAGCCCGAAATCGCGTTAAATAATTTATTATCGTGTTATTAGTATGGGGCAGTTTCTGTTTCGGTTCGTAGTTGCCAGGTTTTTATTTGACATCAAGAAACAGAAGACATGACATTGAAATGTCACGTGGGCCAAAAACGCGTGACGTCAAAGAGCAGGTGCGTGGTCTGCTTTGTCTGCAGTGTGACTCCGCCATATGCTCTCATGGCGTAGTCGCACTGCGGAAAGAGTTGGTCAAGTGTACCTAGTTCACTATAATCAGCTGCATCCGTAAACATGTTTGCGTCGCTTTGACGATCTCGTTAGAGGCAGAAGAAGCCGCAATTGCCCTGGCAATCTCCTCAACTACTGCCGCACTAATATTTAGTGATTCAAAAACAGCAATCCGCAATTTCGCACGAGGCAGGATTCACAGACCTGCTTTCAAAATTCTCAATTCTATTGAACCCCTGACCAGATCAGCTGAATTCCTATGGGTACCTGCTCATGCGGGAAACCCTGGGAATGAAGCTGCCTACAACACAGCTCGAGCGCACGTCAACCGAGCAGGGCCAGCTAAAGACCCAGGCAGTGCACGCGAACGCCTGGTTACAATAACGAAATTACTCTCCACTACAGGGAGCAACGACCCCAGTATACCCCCCCCCCATCAATCACTATCTAAGCTCGAGCAGGTGACCGCCAGCCCCAGGCCCGTACCTTCCTATCTCCAGCACGCCTTGCCCATATCCACTCCGGCCTTTTCTCCCCTGTATGCACTCTCTGCAGGGCACCCAATTCAGGCTTCCATCACATCCTCTACATTTGCTCTGGGTTCCAGCCACCCCGCAATTGGCAAACTAACAGACATAGAGTGATGGGAGATTGCGGTGTCCAGCTCGGACGCACAAAAGGAGCTGGTGGGCTGGAATCTAAGAGTCGCTGAGAGCCACAAGCTCCCGACCACCCTACGCGATATCGAGCCGACTCATCAATACAGACAATAAGGCTCAAGAATCAATAAACGTTTTCACCACCACCACCAACAACGCGAAATATTCAGAAACATGCCGCGTTGTCGCCTGCGAACAGCTGTCGCCAACTCGTTCTCCGACAACTTGTTGCTCGTAGCAGTGTCGATGTCGGCCGCTCACTTTACTACAAAATTGTCCAAATTCCTATACTATGCGAGCGGATGGGAAAAAATAAAAAGCGGGAGAGGCTTTGACTATGAAGCAGCGCGCATAAATGCTCGCGAGTATATAGTTTGAATCGCACTGGTCGAGGCACCCCTTTCGTGCGCCGTTTTGAGCGCCGCTATGTGTGCGAATCTGGTGATCGTTTAGAAAAAAAAATCGCAAATTTTATCAATTGAAAATAGTCATCGAGTATAGTTTTGGCAACAGTGAACTGAAGTCTACAATTGCTTACATCGCAGGACGCGCGTAAAATCACCACGAAGCGCCGGTGTGACCCCGGTGTGCCGAGCAATCCTGCAAGCGGCCCGGAACAGTCGTCAGCGCTACTTGTGGGGATAAAATTAGGCCGATTGAGGATAGTCGCCATACACACGTTTTATCGAGCTTATTTTATTATGAGATAGGCTTCTTATAGTAAAGCGGTGACGGAAGACGAACCTTTATTAGTTGCGTTGAGTCGCTGACCAGTGCCGTCCAGCGAAACAGACTATAGCCTATCGACGAGTAGAGCAGGCATGAGAGCAGCGCAGTTCGTCGCCCGGCGCGCACGCGGGAGGCGCCGTTGCCGAAGGCTCCGCACTTGTGCAGGCATGCTACTGTAGCACGAGTATAGCAGGCAGTCCTATTAACATTTGTCATTTCTGGTACAAAGCCAAAGAGTGCTACACTGTCTCACTGCTGCGCCGCCGGCCACTCCGCTCTCGGCTACAGCGACCGACAACAACGCCGTCCGCCGATCATTGCCGCGCCGTCGGCTGCAGCCTTCGAAAATTTTAGTGAATGCATACTACCATCGAGCATAATTCTGGCTACAGTGAGCTGCCGTGCTGTCCGTGCGTTAAAACTTTTAAGGGTGCAAAAGAACAGCCGAAACGAGCTGACCAGCAGCATCGTCTCTTACGTCAGAAAACTGTGCAATGACGTCACAGATACTTGATTATGGTTTTTTCAGTGAACCTACGTCACAGTAAATGCACTAGCGATAGGTCCGGAATGCAAGAGCGAGTATTTCCACAAACTTTAAAAAGGAATTAAAATATTTTCTACGCTTCCCTTGAGTCTAACACTGACTGTGATGGTCTTCAAACGCAAATGTAGCGCGTGACAAGCTTTGCACAACCATGTAATATGGTGTCTCTACCCCTTTAAAGAAGTGGGGCGAATGAAAATCTTCTATAAAACAACCGCATTAGCACCCATTCTTTCTACGTAGAAAATCAAAGAATTACATTGCGCATATAGAACTCCCATTTCAGTTCCTTCCTCGTAGAGGGGCTCAGTTCTCATTTTTTCCCGATTCTTTCTGTTGTGCGCTTTTCGGGTCATCGTTCCGTACGTAGGAAGACGCGTTGCTGATTTGCGACGTACTCCAACTAAAATTATGGTAGTCTTCATCATTAATTTATACATTGCAGTATGTTTAACTTCTAATCCTTGACTTTAATATACGAGAAAATGATAGGTATTACTTTTAGTTTCGTTAACAGTTAAACTGCGTTACCCTAATAAAAGGAGGCCTGAGTCAAGTAAGGGCCCCTCCCTCGGCATATATGGCCATGTCTGATCCGCATCTGGGCCAGATCTGCCCAGGTAAGGCTTTATTTGCTACCTGGCATACTTATACCTGGCCCAGATATGGCATTTTTGTAAGGAACTGCATCACACACTTCCGAAGAAATCATTATCATCATCATCATCATTAGCCTGACTATACTCACTGCAGGATGAAGGCATCTCCCATATTTCTCCAATTAACCCGGTTATGTGCTAGCTGCCTCCACTTCACCCTTGCGAACTTCTTAATCTCATCCGCCCACCTAACTTTCTGCCGCCCCCTGCTACGCTTTCCTTCCCTTGGAATCCAGTTTGTTACCCTAAGCGACCCTCCGAAGAAATATTTAATCTTTTTTCCTTAATATGGCAGCACTATGAGCTCCATGGAGGCGAGAAGTTCCCTCCGTCGGGTCAGCAGGACACCTCCTAGGTCTAGAAGTGAGCTGGGGTGTGCGGAAGGGAAGCGATTTCGAATAGAAATGGAATTGGAATGGAATCAAAATTAGAACAGCTTGGCGAGCGAAAAAAAAATGCCTCTGTATCGATCCAACTGATCAGAACCAATTTTTTGCGCAGTCTATCGACAAGCGAGACATCGCCGGATATTCTATAAAACAGAAAGGAACAATGAGGATACTAATACAGGCGAAAATGAAGGTTTTGAAAATATAGCGTAAAGCAGCACACAGAACAACATGACATAACCTAATGTCCGACCCAATGGCGTTACGTTTCGAGATCAGTTAGCCTAATGTCGGTCACGCGGTCGAATAGCGTGCACGTCTACATATCGTCAGTATTAGAGAGTCGTACCTCATTAATACGACCCCCATTAATGCGGACGCCTCGAATTATAGACAGTTTTTCTGGGGTCCAAACCTTTTCTACGTAATTACGTCGTTTTAATAAATGTTTCTATTAATTTAATAAAAGTAGCAGTACTTTTTAAAAAGGGAAACCAAAATGAATTGGGCAATTACCGTCCGGTGTTTATCTTACCTATATTTTCTAAGCCTCTTGAAAAAATAATACACTGCAGGCCTGTAAATTTTGCTGAACACTGCGAAATAATTACGAAACACCAGTTTGGGTTTAGGAAGAATATGTCTACAGAGTTAGCTCTGCTTCACCAGAAATAGTATATTTTAACGGAGTTTGAAAGCAAGGCAATAGTAGTCTGCCTATTTGTCGATTTTTCCAAGGAATTCGACCTGGTGAATCATGATGTTCTGCTGAAGCAGTTGGACTTTTACGGTATACGAGGGTTTGTATTACAGTTATTACAATCATATTTATCCCATCGATGTCAAATAGCCCAAATAAACAACTCGCGATCACGAGTCCTGCCATTGCTTTGTGGTGTTCCACAAGGCAGCATATTGGGCCTCTTGCTATTTAACCTGTATATTAATGACATTGTTAACATTAATCAGAATGCCAAATTTATTATATATGCAGATGATACTAGCATATTGTTTTCTGGCAATAACATCGATAAAATCATCATTGATTGTAATGACACCATAGTTCAACTGCAGCAATGGTCTTCATCCAATTACATGAAGATAACGAAAATAAAACAAAAGCAGTTGTCTTCCGGCCGAAAAATGAACCTGTTTCTCCTCATGCCGGTATTATTTTGAAC
The DNA here is from genome assembly GCF_055883805.1 of Amblyomma maculatum. Lineage (NCBI taxonomy): Eukaryota > Metazoa > Arthropoda > Arachnida > Ixodida > Ixodidae > Amblyomma > Amblyomma maculatum. The sequence goes on along the minus strand of NC_139344.1, from coordinate 272,794,881 downwards.
TCTCATCCTGTTGACATTGTTTACCATTTCAAATGTCTAGGTGTGATATTCACTGCCAATCTATCCTGGGAATTTCATGTGAATTTTGTATTAGAAAAACTTGCTCGAATAACCGGTGTAGTCGGTCGTCTCCGATACATGCTTTCTGCTAAAACAAAAATAATGGTCTATATTTCTCTTTTCCATCCACACGTCAACTACTGCCAACTTGTCTGGGGCACAACTACATTTTCTAACCCACAAAAAATATTCCATATGCAAAAACGGTATCTGCGCCACGTGTACAATGCCGGTTATAATGCAACCCCTGCAGAATTTTTTCACAATGCTCATGTTATTGCAATTCACAAACTATACCGCTACCGTTTGAGTGCTCGGTTTAAATATGAAGTGAAAAATAATATTCATAACCTGGATGCCTTGGCACGTTTAGAAAGAACTGAGAAATGTTATAATACTATAGACGTGGAGAAAACTGGAAGGTTGCTGTACCAAGCTTGAATTCTGGTATTGAGCGTTTGTGCTATTCTTCAGTTCAGTTCAGGCGTTCAGTCGTGTCCGACTCTTCGTGACCCTATAGACCATGTCACGCCACGCTTTCCGGTCTCTCACTATCTTCTTAACATCACATAGCTTCATCTGCAATGCCTCGAGAATGCCATCTAACCATCGCGATCGCTGCCTACCCCTTCTCCGGCGACCCTCAACCTTTCCCAACATCAAATCTTTCTCCAGCGACTCCTCTCTTCTCATCAGATGACCAAAGTAGCTGAGCTTTAACTTTAGAATTTGACCCTTCAATGAGCAGTCAGGGTTTATAGTCGACAATATCGACTGATTTGATCTTCTGGCAGTCCAAGGAACTCTTAAGAGTCTTCGCCAGCACCACAATTCAAACGCGTCAATTCTTCGACGGTCAGCCTTTTTCACAGTCCAACTCTCGCATCCATACATCACAACTGGAAAGACCATAGCACGGGTTATACGGATCTTGGTTGGCAGACTAATGTCTCTGCTCTTTACTAGGCGGTCAAGGCTAACCATTGCTCTCTTTCCCAGAAGCAGGCGTCTCCTAATTTCATGGCTGCAGTCTCCCTCCGAGGTAATCTTGGCGCCCAAGAACAGAAAATCTGTCACAGCTTCCACTTCTTGTCCATTGATGCTCCAGGACTTGATAGGGCAAGACGCCATGATCTTCGTCTTTTTAATGTTCAGTTTAAGCCCAAACTTCTCACTCTCTTCTTGTACGCGCATCAGAAGTCTCTTGAGATCCAATTCACTTTCTGCCATTAAAGTGGTATCATCCGCATATCTAAGGTTGTTAGTCATCTCTTTTAAACTATTATCAGTCACTGAATTTTGATTTATATAGTTGTTCCACTGTTAAACAGACCTGTTTCATGATTGACCGACCTGATTTCATCTATTCTGGTGTTTGTTTTACCTAGCACAGGACTTTTTCTTTTCCTCCGGATTGATAAGTGTCTTGATATGCTTATCGCTTGCTCATTCTTTGGTGCTGACGGTGTTTGTTTTATCTGGCTCGGGACTTTATCTTTTATTCTGAATTGATCAAGTGATTTGATCTGTGATGATGATCTGTAATGATCTGTGAAGTGACCTCTGATGATTTATTGTGTGACAAATATTGTTTGCGCACACTAAAAGCTCCAAGTAAATTGGATTCTGATGTTTGTAGACTGTTATGTGCCTAATTATGTATCGTATGCTTGTAATGTCCGATACGTCTTAAAGCTGGTTTGGGTAGTGAAATTAATGTTGTGCTTTATTTTGTTGTGGGAGAAGAAAGCGCAGGTCGTTTTCTTTAGCTTACAACCTCTTCAGCCAAAGTTCTCGTCTTATATGCACGCAAATACAACTACGGAATCATACCTCGGCCAAAAAGATACGCGACCAAGCCGCTCATCACCGTACGCATAAAACATTTGTTGTGGTTTAGCTCTAGCGAAAGCAACGGCGGAAGCTTCTTTTGCCTGCTACATTATTCCCCTATCACGCCTTGCCAGTGTAAGGTGCTATATTATTGGGGACAATTAAGCTCATCCTTTAAGGGTATGAAGTGAGAGCGTAAGCTACCAGCCCACATATAAAGTCCCGCTTCAAACAAGTCGTATGGACGTGCCTGCGTGTCGTAGGGGTAACGAGAATGCAAACGGTTCTGGCAGGCTGATTCTGATATCCCACTTCCATGTGAAAGGAGCGACCCGAGTTGGCAGCTCCTGCCGTGGCATAGGGGTAACGAATTCAAATGTCATGGCAGGCTGATTTTTTTTTTTTTTTTTATGAAGAGACCATAGCTATACGCCTCTTCGCACTGTAGCTGCGGCCACCCGAGGTCTCGCTTTGGCTGTCGGAGTGTTGCTTTCGCAACAAAAACCTGCCTCCTTGCGACTGAGGCGTACTGCCGCAGGGCCAAGGTCGCTGAATCAAATTCCTGTAGCAGCGGACGCATTTCGATAGAGGCGAAATGCAAAAAAAAAAAGAAAAGAAAAGTGGTGCGTGTGCAGTGCGATGTCACAGCACATCACAGGAGCGGTCGAAGTTAGGTTCGCAGTTGTCAGGAGTCTGACCTGACCTCCAAATTTGTAACCAAATAGAACAGAAGCGATATTATGAGTACAATTCTTATCATAGAATGAATAAATAGTCGTATTTTGAATCAGCACAAAAATAAAAAAGGAAGAAATGGTTGTGGTTTGGCTTCGGTTAATCTAATAAAGCATGGTTACACATGGTAATCATGGTAAGTTTCTCTTTGGTTATGGATATGAAGAGACTCTTCTGATCCGTAAAGAAGTTTGTCTTGGTTTTGAACTTGGCGCACTCCGAGTCCATGGCGCGGCTACGGCAGAGGCGCCTCTATATATACTCGAGATTGACGTCAGCGAACATGCGTATCGCCAAGCAGCTGCTCACGCGTTAACTACTTCCCACGTCAATTGACGTTTCTCTCACTCTCCTCCCTTCCTTTAAAGCGCGGTGTCCACAGCACAACTGTGACTGCGCCTTTCCTTTCCTGTGAACCAATTATTTCACCTTGAAGTTGTTTGAAGGTCATCGGAAGCACACGGTGACCTTGGCTTTACCTCGCGTAGTAAAGCTATCGCTTCAATATAGAGCGCAAAAGTTTCTGTCATCTTCCTCGTTCGTGAAGCCACCCATACGCTGCAAACAAATTAATTATTATATATTGAGGGCACGTGCGCATAACTAATACAGAATACCTAGCGCTCTTTCCCGGACATTCTTGCCAACAGCTGGCCAGTGGTACCCTTGTTTTCTCTTTTTTTTTTTTGAGCTTATAAGGGAGCTTTATTTGAGAATCGGCATAACCAAGTATACTAGCATTAGAAGCTGGAGATGGTAAATTTTCAAAGTGCGTTGCAGGGGTAGAAAAAGGCACTCGCCCCAAATGTCTTTATGCGATGCCCTTGCGTGCCAGAAACTCGGGCATGGTGTTTGATTATGTGCAACGCTGCTGGCTCTTGTGTTGCACTTTTATCGCTTTTCAGTAAAATACTACAATGAAAACAGGCAGCGTGAGAGCTTCTCATACCCCTTCAGGGGGGTACTGTCATATGAACCGTCCTGATCACTATAGGGCCCGAGCGCGTGTAGCTCTCGCCATGTTTTTCTCTGGTCCGAAAGATTTTTGGGTTATCGACCTGCATTCTTAGGCTTATAATAGGCTATCCATTTCACGATCCTAACGGATGATGAAGGCGCGCAGCGTCAGCCGCGCGTACGCAGCCTGTCTTCGCGTTATTGCAATAGCTTCGCGCGCGCATGTAGGTCTGTGCCCGTAATGACGTCTCGATGCGCTGCTTTCTTATCGGTGGAGAGGACACGCACGCGGATCGGCCACCACGACCGAAAATCTTGGAAATAATGATTTGTCTTTAATTAAGCTTTTCAGAATCAAGTCCCAGTCACCACTATCGGGAATCGCAGGGTAGCGCCACAATAAAAGACCAGCGTAGAAGGTTTCTAGAACGGAACTTATATATATATATATATATATATATATATATATATATATATATATATATATATATATATATATATATATATATATATATATATATATATATATATATATATATATATATATATATATATATATATATATACACTGTTGTTAAAATAAGATAATCGGGAAAGTTGTGTGACATCCTGTTTGAATTTCCCTCGCCCATTAGTCACAAGCAAACTATATATTGTGAGCCCTCCACGGATCTTATTTCATTTGTACATACCATGATCTTCTTCTTCCTCTTGAACATACCATTATCATCGTCTCGCGGCGCCGGCTCCGGCACGCGCTTGGGTTCTGTCCATCGGAATAAACGCCAGACACGGCATCTCTTGCCTTGCCGTCTCGACCTGGCCTTCTTCCACAATATATATATATATATATATATATATATATATATATGAAGGAAAGAAGCCAACAGTCGCTGAGGCTAAGGAAAGCGTTGGGGATAGTACTTCCTCTTTTTTTTTATTTTAACTTGGATTATTACAGAAATTACTAATGTAATCGGTTTAGGGGAAAGATAATTAAACACAAAGTAGAAGAAAAAACACCGTGCGGATGGTGGGAACCGAACCCACGACCTCCGAATATCGCGTCCGGTGCTCTTCCAACTGAGCTACATCGGCCGCTGTCCCCCCTGCTACTTTCTTGGGTATTTATGTTGTCTGTATACGAACCTTGAGAGTGTTCACCAGCGCCGCCCTCAACTGTAGATCAGTTGGTAGAGCACCGGACGCGATATTCGGAGGTCGCGGGTTCGGTTCCCACCATCGGCACATTGTTTTTTCTTCTACTTTGTGTTTATCTTTCCCCTAAACCGATTACATTAGTAATTTCTGGAATAATCCAAGTGAAAATTAAAAAAAGGACTAAGTACCATCCCCAACGCTTTCCTTAGCCTCAGCGACTGTTGGCTTCTTTCCTTCATATATTATAACGAGCACCCTCATTTCCCCCTATATATATATATATATATATATATATATATATATATATATATATATATATATATATATATATATATATATATATATATATGGTTTCATTTATGCATGGCATTTCAGAAGGCAGAAGACGACGATGAACAACAGAGACAGAATACAAACTGGTAGCAACGGTTGGTGCTGAGGTGCCAAGGTACATTCACGCAAGTCATCAGCTGTTGTGTTTCTTGGACTAACCCTGCTATGTATCATCTTGCTGGAGATGACTAATGATCCCCGTGAACACAGATAAGCCCATTTATACTTCCAAAAGGTGGATTTGCGCAGTGGCCGCCACCTATACCTGGGTCCACAACGTCAACAACGGCCACTATGACCTCCGAGGCAGCCCCTACTACCGCGGCAACATCTGCTCAGCCAGTCATACTCACGAAAATCCGCCAACCTCGCATGGCGAATAGCGAAGACAAGCCAGACGTTGACGATTGGTTGGATGAGTACGAGCGCTAGCAGGAACAACCACTGGGACGCGACCATCATGCTGGCTAACCTCATTTTCTATTTGGCGGGAACAGTTCGCATATGGTTCCAAAATCACGAACAAGAGCTGATGACTGGGAAATTTGAAAGCAAAAGCTTCAGGACTTGCTCGGCAAGCCCATTGCGCGCGCTCTCGCAGCCAAAACCGAACTTTCAAGACGTGCTCGCGTTGTGTCGCAAGGCGAAAAACTTCATGCCTTAAAGTGAAAAGGTATGGCATTACCTCAAGGGTATCGCGGTGACGGGTTCAACATCCTCTTCTGCGCGGATTGCTCTACCGTCGACTCGGTACTTCAAGTCTGCAGAAAATTCGAGCAGGCTAAACAACGACGTCTCGTACATCGCCATGTAAACTCTGCGTAAATTATAGGAAAGGAGAGGCGCAATATACTGTCACACTTCTCGCTGGACACCTAAGCCGCGCCATACGGGAAGGGAAGAAGGTAGGAGTGAAATAAAGAAATAGGTATCGCAGTGGAAGGCTAAGGAATAACTTCCACATCCATTAACTTTTACGTACATTCACGGCGCTGTGCCAGTTTCGCAATGCTAAACCGCCATTCAAAAGAATGCCAGTGTTTTCTATTTAAGTGGAAGTAAACCTCGTCTATTCGCGATTCCAGCAAGCCATGCGGCACCTGGCGGCAAAACCATGCAACGCGCCAAAGAGGTCCAGTAGCAGACTCCCTTCGCTCGCGCTATGGAAACCCGCTAGCACAGCGCTCGTAGCACCGCGAAAAAGAAAAAAAAAAAAAATCAACGGAAATTCGATTCAGCAGCGTTCCGCAGTGCGTGTCAGCACAGTGGCACATAGTTTCATGTATTTCCATCGTGCTCTAGCGATCGGCGCCAAAGAATCGATGCATTTCCAATCTCCACGGAACGCACTGAAAGTGCCGTCGACAATTTATATATAGCCTCATCAGTTTTTGTTGTACAATTTCTTTTCTGGTATCAACTGCCTTCTACAGGCACGGAACACCTACGGATAGGTATCAGTAACCAATACGTACTACGCAGTTCGACGTTCGACTTCTCGCGTCGCATACATAAGTAGATATCAGCGCACGTATGAACAACTCTTAATTGTGACAGCATCATTGCGCTTTTTAACCTCGTTCTGCTAAGAAAGTCATCCCCAAATGTGCGTAAGGGAGCAGTCTACGACGAGCCATGGGCAGCATCGAAGATACCTGTATCTTCTATACTATCTTTAGATACATTATGTGTATCGGTATTAGGTATCGTGTGCTGAAAACGAAAGTATCGGTATCGAAAATACATTTTTAAAGTATCGTGTATTTTGAAGATACTCGATACTAAAGAAAACTTCAAATATTGAAACCGCTGTGAGATTTTGGGTTGACGGCGCTCGCTCAGACGGTAGTAAAGGTCCGGAGACAGCTCGGCTTATAGTACCGCCTGAGTGCCCTACAAATGCCCTGGTACCTCAGCGTCAACCACATTTCCGGATTCCTTTTCATTAAAAATGAAGCGGCGCGAGCGCTTACCTTCCGCGCCCCACGGAAGGACCGTTCCGAGTGGCGGTTCGAAACAAAAGACTGAATGACCAGTTACGAGGAAGTGACTTATGCACGACCCGAAACCCCTGGGCTCCATGTGCCAGCTCTGCAATTGGCGGCAAGAGCACAAGTCCACAAGTTTCCACGTTCTTGTAGTTACGGCGTTTTACGGAAAACAAATCCATCCTTTGTAACTGCCCAGGAAACAGGCTTCCACTAGATCTTTTTTTCTGGAAAAAATATTCCGTGCAAAATTTTATCAAACTTCACGACATTAAAACTATGAATGCAATTTTCCAGCACTGTTCAAGTCAACCAATTTTTTTTTTCGAAAACATTTGAGCAAACTTTGAATAATACTTGTAAAGATATCTCTATCTTAAAAAACAAAAACTTTATTTTTGAAATATGTGAATTGACTAACACCATATTCGTCACTTTCTGTTAAAAAAAGATACTTCTGTTATCTACAACCAGCCATAGCTTTCCAGTGACGCTAGTGAACCTCGAGTTTCCTAGCTACCTTCAGGATGCTTGAGTCAACGCGGCTATGGTTCACTCTTACACGCTTTTAAAAGGCATCTTCATCTAATACAACACTGCGTTGTGCTCGTGTGCGTATATAGAAATGCTTTTGTCATTTTCGTCGCTTTTAGCACGCCCATAGTGCACTCTTTCCGGACTAAAAAAGGTTCAGCCATTTTATTTTCCTTGTTTTCCTTTTATCTTTTAACCATATGCAGATCTTGAAAAGTTCATTATCGCACTAATGGCAATATAACTGCTCAGTTCTACAAATGCATGCAGGTTGCACCTTTGTATTTGTATGGATAGCCAAGTGCTCACAGGTCAGTTCACATGAAGAGCATTAGTTTAAAGAAATATTTCGCTAGACTGCTTGTGGAAGCAATTGCTTAACTGTAACCATGGGTTAAATTCAATGTGAAAATCAGACAAAGGCAGCTGCCCAAACAATAACTCCGTGCTGGTGTATTTAATTGTTAAGCCCTTTCAGAAAAACTACACTATAGGAATGCTCTCAAGATTCCAGAAAGCACGTTAAAATTTCCTAATGCCACTAATCGTATTACCACCTTTATTATGTTAGAACTTCAGTCATGTATCAAAGTATCGACGATACAGTGCCGAGTATCTGTATCGAAACTCGATTTCGATCCTGTATCTTGTATCGGTATCGAAAATACAATTTATCAGGGTATCGAGTATCAGTATCGAAGATACTTTTTCGAAGTATCTTGCCCAGCCCTGTCTACGAAGATCGGCTGAATTCTTCGCAGAGTCAAGCAGGCGTCTCGAGATCTGCAGGCCATGCAGCGCGTGACACTGTGCTCGATCTTGGACGGCGCACGTTACGAGAACTGGGCCCGTTTCGTGATCGTTCGCCTATATGCGGCCGCTCACTTTCCGCTTCGCAGCTTATATCACACTTGGTTAAGACAGTTAAGATTCCCCGAATCGGTATAATTTTGTCGGCGACAGGTCTGTGACGACTACGTGCAGCGAACCGATCAAGCCGCGCCAGCACTTTTTTTTTAAATGTATTTTCAAATAAACGGTAATTCGCCAGGGACAAAGCCCGCTTCAGGGCGCCCATTTGGTCAAGTGCCCGCATGCGTATCACACCTCGCCAATTAACAAAGGAGCAGTGAACGTAGTTATACATGCATGTATATACACACATGGATCCAGAATTAGCTTAATTACTATATTAATTAAACAATCAAGGGGTTGTTGAATTAACTCAAAATGATATTGAAATCAACAGCTTATCTGTGCTCAAAATGCAACTTAGATGAGCTCTTCTTTTGAACTCAAGTTCCTGATGGCCCTTCATACATCTTGCCACAATCAAGTTTAGTTCTAGGATTTCCATACATGTGATATTATGCTGAAGTAAAAGTGAAGTAAACATTGCAAATTAAGAAAAGGACATCAATAAAACAAATGAATGATTTTGCAGATATATCCACACATCACCTCGTCAACTGCAGCATAAATAACCCCCGTGAATAAGTGAAAGTGAATGCAGATTGGCCATACAAAACTGATTCACACAACCTTCCTTGCATATACACAGTGTGTGCTTTCTTGGACACCTAGCAATTAATTGCAAGAAACGATTTGCGGCTGCTCTAAAGGATGTCTCATAAAACAGCTGTCAAGAGGAGCTTCATAGGCTGTACGAGCAAGCCAATGCACTCATTAGTTTTTCATGTTTGATGACACACTACTAAAGGAGATGGCTTTCTCGACAGCAGCTAGTATTTACTTAATTCCACAACTTATTGAACGTTTTTCTGCATATGCAGTGCACAAGAGTATTACAAGTGTGCATAAGCACTCACCAGAGTGGGGGGAAGATGTATACACAGTCTCAAAGAACACCAAACAAGGGTTGAGCATGAGCCTAAGTTTACAAGCAAGCAGGATCGGTCTTCACCTGGACGAAGATAAGTCCTCTTGTTGAAATATTTGCTTGCGAACTGAGGCTTCCCCTCAAACCTTGTTTTTCTTTCATACTAGATGTCCAACGCTTCCATCTGTCACTTTTCTAATGCTCTATTTTCGCACTGCTAAATCCAAGGTTAAAGGCACATCATCTGGCACAAGCAGTAATTGCCGTGTGCCTCCTGCACCTGATATCAGATTGCTTGTTCTCTTTACAGCAAAGCATTTTCAACATTTACAGCCAGCCGCACATTCCGCTGGAATATCCTGCTAAGCGCTAAATAAGCCACACAGTCTCGACAACAAGTTAGCTCTGAAACGTCACAAACTGCTTTCAGTAAACTTGCACACTTGTGTTAACAAAGCACTATTGCATCAATGTCTAAATAGTAGCGACATACTGTACATGACTGTGCCTGTGCCCGACATATGGTTCTCATGAAACATATTGCTTTCTGCACCATTCTCACTTTTCCAGTTTACATCTTTTGAAGCTATGTAGGCAACAGCAGCAAGCGTGGCATTGTTCGAGTTGAGTAAAACTGTAAATGAGCATCAGGCAAAGAAAGAATATGAGATATGGCAGCTATGTACCATAAAGCATAAGTACACATTATTACTTGCTCTACCGTGCAGCTTATATGAAAGGCAAAACTCCTTACCACATATAGACAACATAGTCAGCACAGCCTTTGGCTGGAACATAGTGTTTCCACTATCACTGAAGCCACACTTCTTGCTTTCACTTGGGGTTGACACATGAGCATTATCTATCAATGTTTAATTTTAAGAGCAGTGTTTTCCTGCTACAACTCTGTCATTGCTGCGATCAGCTTGCAGTGAGCAGGAACTGTGTTGTTTTCTCATGAGAACGCACACTCAGACATTATACATGAAATCTTTTTATTACAAGCCAGGGAATGATAAACTAGTTTTCTCCATGACAGTCGCACTGTTCTTCTGTGTTCTGATCTTTGAGCAGCTATGACAAACACATAAAGTGGCCCTGTTCTCACTTTCAGCAAGGAGCACAGTGCCACTCAGTGTCAAAGTTGCTATCTTCAATAAACACCAGAATACATATCAGTCGTGTAGTTCGACATGGAAGACCAGGAGGCATGCTTGAAGATGATGGTAGCAGAGCATATATTTAGAGCATAATATATATTCAGAGTAAAACTGGAAAGACCAAAAATGAATTAACAAGAACAACTAATTTCTGCTACTTAACTGGTTAAGGCCTAAGCACCTAAATGGTTACAACCTAACCATGTTACATGACTAAGCATGGAGTCCAAGCTCAGAATGGAGTGAAGTACCCTTTCTTCAATCACTTGGTTAACAAAGAAATAAGGGTAGTAATTTCCAGTGGCCGGGCCAACAAGTCAATTCGTATTGCTAGTCTGGCCCTACCCAGGGCCCCACTATATGAACTACATCAAAAACAAAAACATCAGCACTTTCTCCGGAAAGGTATAGAACCCTTTCCCATCGGGAGGCTGTCTTCCCACTTGCCTCCTGCACCCTGTCGCTCCATCGACACACATGTTGCTAGTCAAATTCAATTCCAATTTTATTTCCCAGAATGTTCTGGTCGGCTGCCTGGGCAAAAATCTGCGAGTAAACAGCTTGACGAGACCCACGCAGCCGTTATAAGGCAGGCCAGTATACAATAAAATAATATACATAGATAGCAAGAAGCAAATACATTTTTTTTTCATGTCTTAAATGCAGCAACCGGATCACTAATTAAGTAATGCAATGGAAACATAGGTATATCCAAACAGCATCTAAATATCACTTCTGCAAGCAAAACAAACTAGCAGGATATATGTATTCACAGAATCACTAAAAGAAAAAGAAAAAAAGACCGCAGATAGTGCATACTTCAACGACGCTTTAAGTGCGAAATTATAACAGAGGCCATGAATGAAAATAAGAAAGAACTTTATAACTGTGGAAGATATCATCGGGTTACATAATTACAAAACACTGACGCAGTGCAACTTAATGGACTGATTTATGTCTTTTAATTTATTTAAAACTGAGGGAAGAGTATATTCTAATGTCTGCAGCCTATCGTCCGTGCGAAAAAATGGTACCAGCCACTTGTCTGTGTTACATGTGGTCACTAGATGTCTATTTTCTTTCAGCAGGGTGGCATCTTTAATCATAGTTCTGAAGCTGGAAGGAAAATAATATAGCAACAGAACTCAAAATTCATACTTATTTTGAATCCTTACTACATTATATGTCTGGAGAGATTGTCGAGTATGGGCAAAGTAACCAAGATTTGCTTTATGACGAATAGTTTTCTTTTGAAGGAGATAAATTTTCTCTATGTTTGTTTTAGTAGTTATGAGCGAAACTAAAGAACAATAATTCATACGCGAGACAAATAATGCATTATATATCGGAAGTTTTATTTTAGAACAAAGAAAAGTACAGGCAACAAGAAATTGCACTTGTCACTGATGCGCTTCCATGTGTCATTTATGATTGTATTCTGCCAAGAACAACTTAGAAAGGGCTGCAAAGCCTCTATGCCCAAGGCGATTGAGGTCTCGGAGCAGGAGAGGATGGGAGATTCTAGTTCCCATGCTTTGTACTATGCCAGAGTGATGTATCAACTGCTTCCTCAGGCACTCCGTCGCCTCATCAGAGAAGGTAAGGAGAATGCGCATTTCCCATGGCACTCTGTTGTATTGTTACAAAGACACCCTTGTTACAATATGCTGTTTCGTATCCCTGAATGGCAACCATGTTAGTTCATGCAGCGGCATGGGTGGCTGAACGCCTTCCCGAAATTGGGGGGGGGTTTGCCCATAGCAGAGGAAGTTGCGTAGGCAGGTACTGGAGACATGCATCTGTATGTGAGTGCAGACCTGCAGAATCACTACTGCACAGCAATAACATATTAACTGGAAAAATATTATTGCACTCACCACAGTATTGTTTTATAAATGAACGCCAATCTCCATCAACAGTAGCCATGCAACACTCGTGAAAATCCAAGCACAAAGAAATGGCAAGAGGACGAATTACAGTGTAAGAACTTCAATCAAGCGAACCTTTGCTGGGCTTATCAAAGCCAACAGCAGAAGGTTTGAAGGAATTGAGCCGATTATCTGAACGATATATGAAATGCAGAAGAGGTTGGCAATAAACTGATGGACTTGTATAAAGACGCATGAAGCCTGCTCGTTTTCATAAATCATATTTAAGTTAAGAAACCAAGCTTAAGACCATAAGCTACAATGTGTGGGGTACGTGAGGTACTAGAAAATGATTAACTGAAAAATTGTCACTGTATGTCCTACAGATTTAAACTTTATGTGGAGTGGGGCTGTAATGTACAAAGTTGTGATGTATTTACAATCATAGGTAAGCACAATACTGAGCTCCAGGGAGACTAGTTTGGCAGTCTAACAGTTGTGAACTACTTTGCTGCAGATCCGGTGCCCAAATAAATATTTTCACCTCCTCCCAGCGTCGACTAGGAATGCCCGACAGCCTTTGTGAAGGAACTGTGATGATTTTGCTCAGTACACTTTTACAAACAAGTCTTTAGGTGCCTAGAATGCAGCATCATCATAGCATAAATTCACAATATACAATATTCATCACTGGAAAAGACAAAGCCGAATATTTTAGATGGCGTTCAGGCGAGTTGTGTCACCCACCTACTATTCAAGTGCTCCATAATTGAATTTAATTTACCAGCTTCATGGGCACAAAGCACCTAGCAATAGGAAACTGGAGTGACGTGATGCCTATCTTGTGTATTACGACTCAGACAACTCAGTGCGTATTACAAAATTTTCTTTTAGCATTCAAGCAATCGTGGCTAGAGTACAGAGAGGTTCACTTTTAAGATTCGAGTAAGCAATGGATAAATGTCTGATAAGAATTTTGCATGAAATTTGTTTGCACAGACTGTAGAGGCATAGTTTGTAAAAATTGACAAAGCATGAAATTTTACTTCTTAGTCATGCCATACAGCACCATGCTATCTCTAAGCTCTAAACTTCTACAAGGTAAAGAACACCCTTTTCCTCAAATCATAAGGTGTTCTAGTCTTTGGGGGTATTATTTGGCATACACTAAGTGGCTAAGAAGCAAGCCTTGTTGCCTGTTAAAGATTGTATATGTGATAATTGCAGTGATGCAATCCTTTTGATATCTGAGTCACTCAAGAGAATGTTCAGTATCATTGACTCGACTGTTTTCCTGTCGCCCTCTGCGCCGCATGTTCCACACAGGCATCCGCCGGTCCTTTTCAGCGCAATAGGTTGATGTGGACGGCAGGCTTTTTCAGCTGCATTGTTAAAAAACACAATTAGAACAATGAAAAATACTAGCAGTAAATGAAACGAGCACTATGGTTCATAGAAATTGTATAAACATAAAAATATGGTGATGAAAGCCTCTGCAAACTGAGTACAAATAAAACTGAGTATGAACTTCACAAAGGAGTCGGCAAATAAAATTTGAGAAAAAAATTGCTCCTTTTGCCAAAGATATGTAACATCTTAAGAAACATGTTTAAAACAACAGATTAAAATAACAAGCATATGCTGTTCCACAGTCTAGTAAAAAGGTCTACCACATTAAAGGAAGGACAAGTCGCTCTTCTTATACTATGCTCGAGTTATTAGCACTGAAAATGCTTAGAAGCATATTCTTCCTCAAGCAGAACTTTTTTCTCTCCTCAAATGTCTTCCTAGTAGTACTTGCAGCCTATAGAGAACAGGTTATATATCATGTAACCAGAAAAGTTCCTAACTCAGAAGCTGGTGCCATAAAGAAAGAAGAAAAAAAAAAAAAACTCTTGCCACCCATCTTACACCAGCGGTGCCATGCTCCCTTAACTTGAAACCAGGCCAGTGGCAAAGTAATGGGTGACATACCATGTAACACATGTTATGGTCCGAATGATTTAGGCTCACCGATTTAGGCATCCGAATGAGAAAGGCACACACATCCAGGGCGTGTGCCTTGCAACAACTGGTAACTACTGTGTAGAGGGCACAGTAGGGGAGCCAAAGGTGCCATAATAATTTTACTTTCACTTCAGTTGTTGAATCACTTTACTGGTTCAAGCATCAAAGGAGCAAGACGAAATTGAGGGTGACGAACCATGCAGGCCAACAGAAAGCACAGTTTTATGGTTTACTTTCCTGCCTGCCCTTTTAACAACTTTCTTAGCAACTTTTTTTTTAAACCCTGCAACTGGGTTGGAAGTACATCGTCGACAGGTAGACGCAAGCCAGGCGGCCCGAGCAGCGTGTGAATACGACACAATACGGAACTTGTACTAACAAGCTTCTCGATCACAGACTGCCAGAGGGAGCGAAAATTCCCGACGGCCTCGCTAGAGAACGAGTTTATAATATCCGGTAGCCTAGATGTAAATGCACACGCGAAAGAGGCGACGCAGCACGCAAGCTTTTCGAAGGCATCACTTATCACGCTCGCGCTCTCGAGGAAAGCAAATGCACACATGCACGTCACACAGACAGTCGGCGTAGCGACATAATACGCAAACGCAAAACACCAGCGTGCTCAAATTGACACCTGGCAATGCAAGCGGCACCGTCAACCACGAAAGAATTGTTGCACTAATTCAGTGAAATGCGCTGTTAATTTAAACTGCACTATCGTACACAAGCCAAATCTAATCAAAAACCACATTCGTTTAGAATAATCATGATGACCCTTCTCGTCACTAATAGCTTCATATTATTCTTGGAAACCAAAACATATCGCAGACTGGAAAAAAAAAAAAAAAAAAAGGTTCTACTGCTAATCGCTATCAAACAGCGGCAACAAGCTCGACGACCGGAGGCTCGTAAGATGAGCGTGGCGTGGCGCCTTTCCATTCACGCTGAATAATTGCGAAATCGTTGAGGTCCTTACCTGTAGTAATATGTACACACAGTGCAGTGCCAACGTGCTTCCGTAGAAGCATCGACGACGCAGTAACACGTCGCTTTCCTCCACGGTAGATTTCATAACCACGTTCGTCAGCTGATCACTATTTCTTGACGACCTCCAGCGACGCCGGCGCCTGAACTTCGGTCTGATAGTACCTGGGGTACTTTGGGCATGTGAGAATGAAGCGTAAACCGTCACAAATGCGACCACTCTTCACAAAACACCACAAATTTCGTCACAAGCAAGGAACAGCAATACATTTTAAAGGGACGAGTTGCGCGCCGAACTCCATACTGCCGCCATTTTGCCCAGTGTGGCCAGACTTCGCAGCGTCCCGCGTCCCCTGTCGTTCATTAGAGTTGCGAATTTTTCTCTTTGGGGATTGTAGTATGTTCGATCCCGACCTCAGCGGTGCGTTTCGATGGAGGCGAAACGAAGAGGCGTCCGTGTGCTGTGCGATGTCAGCGCACGTTAAAGATCCCCAGGTGGTCGAAATTACTCCGTAGCCCTCCACTACGGCTCGTCTTTCTCTCTTTCCACTTTCCCTCCCACCTTCCTCCCTTCCCTTAAGGCGCGGTTCAGGTGTCCACAGCAACAAGTGTTGCTGTGGACACCTGAACCTTCCTCCCTTCTGTGGACACCTTCCTCTGAACCAATTATATTATTGTTGTATATATTTATTGACTAGCTATATATTGGTTTATCTAACCAAAATAACAGCAGTATGCACAGTCCAATATAAGATAAAATTAGGGTATCTTCGATTATTTGCAATTGCGAGCGATTGTGAAAGCCCTGCATAAATGCCTGCTTGACTTGTCTTGTAAGAGAGTTTTATAATGTAACTTCAAGCATTTTGTAAAGCAGTTTAGCTCGCTTAGCGTTTCGTAGGATCTCAGATTTGCAATAGGGATTCGACCCGACATATGTGCTTGGTGCTGGTGAGCACCCACATTAGGGCCCATATAAATATTGCTAGTCTCGACTAACGTTAGTCTCGACCGCCGGCCGCGGCGGGGGCTGCCACTGAATGATCGCCGTGGTGGCGCTGCGGTGAACCGGAGCCACGGCCGGTCTCGAGGGAGAGCGCGCCCTCGAGACCGGCCGTGCCGGAGCGCGCCACTGCTGGCGGAGCAGACGACGCGCGCGCTCGTGCACTTCGAAATGCATTCGCTGAGCATTGCCTGGCGCCTTGTAAGTGCGATGCCGCTCTTCAGTTTTTTTTTTTTTTTTTTAGTTTTTAGTTTTATTTTTTAAGAGGCGTCCGCGTGCTGTGCAATGTCAGCGCACGTTAACGATCCCCAGGTAGCCGAAATTACTCCGTAGCCCTCCACTACGGCTCCTCTTTATTTCCACTTTCACTCCCACCTTCCTCCCTTCCCTTACGGCGTGGTTGAGGTGTCCACAGCAAACAAGTGAGACAGTTACCGCGCTTTTCCCTTCCTATAAATCAATCAGTTTCTTTTTTAGTTTTTTTATTTCAGTTTAGTCGTAGCATTGATTCGCGCCCCAGTTATTGGAATAACCACGGAAACGATTTTTTTTTTTTTTTTGTCGTAACCGAAGGTTTGCGCGCATGTCCCGGAGCCGATGGAGAAACGAAGCCGCTTTTTATACCCTATTATCCTCACTGAATACTACCGCGGTGCCGTATTGTAATAACGTCTTCTGGAGATTTTGTATAAACAATTGCGCTTGCATGAAGGACTATATTAGGCGCACATTCTAGGCTCGGAGGACCATATGTGCGAGAAACAGAGCGCTGTCGCCGGCGTTTTCGTTCACGGTATAATTTCATCTTAACTTCTTGTTAAGTTATAACACGTAAGTAGAACTGGAACGTTTGAGATGCATGCACAATTAAAGCACGCAAGATGGAATCCCGAGTTCTGCAAATCGCATCGCGCCTCAGGCAAACTGCTGATATGCATTCTTTGGTGCTTAGGAAGCCGAGTAACCACTCGAATATGCCACCCCTTTCCTTAATTGCGTTTTGCAGCCTCAAAACATGTTTTAACAGCCAGCTGCTGCTTGAGAGGAAGGCCACTAACCCCTCTTTCAAACTCTGTCCTTGAAAGGTGTTCATTTTCATTTCATAGACCTTTTACCAACTTTGTCACCAATTGTACGTCTTTCATACGACAACCTGCTCGACACTTGGAAGTCTTTTTATTCTTTACACCCGCCAGACTTGATCCTTCTCTCCTTGACAGGGTGTTCTGAGTTAACTTTCACAAGTATTTGCAGGCTATGCATGCGTGCTGCCTCAGAAATAATGGTACAGTTCGTCGCAAAGTAACGCCCATGGGAGGAGGGAAAGGTCTTTGTCATGCATGGGCTTCAATCCGCAGCCAGGACACAAACTGACTTCGCATTGTCCTGAAGAAGATTATCTCTTCTGTTTACTTGACAGCTGCTATCTCCTTCACATTCTTTGCTCGAATGTACACTGCAGCATTCATGGCAGCTTCATCTGTATAACTGCGATGGAGCAGAACTCGCCGACTCACGTATATTGCTTCCGGAGATCCGTCCTCGCTTGAGTGGCATGTGCGAATGTTACTTGCTCATCATCAGAAAGATCGACATTTGTCCACGCGGTGGTGGTGGCTGCAGCTTTCTGCATTCCTAGAGCAGACTCGCATCAGACGTACGATCCACCCTCACTGTATTCTTCAATCTCACTGGTGCTTTGGGATCAATGCGCTTCTTTTTCTCTGCAGGTCTCCCTGCAGACTGTTTTTGCTCGCACAATAAGTTGCGCTCATTTCTCTTTTGAAGCAGGGGTTGCGGCAAGTATTTTGGAACGTCAGGAAACACTGTCTGGACGGCATCCTTCGTGAGGTAACATCCCGTGGAATCTCAATTAACCTTTCCCTGAATCCCAGTCTTCTCAATAAAACAGCTGGGTTCGAAGTGTCGCTCACAAACGACACTACCTTCATCGAGCACTCTGTCGCCGCGCTTGATGGTGCGCTCCCACTCTTGCCTATATATACACACACATATATATATATATATATATATATATATATATATATATATATATATATATATATATATATATATATATATATATATATATGTGTGTGTGTGTGTGTGTGTGTGTGTGTGTGTGTGTGTGTGTGTGTGTGTGTGTGTGTGTGTGTGTGTGTGTGTGTGTGTGTGTGTGTGTGTGTGTGTGTGTGTGTGTGTGTGTGTGTGTGTGTGTGTGTGTGTGTGTGTGTGTGTGTGTGTGTGTGTGTGTGTGTGTGTGTGTGTGTGTGTGTGTGTGTGTATGAAAAAGTAGAAGGCGTGTGTAACCTTCTGTACGGAATTCGTTCTTGAAGAAGAAAGAAGATCGGTCCCAGATCGAAACATTTTCGATCGGGTACCGATCTTAAATCCACCGTTATGTTTCTAAATTTCTGGTGATTCATTTCTACCTTTAATCTTTAATAATCAGGTGCCATCACCTATTTCCACTATATATATATAAACGAGATAGAGGAAAGTTGGGACCGCCACATAGTGCGCAGCAAGGGATGTGAATCCTAAATATATATAGCAAAGTAGAAGCGCAGTACGTATAGGCATTTTCCAGATATTTAAATTTCCGCTCTATCACACGCAGCTTCGCGCACTTTATGGCAGACAAGGGCACAGCTCCACAGAGACTGAAATATGCGTACAGTGGTCACTGACAAAAGTAATGCGAAAAACAATTGACGTTTCAGGATTTTCTTCACATAAGAGCATTCTCCAATTCAGGGTGTGTGGATGACGGAACAATTGGATTCGAACTATCACTATTCGAGTTCAAAAACACAACACATTGGATCAACCATCGAGAAACAGCTCGTTTAACTGTGTGGTCATTCGTTTTCATAAAACTTCTCTCATTTGCCACTACTGCCGCTGCTCAAACGGAAGCTTTGGGGATCGTGGTTTATTCATAAAATTTCTTCGATTGACCGCTAAAGTGACGCTATACTCAACCTGAAGCACTGCGTACTGTGGGAGTGCACCGTTAAAGAACGGAAACATGCATCTCGTTCGCGTTAGAACTCGAGCCCTACGGAGAGCCTCTCATATCATCATCATCATCAGCCGGACTAAACCCACTGTAGAGCGAAGGCCTCTTCCGTATTCCTCCACTTAACCTTGTCCTGTACTAGCTGCATCCACTTGACCTTTGCGAACTTCTTAACCTCATCCGCCCAGCTCGGTTATCCTCTCTTCGCACTAGATGCCCTGCCCATGCCCATTTATTCTTGTTTTCCACTAGAATGTCATTAACTCTAGTTATTTCTCTGTCCCACTCTGCACGCTTCCTATCTCTTAACGTCAGACCTACCATTTTCCGTTCGATAGCCCTCTGCGCTGTCCTCAGCTTAAGTAGAACCCTATTCGTTAGCCTCCACGTTTCAGCACCCTAGGCGAATATAGGTAAGACGAAACAGCTGTCTACTTTCCTCTTCAGCGATACCGGTAAGCTGCTGCTCGTCATAATCGGCGAGTACTTGCCAAATTCGCTCCATCCCAATCTTATTCTCCTTGTTATTTCCCTTTCATGGTCCGGATCTACGGTTAATATACTCGTCCAAAGTAGACATATTCGCCTACCCCTTCTAGTGCTTCGCTTCTTTTGTAAACTGCTGTTCCTTCGTGAGGCTGTTGAACATTACATTAGTCTCCCGAATAATAATTTTTAGGCTTACCTTTCTGCTGTTTCTGTCTAGGTCATCAATCATTCTTTGCATTTCATCCCCCGAGTTACTTAGCAAGGCAATGTCATCAGTGAATCGCAGATTACGGAGGTATCTCTTATTTATTTTTATTTTATTTATTTATTGTATTTCACAATACTGTGAGCCTTTCTCGGGCTCTGAGAGGAGTGAAAAAAAAAAGAGTACAAACAACAGGCATAGTGTTCCAAGGCAGCCGGGAAAGTATACACAGTAAGAGTGCGGATATTTAAAAGTTACGCAGTTGTTGACACTCCTGAACAAAAAAAAAAAAAAAAAAAAAAAAAAAAAAAAAAGAGGACAGTCATATCTGTAACTGCTCCCATACCAAGTCTTTGAATATTTCTTCTAAGCAAGCTGTGAACAGTACTGGAGAGATCGTGTATCCCTGCCTAACCCCTTTCATTATGGGAATTTTGTTACTTTCTTTACGCAGAACTTTGTGTGCAGCAACTATAGCTTGGTTGGTTTGTGGGGTTTAACGTCCCAAAGCGACTCAGGCTATGAGAGACGCCATAGTGGAGGCCTCCTTCACATAGACGCTTTTCGCCTCCAGCGAAAAGCGGCCGCTGAGGGCGGGATTCGATCCCTCAGCCTTGGGAACATTAGTCGAGCGCCCTAACCACTGCGCCACCCTGGCAGGGTGCAACACCTATAGCTATCTTCCAGTACTTTCACATACGGCTCAATTATACCCTGATTCCTCAATGTCTGCAATGCTGCCATGGTTTCGACTGAGTCAAATGATTTTTCGTAATCGATGAATGCTATCACTGTATAGCGGCTTGTTATATTCCGAGCGTTTTTTTATTACCTGGTTGATAGTATAGATATGCTTGATGGTAGAGTACCCTTTCCAAAAACCTGCTTGATAATTAATTTTGTTGATTGAAGTCAAAGGTTGCCTTGATTCTATTGACGATTGCCTTAGTAAATACCTTGGAGGTAACGGATTGTAAGCTGATTGGCCTACAATTTTTCAAGCACCGCCGATGTCTCCAGGTGTTGGGTATACAGGGTGGCCAGTTACGCTTAGCACCACTACGATACCTGCCACCTCCTCATTAATGCCATAGAATTCATCTATGTTTCTAGCTAGATGCTTATTGACAAGGAACCCTACTCCTATTTCTCGTCTCCCCAGTGAACTTCGATAACACATTAAATATATACACAATAAAAGAAGCCCACCGAATGGCCCGCTCCAGCCACATTAATGCAGTGTACATCCCACTGGCGCATACTACTACTTTTCAGCATTTACTTCCTGCACACAGCACAAGTCTGGAATGGCCTGCCCACCGAAATCGCCACAATCATCGACCATCGACCCCATATTCCATGGTGATTTTCGTTATACTTGTTCGCCCATATAACGCTCATTCCCTCATGCAATGTCTCACAGGAGACCTTTGAGAAATAAATAAATAAATAAATAAATAAATAAATAAATAAATAAATAAATAAATAAATAAATAAATAAATAAATAAATAAATAAATGGCCGCCATTCAGTACAGTATATGCCTCATTTGGCCTCGTAACCTCTCTAAGCCCTATGATATCCCATTTCATGCACTAGTTCCTCAAAGAGCACGGCTGGATTATCCTCACTAGCTGGGGTTCTAACCAACAGCCTGGGTTCGTTTGTCAGGGTTGTCAGGGTTCGTTTCCAATGGAACCTGTCCGTTATTATGACCTACCGCTGCGTTACATGCATTTGACCGCCGCTGGGGTCATTTGCTCCGTAGCCGCTGGGAACTGAGTATCGGGAGTTAATTAAAGTATTCATAGGAGCCTCTCATGTCATATCCCGATTACAACCCACGTTACAGACTCGGAATAACATATACCTGCCCCCGCACAGCTCACTATCCGGAGAGCAACAGGTGGTACGGAGGAAACTTCAAACCGATACATTAATTAACCTATCGATCATTTAAAAATTCCTTAATTGAGAAATCAGTTCGATCTGTCGTTTTCTTTTCCCAGTAAAGGTGTACTTTACTTTCTCGCTCACACCGCTCACGGCGAAGACGCCAGGTTTTCTATCACTTAAACAACTGCACTCAAATTTTGCATTACAGAGTATCGTAATCATCAGTGTCATTTTTTGCTGCTTTCTTCAGTTTTTAATTATTAAAGACGAAAACATCTTACCAAATGGCAATGACTGAGAAGCAACTTGCGTGCAAGACGAAACCTTCGCAACCGGCACATTTTGATACAAGCGAGCTAAGTTCGTACACTTCCCGGGACCACCGGAGCAGACAGCGAGAAGGCAGCGATACGGTGGACACTGCATCGCTACCTGCTTCGCAAGCCCCACAACGAGGCGACGAGGCCTGCAAACTCTCACTGCAAATGTCATAAATAGGAGGTGGAATGAAATGTTTGTAAAGTTTAAAATTACAACAGTGTTTTAATAAAATAACTTGCCTCTTCCAGAAAACAAGGTGTTAAAATACTTTTTTTTTTCTTTTTCTATTCGTGCGTAGCATTCTAACTTGTAGTCTTATAGTTTCTTTATTTGAATGTTTTGCCTTCCGGTTCGTGGCTATGCTGCAGTCGCGTTAAGCCTCTTTTGGGCTGCAGCCTTCGCCACCACTTTACATGCAACGTTGCCAGTAACGTTATTTACATCCGTCTTGCTCACTTCAGGCATAGCTCTGCATACCAGGAGCCCTTAAAGAAGTTTTGCAGGAAAGCGAGCTGCCAGAACCAGGACGGCGAACGTCAAGTGTTCAGCACGTGGAATGGAGAAACGAAAAATAACCATCAACACTGAAGCGCACATTCCATTCATAAAGGCTCACGTGCTCTACATGAATGTGCCGCTGCAGTAGTGTGAAAAATGATAATCTCTGTTCGCAGTTTTGAAGTCACCATAAGTATGTGCTAGGAAGCCAGTTTAATATTATGGAAGTCGCCTAGTAAGGCTGGTGGTTGTTTAGTCTTGCTTGCAGGTGAGATGGCTGTTGGGTTGTTGGGGTTCCTGAAGACAAACAATCTGAGGACCCCTGGTCAACAGCACTGTCGCAGGACATTTGCTAGCGCGTTGATGTTGGATCAAGAGTTCTGAACCAGGCGTCACACAATACAGCCACTGCCGGATCGCATGCCTGGTCTTTTAGGCGCTGACCTTGACGTCATAACGAGCACGCCCTTTGAAATAAGAAGAGTAGATCATTTTTAATATTATAAAATATTTAGTTTCCTCTGCTTTTTTTTTTTTTTTTTCTTCGTTTTCCTGTGTATCTCTGGTTTCTGGGTTACCGACCAATCGCGGTGCAAGAATATTTCCTCGAGATGCTGGCGAACGAATGTGCCACGATAAACGCTTAGAGGTATGTCCGCAACAGCACCGTCGCATTTATTAATACAAAAGTGAGGAACTGTGCGTCGTGCAGCTGTGGAGGCGAGTCGAATAAAAATTCGATAGACTCGATGAGATGCTTTTCGAAAGAGTATAGGAACGCGCCGCACCCACACACTTACCTTTCTTAGTATTGCGACCAACTTCTGGAAAGGAGGGTTCGCGCAAGTTATCAGCTGCATGCGTACCATGTGCGAACCTTGAGACAGAAAGCATCCATCCACTGACATTGGACTGAAGCAGGAAGAAACGTTCCTGGGCCTATTATAGGAAGAAGCGCGCCATATACATGCTGCAAATGCAGGAAGAAAATACGGGTTACTTGTGATGAGAGGTTGCCTGCCGTCTCGTTGCTTGTGGAAGTTGTGAGTGCGTGTGAACCATGGCTTCCAGGGGCGTTGGCAGCCTTAATAGCTCTGCGCGAACGCCGTTTCTGTTCTGGATTCTTGTTGGTTCTGTGGACGATTATGTGCCTATGTTTCTACGCGACAAATTGTGCATGCAACTAAGCGACCAAAATGTACTCGGTTTTGGCGCTCAATAATAAAGCCGCCCGTTGAAGGCTAAATTTCAGACCATGTTTCCCTCTTAATGTGTTGAATTATCTTTTATTACAACCTTGCGTCTTCCTGCTGGTCTTACATCAATTTCTTTATAGCGTGGTTTCGTTAGCTCAAATCCTTGCTTTGCTCTGGAACTTCACAGTGGGAAGCGAATATGTGACTGTGGTCATTGAATTTTATTTCGTTGCTATTACGTTATTTTATTTTATTTTTTTGAAGGAGCAATGGCTCGAAAACCTCATGCCTTCCCGAAATTTCACTCCTTCCTGCCCATTTCAGTTCTTTCTCCGCGCCAACCCACTACGAATATCCTGGCGCCGTCCCCAGAACGCGGTGAGTGCACTTTTAATGCGAAAGCATTTGTTGGCGCATGAGTGGCGTGGACAGACCTTTCATCAATGCGTGTCCGCACAAACTGTCAATAAACGATTACTTGAGTAATTAATAACAGCACCAAATCTGTTATCCAACTAAATCAGAGCCCCGCCAACTCGATGGTGACCTCTAATTTGGATGGGCCACCCCTAAATTTCATACTCGTCAAAATCGGAACAAAAATGATGTCTAACATAATTCGAGTAAGGCCAATTCAGTGGTGACGTTCAAACTTAGGTGGGCCACCCACGAATTTTGGCCTCCCTAATTCCCGAAATTTGACTTCATGCGAATTTCACCGAAATCGGTCTCTAACCTAATTCAAGAAAGGCCACCTCAATGGTGACTTGTAAGTTTAGGTGGGCCACTTCGAAAATTTGCTCCCTCTACCTGCTGAACCCCAGAATTTTGACCTTGTCATAATTTGACCAATAAAAACAGCAACTAAGCAACTGAGCAACGAAAAGTAAAATTCATAACGGAACTAGGCACGGAACTCGCAATGCTTTCGCATTTCTGCACGGAAGCAGACTTAAGTGCACCCCTGTATTTTTTGTAGCTGGTGGAAAAGAAAAAAAAATCAAAATGGCTTATGTCGGCCTCTGTTGGTTGCTCACTGCATGGAGGTTGAGACAGCTGAACAATGACACATGACATGATATGCATTATAGGAAATGGTCGGCATCTTGCTGGTGGCTCAAACCCTTGATGAAATAGCAAACTTCCAGGGTGCACCAAAGCTGGTGGCACGGCAAGTTTCCATCATATCAAGGCGTGTAATCGCTCGCGGTGGCTGCGCTGACAATTCTTCTCTCTCACAGGGGGGACACCATCGCGGACGTGCTGCTGTCCCTCAAGCACGCGGTGGTACACCCCAGCTCGCCGGCGGCGGGCACCGGGCCCTACGGGGCCGGGCCGGCCGAGGCCCCGCCGCCGCCGCCGCACGTGTTCCCCACCTCGATGAGCGTGAACCTGTCCATGAACATGACCATGGGCGTGGCTGGCTGGGAACCCAGCTACGCACAGTGGGGGCCGCCTCCCTACCACCACCATCCGCAAGAGGAGCTGTACGCGAGCCCTGGCTATCCGGCGGACATGGCAGCGCCGCCGCCGCCCCCCCACCAAGCGGCCCCTGGGTCCCAGGTCGCCGGAGGCCAAGGCGCGCGAGGAAGCGCCGCCGATGGACGCGTCAACCTGTGCGGCATCTGCGGCAAGGCGTACGCACAGCCCAGCACGCTCAAGACTCACCTGCGCACCCACTCGGGCGAGCGGCCCTACCGCTGCCTGCAGTGCAGCAAGTGCTTCTCGCAAGCAGCCAATCTGACGGCGCACTTGCGTACGCATTCCGGAGAAAAGCCATTCCGGTGCCCCGTGTGCGAGCGCCGCTTCTCTCAGAGCTCTTCGGTGACGACGCACATGCGGACGCACTCAGGCGAGCGACCGTACCGCTGCTGCCTCTGCAAGAAGGCCTTCTCGGACAGCTCGACGCTGACCAAGCACCTGCGAACCCAATCGGGCGAGAAGCCGTACCAGTGCCGGCTCTGCCTGCTCCGCTTCTCGCAGTCGGGCAACCTGAACCGGCACATGCGCGTCCACGCCAACGCCTCCTGAGCCCCCCGTTAATTTAAGATGCCCCCTTTTTCTACGCAGAGAGAGATGCTTCGCAGGTCCGCGAGCTGATCCGAGAAGCGCTACTGTGCAGTTTCAGAGGTACAAAATAAAGTATATTGCCGCTGCTTCACCCCTGCTCCATCTGTGCAGACAGCGTACTGTGGGCTCCCTCTCGCTACTCCAACGAAGAGCTCGAGAAAGGAAGGCGTTGACGCCACACTTGACAGAAGAATGAGTAGTGAGATCGATTGGCATGGCCTGCGTGCACACTGTGCAACGCGGACGCAACCAATCCCCGGAAGTCCAAAATTGACGACAGAATTCAATTTCCTCGTGCATTCGATTGAGCTGAGTAGGCTATGAGACATGTGAACGTACGCGTCGGCTAGAATTTGGTACCCGAAATTTTCGAAATGCTAAACTCACAAAACAAAAGTGAGTGTTACAGTTTCGTACGCTTGCAGTGAAGTTGTGGGAATGAGTGCGCTGCTTGGCATGTTTACAAACAAAGAGAGAAAATAAGTTCCTTGAGAACACTATGCACTGAAAACTTGCCGACTGTCTACACGACACTTCCAGAAATTCTAAAGCGAATAGCGGGTCTTCGGAAGTGAGATACAGAGGAGTGGTTTACACGCAACACAAGGTCCGCAATTCGTAGAGGTATTTTAATAAATCATGTACAGCATTGCGGTAACCACGTGGAGATTCGGTGGAGGCTCCATTCGAGAGTCTTATTGACGTGTCGGGCGTCTCACATCCTTATGAAATTTTACAGATGACGTCAAGGATTGGGGCAGGTGCGCATTGCTGCCCCTTGTGGCTGCGTTTGATAGACGCGCGACGCTTTCGTGCAAGTCCCTATCGGTTTCGGCGACCTGGGACTTATTGTCCATCACTTACCTGCATGAGGTGAGTTGCTAGGCTAGTCAGTTCCAAATATTTGATTGTGCGTGCGTGCGTACGTGCGTGCGTGCGTGTGTGTCATTGCAGTTCAACGTATTCGTTACAGCTTTAGAGTTTTTTTTTTTGCCACTTTAAGAGGTTGTTGATCCATGAGAGCGCTGGCTGTAGGTTGCAACCTACAGCCAGCGCTCTCGGCCACGTTGCGTGGTCTTCTGACGACCCAACTTGCCGACCAATAAACGCTCAAACATGCAACCTAACAGAGAACAAGCCTCCTGGCAGCCGTGGTAGGTAGTAAGTAGCTGGTTAATATTTATTCCAACCACAAGCCAACCACATACAGCTGAAAAAACTTGCACATGATTTCAGCGCGATTTCAGCGCCGCAAGAGCCCACCACCGCACCCTCCATCTCCTCTGCACCCTCTAACGTGTCCAGCTCGGCCATTCGAACGTTTGGAATCGACTTTTATGGACTTCTTCTCTGCTTTTCCGCCGTCATTAGGTGGATCATTGTTGCAATCGACCATTTTATCCGATATACGAAACTGCTGCTTTACCAGCTGCCACTTCCCGTGACGTTACATGGTTTTATGTTTGAGAACAACGGTCGCGGTGGCGTGTTTTAACGAGGTAGTGTTAAATCCGGCGTCGGCAGCCGGCGGCCAGCGTCGGCTGCCGTCCGTCGGCTTTGGCGTTGTGAGCGAAAAATGACGAGCTTAGCTCTGACAGGCGGTAGCTAGCAGCTTACATGGCCGCGCACTGACTGGACGTAGGGTTGCCTGACGATACATTTGGCAGGAGCGGCCAACTCGGGCCTCTCCTTTCATATGGGAGGATGATATTAAAATCAGTCTGCCAGGACCATTGCAGACCATTGCACCATTGCGCATGCGCGGTCATGCGGCTTAGTTAAAACGGGGCTTTATATGTGGGATGGTAGCCTATGCTATCGCGTCATACCCTTAAAGGGGGAACTTAAGTCCTTAAGTGTCCTCAATAACTTTTTTGTCTGATTCCGTGGGCGCCCTTCTTCAGGAGTGCCATGTTCACCGTACAATGTCTTCCTATATCATCCGCAGACAAACGGAATGGTTGAGAATTTGAAGTCTTCAAGTGACCTTGACAATACATACAATACAATATTTATTGCGCAATAAAGAATACAAAATACAGATAGGCCTGCCAAAGCCTCAGAGGGCTTGACTGACAGTGCCTGGCAGTCAGGTTACAGGAAACTTCACACAGCTATTAACAGAAACAGTAAAACAAAAATTATTTTGAACTTTCGAATTTCCGATTGCTTGCATAATCGCATATTTTGTGTTGGAATCTAAGATGGACGCCGATACAGCAGGAAATTACGCGTTATTTTATAATTGGTGGCCCTTTTAGCGATTATAAAGGGTCATTTGGGCCTTAAGCAGTAGGATGGGGCACACCGTCATTCCAAAAGTGCTTGATTACTGTAGTTTCGACCATCAGGGAGATTAAGTTAGGTAAATTCATCAGCTTAAATACTTCTGTAGCTTCGTTCACACAATTCATATGCCGTAGTTGACAATAAGAAATTCAATATTTAATTAATTCTAGAAGTCCACCTCAAATACAAAGTCTATAAGCCGTCAACCAATAGCGGAGCACACGGTAAGCTAAAGCATGGAAGGTAATGTTTCGCACGGAGATTGGCATGAAATATCGCACATTATACACAATGAGGCACTTAGACTCTTTACGAGAGATAAGGCTAAAGCCTTTCGGGCTGATTCTGCTGTATTGTTTATTTGCCAGAACCCCGCTGATCACAGAGTGCTTCTTCCGTGCCGGATTCGGGGTGAGCAGCTTCACACAGCGGTGATGGCGCGCGCTCGATGCAGCGCTTGGTCTCCATAGCTGGCGGCAGATGGCGTGCGCCACGCGCCCTCCTGGAGACCGGTTTGAAGACGTCGTCGTTGCGCCCCTACGTTGCCTTGGAGACGGCAGGAACGCTAGACAAGGAGAAGTGAGATTTTTTCCGTTGCGTAGTTGGTTAAATCGCAGAGGATTCCGGGCAGAGGAGGATTTTTTTATTAAAGTTTAAATCAGAGTCTCGCCGATATCCTGAGGAATCCAGCGGAATCTCGCAGGCACACCTCGCGAACGCACAGATCCTGCTAACATGTATAAAGGCTTTCACCTTAATAAACATGAAACCGTGCACATGTTTTTACGTAAGTATGACAAATGCGGGTCCCACAGGTCTCTGTCAAAAAGTAATCCGAGGTGCTTCACTGATGATGCGTATTCAATAGGGTGGCGAGTGCATGTATTGCAGTGTGATGTGTGAAGGAACAAGGATTTCAATGGGAGAATTTTTTCATCGGGTTATGGAAACAGCCAGACTTGTTTTATGAGGGTTGTTGCGAATAGAGTTCGCAGCGAACGAATCCTTAGCTTTAATTGCCTCGTTTTGCATGCAGCTGATGGAATCAGAGTAATCACTTTCACAGTATACATAGCCATGCCAGGTGAGCAGTGTTCTGGTCACCTGGCATGGCTTCGCACTCACGGCCCGCAGCGGTCAGTGCGTACGATGACCGGACGATTCTGGGTGATGGCGGTGGCCTCCCCGGCGAAAAATACAACCGCGAGCATGCACGCGATCAACCGCCGAAAAGCCCCGAGAGAGTTGCGACCGGCGCGCTCGGGGCTCGCTCCGCGACCGCCGACCGGAGCAGACGTATGCGGATGGGCTCCCGCTCAACACCGAAAGCTGCGAGTCGTTCTCCCCATCATCGGCTGCCATTGAGCCGGCTGCCCCGACTGCCTCCCTACCGACCCGACCGGTTCGGTGTGGCACCTGCATACAGGATGGACGGCGCAGCGCATGAGTGTCTTTCGCTCGCCTTCTATCCATCGTTTCTGAGCTTCGTGTTGGTTTGATCTCCGTCGGTACCTTCACCTGTGAGGCCACAGAACCATCAAATGGCCACTCTGTCAGCATCGGGCGGTGCTACACCGCTTGCTGACTCCCCTCCGGATGCACACTCGTCCAACCCGTTACGCGACGACGCCGAAATGGATTCTAGTGATAATTTCCCACAGAGCCAGGAACTTCTGTCTTCTTCATCCATGGAGAATGCGAGCTCACTTCCTAACGATGGTCCAGGCTGGGAGCACGCAATCAACAAGCGACGGGCACAGAAGCTCCGCAGACGATCCAGGCAAGACCAAAATTCATGTACCTCCGATTTCTCTGCCTCCGTGGGCGGCAACCCACCGAACACGTCAGGACAGCCACCGAAAGAAACCAGTCAAGTGGGCACCCGCCGTTCCAAACTTCAACCCCTTCCGAAAAATGCCATCCGACCAACACGTGGACTTGCCCTCAAGAACTACCCGGCTGGGATCATTTCGGCAGCGCTCGTTCGTTCCTGCCGAGACCCGACCAAGGTGAAAGACAAGTACATCCTCCGACCTCATGCCGGGTCTAACATCCCTGTGATTAGCACTCCGCACGAAGACACAGCGGCGGAGCTCTGCCGATTTACCCACCTCCCTATGGACGAGAGACCTCACCCCGTGCGCGTGTACGTCCCCTTTCCTACCACCACACTCAGAGAGGGATCATTCACGGACTGGACCCTCACGAGAGACACGACACCCTCATGGCAGGGGTGCGCATCAGAGACAATCGCATCAAGCTCTTAGACGACAGAATCCTCGGCTCTTCGACGACAGCACTTCTTACACTCGAAGGACCAAACTCCCCCGATCGGTGTACTACGACGGTTGCGAATACCGGTGTTTCACGTACAGACCAGCCAGGCAGTCCTGACAGATATGCATGCAACCCAGCCATCGCCAGAAAGTCTGTCCGACACCAAACGTTCGAGTGTGCCGGGTCCAGGATCCACCTCACACATCATGCCAGCCAAAATGCGGACTATGTGGCGGCCAGCACGAGACGGGAACCCGAGAGGGCCCGAAACGTCTCAAGCCTGCTAAAACACCAAAACCCGCCACTGACCACGGTGACAAGACATCTCATCAGTCGGGAAAGACATGGACCTAAGATCTACAACAACAGATGGTTCTCATCGGACGACGAGGATCCGGGTCGGAAGAACAACCGCTCGCGGAGCCGTTCCATGCAGCTCCACATCCCGAGCGAAGACACCAGTCCCGCTGCCAGCCCCTCCAGCCAAGCACGGGGGAAAACAAGCTCCACAAGGCCAAAAGCAGGTGAGCTGAGCTGAGAGAGCACAGAGTCCTCACGCTCCTTCACGTGACCTCCGTTTCCAACAGATGCAGGCTACAATTGCGTCCCAAAGCGCCAAAATAGCCGAACAAAATACTAAAATTACAGTTTTAATGGCCAAACTGGAACAAGTCCTTCAACAGAAGCAGGCGCCTCCACCCCCACCTAAAGATAAAGAGCCATCCCCCCCCAAAACCAACAGAACGTGTAACCGTTCAGATGCTCCGCGACACCGAAAAACGGATTACGCATTACACTAACGGATTACACTAACGAAAAAAAATAGAAGTCATTCACCAGACACTCGCGCGACACGAGACTTCACTAAACCAACATACATCCACCATTCAGGCACTTCAAACTCAATGCCGTAAACGAGCCTCGCCGGCAGAACATGGGCAGGGCCCCTCACAAACACGTAGTCGCACTAGCTCAGTCAGTAGTGACGGGGGTCGCGCCATATTCCGACACACGCAAGATGGCCACGCACCCTGAAAGCGACCAAAATGCAGAACACTGAAATCTGGTACTGGAATTCTAGAGGTTAGAAGCGCAAAGCCGGTCTCCTCAAACAGTTAATTGCCACCACTCCAATCCGTCCAGACCTTATATGTCTGCAGGAAGTGGGAGCCGACAAAGTCCCGTCGCTTGCAGGATACTACACGATTAGTCGACCCCTGATGCCATCGGTCGCAATATTAGTGGCAAAAGAGATTACTGTCGTTGACACTCTGCCAGTAACAGACGCCGAACACCTGACGGTCGAGGTTATGCCCAACAAGCGCGGCCAAGCAAGCATCTTTGTCATAAACATCTATAAGCCAACCAAGCCTAGGAAAGGTGACTTCACGGGTCTACTATTGGCTGCTTCTCACAAAGCGCAGCGTAATCAGCTCGTGATCGTGAGAGATTTTAACGCGCTCCACAGAGAGGGGGGTATCGCGATAACACTGCAAGAGGCCAGTCTATAGTGAAAGCAATACACACGCTCGGACTGGAGCTCCTCACCAATTCTGCCTTTCCGACACGAGAGGGGAATAGTGTGACCAGAGCATCCTGTCCTGACCTCACCCTGGTAAGGAATGTATATATAGGCCACTCAAAGTGGATCAACCTATCTGAAACACTGGGGAGCGACCACTGAGTCCTACTATAAGCACCTCTATCACTTCGTCCAAAATCCGGAGAAGCATAGGACCAGCCAGAATAACAGACTGGCCAAAATTTCGCAACTCAGAATTCCCCTCGGGACCCATAGAATCTATCCAGCACTGGAGTGCGACCCTTCACCAGGCACACAGCCCTGCAACTGAATTGGTACAGCGCACAAACGAGATTATGGGATCAGCGCGCGAAGTTCGTTCACCGTTGGAAAAACCAAAAGTTGAACCGACAACTGAAGAGGCACAAACATACGCCGCGCAACTCTCGCACCAGAACTGGCAACAGTTCTGTGAGTCCCTGCGAGGCACTCTGGGCACGTCTCGAACCTGGGCAATTTTCCTAAACCTAATACATCCGACCAAGTCTAAGTCAGAGGCGACCCGCTCTCTCAAGCGAATTTTCCACCTGTTCCCGGGCAACGATGCAGATCTTCTCACAGCGCTTTGCGACAGATATATAGGAGCTGCGACTACAACACCCAACGAGATTAACTATCACGGCACCCCGAATCGAGCTTTGGACGCCCCAATAACGATGGCAGAAGTATACGCATGCGGCGCGATCATGCGTTCGTAATACGGCGGCTGGCGCGGACAAAATCACGAACGCCATAATACGCAACCTCAGCAAGGACCAAATTAAGGACCTAACTAAGTACAGCCTTCGTCAAAAGTGTAGAGCCCAGGGATTCTGCTTCTAAGCTACATCGTGCAGCTTGTAATACATTAACAGTGTTCTGAATCTCTTGATGGTAAAAATATTTTTTGCCCAACCCTCTTCAGTTGGAAGCAGCTCCACTAATGCTAAATCAGCGCCACTACACGGTTCAGAAGCAGACCCCCTGGGCTGTACATTTTTGACAAAGGCTGTACATTATAACGATGAGCTCTGGGAAAAAAAACGTCATCCCTGAAGAGTGGAAACACTTCGAAAATATCGTCATTTCGAAGCCAGGGAAGCTGCCCACAGTCGAGGCACTCCGCCCGATCTCGCTCACGTCCTGTCGGGCAAGCTATACGAGCGGGTGATTCAAACCCGTCTTCAAAACTACACTGAAGACAAAAACCTCTTCCCTGATGATCGGCTTCCGATCCGGGTTATCAACCCAAGACGCCTTCCTAGGAAGTCCTGGCGCACATTCCCAGCGGAGGGGAGCACATTGTGATGGCACTTGGTCTCAAAGGCGCATTTGACAACGTGTATCACAATGCCATCCTAAGAGAACTGAGCAATCTTAATTGCGGGGAACGCATTTTCAACTCCTGTCGAAACGAACGGCTACAATCGGCATGGGCGACACACGCGCTCGGACACCCAGGACATGCCGCACAAAGGTACGCCTCAGCTAGGGCTCGATAATCTCCCCCCTCCTTTTCAATATAGCCATGATTGGTGTGGCCCGAAGCCTTCAAACAGTTTCAAACATTGGATTCACACTGTATATGCCGATGATATAACTATATGGACTACCAAAGACTCTCTGGCGGCCAAGGAAGAAACTCTGCAGCAAGCTGCCACCTGCATCGAGAAGGTGGACGCTCAGTGTGGACTTGACTGTCCACGTGGCTACAGTTCACCAGGAGATATTCAGGTTCTCCTACACGGCGTCCCCGTCCGATAAGTCCGACAAATCCGCATCCTCGGCTTATGGCTCCAGAGCAACAGAAAAGCTACCTATTCCATCAAGTTGCTATTCACCGCAACGCAGCAAGTCGCGAAAATGATCAGAAGAGGCACGCAACCGGACAGGCATGCGGGAGGAGGACATACTACGCCTCATCCAAGCACTCGTGGTAAGCCGCATTTCGTATGGCCTACCATACCTAACATTAATTCGACAAGAACTCAACAAAGTAAATCTCATCTTATGTACTGCATACAGACATGCACTTGGCCTTCCTACCTATACAAACGCCAAACTAGAGGCTCTTGAAGTGCGCAACTAATTTGAGGAGATTCAGGAGGCCGTGTTCCTCCCGCAACGCGCACGCCTACTTAGCACAGACACCGGAAGGCAGATTCTGGAGCGGGTAGGTTACCCGGCAGACGTCCAAATCATCCAGAACACGACAAAACTCCCAACAACATATCGCTCGAAGGTCCACGTCGCCCCAATTCCTAAAAACATGTCGAGCGCGGAGCCGAGTCCGGCAGACGATCAGCCAGAATAAAATACATCAAGCAAACTGCCGCACGCAGCCCCCACACAGAAAATGTCGACGCAGCAACATATAGCGAGATCACGAGGGCGACTGCAGTTGCTGTGAGCTCATCCCACAACGAGGTTGTAAGCGCATCCTTGAAACACACGACGATCACGGAGGCAGAAGTTGCAGCAATCCTGCTAGCGATCTAGTATGGCGATGGCCTAGGCCAGAGTGTACACCTTATGACAGACTGCAGCAGCCTGTCGGCTCCTACTTGCAGAAAGAGTACCCAAAAGCTTTTAGGCTTAACCACCAACTCTCTGAGCGCCAATTCCTCCCTAAAACATCAGATCACGTGGGTGCCTGGTCACACGGGATTAGAGGGCAACGAGGTCGCGGACGCACTAGCTCGAGGACATACCAACCGAGTAGTTTCCAACGCCGACTCAAGTTCTCTTCCCGACGTTTCCGCTACTTACAGCCCACGACTCCACTTCCTGAGACTGCAGCGACAGCACTTTCCCCCTCCGCACAAGAAGCTGAGTGCTCAGGAAGCTCGGGACAGGAGGCAACTCCAGACAGATACAATCCCCAATCTCCACAAACACAGCATAATTTTTCCCGAGCACCATAAAGGTGAATGTTCATAGTGCGACGATAGGCCCGACACATACCACATCACATGGGGAAGCAAGGGCCCGAAACCCCTGGACATTAAAACATATAAAACGAAGGAGCAATGGGAGACCTTTCTGCTCAGCTCGGAGCTTGAACTGCAGCGAGCGCTCATTGCACAGGCTAGAGCGGCAGCCAAGGCCAGTGGAGTTTTGAAATGAAAACACCAACCATTGCAATTTTTCCTCGAGTCTTTTATTTTCCTGGCTAATAAACGTTTTGTACTATATTCCTTGCCTCGGACCGAGGAGAGGAGGTGTTCCGGGTAGGCTGGGAGGGGAGAGGGAAACCCACAGCGGTATCGCCGAGGGATTCATCTTAAAGCTGCGCGAAACAGGACAAAAGAACAGGAGGCGACACAAGCGCTTGTGTCGCCTCCTGTATTTTTGTCCTGTGTTTCGCGCTGCTTTAAGATGAATCCAATCCAACTCGCCCAGTTTTCTATACTCGTGAACTACATTTCTAGTACAATGGGCTCTGTTTCTTCTCTAAAAAAAAGAAGCGCTTGTGTCGTCTCCTGTTCTTTTGTCCTGTGTTTCGCGATGCTTTAAAATCAATCTAATCCAACTCGGCCACTTTTCTATACTCGTGAACTACATTTATTTATTTATTTATTTATTTATTTATTTATTTATTTATTTATTTATTTATTTATTTATTTATTTACTATATACTGCAGGCCCTTTGGTGGGCCCAAGCAGGAGTGGCAACAATAATATTATTACATCATATATAAAGAAAAAATTATACACAGCTAGAACACAATAATCATGGCAGCCAGGGGTAGAAAAATCGAACATTTGGTACAATAATCAAATGAAAAACGTCAGTGAAATCGGCAGTACAAGGGAAAACATTTTTTTTTTGTTATTTAAAACACACACAAATATTCAAAGCAGCAACACAACAACAGGTTAGTTAAGGTAGTCAAGACTCAATTAGGTCAATCGAGTCGATGCTATTTGTTAGGTGAGGTGGCAGTCGGTTCCAGTCTTCTATAGTACGAGGAAAAAAGGAATATTTAAAAGCGTTTACTCTAGAATTGTATGGAGTTAATTGATGTTCGTGACGATTTCTTGTCAGACGGGTGTTTAACGGTTTCAGGTAAGGCCAGGAGTTCATTAACAATTTATTGTGTTTCAGCAAGAACAGAGGTTTAAGTCTGAATCTTTCTTCGTAATTCGAGTGTTGGGATGTTATGTTCCTTCATTAGTTCTGTTGGTGAATCCATTGCACGATATTTGGAAAAAATAAAACGAACAGCTTTGCGTTGGATCATTTCGAGTGCGTGAATGTTGCGTTTTGTGTACGGGTCTCAAACAGTGGAGGCATATTCAAGCTTTGGTCTTACGATTGACGAGTATGCTAACAGCTTTACATTAGGCGGAGCTTGCTTTAGTTTGTGTCGTAAAAGGGATAGCTCTTTAAATGAAGATGCGCATATATTAGAAACATGTCGGTTCCAATTAGGTTAATTGGTTATAGTGACTCCAAGGTATTTGTATTCGCTGACTTCAGTTAAAGGATGAGACGGAAGATTGTACTGGAATGAATGTGTGATTCGCTTATTTGTTATTTTCATGAAGACCGTTTTATCTGTGTTAAGTTTCATATCCCACTCACTGCACCATTCTTGAATTTTATTAAGGCTAGAGTTAAGGAGTAATTGGTCACTAAGATCGTTAATCTCATGAAAAAGAACGCAATCGTCTGCAAAGAGCCGAATTTGAATCGGGTCAGCTATTGCATTGATAATATCTTTAATATAAATGAGAAACAACAGCGGCCCGAGTACGCTACCTTGTGGCACTCCTGGTGTTACTGGAAGTGGTTTTGAGAATTGATCACCTATGCAAACAACTTGAGTTCGGTTAGTCAGATATGAAGACACCCAGCTAATCATGAAGT
The DNA here is from genome assembly GCF_055883805.1 of Amblyomma maculatum. Classification (NCBI taxonomy): domain Eukaryota; kingdom Metazoa; phylum Arthropoda; class Arachnida; order Ixodida; family Ixodidae; genus Amblyomma; species Amblyomma maculatum. The sequence goes on along the minus strand of NC_139344.1, from coordinate 272,757,721 downwards.
CTGGAAGACCGACCAGATGAAGTTTGTGAATTAGCTTACGATGTGAAACTAAATCAAATGCTTTACAGAAATCCAAAAATATAACATCAACCTGGCCTGATTTATTCAAAACACTTGCAAAGTTATGGATAACAGAGGTAAGCTGTGTTACAGTAGAAAAACCCTTTCTAAATCCATGCCGATAAGAAGACAAGGCATTATTTTCAGTTAGAAATTTAGTAATTTCATTGGCGATAATATGTTCAACTAATTTACAGCAACTTGAAGTAATGGAAATTGGTCGATAATTAGATACAATTTGTGCGTTTCCCTTCTTAAACACCGGCACAACGCGTGCTGTTTTCCAGTCAGAAGGAAGGCTAGCAGATGATATTGAGGCATTAAAAATTATAACCAAAAATTTGGAAATGGCTTCAGCATAGCGACGAAGAAAACTGTTAGGTATGCCGTCAGGTCCTGGTGATGTCTTTGTTTTGAGGTTTAACAACATAGTAACCACACCAGAAAGTGATACAATGTCTGGGACAACCAAGCATGCATGATTAACATAGCGCTCATATGTAGAATGCTCAGAAAACACACTATGAAAATGGCAATTAAATTTCTCTGCAATGGATGTTTTTTCGACGAGGACCACTCCGTCATGCATTATTTGATCAATTGACTTTTCTTTTTACATAAAGTTTTTCAGAATTTATGTGGTGCAGATCGAATAAAATTCGGCAAGGTATGCTTGAAATAGTACTCTTTGGATTCCCCAATGGCCTTATTAAGTTCTGATTGCTTAGCTTGAATAATGCTACGACAGGTGCTCCCTCGTCTTAACCGCTTAATTTTTCTAGTTAAATGCAAGATTTCTCGAGCAATCCAGGGCGATTTTTTGCCAGTTTTCTTTATTTTATCCGGAATGAATGTATCAAGGCAGTACCTGCACACGTCCTTGAATTTATTCCACAAATCAGGAACGTTAGTTCCATGAAAGCTGTCAATTTCGAAGTTTAGGTGATCTAGCACACTTTCATCCTGGGCGCGAGGGAAATCTTTAATAGAAATGAGTTTTGGGGGAGGCAAGCAGGAAGGTAATTGTAAGGGACAGGAAAAATAAACCATGTTGTGATCCGAAATGCCTTGTTCAATAGAGACGGAATACTGATCAAGTGACCTACTTGCAAAAATGAGGTCATGCACAGAGTGACAGGTTCCCTGGACACGAGTGGGCTCTTTAACCACTTGTTGCATGTCATGGCTAAACATAATATCACACAAATGCCCACACTGCACTCCTAAGCTCGGATCGGGAAAAATGCAATTCCAGTTTATTTCTGGCAGGTTGAAGTCACCCACCAGAAGCATCTTGTCATGACGAAAATTATTCATATGGTCAGCCAAATCTTTTAGAAACTGCGGCGGAGAATCAGGTGCGCGATAGACAGCAAACAATAACAAAGAAAAGCCCCAACAAAAAAAGTTCCAAGGAAACGCTTTCGTGGCCATCAATTTGCTGGACAGGAAAAGCTTTGATAGTGTTTTGAACCAGAACCGCCACACCCCCACCCCTTGAGGATCTGTCTCGGCGAAATACCTGATATGAGGGCAGAAACACGTCCGCGTCGTCTATATCTTCGCGTAGCCATGTCTCGGTGATAAGACTATATGAGGATTGTCACAAACCCCCGCCTTTACGGTCCTCATTGCGTTCTTCTCTGCGACGAGCTCGCTCCTGATCTACCCATTTGAGCAGCTCTTGACCCTCAAAGCCAAAAGTTCGGCCATACTCAACAAGCCGTTCTAACTCTGCATCAGCCATGTTAGAACGGCTTGTTGAGTATGGCCGAACTTTTGGCTTTGAGGGTCAAGAGCTGCTCAAATGGGTAGATCAGGAGCGAGCTCGTCGCAGAGAAGAACGCAATGAGGACCGTAAAGGCGGGGGTTTGTGACATAATTGGCGTCCGCGACAGGACTGGTCAACCAAGTGTCGGTGAGGGAGAGAGGAGTAGGTGCAATTTTTTTAGTGTTGTATCCTAGCACTGCATAACGCTTTCCACCTAACTTTTAAATGTGTTCACAACCCTCATAGAGGAACGACGAGTAATCGTAAAGAGGATCCCGCACCTCTTGTGACCGTAAAGGCGGGGGTTTGTGACAAGGATCATAACCTAAAATGAAAGCTTCCAACTGGTCACTTTTATTTGAGATACTGCGGGCATTTATGTTTAATAATTTCAATGTCTTCATATTGAATGGAGGAAGTCATGGTGTTTCTGTTGGCCTTTTCTGACTATCAGGTAGTCTGACTCTGCAATTTTTATTTTCATCCCACTTGTGGAACACCTTATCAACTCGTAGTTTATCGTTTATTAGTGTAACTTTTCTCTTTTGATCCTTTTCAAGCTTGGCGCTGTCCCGCAGCAGTTTTCGAATCCTAAGCGTGTTCTTCGAGTAATCATTCTGGATGGATACTTTTGAACCCTTAAGTTTACGAGCATTTTTCAAGATTTCTTGTTTTTCGTTATAATCTTGAAAACATACAATTACTGCAGCCTCTGCTCGCCGGACTTTCCAAGCCTGTGGATTCTACCAACTGAGGTGCACGCGACGCCCAGTTTCTGTGAGAAGATTTCAGAGCAAATCTTTTCTTTCAGAACAGAGTCAAGTTCGTCAGCTTCATCTTCTGTTACACCAAAAACAATTAGGTTTGGCCTCCTACTTCTGTTCTCGAGGTCATTAACTTTAGCTTGAAGCCAAGATACAATTTGTTGGAGTGCTTCTATTTTTTCATTTCATCGGGTTTCCAATTCAACAAGCTTTGAGCGGAAGTCAGTTATCAGCGCTTCCATATTAGTCTGCTGAATTCGAAGAGCCGCTACATCTTCTGCAAGTTTATTTTGTCCTGCCAAGAACTGCTTCAGTAGGTCCTGAGTACTGGGTTCACCCATGGGTGGTCAGGGATTTGTTTCCACATCGCCACAAAGGACAAGCTTACAAACGCAATACGCGTCTTATGCAATGCATATACATCGTTTTGGGCACGGCAGAACCAGAAGGCAAAGGTAATCACTTCTAATAGTACAGTAAGAAGCACAAACCTGGAAAAAGAAGAAGGAAGGCGCATGAGGCCACATGCCGTTGCCTGGTCCGCCGTGCCCACTGAATACGAAGCCTTGCGGACAGTCTTTTAAAGCCTTGCAGGTTGAGGTAACAAGGCCCCGAGGGGGCGCTAACTCCGGGTGCAGCGCAGCGCTGTCATTCCTGACGTCACTCAGTGGACGAAATCGGTGAAGCGGGATCGGTGATGCGGAGTTTTCCTGGTTGCACGTGCCGATAGACGACGCAATTTGAGAGCTTGAAGCTCCGGTCAAACCAAGCAGCAATGCCTGGAAAAAGCAGAAGGAAGGCGCATGAGGCCACATGCCGTTGCCTGGTCCGCCGTGTCCACAATGGGCTCTGTTCCTTCTCTAAAAAAGCGCTTGCGTCGTTCTGTTCTTTTGTCCTGTGTTTCGCGCTGCTTTAAGATGAGTCCAATCCAACTCGCCCAGTTTTCTATACTCGCCGAGGGAGACTGGGAGGCAGTGGGGGGTGGCCAGTATGCTCGCAACTTGCGTGATAATTATGCGCGGTCGTTATAATGGGGGCAGGGGACGACTAAAAGTAGCCATGTTCGCCGAGGGATATACTGAGTGGGGCCGGCTAAACGTCGTTTACCTTTTAAACCCATTGAGAAAAGTGCCATATATGTAATAAAAATTACAAGGGTTCAACGCTGCTGAACCAAATATTGAGCGAAAGCATTAGCTGCGGGTGACCGAGCGTTCTTCTCTTTTTCTTCTTCCTCAGCCCACGTATAAAGCCCCGCTTTAACCAACCGATATGAACGTGCCTTAGTGGCCTATAGGGGTTACGTGAATGCCATGGTCCTAGCAGGCTGATTCTGACATAACCGTCCCATGTGAAACGAGAGACCCAAGTTGGCAGCTCCTGCCAGCTTGGGGTCGTCTACGGTGGTCGTCTAAAGGTCAAAGGTCAATGGTGGTCACCGCCGTTCCACGCTGAAGGCTCAAACTGCGAGCAGTATTGCTTTCGCAATAAAAAGTTGCAGACAGCTCACAGACGCCAGTGCCGCTGCAGAGGGCCAAAGGTACCGGGCAGGAAGGCAGGCCGACGACCACAGGAGACGACCATGGAGCAAGGGGTGGGAATAGCAATGACCGCAAGAGCACCATCACCTTCATCGTGGGTCGGCCAGGGCAGCTTGCTGGGGGACGCGAGGGCGGCGAGCAGGCCACTGCAATTACGCACTCCATCGACCCATTGCATAGCTTGCAGCAGGCCTCCCATCAGCGGGTCGACCATTCGCTCTTGGCTTGCCTCGTTTCCCCTCTGTCGCCGACGCAGTCGAGTGTGAGCGCAGCGAGGAGCCACGCTTTACTCCCAGGGTAAGGGTAAGGGCACCAAAGCGGCTTCTTTGCTGCAGCCCTCGCTGTGGTAGACAAAGGAGCTCATTCCACGGACCCCAACTCGCTCGCTCCCTAGGCCGACCGGAAGCTGTATTTCTTTCCTTCTTGGAGGTGACAGCGGGCTCCGGATCCAGGAATGCGGCCATCCTCCGAAGCTTCCCCACTCTGTCTTTTCCAAAGAGAGAACGCGTGCTTGCTCTGGAAGTCCCTTCCGTAAGCATGAACAAATTACTCCCTGAGCGTTAGTCACGTCTGCCGTTGGCGCAAGTTGTAACGAGGGGCGATGTTCGAATGTCGAGCCTGGCCTCTCTCTGCAGCTGGCTGCTGGAGGGGGAGTGCGTCCTCCCCGGGCCGCACAGCAGTGCTCGGATTGCGGAGCGCTTTGTGCCAAACCTCCGCCATCTTCGCTTGCAGCTCTGTCGCGCAGTCGGCGTATGCCCTACGCAGCAACCGTGGCGCTGTTGCGAACTTAAAGAGTAAGTTCTACCCTTTCGACAACGTCACCATGCACATCACTAGCAGCGAAATGACACAACTTGAAGCAAGTCTTAGGGCCGCTCGCATGCCCAGCGATGCACACGTCGTGCAATATAGCTCGTTTCAGCGGGGCATTAGCAACCTCGAAGGACTCATCTGTATCTTTCGCGTGGGAAAAATGGTTGCGCAAGGTGCTTTCGGAGGGATCCAACTCGCTCGCAGCAATACAAGCTGTGTTAGAGCGCCCGCACAGGCAGCAATACCGGCATGCCATTATGTGCGCCGCGGTCGCGCCGCTCGGCGCTTGTCGAACACTCGGCAAAAAAGGAAGAGGATCCTACCGCTTTCTTTCTAAAACTCCATTAGGCTGACAGGCTCCCTACTGCCCTGATGCTGTTAAAATGGTCGCCACTTGCACCTAGACAAGCCGAAAAGTCCTACCCTTCTCTGAGGCTGCTTGCTGCGAGCTATCGTGATGAACTGGCTATTGGGCGTGGCAGAACAGATAAAAATGTTACACCTCATGCCTTTGACGTTCACGCGCAAAAGTGCACGCTACACGTTGTTCGTCCTCCCGTAGAGCATGGTAAGGTCTAACCGCTACGAGAGAATGCCCATCACAGCAGCATCCGCGCGTCACCCTGCTGTAGAGCGGTGGAGTCGTATGGACTTCTGCTCTCGCAGAAAATTGCAAGATCACAATGGCTAGCGTCAGCCTCTGTGATAATAAATGTTATGGGGATTTTGCTTTGTTGCCGTTGTGCAATCACCACTCAGTCCGGCTCACTGCCATGGCTAGTCAATGTGTCGGTAGTCGGATACACACAGACAATCGATTTGTCTTACTTCTGGGCCCCCGTTGGGCGCCAAGAATATGGGGGATACTCTTGAAATAATGCGCCAAAAGGGGCTAGACGCTGTAGTCGCCTTCTAGTCCCGGCGTGCCAGCCCTAACAGACAGAGCCTGAGCTGAGACCCCCGACCCTCGGTGCGTGAAGTCACCACTGCGGCGGGTTCGGTCCAGAGGGGACAAACATGAGTTGCGCACTTGAACAAGCTTTAATCTACCCCAGTAAGTATACACGGTAAATGAACAGCACTCACTCAAATACAATGGTCGTAGCGAGTGCACGTCCCGCTCACGTATAGAGGTGAAATAAAAACCACCGAACGGGAAGCACACGCTAGGAGGTGCGAGGAGTGCTCTGCTCACCTGGCGTGGCTTCGCGCTCCCGGCCTGCAGCGGTCAGCGCGTACGATGACCGGGCGATTCTGGGTGACGGCGACGGTCTCTCCGGCGGGAAATACAAGGATGCGCGTGCACGACCAACCGCCGAAAGACGCCGAGAAAGTTGCGACCCGCGCGTTCCTGGTCTCGGACCGGGGAGAGGTGTCCCGGGTAGGCCGGGAGGAGAGAGGGAAACTTGCGGCGATGTCACTGCGGGAGGCTGGGAGACAAGGCAGTGGGGTACAGGGAACTGTAGTGGGGATGGCCAGTGTGCCCTCTCCTCCCCCAACCTCCCTAACAGCGCGCGTAACTCACGTGATAATTACGCGCGGCCGTTATAATGGGGGCAGGGGATTCGTATGTATCCCCTCAAGGCCAAATATACGTCTTACAGTATCGTTATAAGACAGATTTCGTAGAACGTGATCCGCGATCTGTCACCGCGACTCACCGTCCGCGGCCGGTCTGCACGCGCTGTTTAGTAACGACGCGGCAGGTCTCGTGCCGACCGACTTCTGGGGAATCTACATGTTGCGCCACGGCGCCTGGCTTAGGGTGATGACATCTCATGCCAGTGTTGCTTATATTTCTGCCAAAAACGGCCTTCAAGCTTGGTGGGTCGCCATTTTGGTCCCCAACTTACGAGTGACACGCTTTGTATATGTAGAACCAGGCTGAGGTAAAAGGAGAATTTGGACGCATTATCTTATAGGAACCTTACATGCTTTTTGGGAGGATCACAGCTTCGTAATTAAACCAAAATCACTTTGAAAAGGAAATATTGTATGCCGATGCATTGTTTTAAAGTGATGCTGATGTATGTCGTGTACAGCTGTGTACAGAAAGGATCCGCAGTAGCTGTGCTTTATTTTAAATACAATACCACAATTGTTATATCAATGGAAAGCTTATGTCGAGTATAATTGCCCTAAAGTTATCATAGGTACTAAATATTCAATAGTTATTAATTGCGAGTAAAATGAACTTACGCTGCAGCATCGTCATATATGGTTGTATATCTAATGTCAAGTATTGCGCTCCACTATTTACAAGTTTTAATTAATTGCCGGTATTTAATAACTGTAATTAAAAATTTAGCTTCAGGCTATAGCATCAAGTCATATCATTGGAGTACTTGGTTTTAATAACTGTTAACTAGCTAATTCTGATTAACAATTGAACTTTAATCTACATCAAGTTATATATCACAGGATATCAGAGGTGGGCAACGAAGTCAACCTCAACCTCAAAATGACCTCAACCTCACGGAGTGAGGTGAGGTTGAGGTGGGGTCGGGCACACCTGAAATATTTTTGAGTGAGGTCAGCAAATGAGACCTCAACCTCATGCGTGAGTTTGAGGTTGAGTGAGGTCGTAACTTAGTGAGGTCAGCTTGTGAAGTCGAAATTATTGTTTCCCACAGCGATAAAATACCCGGCAAAACACCTTTCATAATGCCTGTCGTGTACACTCTTTTGTCTACCAACCCGCACGTAACGAACGGTTTGCGTCTGTGCGTTTGCGTTCGACACGAAAAAAAAGGGGGGAGGGGCGTAAAGTGCAGTGAGTGTGAGTGAAAAACGTTTATTTCTGATATGGCGATTACATAATGAGGGACGAGGAGTGGTACCCTCAGTCCAGGGTCCCAATAGCCCTCGCAGCTGCTTCAGCCCGGCGAACGAGCAGTCGCTGGTCCTCCAGGTCGGGTGCGCGAAGGGCATTCTCCCAGTCCGCCTCACTTGGCGTGAGTATACGAGGGGCCTCTTGAATAGCTTGGCAGGCCCAGACAGTGTGGTATAGGGTTGCTAGAGACCCACAGAGTGGGCACTCCGGACGATAGAGAGTTAGATGGATACTGTGTAGACGAGTGAGGCAGGGGAAAGTCTGAGTTTGGAGCATTCGGAGAGAGACCGCCTCGGTCCGCGAGAGGCGGCGGTGAGGTCGCGGGAAGGCGCAACCTGTCGCGCGGTAGTATTCAAGAATATCCCGGTACACAGGGAGTACAGGGTTAAACGTTGCCGGAGAAGGGCCCGGCGAACTCGGCGGCGAATCAGCTCAGTAGGCAAGAGCGCGAGCCCAGGCATGTGCCTGTTGATTACCGCCGAGAACGTCGTGTCCAGGGGTCCAGACTAGCGTAGTCGGTGGGGCGGGAGTCGGTGCATGTTGAAGAACGGTAGCGGCGGTGTGGTCTACGACTAAGTCGCGGTACCCACGACAGGCGGAGGCCGAGTCGGTAAAGACTGTCCGGGATGTGGGTGGGTCTGGGGTAGTGAGAGCCAGAGCGATGGCCAACTCTTCTGCTGACTGAGCGCTGTTAGTACGTAGCGAGGCCGCAGTGAGGAGGCGACCCGTGTGGTCCACCACTACCGCTGTGAAGGCAGCTAGCGAGGCATATTTGGCTGCATCCACGTAGATGGCGGACTTGGACGAGCCGTAGCGGCGGCGGAGATAGTCTGCCCGGGCGGTGCGACGAGCAGTGTGGAGAGTGGGTTGCATATGGCGTGGGATAGGGGCCACCTTGCAGAAAGTCTGGAGTGACCGAGGAAGCAAGTTTGGTTGTCGGGAAAGAAAGCCTGGAGGGCGAATGTCGAGGTGGGTCAGGAGGGCCCGGCCAGCGGGGGACAGGGTTAGGCTTTGTAGTTGTGCGAGGGAGTGGGCTTCGACCAATTCGCGCGAGGTGTTATGAAGACCGAGTGCGAGAAGCGCCGAGGTAGGCGTGGACGGCGGAAGGCCTAAGGCAGTCTTGTAGATTCTGCGGATGAGGATATCGAGTCTATCGTGGTCTGAAGGGGTAAGAACAAGGTAAGGAACAACATGCTGAAAGCGGCTCAGGAAGAGCGCTTGGACCAAGCGGAGAGCGTCCGCTTCAGCGAGACCCGCTCGACGGTGTAAGATGCGGCGGAAAGGCCCAGAAGCTGCGCAGTGTGTGTAGAGAGGCGGCTTAGTGAGGAACTGACACGCCCGTCGGCTTGGAGGTGGAGGCCTAAGACTCGTAGCGATGTGACCGCTGGGATTGTGCTGCCATGGACGAAAAGAGCTATAGTTGTGGCAGGGTCGAGGGGAGTGCAGACCGACCGCGCACGACGAGGAGCTCGGACTTGGAAGGAGAAAGGGTCAAGCCGCAGGAGGTAGCGTATGAGGTGACAGTGTCGAGGCCATCTTGTAGTGTGGACTGGATATGTCCCGCCGAGCCGGCTTTTACCCACAGGGTGATATCATCGGCCTAAATGGCATGATGAAGGTCAGGAATTGCGGAGAGTGCCGCAGGGAGGCCTGCCAGAGCAACATTGAACAGGAGCGGAGATAAGATAGAGCCCTGGGGGGTGCCGCGGGCGGGGAGAAGGGTTGGGACCGAAGTTGCCCGAGGCCGACTGTAGCGGTGCGATCAGCGAGGAAAGCACTGACGTACGCGAAGGTACGGGCACCACAGTGAGTAGCAGCAAGACCGTCTAAGATGGCAGAGTGGGATACGTTGTCAAAAGCGGCGTACAGATCCAATGCCAGGATAGCCCTACTGGACGCTGGAGTGAGGCCTTCGAGAATATCGTGGCGAAGTTGGAGGAGGACATCGTGGGTGGAAAGGTGACTACGAAAGCCGTATTGTGTATGGGGGAGGAAAGAGCTTGAGTCAAGGTATGGCTGGAGACGTCTCAGAACGGCGTGTTCAAAGAGCTTACCAAGACACGAGGTAAGGGAGATAGGGCGGAGGTTGGAAAGGTCGAGAGGTTTTCCGGGTTTTGGAATGAAACTGACGTCGGCATGGCGCCACTCGGAAGGCAAGGTGCCCGCTGACCAGTGTGTATTAAAGAATGTCGTAAGGGCAGCGATGGAAGAGGTATCGAGGTTGCGGATTACGGTATAGGTAACCCTGTCCGCCCCGGGATCAGATTTACGCTGGAGAGATTGCAGCGCTGCGGATATTTCCTCGACCGTGAACGGGGAGTCCAGATCGGGGTTTGGTTGGCCGGTGTATGGGGGCAGTGTGGGAGCAAGCGGGGCGGTAGGGGGAGCGATTTGAAGGCGAAGTTGGGCGAGGAGAGCGTCATCCGAACCTGCAAACGTCTGGATTAAGCGGCGGACAGATTGGGAGGTGTGTCTGCGGGATTTGGTGGGATCTAAGAGATGGCGGAGAAGATGCCAAGTACGGGCTGTACCCAGGCGGCCGTTCAGTGAGTCGCAAATGCCGTTCCACTGCTGCTGCGCCAAGAGGGCCGCATGACTTTCTGCCTGGGCCGTAATGTTGGCGATACGTTGCTTAAGGCGTCGGTTATGGCGTTGCCGGCGCCAGCGGCGCACTAGGCCCCTGCGCGCCTCCCACAGATGGACCAGATGAGGATCGGCCTCCGGATGTTGGGTTGTGAGTTGGAGGGTCTTTGCGTAGCGATCGACGTCGGAATGGAGGGCGCGGACCCAGAGTTTGATATTAGCGATAGAATCCGACGAGGGGGATTCCGTTCGGGCGGTACGAAAGGCAGGCCAATCGACTAAGCGTGTTTTCCGGAGCGGGGCACGAAGCGGAGCTGTGTGGATCGTAGTCTCAATAATGTAGTGGTCACTACCAAGCGTCTCAAGAAGGTTCCGCCAGTCATGGTGCGGTACATGGAGCAGTAAAGTAAGGTCCGGAGAGGTATCGCGGGTGACGGAGTTACCAAGGCGGGTAGGCGTCAAAGGGTCAGTAAGTAAAGAGAAGCCGTGCGATTGGACTAAAGTGTACAGTCGCGTACCTTTGGCTGTAGGCCGGGTGTAACCCCATGCGGGATGGGCTGCGTTGAAGTCTCCGACGACTATCAGAGGGGAGCGGCATGCAAGACGACAGGCGTGTTCAAAGAGATAAGAGAAAGATTCCGCACGGGAACTAGGAGGGCTGTACACTGCGAGCAAAAAAACGCTGGGGGTCTGTCTAGATGGCAGTAGCAGTTCCAGAAGAATATGGTCGGTGGTGGTGCCGTCGATGTCATGAGTCATCGGCACAAGTTGCTTCGACACAAGCACTGCACAGCGGCTAGCCCCCGATGGCATGCAACACACATATCCTGGGAGGGTAGGCGAACAGCCGGGCTCTTGAAGGGCGATGACGGCCGGTGCGAATGGAGCTGATGTCACAAACTGTAGCAGGGACGAGCGTTTGCGGCGATATCCGCGGCAATTCCACTGCAAGACCACAAGGGGCTCGTTGTCCGGTCGGCGGTCTGGACGGGAAGAGTTACGGCGCAGAGCCGCCATGTGGGTATGTTAGAGTTGGGGGCCGCAAGACCGGAGGCGAGAGCGCCGGCGTAGTCTGTTGGGGCGGCACTGTGGTGACTGAACCGCGGGTTTTGCGCTCGCGTCTCGCCGCGGGTGGGGTGGACGCCTCGAGTAGGACTACTTTCTCCTGGAAAGATTGGAGCGACGCCTTCATTGTCGCGAATAGCTGAGTCATTTGGCCAACCGTAGCAGCTAGCTCCTGCTGACCAGTGGTGAGTGCCTGGATGGCTTTCATGATGGAGGGGTCAATAGGCGCCACTGGGTGGACCGGAGGGGGAGTGAAGCGGGTGGGGGTTGGGGTTGCCGCAGAGACATTACTTGACGCCGGAGGTCGGCGATCTCCTGGCGTAGCTGCCGGATTTCAGTGTGGGCGGGTTGTGGGGCCACGATGGGAGTTTGGGGGGGACTTGAGGATGCTGGGTCTGGAGCCGCCGCTGCCAAATCCACCCATCTGAGCCCAGGATGCAAGGAAGGAGAGCGAGGTTGGGATGATGGGGAAGAATTCTCCTTACCTTCCTGCTGTGGTGTCCGGCGGGATCGACGTTCTCCCACGCTGTGGCGTGAAGCTGGAGTTGGCGGTGTGCTTGAGGTTTTGGCTGGAAGAACGACTAGTGGGTGGGAGACGGTGATCTGTGCACGTTGCTCACTGGGTGGTCCTCGCGGAGCCGGAGGTCGAGGGCGCGGTGTAGCGTAGCGCCGAGGGCAAGTGGGGTCCCCAGTCTTGTGCTCGGCGTCGCACAACGCGCAGCGGGGCTGGCAGGGATGCCCTATCGGGGCGTTTGTTTGGCCGCATATGGGGCAGAGCGGAGTCTCGGAGCCAGGGCATACATCTCGACGATGGCCTTCCCGGCGGCACAGTGTGCACACTTCCCGTGGGGATTTGAAAGGGCGGCACCGGGTTTCGCCGCCATAAAGGTAGACGAAATAGGGAACCCGGCGGCCAGAGAAAATTATCAATACTGTGCTGGAGGATCCCATGCGCCGAGCGTAGAGAACTTTATAGCCGGGTGCCCAGATGTACTCCTGGAGTTCAGTTGGCGTGATGTTCGGCGGCACATTGTGAATTACTCCTTTGCACTAGTCATCTGGGGCAGCGACGTAGGCTGTAACGGTGTAGCTCTTGTCCAAAGTGACAGACGTGATTTGGCCGAGCTTGTCTGTCAGTGGAGCAGAGGGTGTGCTTACAATGACCGTGTTGGTTCGATGGCGTACACGGCATACGGCTTCAGCTTGAAATTCCGTCAGCTGCAGTTCGCAAGCGGCAGCGATGCCACGAGCGAAAGAGTGCGGTGCAAGGCGGGCGAGGTTCAAACCTTCGCGGGGTCAAAATATGACCTTGTAGTCGGCCTCCGGAAGGCGAGGGAGAGGTGGTGGCCGGGGTTGGCGACGTGGGGGTGGAGGAGGGGGAATTGCTGCGTCCGAAGCTCCGGAGACTAGGCGGAAGTGCGATCCCACGTAATGGGCTGTGAACCAGCCACCGTCTTCCCGAGCGGCATCGATATGGTTGTCATACTGGGTCGACGTGGCGAGATGATTTTCCGGCGAGTTGGGCAGCACTTCCTAGTCGCCGTCGTCTATATCCGTTGCAGAGTCGTATTGTGTGTCCATCGCCGAACTGGTTGAGGCAGCAGGCAGCGGAGTGGTAGCCGTGTGGCTTGTAGACATCGTCGTCGCCATCGCAGAAACCGGGCAGGCAGCAAAGTGCGGGACGCGGGCACGGAGACGGCGTCAGCCGCCGGGAGGAAGAGGCAGCAGCCGCTGCAGCGCAGGCTGGAGCAGACGCTTTTCGAGGAATTTTCGCCCCGCTTGGGGCGGCGGATCGCGGTTCGCGAGGGGAGACACCGGAGCCGACGGAAACACGTCTGCTCTCGGTGCGCGCTCGAGGTGAACTCTAAAGTGCAGCGCGGCAAAGAAGTGGGGTCGGACGTCGGCTGCAGACTTGAAAGAAAGTGAAACGAGACCCAGCCACCATTCTGAGCAAGTTTGGGAAGTAAAGAAAGTCTGCGCAAAATCGTAGGGTTTCTAGACTTACGTGGGTGTGTCGACTTCACCGAAAAAAAAAAGAGAACTAGAATAGTAGAAAAGAGGGAAACGCAAGATCCAGTAACCAAGGAATTGCTTGGGGAGGATGGCATGAGAGAGGAGGTTTCAGAGAGGCATATGGAAAGAACAAGGATGCAGAAGAGACGAGAGATAAATGGCTTGACGAGAAGTCACCCCACGAAGACTGTATTTTAGTAAATAAAATCTGCTTTTGCTATTGTATATAGTACGAGTTGAAACGAAAAAAAATAGGATGGTAGATCGTAGTTGTATCAGTGCAATCCACTCTTTTATTATTATTATTATTATTAATAGTCACTAGACATTAAACTAACCCTTACATAAAAAGATGAATTTAATGTGCCCTTCTCGAAGAATCATTGAAGAACAGACAGGTGACTGACGAGTGCTTCTTTCTCATACCCTACGTGAGCTTGCGCCTTTTTCATTTACATGTTTGTTTATTGAGGGCCTCCCCTTCGTTTTACAGCTTGCAGCCAAAGTGGCGGGCGCGCCTTTTGTTCGTAAGCTGGCTTCTGCTCTTTCGGCTCCGCAGCCGGTGTCCGATCTCAACTAGCGGACAAAGCGCGGACCCCGGAACCCCCCGGAATTTCTTGGAAAGTAAGCCGCTGCACATACGCGCACCTCAGTCTGTGCTTTGGAGTTCCTTCTTGTGAGCTTTAGGTATTTTTAAGTGCTTTTCTGTCAACGGGGTTGAGAGTTATAGGGACAGTGGGCGAGAGAGCGAGATGCGTGCGGGGTGCTCGAGCGTGTGAATGCGCGAGTGAAGATCTGCGTCTCCTCATCTCTTTAGTTTTTCAGTACACTTGCACACCCCTATTTTTCCTCCTTTCTTTTCGTGTTGTGTGGTCACTTACCAGTGCCCCCTCTCGCGTTTCTACACCCGTTTACTCACAACCGGCCGCTTTTCTGCGGTACGGCAAATCGTCACACTTTACTTCCCCACCCCCCCTCCCCCCAAGAAAAAAAAAGAAAAATTCAGAAGAGACAACTCTCAGATTCTTCCTCTCGCAACATCCTTTTTTTTTTTTTGCTTCTTTGGCTTTTGGTTGTGCGTTACCTCCGCCTGGTGTATTCCTGTTGGTGTAAAGAAATATAAAGACAGGCCCTTCTCGCGTCTCGGAACGCCGTGGCGGCTGCGCGGACTTCTGTCGCTTGTCGACATGCAGCATCTCATCGTTTCGCAGGGGGAACACACGCCAGTCAGTGTTCAAACTCTGCTCTTCCTCCGTGTAGACGCGTCGCCACCCTTCTCACCACCCGCTGGTCTTCCTCTCTTGACGGATATTGTGCAGTCGAAGAAAAACGAAACAGTGGGCGTGGTTGTCTCGTCGCGACTGGAAGCTGGTGTCTCAGCCCCACGTTCTCATCGACACCAATCGTTCCTGGAACGTCTGCTTGGAAGTCGCCCCCAAACGGCGTCGGTGAGCCGCCCAAAATCGGCAAAAAAAAAAGGCAGCATCTAAACAACATGCTATGTTCTTCGCCACTTACCGTGGCCGTCTTTTTTAGGCGAAGACAAGACACGCAGCCATGGCCGTGGTCGGCGACTTGCTGTAATTTATGACGGAAGTTTCCCCCCTTTCCAGCTGAGATCTGCTCTTCTTCGAGGTCTATCGCATTGTTGCATTCGGCGCCGAGTGTTCATGACATGGTTGTAGTTATGGCAGGTGTGGTCATATGGCAGATATAGCGAAAAAATCTAAATATGCTAATAATGATTTGTGAGCGCGCAGTTGTCGAATTAACAGAGACATCGAAAGCCACTTCCGTTACAATAGCCACGCAAAAGAAACGAAAAGCTCTGTAAACTTGGAATGCATTCACCGCGACAAGAAGCTGTGTGGACAAGGGAACCAGCAGTTGAGCTTTTCTCGGCATCTCAAGGTAATGTGTGAATTATCTCTAATCCAACGTATTATTTCTTTAATTTACATCAATAATAAAAGGACTATTTTGCGGCT
The DNA here is from genome assembly GCF_055883805.1 of Amblyomma maculatum. NCBI lineage: Eukaryota > Metazoa > Arthropoda > Arachnida > Ixodida > Ixodidae > Amblyomma > Amblyomma maculatum. Next base: position 272,742,290 of record NC_139344.1, on the reverse strand, counting down.
GCAAATTCATCGTTAGTTATTATAAGTAGACGGGAGAGTAATCTTTCTAATAATTTGTCACGGCGTTTCTTCCATTCAGCACAACCCACTAGTCAGGATTATAGCAAGTAGCACAAAGTCAAAAGTCAAGCACGTTTCACCTTTTCGTAACTAAGCGTCTCTGCATATGACAACATTTTGTTCCGTCCGCCTCTTGTGATAAGTCCCACGTCAGAAGTCAATTTGATAAAAGAATGTTATGATACTACAAATTCCATATATACGTAAGTGGTCTATCTATTTTTCTTTTTTTTGTAACAGAGACATAACACTGAAGAAACATTAAATTGCTTGTGATTTTGTCATCCGGTTCAATTTCATATCGCAGGAAAATGTCTTCAAGAAATAATTACTTGCTTGTCATGGAGGAAACACTAATTGACGGTCACAGATATGTGCGGCGTTTCACTGCAGACCTTCGGGGGTTCACACAGTTCACATCCAGCAGCTCCAGGGACACAAGCATTACAGCGGCAATCAGGTCAAAAGTCACCATATGAAAACAAATTATAAAAATAAAATTTGAAGAGTTGAAACTGGCCAATTATACTGCCGTTATTAAGTCAGCCTGCTATGAATCAGTAGCCCCGCTGGCAAATGTTCATTTCAATCTTTTTACTTTACAAGTAAGCCTCATCATATTCAATGTTGTTTAAAATTTATGTCATCATTCTGGCGTGTCATCCACACAGAACTTGTGCCATGACGTTTTATAGTTAGTGTTCTCAAGTGAAAAACCTTCTCTATATATATATATATATATTTTGAGGTCGAGCAACCGACCTCAAACTCACACTTTGAGTTTGAGGTGAGGTTGAGTGAGGTCTGGGGTGGCATCAGAAAAATTGAGGTGAGGTCACCTGGTCAAACCTCAACCTTAAAGCGTGAGGTTGAGGTTGAGTGAGGTCAGGAAATTTTTATTGGGGTTGAGGTGAGGTTGGACTTTTTGAGGTCAAATGCCCACCTCTGCAGGATATAGCTTATACTTGGTACTACGATTGCAATACACTAACTGGTGGTCTATATTAATAGCCGTTGATTGGCTTTAAGCTACAATATGAAGTCATGTCATGGGATAGGTCATATCTAGTAGATTGCAATACACAAATTTCGGATCTTTGTTAATAGCTGTTATTAGTTCATTGTGATTATCACTTGAACTTCAGGCTACATTGTCAAGTCATATATCACAGGATAGCTTATATATAGTATGATTCCAGTGCATAATTGCGGTTTAGTTAATAGCCGCTAATTAGTTAATAGTTATTATATTTGAACATTAGGCTACATCAAGTATCATGGAATAGCTTATATCGAGTGCGATTGCAGCACACCTATTGCCGGCCTTTGTCTACAACCGTCAATCAGTTAATTGTGATTAACAAAAACAAGTCGTGAGTCATGCTGATGACTATGAATCATGATTGCATATAATCTTTCAGACTCCACTCGTTACAATGTGCTACTTTTGTTAAGTGCTGAGTCATGGTATGCTGCGCGTGTCTAAGAGCAATGAATCATGATTATGACTATCAGTCATGATTACAGGTAATGGTTTTGCAGACTCCACAGCTTGCAGTATGCTACTTTATAAAATGCTTAGCCATGCTGCCTTGCATTATGGCTGCGAGTCACGAGTTATGACTCTGAATCCCCCTTTTTCCAAGTTAAGTCTTCCAATTATTTCAATTATTAGATTGATTACACACTCTCCGCTTTTCATTTTGAGCATTTTGACATCTTTGAAACCATATTTACCGATTTTCATTTTTTTCAATTACTTCAATCACTCAATTGAATAATTAACACTCGAAATTTTCTTAATTAGCCTTATCGAGCATCAGCTTTTCATTCTGAGCATTTTGACACCTTTCAAACTCCTTTTTAAATTTTTCATTTTAATTACTTCAAATTATTGATTGATCAATTACATGCTCTAAATTTTCTTAATTAGCATCATCAAGCATTGGCTTTACATTCATCAATCACCAGAACCAAGAATTACCGTGATACGATTTTTTACCAGGGCCCCGATTATTTCCGATATGCGGTGCAGACTACTACTGCTATGGTACTACTACGCCGACGGCTTTTCGACCGAACGAGCTGTATAAGCTATCATTTAATATTCACTATCATCATCATCATCATCAGCCTGACTATACCCACTGCATGGCGAAGGCCTCTCCCATATTTCTCCACTTAACCCGGTTCTGTGCTAGCTGCATCCACTTGACCCCTGCGAACTTCTTAACCTCACCCGCCCACCTAACTTTCTGCCGTCCCCTGCTACGCTTTCCTTCCCTTGGAATCCAGTTTGTTACCCTAAGCGACCATCGGTTATCCTCTCTTCGCACTACATGTCCTGCCCATGCCCATTTCTTCTTCTTAATTTCCACTAGAATGTCGGTAACCTGAGTTATTTCTCTGACCCACTCTGCACGCTTTGTATCTCTTAATGTTACCCCTACCATTTTTCGTTCCATAGCCCTCTGGGTTGTCCTCAACTTAAGTAGAACTCTCTTGGTTAGCCTCCACGTTTCAGCCCCATAGGTGAGTACAGGTAAGATGCAAAATATTCACTATAGTTGCGCACTATATTCACTATAGTGCGCAACTAAAATTTCATGCCGTGAGCAGCGAAGAAAAAGTTGGACCGCCGCAGTGTACGAGCGCCAATTCTCTCCTGCATGCGGAGCGCCCGGTCGCGCCGGTTCAGTTTGGTGACCAAAATGGCGCCGTTAGCTCAACTGGTAACACTGGTTTTTAGCGGGTGGCGGCCCGTTCAAAGGCTGGCACGCTGGCACCATGGCACCACCCTACGCCGGTAGCCGCGTCGCAACGTGTAGGTTCCCTTACCAACTTCCAGCATGTGGCGCCATATATCGGCGTCAAAGGGATCTGGGCATGCGCAGTGGAACCACGGCTTAAGAAAATATTTAGTGTAATGCGCTGTGACCGATCTCGGTAAAGGATATTGATTTACCTATTGTAATGTCAAATGGCTTGTGTATAGCAACACTTTCGATACATATGGGATTGGCAGGCGATGAAGAAGGGCGTCCGGCGGCGTATCGGTGAAGCGTCGACGGGGTGTGGGAGGCCGACATGTGGTGTGGAGCGAGATGTTAGGGACGAAGACAGGCGGTGATGAGTCAGATGTCCATGGGAATGAGGAGCACTGTGGCGTGGCGCGTAGGAGACTGCTCGCGGAGGGGCACCAGACAGGAACGTGCGGCGTCGGCCGTGGGGAGCGATATGGCCAGAAATTCCGCAGGTGTAGCACACAGGGCGGCTGTCTGAAGTACTCCGGCCGGAGACGGCTGGGGATGATGGCGTGGCAGGAGTTACGGTAGAGGCGTCCTGCAGGCTGGTGAGTAGGAGGGAAAAAAATTTAGAGGAGATCAACGCTGCTGAACCGAATGTGGAAAAAAAAAAAAGCTTTGGCTGCAGCGACCGAGCATTGCATCGAACACAACCGCGTTCCGTTGAACGCATCAGTTCACCGGCTTTCTAGGCAAAATCCACTTTCATGTCCCGCTGAACGGAAGGAAGAAACAGTTCCGTTCAACATGAACCAACCAGCCCGACAAAACCCTCTTCTTGACTTCATGCCCCGCGCGGGCGTGCCGTCAGACGTTTCCTGCTCCACTCGGTCAGTTCCCCGCGGCGCGCGCATGCGCAGTGCGGAAGCTACCCTAGCTTATCCTCCTCTCTGCGCCGGCGCGTGAATCTGCTGGATTTCATTAACTTTATGACTGGGATGCCACTACCCTTCTCCTCCTCTCTGTAGCGAGCGCTGCGGCGGAACGCCTGTGAAACGGCTCAGATTGTTGCCATGATTACGGCGCGTGCGCAGTAGCGGTTTCGGCTCCGCACGGCGCTTAGAGTTTCTTAGAAGGAAAGCTGAAGGCGCTGCGCTTCAGCCACCATGGGCGCGCTACGAATCATGGGCCGGTGCCCTACTTGTTGCGGGGCAGTCGGTTTTTCTCGAGTGCACGGGGTGGCATTACTATGATATTGTCACGACTCAAGCCACAGGGAGCCGTCAAGGTACACGGTACCGTGAAGGTAAGACCCGAGAGTCAGGTTTGCGTCTAGCTCCGATGACAGTGTCCAGCACCAACGCGCCGCTCGTGCCAACAACCGCTTCGTCGTCGTCGGCATCAAGCACGGCTGTCGCGTGGCACTAGGCACGTGGCATTACCCCCTCCCCGTGAAAGAAAAACGTAACGCTGTTTAAGCGGCGCAGGACTTTATAGGGTCCGAAATAGCGGTGGAGCAGTTTCTCGCTCAAGCCTTTGTGGCGCACGGGGGTGCACACCCACACTTGGTCCCCTGGTTCGTAGTGGACTTCCCTGTGCCGAAGGTTATAGTGTCGAGCGTCGATGGCATGCTGCTCCTTGATGTGCAAGCGGGTCAGCTGACGGGCTTGCTCGGCCTGTTCTGCGAAATGGGCGGCATCGGGTTCGACCGCTTCGTCCCCACACGGGAGCATCGCGTCCAACATCGTGCGGGCCTCCCTGCAATATACGAGACGGAACGGCGTAAACTTCGTGGTTTCCTGCGGAGCCGTATTGTAGGCGAAGGTGACATACGGCAAGATCTCGTCCCACATTTTATGTTCAACGTCGATGTACATTGAGATCATGTCCGCCAAAGTTTTGTTTAGTCGTTCCGTTAATCCATTTGTCTGAGGGTGATACGCTGTTATTGTGCGATGCTCGGTATGGCTCGGCGCGTCCTGACTAGAACACAAAAAACCGCTTTTCGAAATTCCAATTAGAAGTATTTTTAAAAAGAAAAAGCAGAAAATCGAAACCAAAACTGCTTTCACGGCCAGAAACGACGTCCTGGGTGACGAAATGGTGACGTCACACTCAGTATTAGAAAAACACTCGTACGTGCGTTGGATGGTGAAAATAAAGTATGGAAATCATGAAGCATTGCATAAAATGTCTGAGGTAGTTCAATATAAGCCTCACAATTTCATAATCATGCGGGAAGTGGACAGTAACGCCGGTATACTGTTTGTGACGTCAGAAACTCAGTGTTGCCGGCAGAAATAGTCTCAACTTAAGCCATGAAAACAGCATATTTTAAAGCCGTGTTGCGCACGAACGGATTATCGTACGGCGCCCAAATTTTGTAAAATGCATCAGGACGGAGAGGAGAATCTACAGTAAAATTTTTATTAGAATATTCGAATGTCAAAAAACCCCGGAGTTGCCCTTTAAAGTGTCCCGCAGTAGCCGAGCTGTAAACGCCTTTCCTCGGCCAGTAATGATGGTCGACGGTGCACCGTGTCTGACCACAATGTCGTTCATAAAGAATCGAGCAACTTCGCCGGCAGTACCTCAGGCAAGGGCCTCCGTTTCAGCGTAGCGTGTTAAGTAGTCTGTGGCGACTACGATCCACTTTTGTCCGTTCGAGGATAAAGGAAATGGGCCTAAAAGGTCCATGCCCACTTGCTCGAAGGGTGTAAGGGGTGGTTCGATAGATTGTAACATGCCGGATGGCTTGAGCGCGGGTTTTTTTCGCCGCTGGCATTGTCGACAAGTCTGTATACGTAACGTCTAACGCTCGGAGAAAGATGTGGCCAGTAATAGTTCTGCCGGACTCGGTTTAGGATGCGTGTAAAGCCAAGATGCCCTGAAGTTGGTTCGTCGTGGCAGGCCAGGAGGATTTCGTGCCTTAGATCAGCCGGTATGACTAGCAGGTATGTTTTTGCACTCGACGTAGAATTCTTCTTATAAAGCACCCCACTGCGGAGGCAATACGACGACAACCCCCGAGCATACCGGGGTATTGTAGGATGCCCACCTTCAAGATGGTCAACAATCAGTCGCAGCTCGTCGTCGGCACGCTGTTTGGAAACGAGATTGGACGTAGTGACTGCTCCGAGGAAGCTATCGTCGTCGGTGGCATCTGACGAAGGAGGGCCGACGGGCGCACGGGACAGGCTATCAGCATCGGTGTGGTTCCGGCCAGACATAAATAACATCGAAATCGAACTCCTGCAGGCGCAATGCCTAACGTGCTAAGCGGCCACAAGGATCCTTTAAAGGGAAGCTGCACCGGTTTTAGAATTTGATGCGCTTCAGAGGGTCGAATCTGCAGGCTTTGTATGTTAAGTATACGAAATATTTTGGCTTTAGCTTTTGAAATAATGACGTAATCATCCATTAAAGTTGCTAGCGCGTTCAGGCTTCTCCGCAGTGCACAGCGCTGGAGGGGGGATGTCAGTAGCAGACGACAGGAGTACGACAGGCGGTAGTGACGTCAAGAACGGCGTCTACCTCTCTTCCGCTTCTATTGCCCGAGCAGGCCGTGCATCACCTGTCGCTTGCAGGCTACGCAGTGCAACCGTTTTCTTGTCTCGCGCTTGTTTTCTGCTTGCGAACGTTACCGCAAGCTTTTTCAGTGCATCTTGCACTGTTCTTCACGAAAAGAACGACCATGCCGTGGTTCTGCGCAGCCTATGGCTGCACGAACACTGGCGGCCGAGAGGATCCCGCGTTTCATAAATTCCCAAAGGAGCGCAAGCTATCGGCGCAGTGGGTTGCCGCGGTCAAGAGGAAGGATTTCAAGCCTACAAAATCGTCGGTGATCTGCTCAGATCATTTTCGCGACAGTGACTATCACCAAAGCTTGTCGTTGATGCGATCTTTTGGGATACCGATCAAATCTGCGCGATTGAAAACCGGTGCTGTGCCTTCTGTCTTCGCACACAGGCACCTCTCCGCCGCCAAGAACTGCTTTCGCAAAAAGAAGAAAACTCGAAGTAAGAGGCCCAATACATCATATTGCTCTTCTGTTCTGTTTAAGTTTTTGTTCTGTGGGGCAGATGGGTGGCCGGGCAGATGAAGGCACAGGTGAAAGTAAAACTATTCAGCATTGGCGCCCGCTGACGCGGCTGGAAAACTGTGAGAAGTAATGTCAGAGAGTAGGACTTTTTTTTTTTAAGAGGAGGGAGTGGGTAATTAGTGGAATGTGATGAGTGCCATACCCCACACAACCAGCAATATCCATAGGATCTTCACAAAAGGTCTCAATATCAAACGTCATTTTTGTACACCCATGCGATGTCCATGCGTCCATTATTAAAAGATCATCTTTTAGTGGATATCCTCATGACCTTACCTTTGTGTGGTCGTGAAGATATCAAACAGTGTACATAACTTCGATGTTATAATGTGACTTTCAGTGGACATGCATAGTTCAGCAGATTTCTGCTTTAAATTTTGATTCGGACTAAGTGGAAAGGCAAACAGTGTCTTCAAGTAAAGCCTCTCAATTTGATCTTCAAGACCCTGTTTTCCCTTCTCTGCCCCCCCCCCCCCCCCCCCCCCCCGCGAGCGAGAAGACGCGGTCCGCAGATGACTGCCCCGCCGGGGTGGTGCAGTGGTAAGACGCCCGACTACTGTGCCGGAGTTCCCGGGATCGAATCCCGGCCTCGGCGGCTGCGTTTCGATGGAGGCGAAACGAAGTGGCGTCCGTGTGCTGTGCGATGTCAGCGCACGTTAAAGATCCCCAGGTGGTCGAAATTACTCCGTAGCCCTCCACTACGGCCCCCCTTTCTCTCCTTTCACTTTCACTCCCACCTTCATCCCTTCCCTTACGGCGCGGTTCAGGTGTCCACAGAACAAGTGTGACAGATACTGCGCCTTTCCTTTCCTATGAACCAACCAACCAACCAACCAACCGCAGATGACTCATGCCGTAGTGCATGATAAAAACGTGGGCAACTCGTGTGCCGGAGAGGTTGAGGAGAACGTTGGAGAGACTCGCTGCCTACATTCGCGATCAAGAAATAGTGCATTCCTTGTGGCGAGCGAAAAATATTAAATGCTTTGCCTGCAGGCTTGTTGTAATAAACATTTGTTATGAACATCAATAATGCGTTTATTGGGCGACGCGCTGTCACTTTCATGATATCTTCGGCAACTCTACCACAAAATTAGCGCGGAGTAGCACGCCTTTTTTTTTTTTTTCTTTGATGGCGTCCGCGGCGTTCGTCTCGTTCCCTTCCCTGCCTCCGCTGCACAGCCACCACAACACAATAACACAATGCACGTGTTGTCCCTGTGAGCGAAAAGACGCGGTCAATTGACGTGTGTCCACAGATGACTCATGCCGTAGTACATGCCTATTTCAGTACACTCAGCGGTCGAGTGGCGTCGTCGTATTTTGGGAACGTCTGCTAATCTTGGCGCTTCCGAGTATTGCAGCTTGCGCTTGGTGTAATAGTTCTGCACCCTACCAGTACATTCCTGTGCAACCGGAAGCGATCCCCGGAAGCCGGAAGTGTCATTGTGCCTGGCATGCATATGTTGCATAGCTGACACAAGCTCACATCGCCTCAACCGCTCTCCGAGTTGCTGGCAGCCACATATCGTCGCACGCGCGTCACATGGATACATCTTCGCTGACGAAGTTGACAGCAGCAGTCATTTCAAGTTGTTAATCGCCCTGTGCATTGCCTTGTTCGTGGAGTACGTTTCTTCAAAGGTACGTACGTTTCAGCATCACCTAAGAGCACGACTTTTTCTGCTATGCCTAAGTTAAGCAAAAGCGAAGACATGAGCAGCACGCGCAGCTGCGAGGAATACTCGTGCCACGTTTTCTGCTCTTGGTGAACCCGACGAGTGTGCAGAAGTGCACAAACCAGAAATAGTAGTTGGAGAGCTAGCCCGCAATGACAGCCCGCAGCCCACCTCTGTCATGTTTGACCCAGAGTTTACTCCCGCCCAGCCCGGAGCCCACCTCTGTCATGTTTGACCCAGAGTTAATTCCCGCCGCGCAAGGATCACCTGCGTCATCGGAACCTCTAGCTTTTTCTTTAGGCGGCGAGCCATTTCGCGCGCGTCGCCTAGCAAATGTGCGAGCGAAATTGCTGATATTGACATAAAGTGCATTTTGCGGGAGTGGGTATAGAAGAGAACATGATGCAGAAGGCCGCGACCTCCCTGCTATATAATTTTTTTTAACATCACTTTTTGCATGCCTTCATCGCAGAATAGGTTGCTGCTTTGCCATTTTTTGTACAAGTTTTTTTTTTTTTTTGTGAAAAGCTAGGCTGGCTCTTATTAGATCACTTCAGAGAATAAGATTGTTGTCTTGCTATGCGTGCGGTGCCAGCTTGTTCCCACTGGATATTATGAAGAGTGTATGAAACTCTTTTCCATTCTTGCTGTCATTACGCTCTACTTGTCCTTGTTTTCCTCTCCCTGTTCCTTTAATTCCACTGGCTGCAGCTCAGTACTCAGGTGCTTAAGTTATTAAATAGCAACTGCAGCGGCTGGCAACAATTTTTCCTTCTTTTTGGTATTTTAATAATGAACCACAGCTACTATACTGCTGTATTTGTTTCAGTGCCTGCAAGGTCAAACATGCGGTATGTTGCAACAGTGGATGATGTGCAAGCAGTTATAAAGAAATGGCTCCAACATGCTCCATGCAGTCTTAAACAGCAACAGGAAAGGCTTGCAAAACAAGGTATGAAAATTTAGCCACTATTTTGTACAAAACTGTGTGTGTACATACCAGTTAGATGCCTGTTTAAGCATGGCTTGAACAAATTTAAATGAGCGAAAGCTCAAGCATGATTTTGCATGGTTTACCAAGGCTGTACACAGTTTGAATTAGGGGGGTGCTCAAGCTTCTCATTAAAAGTAGATGCGAGAGTGCCTTAACACCACCTTTTCATTCCGCTATTTTTTTTTTTAATTTTTAGTTGGTTTTTGGGGAAAGGAAGGCACAGTATGTCTCACTTTTTAGTGGACACCTATGCTTAATTAGGTTGAAGTCATTCAGTCCCAGCGAGGTGAAATCTGAAGTTGCAGCCTAAATAGTGCAGCTTACACTCTAAAACAATTTCCAACCTTAACTGAAAAAGAAGTGAACACAAATTATTAACTATCCTTGTTACAGAGACAACAGGTCGTGAAATTTTTACATTCCTTTACTACGGGCACGGTGGAACTACGGGCATGTTAATAGGTTTATTTTCTTCGCACGTAAAGGTTTTACATTCATTTTTTTTTTTTTTCACTGTTATATAGCTGTAAGTTCTGTTGCCAGCTTTCAGATAAGTTTGTTTTGTGCATGCGGCCTTTTTTTGTGACTATTTTCTGTTACCTGTCAATTTCTTAATGCCCCACTTTATTGTTCACTTCATCTTTCATATTTTCCAGGAGGCGCAAGCACGGACGCAAACTGAAACCCATGAAGAGGGGAAGGTGTTTGAAAGCTTGCAGTCTTCTTGTGAATAAAACTATAATTCACGCTATGTGTTTTGCTCAACAGCTATCCCTAGCTCTGCTAAAAGTGCATGCTTGTACATCTTGGCAATGTTCATGCAATGTCCAGAGACTGATTTGGCAACGTCCTCTAGACATCATAATGAATGTCCATGTGGACGTCCACTGTGAGGCAATAGGGACATCTCTGGAATATCCACTGGACCAATTGTGGGTATTTATGGAGATCCTCTGAATATTAAATATTTTGAGGGGTACATTTTATGGACATCTCCTGGATCTGATATGGTTGTCTGGGACCTTCTCCACGCGCTCATGCATAGCCAGGAACCCCAACGCCGCACCCAGTGCACGAAGTGCGCGCCGTGCTTCGTAACTTGAACCGGGAGAACGCGAACGACCGCGCTAGCCGTGCGCGTCGGACTGGGGCGCGTTATATATCTCTGTCAGTGGAACAAGGAAACACGCAAGACTTGCAACTGAATTTTACTCCGAAGAGGATGCGTTTAAGCATTTTTTTATCTTCCTTGGTTGCACCTGGATAAAGATAAAAAAAAATGCGTATAAACTCGTTCTTTCCGGAGTAAAATTCAGTCGCAAGTCTAGTGTGTGTCTTGTCCCCCTGCCTTCTGTGTTCATCTTTCTTTTGAGCTACCCACTGTCAGACTCATTTCAACAACTATCCCAATTAAGAAAAGAAATCGGGGCAGCTTGATGTCTGTGGTCGAAGTCGCGATGTTAAGCGCAGCTAAATGAAGTGCGCTAAACTCGCGACATGGCAGCGCGTGACTGCCGATAGCTGTCCTAGCATTTCGGTATTTTTACCGGTGTTCTAAATGGGATTACGCGCGCGCAGCAAGGCAGTGGCATGGCCTCTCGTCGATACCGCGCTCCCGCGTTAATTTGCTAAATCCCGCCAGAATAAAATGTATGCGTACTCGAGGTTACGGGAGCTGAGAGCATGACTTTTGCTGCTCTTGCTGACATATAAATGACTAAATTCACGCAACAAAACTGGGGCGACGGCTCGTCTGGATGAGTTCATTTGTTTACAATCGGATCATCAAGCCCATTGATGTGACACTGCTTCGTTCGAGTCAGGCAGGAGATTTAGGGCACGAGTAACGCTATGTTCAATTGAGAGCGGATCACAGGCGCATACAGCAGTGCAGCGCAGCGGTACGTATCAGTGTGAATTTCCCATGCGGGAAAAGGTTAGCGCTGTCTCCTCGCTCGTCATGTCGCTGCTGCCGCCAGTGTCACCTTGTTCCGAAGCCGCCGCTGGTTCGAACAAGTACGGCTCAATATCATATTCCCCTGAGCAGCGTGATCGTTGTATGTTCAGTGGCATACATCCGCAGAAAAGCACGTGCGTGCATGTACAATCGCTTGGACCGCCGCTACCACTCAATGGCACGCCGTCATTGACGTCACGGCGCGCTTGACCAATCAGAGGCAAGAGCGCCACTTTCAAAACGGTCCACGGCGTTGGTGCACGTTTTTCTGATTAAAAAGTAGTTTGCGGTCACTTATGACTAAATGACCTGATGCCAGTGAACACCTCCGGCAACGCACTCCCTCACCAGAACAGGAGTTGGCCACCCTGGTGCAGTAATTGGCCACAACCTCCTATGATAAGCTCCATAAAACCCCGGCCCTCAGTCACCAGCGGCTGCGGAACAACTGACCACGGCGGCGGTCAGACCTGTGACGCAGCAGGGGGTGCTAAGAAAGTCTGGCTCCGCTGGACAGGCCGCCATTGGAAACTGACCCTGGCAACGTTTAATGCTAGAACCCTAGCTAGTGAAGCTAGTTTAGCAGTGCTGTTAGAGGAACTAGAGGGCATGAAATGGGATGTCATAGGTCTTAGTGAGGTTAGGAGGCCGAATGAGGCATATACTGTACTGAAGGATGGGCATGTACTGTGTTATCGAGGTTTACCGGAGAGGCGACAACTAGGAGTAGGTTTCCTTGTCAATAAGTATATAGCGGGTAATATAGATGAATTCTATAGTATTAATGAGAGGGTTGCAGGCATCGTAATTAGGCTGAATAAGCGGTATAAATTGAAGGTTGTACAGGCCTATGCACCTACATGTAGTTATGATGACCAGGCAGTTGAAAGCTTCTATGAAGATGTAGAATCGGCAATGCGAAAAGTAAAAACGCAGTATACTGTTCTAATGGGCGACTTCAATGCCAAGGTAGGGAAAAAACAGGCAGGAGACAAGGCAGTAGGTGACTATGGCATTGGTTCTAGGAATAGCAGGGGGGAGTTACTAGTTGAGTTTGCAGAGCGCAATAACTTACGAATCATGAATACCTTCTTCAGCAAACGGAAGAACCGGAAATGGACATGGAAAAGTCCTAACAGAGAGACTAAAAATGAAATCGACTTCATAATGTGTTCAACCCCCGCCATTGTGCAGGATGTAGAGGTAATCGGGAAAGTGCGATGCAGTGACCACAGGATGGTGAGGTCCCGAATTAGCCTAAATCTGAAGAAGGAACGCAATAGATTAGTAAGAAAGAAACCCATCAACGAATTAGCGGTGAGGGGGAGGGCAGAAGAGTTCAGGATCTCGCTACAGAATAGGTATTCAGCTCTAACTGAGGATGGCGACATTACCCTAGAGGCAAGGAACAATAATTTCAGAAATATCATTACTGAGTGCGCGGTAGAAGTAGGCGGTAGGATAGTTAGAGAGGATACCGGTAAGCTGTCTAAGGAGACGAAAGATTTGATTAAGAAACGCCAGAGTATAAAAGCTTCCAATCCAACAGACCAGATCGAATTGGCCGAGATATCAAAGCTAATCAATAAGCGCAAGGTGGCCGATATAAGTAAGTATAACATGGACAAAATTGAGCATGCTGTAAAAAACGGGGGAAGCCTTAAAGCGGTAAAGAAGAAATTGGGCATAGGCAAAAACCAGATGTATGCGATAAGGGACAAGGCGGGCAACGTCATCACTAATATGGACAAGATAGTCAAAGTAGCCGAGGAGTTCTATACAGATCTCTACAGTAGCCAAAGTAGTCACGACCGGAATGAGATTGGCGGTAGGGAAAAACAGTCAGACGTTCCACCAGTGACGAAGGACGAGGTCAAGAAAGCACTAGAAACTATGAAAAGGGGGAAATCAGCTGGAGAGGATCAGATAACTGATGATTTGCTGAAGGACGGGGGGGATATCGTGCTAGAAAAACTGGCCACCCTGTATACGCAGTGCCTGGTGTCATCGACGGTACCGGAACCATGGAAGAATGCAAACATTATCCTCATTCACAAGAAAGGGGACTCTAAGGACCTTAAAAATTACAGACCAATCAGCTTACTGTCTGTTACGTATAAGGTATTTACTAAGGTAATCACTAATAGAATCAGGACAACCTTAGACAGCAATCAAGCAAAGGATCAAGCAGGGTTTCGGAAACGGTACTCTACTATCGATCATATCCATACCATCAATCAGGTGATAGAAAAATGCTCGGAATATAACCAGCCCTTATACATAGCATTCATTGATTACGAAAAAGCATTTGACTCAGTTGAAACCTCGGCGGTGATGCAGGCATTACGAAATCAGGGGGTAGATGAGCCGTACGTGAAAGTGCTGGAAGATATATATAGTGGCTGCACAGCAACCATAGTTCTGCATAAAGAAAGTAACAAAATTCCCATAAAGAAAGGTGTTAGGCAAGGAGACACAATCTCCCCAGTACTATTCACAGCTTGTTTAGAGGAAGTATTCAGAGACTTGGAATGGGAGCAGTTAGGGATAAGGGTAGATGGAGAATACCTCAGTAATCTGCGATTTGCTGATGACATTGCCTTGCTAAGCAACTCGGGGGATGAACTGCAAATAATGATTGATGACCTAGACAGAAAAAGTAGAAAGGTAGGCTTGAAAATCAATATGCAGAAGACTAAGGTAATGTTCAACAGCCTCGGGAAGGAACAGCAGTTTATATTAGGTAGCGAAATACTGGAAGTAGTAGGCGAATATGTCTACTTAGGACAGGTAGTAACGGCAGATCCGGACCATGAAAAGGAAATAACAAGAATAAGATTGGGATGGAGCGCATTTGGCAGGCACTCGCAGATTATGACTAGCAACTTACCGGTATCGCTCAAGAGGAAAGTATACAACAGTTGCATGTTGCCTGTACTCACCTATGGGGCTGAAACGTGGAGGCTAAACAAGAGAGTTCTACTTAAGTTGAGGACAACCCAGAGGGCTATGGAACGAAAAATGGTAGGGGTAACATTAAGAGATAGAAAGCGTGCAGAGTGGGTCAGAGAAATAACTCAAGTTACCGACATTCTAGTGGAAATTAAGAAGAAGAAATGGACATGGGCAGGACATGTAGTGCGTAGAGAGGATAACCGATGGTCGCTGAGGGTAACAAACTGGATTCCAAGGGAAGGAAAGCGTAGCAGGGGGCGGCAGAAAGTTAGGTGGGCGGATGAGATTAAGAAGTTCGCAGGGGTCAAGTGGATGCAGCTAGCACAGAACCGGGTTATGTGGAGAAATATGGGAGAGGCCTTCGCCCTGCAGTGGGTATAATCAGGCTGATGATGATGATGATGATGATGACTAAATTTAACGTCGTATTCGTGTTCAGGGGGTCGTAAACTATATATCTGTATTCCGAACTCTTTTTTTTTTAAGTGATGCAGCTGCCCTTTAAGTTTTTCAGCCAACACAACGAAAGATGGTCAGTGATGACACGAAACGGTCGGCCATAAAGGTACGGACAGAACTTGACAGCGGCCCATACCACCGCCAAACATTCTTTTTCAGTGGTGGAATAGTTGCACTCAACACGGGAAAGTGCGCGGCTGGCGTAGGCAATTACTTTCTCGACCCCGTCTTGGTGCTGAACTAGAACGGCACCAAGGCCGACGTTGCTCACATCCTTGTGTAACTGTGTCGGCATCATCGTCGAAATGTGCCAGGATCGGGGGTGACTGGAGCCGGCGTCGTAACTCGTCGAAAGCCATCTGCTTCTCGGCGCCCCAGGAAAATGATGCGTCATCTCGAGTCAGGAGAGTCAGAGGGCTGGCCATCTGTGCAAAGTTTTTGATAAAGCGACGATAATAGGAGCACAGCCCCCAAAACCGTCGAACTGCTTTTTTGTGGGCGGGGACGGGAAAGGCAGCAACGGCAGCAAGTTTCTCAGGGTCAGCTCGGATGCCATCAGCACTCACGCTGTGCCCAAGAAACTTCAATATCGGTGAACCCGAAGTGGCACTTTTGAGGCTTGAGAGAAAGGTTGGCAGACCGGACGGCTTCGAGAACAGTTCTCAGGCGGCGCAGGTGTTCCGTGAACGCCGGTGAAAAAATTATCACGTCGTAGAGATAAACAAGGCATGTCTGCCACTTAAGACCTGTGAGCACAGTGCCCATCATCCGCTGGAAGGTGGCAGGAGCACAGCAGAGCCCGAATGGGAGGACGCGGAATTCATACAGCCCATCTGGTGTTACGAAGGCAGTTTTCTCACGGTCCCTCTCATCAACTTCAATTTGCCAATAACCACTCCTGAAGTCAATGGAGGAGAAGTACTTGGCTCGGCGAAGTCGGTCGAGAGAGTCGTCAATCCGTGGCAGCGGATAGACGTCCTTCTTTGTCATACTGTTAAGTTTCCGATCGTCAACGCAGAAACGAAGTGTTCCGTCTTTCTTTTTAACGAGGTATACAGGCGACGACCATGGACTGCTTGAAGGTTGAATGACGCCATCGGCGAGCATCTCCGTGGCTTGCTGTTGGATAGCGTCTCTCTCCCGAGGAGACACACGATAGGGCTGCTGATGGATGGGTCGAGTGCCTTCATGCGTGATAATCCGGTGTTTAATGACCGACGTTTGCTGCACTTTAGACGAAGACGTGAAGCACACACGAAACTCCAGCAATAGATCCTGGAGTTGCCTCTTTTCAGCGGAGGAAAGGCCAGAATTGATGTCGACAGCGCGTACGGCATCATCCGGTTCAGTGCTAGGCGTAGCTTCCTCGGAAGCAAAACATTCGGCGACTTCCTGCAGATGGTCGACGTAAGCAATGACAGTGCCACGGAACAGATGTCTATGTTCATTGGAGAAATTGGTGACAAGCACCTCCGTCTCTCTGCCGCGAAGGAAACAAGACCTCTTGCCACAGAAACTCCCAAGGCGAGTGAGAGGGAGACATCAGGCTCAACAACCCGGAGGCCGTGATGTGGCTCGTCACAGATAACTCTGGCAAGGATGCTGGCGCGTGGTGGCACTGTGAGGCTATCATCGGCGACTCGCAGCGTGGAGTGGGACCCACGGTACTCATGCTTTTCAGTGGCCAGTTTGGCGGAAAACGTCACCAAGCGGTTCGGTAGATCTATAGTGGCACCGTGCTCACGAAGGACGTCGATGCTAAGAATATCATCACGAGAGCATTCGCGTAGAACAAGAAAAGTCGCAACAAATGTGCAGCCTCACACCGTAATCCGGGCTGTACACATACCCAGTGGTGCAACCACATGTCCGCCTGCCGTACGTATGTGTGGTCCGTTCCATGGCGTCATCACTTTTTTCAGTGTCCTTGTAAGCCGCCCGCTAAGGATAGAATAATCGGCTCCCGTTTCAACTAAAGCGCTGACCTCCTTTGTGTCGACGATAACAGGGATGTCCAGGGAGACCCGGCCAGGACCAGGGCCTGTCGACGTCGGTTCGGTGTGAAGTGAGCGGTGTGGCGGCGGAAGCGGCGGAAGTTGGGTGGTCGGCCTCGAGACAATTCAATGTCGACGGCAGGTCAGAGTGAAGCGAGCGGTGCGGCGGCGGAAGCTGGGCGGCAGTTGTGTGGTCTGCGTCGGGGCGATTTAAGCGACACGGCGGTGATAACTGGTCGGCGATGCGGACGACGTCGGGACGATCTGGTTTGTGCGGCGAAAACTGGACAGGAATTCGGCGTTCGACGTCAGGGCGAATCGAGCGGTGCGGCGGTGGAAGCTTTGCGGCGAATCGGTGTGCGGCGGCCTCGCCCCCAAAGGTCGCCGGAGCTAGTTTCCCGATGAGGGCTCGAGAAACCATGACGTCCAGCGGTATACCATGGTCCAGAGGGCGAAGAGCGACGAGGCGAAGGCGAGCGCGACTCGCGACGAGGAAAATGCGGCAAACTACGCTGGTGGTGGAGCGACTGTACTTATCGGTGGCGTGAGTGCGTTCTGGACCTCCTCACGGATGACACTGGCCAGGGAAGCCGCGCCAGGAGTAAATGACCCATGAAGTTGCTGGAGCTCCTCGCGAACCACGGTGCGAATGAGGTCGCGAAGGGAGCTCAGATCTGCCCCGGGATTGTAGTCGGTTCGGTCAGACGGCGGTAGTGTGGAGATGGAATTCAGTGGCTGAGCGTACTGGCTGCATCGCTGCTGTAGCAGTTTCTCCATGATCACAGCTTCAGAGAAACGTCGCGACGGTGGTGGGCGGGTTCCGCACGAGGCCGGAAAAAAGCTGATCTTTGACGCCGTGCATCAGGTGCCGCACCTTCTTCTCTTCACTCATGGACGGGTCGGCGCGATGGCAAAAGCGCATGACGTCTTCAACGTACATTGCGACCCCTTCGTTCTGACGCTGAACTTGAGAGGTCAGGGCACGCTCCGCGTTCTCCCTGCGGTCACTCTTGACGTACGTACCGAGGAGTTGGCTTTGGAAGGCCGGCCACGTAGAGAATGTGGTCTCACGGTTCTCGACCCACGTCCGAGCAGAGTCTTCAAGGCTGAAGTAGACGTTTCGCATTTTTGCAGCGTCGTCCCAGCCGTTAAATGTCGCGACCCTTTCGTAGTGAGCTAGCCAGTCCTCGGCATCTTCAAACTGCTCACCGTGAAATGGCTTAGGGGTACGTGGGGTCTGAAGGATGAGACAGGACGAAGGGGTGGAAGGGACAGTCGTGGTATGGACGGCCGGTGTCGTTGCCATAGCTAGGTTAGAAGCTAGGGGCTCTTCGTCAAGAGGGAAGGTTTCGGGGGGTAAGCCTCGGAGCCGCCGGCTTACACGATGAACTGGAGTGGTCACGAGAGGCGGCCACGTCGAGTCGTCCGCAGGAGAAGGGATCACCAATGGCACCTCCACCAGTGTCACAACTCAAGCCACAGGGAGCCGTCAAGGTACACGGTACCGTGAAGGTAAGACCCGAGAGTCAGATTTGCGTCTAGCTCCGATGACAGTGTCCAGCACCAGCGCGCCGTTCGTGCCAACAACCGCTTCGTCGTCGTCGGCACCAAGCACGGCTGTCGCGCGGCACTAGGCACGTGGCAATATCTCTTTTTTATCATCATCATCATCTCGAGGTGCGTACATTACATAGACCTCAAAAGCCATAGCAGCGAAGGCACAAAAGCAGACGTCGCCAATAAAAGGTTTCTGTTTCCCGAAATGCCACTATAAACTTCCTTAAGTGATTGCGCAACCACAAATATTTCCAAAATGTTTTTTTTTTCTTTCAAAGTGTGCCTATTAAGTGCGAAATATTAGTATTTGTGCTGCTCAAAACTAAGCCATTAGGAGAAAGAGCCATCGCTAATATTGAATAAATTTTACACTGACCATGCTGTTTCTATCTCTTTTTGCAATTCATAGTCTCAAAATTGAATGCTGGAGCATTGTTTACGGTAGAACAACATTTATATTTGCATTAGTTTTGGCCAAAAGTTGTCATTCTGCACTCGGTAATTCTCCGGCCCATGATGCTTTGGGCGCCCATAGGGGCTGATTCATTCATTCATGCATTCATTCATTCATAAACCTTTATTCATGAGGATGACCTGAGGTCTAGAGGGGAAGGGGTAGGGTTAGGAGAATTTGAGGGCGCCAGACTCCAACATGAAGTGTAGCAGGGCACTAAGCTTGCGCTTGGCGTTGGTATTTATATTGGGGGGCTCTCCAGTCTTCGTAACTCTGAATGTGGTGAGCAGATGTGTAGCGTGCGCGGAGGCCAGCCGTGCAAGGACAAGTCCAGATCAAGTGCTGCAGGTCAACGGAGTCAGCAGGGCAGTTGGGGCAGCTGATCTTGGTTCGGCGCCATTGACTCAGGATGTCCGGTGTGTGCGCTGCACCGGCTCGCACCTTGTAAGTTAAAACTTGGGCAGGACGAGAGAGGCTGGAAGGGATCGGAGGAGTAATATCGGGGACAAGGTCCCGCAACAAACCCCTCCGCTCATGTTTATTTAAACCGCGTGATGACAGAGTCCGGTATGATGAAGGAGAACTGTTCGTCTGCAAACTCCATGTAAACTCCCATAGATGGCAGCACAGCTTTCCCTCTAGGTAAGAGTAAGAAACTCTATGGCACGGCGACCTTGGCTTCACTGGCGTAGTGAAGCCGTGAATCTTTCGCTTCAAAGCTGCGAGCTTCGGCAACTTCATCCCGGATGACATGGCATATTGCAGGAACCAGCGTATCCAGAGAGCACGGCCGGGTCCAATGAAAGCTTTCGTGAAACCTCCTCACGCCCAAATTCTTCAATCTGGTGGAGTAGCTAAAATAAAAGTCGGTAGTCAGACTTGACAGGGGTTCACCTGTTCGCCACATCAGTGACAGGGCGAGGATCTTAAGCCAAAAGCATTTGAAATGCGCACTCATTAATTGCTTTGAGGATATGCCTAATTTTCTGTTTCAGCTGGCATCGATCGCATTGACATTGGTGACAAAGGTCAAATGTGTCCTCGATATAACTTGTAAATGTCTCTCCCGTGCTGCTCACATTCGCGCAAGCGGTGCTCGGTACGAAGCTTGAGTAGCTTGGCGACCGAACACAGCGTATTTTGGAGGTAGTATAGTTAGGTGCGCTTCGTGGTTTGTGAACCACAGCTTGGCAATTTGACTTAAATAAAATAACCTCCATCAAGTGTTAAGCGGGGATCCAGGCACTGGTAGCGGGCACTGGTAGCGAGCAGGACCGGAGCAGGGGTGGCTTAACTTGCAGTCAGCTAGTCCGCAAAATCACTTTCTCTTCCTCCTTCTCTGCCCAATTAATGGGAACCTCTTCTTTACAGTTCGTTTGTGTACGTCGCCTCATTTGTTAATTTGTTATATACTCACGCGCTCGTAGTATATGCAATCCAGTTTTCCACGGGATCTGTCAGGATATTGGTGGGTGGTTGGTCGGTCGGAACGCCGAAATTAGAATTATTCTAGCCAACCTGTCCACCGCTGCACTCTCGGCACGTTGGAGGAGGTGGAGCGACCAACTTCTCCCCCGCGTTCGAAAGAATAGATTCGGACTGCTGACCGGAGATAGCGGCCGTGCCAGATTGGCCGTTGGCCCGGGGTATGAAACGTACTCAAATTCACTGGCACCGCAATTTACATGCATGCACTCACAAAACGGGAAAGTTACAAAACACAACAGCAATAAAACAAAGGCGCGATGTAAGTGTATCAGACATAAAGATGACGCAGGCGAACTATCAACATGAAGCGGGAAATAACAGTGAGATGACTACGACTTTACATGCGGAGAGGATTACAACGCCGAAGAGCAAGACGAGAAACAGGAGAGAGCGTCGAGATAAAGAAAAGAGTTCTCGAGAGGGGCGGGAAACGGTGGCTTACCTGTGGCGGTCTGGTAAAGTCCGGTCGCAGGGAGCGTCGGGCTGCGAATGCTCGTTGCGGGAACGGGTGATGTCGTGGACACAGATGGTCTGGGGCCACGCGTCTTCGGGGCCGCCGTCACCGTGTTCACCGCGACAGACTCTCGCGGCTCGTTCGCCGACCCTGGCTTTCCCTCACACGCTCTGGCTGACCTCACACATCCGTCCGCACGTGTCAATTTCCCCAAGCCGACTGGCGCACGTTTCCGTCGCCGCCGCTTCCTCGAGGTAAAACCCGTATACCTGAGGCCGGATCGCGCAAACGCAAACACGTGCCCGACTCGAATGCTTTCAAGAAGCCAACTTTATGAAACAAAAATACAGAAATCACCCGGCGCCTAGCCTCTGCCGAAGTCGTCAAATTCGTCCTACCCCTGGCCCCTGGACAGCCCGAGAGGAGGAGGTCGTATACGGTATATTACCCCACCATGTAACCGGCAGTCGCAGTGGCAAGCATTTGAGACCGGACGGCCGAGTCCGAGTTTCTCTCCCTCAAGGCCGAACCATGTCGTCACTACAAAAATAAAGTGCCCAAGGCAAAAACAGGAAGGAACGGAGAAGAAACAATGCGAAAGCCCCATTCGCCGCAGGTGTCGAACTCGGCGCCGCAGCGCCTGGGTTCCCGCTGCCGCAGAAGAGAGGAAAGGGACGGGGCAAAAAAAGAGGAGTTCAATGCTGCTGAACTAAATATTGAGTGAAAGCATTAGCTGCGGGTGACCGAGCGATCTTCTTTTCTTCCTCAGCCCACATAAGCCAAGCTTTAACCAAGCTGTATGAACGTGCCTTAGTGGCCTATAGGGGTAATTAACATCCCAGACAACATGCCAACTCCCAGGGACGTCCCGTTTAAGTCCCTACATCCCACATCCTAACAGGGTAATCCGCAGGACGTCCCTCCGAGCTCCCTTCTGGGCTATGTTCGAACCTCCAAAGAAGGATCCCCGTGGGACGTTCCATTTACTTGTCCTTTAATACGACCATGCTAAATAGATTCCAGGGCAGTTGTAAGGAATTATGCACCCTGTTACACGGAAGCGAGTGAACAAGAACCACACAAATTCGCTTGAAATGTCAAAAACAAGACATACTGGTCATCACTATAACTAGAAATTGGCGCCGTCCCTGCTACGATACTCAACTAGCTGCTAACTAAATTTCACTTCCGCTTTTCCAAGAGTCTGTATTGGGGGTTGCAACTGATTGTTCATTGTGGTTTTTCAGAGCATACATAGCAGCGAATGTAAGCTCATAACTGCATTAGCTGATGCATGGGAATTTCATTTCATTTATTGAAGCCTTAAAGGCCCGAGGGCATTACATAAGGCGGGGGATGTTTAACAGCATACGAACACCAGTTCAAGAAACAAAACAAAGAAAATGAAACCAACAAAGAATCATTAACAAATTATACAAGAGTCAACTAGTGTGCATTATCAAGTAGAACACTGAATGTGACTCGTTAGTTTTACTCGGAAAATTTCATGATCTTTGCATGAAACAATAACGTCCGGGGTGAATGTCAGGGTCCTAGCAGGCTGATTCTGACATAACCGTCCCATCCCAGACAACACACATACGTCCCAGGGACATCCCAGGGATTCCGATTATGGGAGATTCGGATGTCCTAGGGAAGTCTGGAAAGTCCCACAAAAATCTCGAAAACATCCCAAATGAAACAAGAAGCGACTTCCTCAGGACGTCCCAAACAATACCGAGGTGGAACAGGTTTGGGGTACTTTAGGAGCTTTTTGTGACATTGTTTAAGAGATATTCCTCTGCTTGTTATTCTAGGCCCTGTCTTGCAGAGGCCTCGTAAGAAGCATGCAATTATATGAATCTCAGCTCATGGTGTTATGAGCAGACTCAAGTTGTCATCTTTAATTTGTATTGGGACAGTTAGGGCAGGAATGATTTGGGAAGAATTGGAGGCAGAGTTGAATTTCAACGGGAAAGACCACTATGCTAGAGGTGACCATTCCCAAATTTGTTATAATTATTTTGTGTTGAACTAACAATTCAAAACATATACAATATTTGGCTACAAAACATTTCACTTACTCGATGAACGCCCA
Source organism: Amblyomma maculatum (assembly GCF_055883805.1). Classification (NCBI taxonomy): domain Eukaryota; kingdom Metazoa; phylum Arthropoda; class Arachnida; order Ixodida; family Ixodidae; genus Amblyomma; species Amblyomma maculatum. The sequence continues at coordinate 272,719,295 of NC_139344.1, read as the reverse complement.
CGTGCAAAGCAATATTCGGGGGCATTGAACACTGCATGCTCCAACCTGTACTATACACATTTTCTGCATCTGCCTATATACTGGGTGTCGCATACTATGCATAACACAGCAGAAACTTTGCGGTGCTTGAGAAATTACACAGACAGAACTACGCGCATACTCACATTTTGCAAATAACAGAGGAATCACAATTTTGAGATTACCACATATCTCAAGCACTTCTATATATACTCGACATAAAGGTGTCCTGATATGTGCAAGCAATACACTGCACATGTGTAAAGCTATATAAAATAATCCCTTGGATAGTTATATATTTTGTTAGCAGTACAGTTAACCAAGGTCCCATGCCACATTCTGTTAATTGAGCCACTTCATTTCTTTGTCGACAATAAAAATAAAGATATTAGTTAGAGCTGGTTTATGTTCTTCGGAGAAGGTGGGCGCCACGTGCTAGTTGGGCGCCACGTCTAACTGTTGCAATTGGCATATGCCCTTTTTTGCGAACACGATTCATATTGAACATTACCTCTCATATCATGGTAGGCTGCATGTAATGCAGCCTATTTCTTCACCGCCTTGTATATATTTTCCAAAGGAACCAATTCCCATGCATCAGCTAATGTAGTTATGAGCTTACATTCACTGTTTATATGCTCTGAAAAACCACAATGTACAATCAGTGGCAACCACCCAACATAGACTCTTGGAAAAGCGCAACTGAAATTTAGTTAGCAACTGTTGAGTATCGTAGCACGGACGGCGCCAATTTCTAGTTATAGTGATGCCTTTTGTTTTTGACATTTCAAGCGAATTTGTGTGGTTGTTCACTCGCTTTCATGCGACAGGGTGCATGATCCCTTACAACTGCCCTGGAATGTATTAGCATGGTCTTATAAAAGGACAAGTAAACGGGACGTCCCACGGAGATTCTTCTTCGGAGGTTCGAACATAGCCCAGAAGGGAGCTCGCAGGGACGTCCTGCGGATTACCCTGTTAGGATGTGGGAGGTAATGATTTAAACGGGATGTCCCTGGGAGTTGATGTGTTGTCTGGGATGTGAAACCCAAGTTGATAGCTCCTGCCAACTGAGCCGCGGCTCCGCCGTGCCATGCCGACCGCTTGAGTTGAGAGCCCATCTCTCGCTTTTGTGTCACATGGGGCGTGACGTCACAGCGTCACGTGGGTAAGAAGTTGCTACCGCCGCGCTACGCTGAAGGCTTGAAACCTAAAGTAGTATTGCGGAGGGGTTTGTTGCCGGACCTTGCCCCCGATGTTACTCCTCCGATCCCTTCCGGCCTCTCTCGTCCTGCCCAAGTTCTAACTCACAAGGCGCGAGCCGGTGTAGCGTACACACCGGACATCCTGAGTCAATGGCGCCGAACCAAGATCAGCTACCCCAACTACTCTGCTGACTCCGTTGACCTGCAGCACTTGATCTGGACCTGTCCTGACACGGCTGGCTTCCGCGCACGCTACACATCTGCTCACCACATTCAGACGTACGAAGACTAGACGGCCCCCAATACCAACGCCAAGCGCAAGCTTAGTGCCCTCTAGACTTCATGTCGGAGTCTGGCGCCCTCAACCTCACCTAACCCACCCCTTCCCCTCTAGGCCACAGGTCATCCTCATGAATAAAGGTTTATGAATGAATGAATTCGCAATAAAACTTGACAAAATCACGTTGGCGTACGGCCCGGCACAGATGATGGAAGGCACCGGGGCCGCTGGCTGGCTTCTCGTGGTCATTGCCGAGGTCCCTGTCGCTGGCAACCTGCGGGTGCGAAGTTCCAGGTTGCTCTCGCGGGTTAGGTACCTCGCAACTCCCAAGCCCAACCTAGGCCCATGGCACTAAGCCCGGGCCCGCGCTATAAAGACTTGGCCCGGCCTAGGCCCGGCACTCAGTCTGCGCGGACTCCTTAAAAAAATGTACAGTTAAGTGAAAAAAAAACGCTTGCCGCTTTTATTCCATCACAAATGACCTTGTCCTGATTGACATGCCAACGGTACATAACAGAGGAGTTCACATCCAGAATAACGCGGAACGAAAATTCCAAGCTGATAGAATGGAAATATTTTCAAAAGACTGCATAAAGTATTCTTTTTTATCGAAAGAGCGCGAGACTGCTCTACCAATTGCTCTTATTTGGGCTTGTTCGTTGCTAGGATTGGATGTAGTGACTATCGCACAAGGAACTGTCCACCTACTTTCTGTATGTGTCTTCCACGTGTGTTAGCCGCTATGTCCGAAGCGAGACTGTAATAAACTTACCAATAATATTGTATATGCTAAGAGCCATGAGTAATTCTCTCTGTTGTCTCAATTGCTGGATTATAGCGATGGTAGGTATTCTGTTCACATCTGTTTTCCTTTGGTCATGATTGTATTTCATTTGTAATGCTTTCTTCTAATCTACTACTATGAGTGTGCTTTTGATCTCAGCAAAACACTCCTATCTTAGCCCATCCTGCATAGGACTGATAGTACTGTTAAACTAAATAATGCTGCTTAAGTGGTATATAATAACAGATCAAGATGGGAGAAAAATGTGACAAAATATTCTCCTGAGCTGAGGAGGGCACTGTTAAAGTACTGGCAGAAGCAAATGCTTGGTCAAGGAATTTCTGGCGTGCCATTTTAGCTAAAGCTATTGTGCTCATGCACGCTCAAGAGCTATGGATTACAGGGATTTTAGATATGGCTCCGTATTGTCAATTTAACCTATAGGCTGAGTGCATTATGAAGAAGGCCGGTCTGGACGAGTCTTCAGCTGGAGTGAAGATTGCTGGAAAACGGATCAACAACCTTAGATATGCGGATGATACCACTTTAATGACAGAAAGTGAAGGGGAACTCAAGAGACTTCTGTCGCGCGTGAAAGAAGAGAATGAGAAGTTTGGGCTTAAACTGAACATTAAAAAGGCAAAGATCATGGCATCTTGCCCTATCAAGTCCTGGATCATACAGGGACAAGAAGTGAAAGCCGTGACAGATTTTTTCTTCTCGGGCTCCAAGATTACCCTGGAAGGGGACTGCAGCCTTGAAATTAGGAGCCGCCTGCTTCTGGGATAGAGCGCCATGGCTAGCCTTGATCACCTAGTAAAGAGCAGAGACTGACCGTATAACTCGTGCTATGGTCTTTCCAGTTGTGATGTATGGATGCGAGAGTTGGACTGTGAAGAAGGCTGACCGCCAAAGAATTGACGCTTGTGAATTGTGGTGCTGGCGGAGACTCTTGAGAGTTCCTTTTACTGCCAGATCAAATCAGTCGATATTGTTGACCATAAACCCTGACTGCTCATTGGAGGATCAAATTCTAAAGTTAAAACTATACTTTGGTCATCTGATGAGAAGAGAGGAGTCGCTGGAGAAAACTTTGATGCTGGGAAAGATTGAGGGTCACAGGAGAAGGGGTAGGCAGCGAACGCGATGGTTAGATATGGCATCCTCGAGGCGCTGCAGATGAAGCTATGTGATATTAGGAAGACAGTGGGAGACCGGAAAGCTTGGCGTGATATGGTCCATAGCGTCACGAAGAGTCGGACAATACTGAACGACTGAACCGAACTGATTATCAATTAGCTCTTGAGGCAAGTGATTTGCTTAATCACACACAAAGAAACTGTCTCCAGCAACTATGTCACAGAAACCTGTGTCATCAAGGGTAGGAAGAAAAACAATCAACAGGATCTTGTGACAGCAGACAGACAGACAGACAGACAGACAGACAGACAGACAGACACAGACAGACAGACAGACAGACAGACACAGACAGACAGACACAGACAGACAGACACAGACAGACAGACAGACAGACAGTCAGACACACACACACACACACACACACACACACACACACACACACACACACACACACACACACACACACACACACACACACACACACACACACACACACACACACACACACACACACACACACACACACACACACACACACACACACACACACACACATCAGTTGGGTGATGACCTCTGAAATAGGGTGCCTCGATGCGCGCCCGCTCTCCGGGCGCACATCGAGACACCCTACACTGAAGAACATTGGTGTAACATAGGTTAGAGGGATATGGAGGAAGGGGCGCAATCTGCTCATGCGCAAAATAATATAGTGAACGGAAGAAGGGCGTGGCTAGCCATAGAGGAGGCTATGGGTATACTATGGGCTAGCCAAAGCTGGGCTAGCTCATGTTGACTCCCTTGTTACCCTTGTTGACTGTGAAGAATGGCTGTTGCTTTCTTTCTTTTTTTTTTTTTTTGTTGGCGGTGCATGGTTTAGGAGGATACTAAACGTCCGAAGGTTCTTATTTCAAAGTTCTTCTATGCCGAATCTGCGAAATGATTTGAGGCAAGAAAGCACGGCTGACGCGTAAGGCGTAAGTACTATGCGCTTTGAAGTAGGCCAACTGCTTTGTCGGCTTCCACAGAAGACGTTTTAGCGCTGTTTTTGGACTTTTTGTCTGCGTTGTCTTTAACTCTTTTAAATTTTGGCGGGAAGACTCCTGGACCGGGCGACTCGCGTGCGCGCGTTCACGCGTGTACTTTGGCCCTTTGGCTGCTTTGGCGGCCTTTCGTCCGTACTTTTCTCCTTTGGCTGTAGTCCAGCCAGTCCAGCCACTCCGCCCTTGCATCTGGCCACCATGGGTAGACCTCTCCGGGACAACGAAGGTAGTCATGGCATGCTGCAGGTTTGTCTCCAGGGCGTCTGCAAGTATGTTATTATGCGTATTTCTCTTTTCTTCCTTAGTGCTTCGCGAGGCAAGCCGTCTTTTGTTCACACCGGGTATTGCAGATGTGTTGGCTGCCTGGAGTTCAAGCGCTAGTTTTTCAAGGCATAGGACATTACGGGTACCCAACTCGTGGTGCGTAAAGCTGTGCACGCCGATTTCCGTAATTACGTAGCTGCTAGCTGCTTGCGCGTCAGTAATTTTGCCTTCAAGCATATTAACAGTGCAGAAAAGCACGTGCTTAGGAACACAAAATATGGGCGAAGACAAGCCGAAGTAAGACGACCGGACGTTCAGGGCAAATGTTGCTCTTTGGAGTGTCTGATGTTTCAAGTTACTTGCTGCTTTTATCGGCTTTTCACTCTCGGGTAGTTTTACTCGTTGCGTCATTATTGTAGGAGTGGTTGAGGTGGCCCAATGTGGTCATTAGATGTTCCCATCGATCGCACTCGTCAAGTAATGATACATTTGACCTCTTAGTGAAGTGGGTGCTACTGGGTTGTAAAACGAAAGAGAGCGCCAGGTTTATCGCTTCAAGATAAATTGTGACCTTTCACATGTATTCACCTTCAGTTGCATGAACTCTAGTGTTTAATGCACATATCTTGCGGTTTTAACCGGGTGTTAGCGTTTCTTTCCGTGCATCAAAACCTACTTGCTATGAGTGATTTCAAAAAGATAATCGCACTGTTTGAACTTGCGCTGCTCGACGTATTTACGAATGTTTTCTGTATTAGTTTTGGTAAACTTGGCATATTATGAGCTCAAGTATATATGGGGGGGAGGTAAATAATGGGTCATAGTGTCATAAAGGCAGGGCCTTCCTTTATATAATACATGACATTTCTTCTGTGGTGTTCACATTGCGGCCTTGTATAAAAATTTAAGCTCAGTTTGAAGCAGATTGTAGATTGCCATGCCTTTCTTCATATCATTAGCTCGTTAGGCCGCTTTGCGACATGTTTTCTATTAAATCCTGTTGTTATACTGAACAATTAAACAATAAAAAGTAGGTTCAAAATTTGTCCATGAGTCCTTTTACCACTTAAGATCAGTATTTGCACTGTGAAATTTCTGCAGTATTGATTGTACTGTGTGTTATTTTTATGCAGCTTTCCCCTTAGGTGTTCGAACTTGTTACACGAATACACGGAATGCCTTGAAAATTAATAAAGATACCAAGGTCATATGTCAGGGCTTCACTGGAAAACAGGTAAGTTTGGTCGGACTGGCATTCATTTTTAGTGTTAGTGTAGTAATTCATGACGTAACAGCAGGAACATGCTTGTGTATATATATATATAATATACAAAAGTGCCTGGAAGTGTTCCTGTAGCTTTGGCATCTGTTCTCTTCTGGGCATGCTCATGCATTTACACACACATCTTTGTTTGTAAAAAGCATGCATGTCTAGTTCCTCAGCTTCAGTCAGGCAGTTTTGATAACTTGGGAGAGGCAGCAAGTGCCCTGAGTATGTGTATTGTGAGTACACTACCAATAGCATCACTTATGCTGAAATTGCTATCACCAGTCAGGTAACATGCACAGATTGCCTAGTGTGACTGGCTTTTCCTTTATGAATTAAGTTAACATTGGATTATTGCAGCTGCTGCATAGTTATGCACCCAAGGTTCACTCCTCTGTAGTTTTATTGTTCGTTCTCGCAATGTTTTGTTCGGAAAGACTATTTAGCATGCGAGGTCAACTTATGTTGCAGTTTTGTGCTGTATTTATTACTAGAAAAACACTCTGGATACAGCCACATTTTGTCTGGTGATGAGCTTTCAAAAGTGTGCAAAAGGCTCTTCTCTACTGTGGCTGTGCTGTCACAGTTTAAATAAATAGCATGTGTCAGTAGTGTTTCTGTAGAGAGTTGTGGGTTGAATGCTGCAAAACACAACTTAGACCACAAAACTAAAAACCAAACAGCACAATAAACGATAAAGACAGCAGAAAGGCAAATGCACGCGCTGACTTCGACGTGCCTTTCTTCTGCCATCCTTGTTTCGTTAGCACTGCTTTGATTTTTCGTAAAAAACCAATGAGCCCAAATTGCTACTTTTATCAATTAAGCATCAAAACTATTTTTGAGACTTGCCTCTACCCATAAGCCGGAGAAGTGATTTGCATTCAAGTTTAAATTGTTCACCAGTATGTCCATTGAGGCATGCATTTTCTTTCTTCTTTTTTACAAATATGGCAAATAAGTGGACTCCAGGTTGTGCCCAAGCTGTTTCTAGCAGTGCATACTGTAGTTCGCATTGTAGTGTTCATATGCTGCCCCGAGAGTGAGATCATTGCAGGCTTGCTCTGCATTGCAGCACACTGCTTTAGATTGGTTGTCCAGTCCATGAATCAAAGATATTAGGAAGGCATGCTAAATAATAACATAATTTGATGTTTGTGTTTATTGTTGACTTGTCTCTGTATGAGATATTTGCATTCAAAAGTGCTTGAGGCGAGGTAGGCAACAGTAGACATCTAATAATTTTCACGAAGCACATGATTTCAAATCAAAGCAAGGTGAGAGTGCAGGAGTGTGTCTTGTGCTCCTTCAGTAGCCTCATTGTGTAGTTACATGAGCTTTGTCTGCACCTGAAATGATCCACCTAGCTTAACTGCAGTCGCTTGTTAATTATGCTGTTGGTAATATAGCAGGATAGTGAGTTCGGCATTATTTACTTGGTGATGAGTGCTCGTGCGTCGTCAATATTTGGAGCAACTTGTGGTTACTGGCGAGAGGACAGCACTTCTGAGCACAAGAATGCGAATTCGATCTTAGCTGTGGTAGTCATGTTTCAATGCAGGCTAAACGCAAGGCGCTTGTGTTATGTGCAATGTCAATGCACAGTCAAAGATCCTTGGCTGTCAGAATTACTGGAGCCCTTCACTACAGTCTCTCATAGCCATTTTTTCTTGGGGAAGCTAAACCCCCCAAGTACCATACCATATTGTATGTTGAGAAGAAGAAAAAATGCATAGTGAGATGCAGGTCCCAGCGCATGCGCTTCTAAAGCTTCTCCAGTGTGACTCTTGTCCTCACTATTGCAGGGTACATTCCATAGCAAGCAGGCGCTAGAATATGGCACTCGGCTTGTCGCTGGTGTGTCCCCTGGCAAAGGCGGCCAAACTCATTTGGGTCTCCCAGTCTTCAACAGTGTCAAAGAGGTAAATGTTGAGGCTCTTCTGTTCCAGTTTCAGAGGAACGCAGAACTTGTATTTGTGATACTGCTTGTGTAGCTTATTTCATGTGTGAGGGACATTCTGCAAAAGTGTGCACTGAATAGCAAGGACTCTTTAAATTAAAGAGAAGAAATCTTTCAATAGGGATGCTTTGGTAATTACGATGCATGTTTATTGTGTTCATAACAGTTATGTTTCCTTTTTGTTTTGTTTTTTAATATAACTCGAAAGAAAAAGCTTTTAAAAAGTTAGAGTGCATTTTACTTATCCCTCTAGCACACCTCTTTTATATTTTGCTTCATTTATGCACAGGGCATGCTTTGTAACAAATTCTGTTTTCTGTTGAGCACATATTTGGCAGTTGCAGCTGGAGAGAACTGTTGTGTAATTTGCATTATAAGTATGTTAACACTCAAGTTTAGCTTGACCACTCACGTTTTTTGACTTAACCGGCTTCACAGTCATTCTGTCAAAGTGCCAACATCAATCTTAGTCCTGTCTACTTAACTGATTATTTGCTGTAGCATGGGCATCATAAATAAATTTCATGCATGAACCTTCAACACTGCAGTTGATGTTGAAATAAATTTGTACCATGAAACAAAGGTTTACTGGTAAATCTGGTGGTGCAAATTGATGTCGCTGTTTCATGCATTATGACTAGAAGTTGTAAGTTTTGATTTTGATGTTTTAATTTGACTTTTCAGTGTTTTCTAAACTTAGCTTTCTTTTATGGCAAATATACACCTAGAAATTTTGATCAAATTCTGGGAAAGATTTCTGGGCTTAATTTTTTCATACAGCGTATAAGTACACCATAACATTCAATATATCTTCAGAGTCTCCCTCGGCGGGCTTGTTTTTTGCTGGTTATTATTAGGAATGCACCATACTATTTTTCTGTGGCAGTCTTAACTTCTTATTGTGAGAACAAGGCAAACTAGAAGCAACTTTTGCTATGCATTGAAAGCTTAGGCCATTTCTATGACTATATTCATAAAAGTATATTACAGTATTCAATATTCCACAGCTGCCTCAAAATTATTTTCAAAAATGCAGCCCATTGGTTTTCTCTAGCACATCTAACTATTTGATGCAAGTTCAGGAAAAACATTAAAAGCAAATTTGTGATTATGATCATCATTTTTATGGCAACAAGAGCAGCTTCAGCCAGAGCAATTGCTTTGCTGTTGAAACTGAAATCAGAACTGGTGAGAAGAGAAATTTGATTATATAGATATATATCAGTTATTTAGCATTCCTAGACAAATAGCATGTGGTAATCCATGTATAATAATCTCTTATGCATCATTGCAAAAAATCAAATATGCAACTTGAAATTTTCTGTGCTCCTTTAAAGGACTATAGACACCAAATTTTTGGACATTACTGTACATGGATCACCACGTGATATCTAGCTACGATCACTGAATAATTTATAAACGAGTTCCTTTCCTCACGTGTTTCAGTTTCAACAGCCGAGTGATGGCTGTGACGTCAAAGTCTAAGCCACATGAGGGACGGGAAAAAAAACAGCGGTGTAATCACTCCTCTGTCATTTGAATTCGCTACAGCGCTAAAGCCAGCCTGCCTAATGAAGAGGAATCGCAACAAGTGAAAAGTCGGCGATTATATTGCAGTCTTTTTATGCCACACGTGACCTAGACTGTCATACTACTTTTGGTCATTATTTAAGTGCTTTAGCTAGCAGATACTAGCGGTTCTAATTCATACTGTCATACTACTTTTGGTCGTTATTTAAGTGCTTTAGTTGCCAGACAAAAACCGGCATGTGGACAAAACTATGATATGTAAATAAACATAATTTTCTCTGTGCCATCATGCTTAGCTGTTTGGTGTTTTGCTACTTGGCTAGCATTTGCGGTGAAAGAGTCGCATACAGTAACTAGCCATTTATGTGATCTCGGTTGGGGATTGGTTGTGGTCTGCATGATGCAGGCTAGGGCACAGACTGGTGCAGATGCAAGTGTCATCTATGTGCCTGCTCCTGGGGCTGCCAAGGCCATCTTGGAAGCCATGGAAGCCGAGATCCCCTTGGTGGTCTGCATCACAGAGGGCATTCCACAACAAGACATGGTGCGCGTTAAGAATCAGCTCGTTAAGCAGAACAAGACGCGCCTTGTTGGCCCAAACTGTCCTGGCATCATAAAGGTGAGTGCGGCTACAAATTTTTTGCAAGCGCTGACATTATGTGACTAAAGACTTGTATGGAGGAGCTGCTACCAGAACCTAGTACACTGGGCGTTTAGTTTGGGGTGTGCTGTCATAAAATCGTTTCAGCTCAGTGTTGTGCTGTTAAATTGTGGGGTGTCATAAGGTTTTTGTGGTAGTGTTGTTTGCATTTGTCATTTGGTCTGAGATGTTACAGAATGCAAAACTTGTGAATGATATTTTTCTTGCAACTGTCTGCTTAACTTTTTTGTTACTATGGGAAAAATGTTATAGGTCTCAGACGTTTTTGTTGCAAAATATACGGCAGGTAAAAATGTGTAAAATGCACTGAAATGGTGGTAACAGATTGCACTTTCTAAAAGCATTTATATCAGTACAAATATTCAGTGTGGCGCCTCATAGCCTGAGTCACATCAGGGCGTTAAACCCCACAAACCAAACCAACCACAAATACTCTGTGTGAATACCAGGGCAGACATCGCCAAAAAAAGGTTAGACAGAAATAAAAGCTTTGGATTTGCAAGACAATAACTTGAAGAAAAGTTAACTTAATATCTGGAGCTTTCAAATTATTTGAAATCTTCTAAAACTTTGCCACTAAAGGTTTTGAAAGTCACTGCTCAAATGCTTTCTGAGCTGGAAATTTTTTCTTTTGTTGTCCAATTAAAAGGTTGATTTTATATAAAATATACACTCAGGGCAACAAATTTGACAAGAACCATTTTTTGACCTAACTAAAGCTTTGTAGCAGTATTTTCAGTCAATCAGTTTTGGCAAATAGGTTTTGTTAATGCTGGGAAAAATCGCTGCCCTAACGCTTGTGATAATCTCTTTATATGATTATGAAAGAGTCACTGCTGCTGGATGCATCAATAAAGATGCTCTCCAAAATGAGCACAATCGCATGCAACAGGTTTTCTGCAAGTGAGCGTAGTTTTGGTGGTTGTCGCTAGGTGCATTCCACACCACAACTTCAACGTCAAAGGCATATCAGAAATTGCCAACAGAAAAAATACTGACTGTGCGGAAAATAAGACTATAAATCCTGAACTACAAACTAGATGACACAGCAAAACCATAACAGTTCTGGTGGTGCTAAATATGAACTTTGAATCCATCGACCTCCGGCGATCACTGCCTAGTGGCATAGTAAGGGAGGAATTAACTGCTTGCATAATGCTCCTCTTATTCTGTTGAAGTCGCCTGGTTTTGAATTGTTGGCCCAGGGTTGTAAGCAAGACATGCCCTGTGTGTGGTGTGGTTAATGTTTGGCATGTTTCAGCCTGAGGAGTGCAAAATCGGCATCATGCCTGGACACATTCACCAAAAGGGCAAGATCGGCATCGTTTCACGGTCGGGCACCCTGACCTATGAGGCTGTGCACCAGACGACACAAGTGGGCCTGGGCCAGTCGCTGTGCGTGGGAATCGGCGGAGACCCTTTTAACGGGACCAATTTTATTGACTGCATCGACATCTTCTTGAATGACCCGGACACAAAGGGTCAGTGACAGTGTAGCAATACCTTCAGACAGAGTTTTCTGTGATGTTTTATTGATAAAATACTCACTTGAAAAAATATGCTATAATATATCGGACCTCAGGGTATATCACTGAGGTATATACCATGCCTTTGTATAAGTTGACCCGCAGTGCGCATCACTCGCTGACCAGGAGAAAAGTTCTGTCCATATAAAAGTTGGCACATACATCTGCCCTTGCCATGAAATAGCATCGCAGCATGCACAGCTCAAAGCAAGAAACGTAATGATGCAGTCATAAGGTCAGTTGAAAGCGATGGAGGTAAGGATTTGGTGTCCAGTCCTGCCTTCCATATTTCCATATATTCCATATATTCCAGAAAAATGCGGGCTTCGAAAGTTATTCGAAATTTGCTCTTGCGCTGTCTACCACTTGTCATGTGACTGCTATAATGAGTGAGCAGAGCAAATATGTAGAATTTGAATTGTCATAAAAGCACTGAGTTACACGTGAATTAATCTTCTTATATATATATATACACACATACACGAGGGTCATCCCAAAATTAAGGTCTCCCATTCTGTTAGAAATCCAAACAAATATTTATTTTAGGCAATTTACAAATCACTTAAAAGGCAGACCATTCTTCTACTTTTCCACATAATCGCCCTTGTATTCTGTGCATTTTTGCAGACGCTGGGGCAGTTTTTGTATGGTTATGTCATACCAGCTCGCCGCCATGCCGCTGAGGAAGCGTTTAACAGCACTTTCACTTCGTCATCAACGCTGGAGCGCCTTACAGCGAGATGTTCTTTTCCACTCACGTGATTCTTGATTGGTCTCAGGTGTAAAGTGGAATGCTCAGGTTTCGTCGCCTGTACCAATGGAATCCATAAAGGTCTCCTTTTCATCTCCATAACGCCGATGAAATTCGCGGGAGGAGTCAACGCGTTGTCGTCGATACTCGTTTGTCAGCATTCGCTGTACCCATCTTGCGCACACCTTCAAACATTTCAACTTTGCTGTCAAAATCATATGAGTAGTGCTTCTAGAAACGCCAGGAACCAAAATGCATAGTCGAGTGTGATTCTCCGATCTTGCGGCACCATTTCTTCGACCTTTGCTACCGTCTCATAAGTAATTGACGGTCTTCCGCCTCTTCGTCATGAATTTCAGTGCGACCAGCTGCGAACTTCCTACACCACTTGCGGATGTTTTTAACATCTATGCACGACTCTCCGTACACTTCTGTCAACTGGGGATGAATTTCGATTGGTTGAACGAGTTTTGCGTTCCAAAATCAAGCATCTGCGCGAACTTCGCACATGGCGGTAGCGACAAACAGGAACTCATTGCATATGGCTGCCATAACAAGACTGACAGTCCCTTTCGTGTTGAATCATGGCTTGTTTGGAAGACGGGGAACAATGAACACAGCAGTATAGCGTGCAGCCACGCAAATAATTTCCCTGTGGCCTCAGCCCATTGGAGACCTTACTTTTGGGATTACCCTCGTATATATAATATATATCCAGAGTTATTGCCCACCCCCACGTCACCTGAAGTTCATCGAAATAGTTGTGTGGGCAGTGTCTCGGGCATCAAAAAAAAACAATTTTTAATGAAAGCTTGGAATTGTGATTATTTTTTTCTGCATCTGTCGTGGCATGACAAAAGACGCACTCAGCTTTAACCACAGGGTGTGACCTTGCTCTTAGGACTCATAAAACAATCTTTTCCTGTCTGCAAACAAAATCCACTGCTTGCAGCCGCATGTTGAAATGGCATGCGCTTGCACTCGTGCAAACAATAAAATATTTCTGTTACCATGATCGTTCTTCTTCTGCATGACTGTCATTTGCCATTAGGGTCACAAAACTTCAGGAGGATGAGTGAACAAAACAGTTCTTCTTCTTCTCTCCCCCCCCCCCCCCCCCCCCTTTTTTTTTTTTTTGTCACTGCATTTGGGAGGGTATTTATTGTAAATGGGAGGCTCACGGTTTATGTTTTCTAAGAGTGGGGGTATTGACATAATTGATGTTTTGTTTACAGTGCAGGGTTTGCAATGACTCTATATTGCTATACGCATGCACTCATGCACGCATACACACGTAGAATGGACAGAGCTTTACTGACCTTGCAGATAGATCAGCTCTGCATATAGGTCAACCCCCTTACTTTCAGAGAGTTGTTTTTGTGAAAAACAGATTACACGCAGCAATATTGGTAACAAGGAAGTTGTTCAAATCAGACTTGTTAACATTTAAATTTTTCATGCTTTATTTTCAGTTCTTCCTGTCAGTGCCGTTGGATGCACCAGCATAAATGTTTGGCATTTTCCTGCCTCCTTTTCTCAGATCTGACTGTAAAGCTTTGTTCATGTTAAACAGTTCTGGGGCTACAACAGTTGGTATTGCATGTTGCCTTTCGTGAAAAACAATTGTCATCACTAAAACTTTAATGTGAGCTCATGGTCAACAGGAGTACATGGCTTGCAAATTTTTGCTATGCACTTAGTTCCATTTGGAGGACCGTGGGGCTTGATAACGCCTTATACTATCAAACACCTTGCCATTACTTTGCTTTTTGTGGTGCGTGATTGTTTGCATAGCTGCTATGCCATTGAAATAACGTTCACCATTGAAGAGTCATTTGTTTCTTTTGTCCTTCAACTTGTAGGTATTATACTTATTGGAGAAATTGGTGGGAATGCAGAGGAAAGTGCCGCTGAATTCCTTGAAAAGCACAACTTGGTGAGTAGAGATTTCTGCCAGATGCTGGGAACTTGTTTCTGGCTGTTTTTTTGCTGTTTTCATTTGGAAGTTTTAAGCATCCTATCGAGAACTACTTTGAATGGTCTGCTTTTCGCATGCAGTGAAATAGCTAGGGTGAATTTCATACGAGATGCTGACGCTTTTCTTACCAGTAGTTGGATTCTTGCATCCCACCCCGTAACAGTTTGGTTAAAGGTGCTCGCTAGTTCATTCTTCCTCTTCCTGGCCTGGAGCTTCGGCGCAGCACCTCTTCTTCCGCTGTCGACAGTGGATACCTGGGACGCATAGCTTGGCTCTTCCCCAGCCTGCCGGACCTGATGCGACCTCGCCGTTCCACCGTCCTGTACCCCGCACCTCCACCAAATTGTTACAGGGCGTCCCTGAGTAGCAGGAGTCTCACTTCAAAGTTAAGAACACCTTCGGAACACCAGTGCACACCAACACATCAGCTTTGCCATTCGACACAGCGCCCAAAAACATTCTTGTCGTCTTCTGGCATCTTGGCACATCGCAACAACATTATAGCTCATAAACTTCCTTCATGTTTGCATATGAATGAGATGTCACTGCAGTCGCTAGCGGACTTGCAGTAGGGAAGTGGCTCTGGATTGGCATTGTGTTGGGGGCTTCGGAGTGTTTTAAAAAGAATGAAGGGTGCATGCGGAGCATATGTGATATTGTTGGTTTGGTGCTCGCTAGTAAGATAGCCATGGTGCATAGCAATTTATGGTAGCTGTTCTTATAATTCAATGTCAGTCTCAGTAACCGCACTCTCTGGTAGCCTAATGCAGCAGGATTCTGTATGCAGGTTTTTGCTGATGAACCTCAAGGAACCTGTACGATTCCTCAAGCATATCTTGTACTGCTTCACTTAGCTGTGTCTGTTGGATCTTGTGAATCGGGCTCAGCCATTCAAGCAGTAGTTTAAACTGGGTGCAATGGGATTGCCACTTGGCAATTTGTTATGGATGCAAATGCCTCTTTCGTGTGGCAACCCGTTACTTAAAGCTTTACTGCAGAAATCTATTGCTTACAGTGGCCTTTGTCTGCAAGAAACCTACGGAAGCTTGCTGCTTTCTCTTGTGCCTTTTGACATATCTCGCAAAAACACAATTTGTCAGTGGTGCCTCTGCGTACAGACACTATTTTGTGGCAAGAGTTGTGAAGTTCTGACAAGAGCTGTGGTAGGCATAGGCAGGCCACAGGGAAGTCACTGCTCATAGCAGCATCACTGCACATTTATTTATTTATTTATTTATTTATTTATTTATTTATTTATTTATTTATTTATTTATTTATTTATTTATTTGTTTGTTTGTTTGTTTGTTTGTTTGTTTGTTTGTTTGTTTGTTTGTAACCTCAGGGCTTACAGGAAGCATTATAGAGGGTAGGGGCTTCTATATATGATTATATATATATAAAGTGCAGACAAGATGAAAATCATAACTGCATAGGAACAAATAGACAAATGAGTACAGTGGCAACGGAACAAAATAGATAAAATTACAGTAGCAAAAAACACCTTTTATATAAGGATAAAGTTGCTTTGTAATGTATTTGTTAGTGCTTTGCGAAAATAATCTGCGTTTGTGATTAGCAACTAATGATGCAGGCAGGTTGTTCCACTCGTGACAGCCTTGGTAGGAATAAATACGAGTAGGTGACTGTGCCTGGAACGTGCATGAACTTTGAAGCTTTGATGTCATGGGTTGCAGGAGTAGTTCACATGGCACTTCGACCAAAGACTGTCAGAAAACTTAAATGCATTAATCAGGACGAAACCTCTGCAGTATCTTGGCAGTATCAGGGGTTCCTGAATTGGTTCTGCAGTGTTCTTTGGGGGTTATGCTTACATTGAGGTCTTGACTGTCAGGAATTCATTATCATATCTGATACATGCAGACTTGATAACGCAGGCATGTATCAGATCTGTCTTGTGGTGTAGCCTTGATGCACTACTTCCTGCTGCCTGTGTGTTCACATTGGTTCACATAGCATTCTCATGTGGCACTTGCCAGCTGGCTCCTTTTTAGGTGTGGGCAGCTGTGAAGTTGTAACTGTGCTTTTTACAGGTAGCATTGTTATGTGGTGTTGTTTTTTCATGCACCGAACCCTTGTTTGCAGGGCACGAATGCCAAGCCTGTGGTGTCCTTCATTGCGGGTCTAACAGCACCGCCAGGCCGGCGAATGGGTCATGCTGGTGCCATCATAGCTGGTGGCAAAGGAGGTGCGAAGGAGAAGATAGAGGCCCTGAAGGCAGCTGGTGTCACTGTCACAAAGTCACCTGCCCAGATGGGGGCCGCTATGCTGCAGGTGTGCATGCTCTTTTGCCTTGTTCAGTACATCACCTACTGGTAGGTGCACACATTGAGGCAAACTATTGGTCTGTAAGCCACAGTGAGCTCCCCAATAAGAGTGAGTGTGATCTGGAGTGAATGTTTCATTGAAGAAAAGAAAAATTGTCTTCTATCTTTCCAGTTTGCTAAAGTTTGTACCTCAGGACAATCTGGATCTGACCTAGTTGGTTCATGTCAAAGGTGAAGCTAAAGCCTAACGGAAAAACACACACAAGGAAGAGAACAGGACATGAGGCCGAAGAATTATAGCTTTCCAAAGAGTATCTTTTGGGCTTGCATGGAATTGCCCAGGCCGAGATCCTTCCCAGGAGCTAAGTCCCACACAAAGGGCAGACTCCTATGCCGGGGACCGCTCTTGTAACCATTTACGTTGGGTCCTCGTCGAAGCTACGGCAGGGCCAATAACTCTCCCAGCGCACGTGGCAGGCTAGTCCACTACTTCCTCGTGTCCTGTTCTCTTCCTGGTGTGTGTGCATTTTTCGGTTAAGCTGTAGTTTCATGTTTTCATCTCTGTCCATTGGCTTGCAACCACTAGTGTGTTTCTGTACCTCAAGTGACTGCTGAAAGCATGTAGTCTCAGTGTTGCTGGTGATGCAGCCATTCTTTTGGGAAACTTTACTAAGGTTTTGCTTTTCATGTAGTATAAGGTATCACTACCGTATTTACTCGCATAATGCTCGCACTCGCATAATGCTCGCACCCCCCACATTGCCTATCGAAAATTGGAATTTTTTTTTTCCTCGCATAATCATCGCACCCCCAACATCACTGCCGCGAGAGTCGACATGTTGCACCGCGGCAGTCGACTACGCGTAGCGAGCGCCATCTTTCTAGTGCTACTGAAACTAGCTGGCCCCGTTAGGTGCGTGCGCTACCAGGAGGCGCTACCCGACCCAACCGACGATCATCATCACCAGCTCCGACCACTCCGAGCGCCTCGAGAAGGAAACGTCAAGGTGTTTCGTCAGTTTTGTTCCGCTGGTACCGCCGCACGTTCTCTCGAGTTCCGCGCATAGTTCTGCCATTTTGCGAAGACTTTCGTAGGCCTCGCTCAGTGCGTGCTACTTTTGTCACCGTGCTCTCTGTGCCACTTCGCCATGGGGCGATACGCAAGCTACACCGCTGCCTTTAAGCTAAAAGCTGTCGAGTACGCTTTGGAGCACGGCAACCGCACTGCCAGCAGACACTTCGGAGTCAACGAGTTTTGTGTCCGCTACTGGAAACGGCAGCACGACAAGCTCAAGGCAACCAGCAAGACTCGGCGTGCCTTCCGTGGTCCGAAGACGGGAAAGTTTCCTGGGGTTGAAACTGCACTCCTGGACTACATTAAGGCTCTACGGGCGGATGGTTGCGCCGTGTCAATAGAGCTGATGCGGAACCAGGCGCGCGTAATTGCAAGGAAAGAAGGCATCTCGGCGCAAGATTTCCAGGCAAGTAACGGGTGGGCCACGCGGTTCATGCGGCGCAATGGACTTTCGCTCAGGAGGCGGACGACGCTTTGCCAGCGGCTACCTGCAGCCTATGAAGACAAGATTGTGGACTTCCATCGCTTCGTGATACGAATTCGGCAGGAAAGAAACTTCTTGCTCTCCCAGATCGGAAACGCGGACCAAACGCCCCTCAATTTTGATATGCCGAGCAGCACTACAGTGGAGCAGACAGGTGCGCGGTCTGTGCACATAAGGACGACTGGTGCCGAAAAACAACGATGCACGGTCATGCTAGGCGTGACTGCGGACGGGCGGAAGCTGCCACCATATGTGATTTTTAAGCGGAAAACCCTGCCAAAAGGAAAGCTGCCCTCCGGAATACACGTGCGGGTGCAAGAGAAAGGTTGGATGACGGCAGAATTGATGATCGACTGGTTGAAGACGGTGTGGGCACGGCGACCGGGAGCACTTCTTTGTCCGTCGCTTCTCGTTCTTGATAGCTTCCGCGGTCACCTCATGGACTCTGTTCGCGCGAAGTTGACGGAATTACGTACGGACATCGCAGTAATACCAGGTGGCCTCACATCGATGCTGCAGCCTCTGGACGTGTCTTTGAACAAGCCGTTCAAAGATAACGTTCGGAGGCTGTATGCAGAATGGATGGCCGAAGGCCAACACGCTCTTACGCCGGGTGGCAAGATAAAGAGGCCATCTGTGGAGCTGCTGTGCAACTGGGTAGCAGATGCATGGAGCATGATTGGCGCTGACGTGGTCGTGAAGAGTTTCAAGAAAACTGGCATTTCCAACGCCCTGGACGCGACAGAAGACCACTTGGTGTGGGACGAAGATGAAGAGGGTGAAGCTGAGGAAGCCGACGAAGCAGCGACCAGCGATAGCGATGGCAATGTCGACGTGGACTCTGAGTGATGGTGATGTTGCGGGCGGCCAGCCTTCGCAAATAAAGTGTTTCTGCAGCTAGTGTTTGTCGTCTCTGTGGTTTTATTACAAACGTAAGTCCTGCTTGCAATTGAAGTTTTGGTTAAATTTACAATAGCTGGCTTGAGAACCCCGGTTCACAGCCTATTTACATTTGCTTTCAACACTCCAAAGCATTGTTCAAAAATTTTCCCCGCGTAATTATCGCACCCCCTAACTTCGCACCGATTTTCTGCGAAAAAAAGTGCGAGGATTATGCGAGTAAATCCGGTATTTGAGCAAATGTGGCACTGGCACCGTAATGCAAGGTAACTATACTTACCGTATCTACTCATGTATAACCTGCACCAACATTTGAAAAAATGCATTTAAAAAGTAGGGATGCAGGCTATCTGCGAATTTCTTATGTATCTGAGGGGGGGGGGGGGGGGGGGGTCGGCTTGCTTTACGGCAATGCGCGGGCTTCCCGTATAGTCCACTATCCCCATCGTCATTGACACTTGTCAAGCCAATAAGGAGCCAACAAAAGGCATAGCCAAATCCACATCCATAGCATAGTCTATTTTTTTCTCCACGCCATTAGTCACGCTTTGATTAGCCAGCCTTTTTCGGGCCTTTCGTCAGGTGCTGTTTCAACACCCAGACAACCCAATTTGCACTGTGTGTTTTGGCACCGTGAATGCGACTCGGCGGCAGTCTTTCACAGCAAAAGAGAAGCTAAAGATTATAGCCACTGCCAAAGAAATCGGCAACAGAGCTGCAGCAAAATAACATGACGTCGACGAGTGGTGAATTCGCGACTGGAGGAAAAAAAAAGTGTCTTGAAACAGCGAACTGGGACAGGCGAGCGTTTCGTGGTCTGAAGACTGGCTTGTGCCCCCATCTCAAGACGCAGACTGCCAAAGAAATCGGCAACAGAGCTGCAGCAAAATAACATGACGTCGACGAGTGGTGAATTCGCGACTGGAGGAAAAAAAAGTGCCTTGAAACGATGAACTGGGACAGGCGAGCATTTCGTGGTCTGAAGACTGGCTTGTGCCCCCACCTCAAGACGCAGCTTGCCAATTTCATTGAGGAGCAGGGGAGTCGTGGCCATGCTGTTTCGACAGAGATGGCTGAAATGGAAGCCATGAAGCTGGCTTGGGAAATGAACATTCCACGCAAGTTTTGTGCAAGCCGTGGATGAATTGCGCTTTATGACACAACATGGATTTTCAATGCGATGGCAGACAACAATGTGTCAGCAGTTTCCTGATGCGTATGAGCAAAAATTGTTGAGCTTTCAACGATATGTCATCGGACTTCGGAAGGAGCACAGCTATTTGATGGACAGTAATATATGTGCGCAAAAAGACGATACAAAAAGGAGAAGTGGACAACGACGGCGTAGATTGTGACGGCACCGTCGTTGTCCACTTCTCCTCTTTGTCTCGTCTTTTTGCGCACGTATATTACTGTCCATCATGGTTCACCAACTCGCCCAATCAGCCGTTCTTCTACAGCTATTTGCTGTCTCAGATGGGAAATGCCGATCAGACCCCAGTGTACTTTGAGATGCCGGTGGTCATTACTATGGAAAAAGAGGGTTCCAAATCAGTCAGCGTGCTGACCAGCGGAAATGCCAAGCTGTGCTGCACAGCGATGTTATGTGCTTTAGCTGACGGAACAAAACTGCACCTGTATGTAATATTCAAACGCTAGATACCTAGCACACCACTGCCCCCAGGAATTGTTGTGTGTGCGGAAGAAAATTTCTGGATGAACAGTGGCCTAGTCGGTGACTGGATCCGAGGTGCCTTGTTGGCATGCCGGTTGCTGCTCGTGCTGGAATTCTTGCGAGGCCACTGCACTGATGTGGTGAAGGCTTGCCTCGCTGAGACCAGCACTGACCTCGTTGTGAAACCTGGCGGCATGACGTCTATGCTACAGCTACCCGGTGTGTGCCTGAACAAGCCATTCAAGGCACACACATGAAGCTGCTATATGCCCAGTGGATGGCCGACGGCCTTTACGCCCTCACGCCAACGGGACGCGTGCGAAGCCCGATATTCCGCTGCTCTGCCAGTGGATCGTGGACGCATGGAAAGTGGTACTGGCCGAATTGGTGCGTAAGAGCCTCAAAAAAATGTGCCATCAGTAACAGCTTAGATGGTTCCGAGGACGACTACGTTTTTGAGAGTAGCAATGAAGCCTTGGATGGTGGCAGTGAGAGTGGCGACGGTTGAGAATCTGATAACTAGTGACGTGGAAGTCGTTTGAATAAATGTTCTGAAAATGAAATGATCGCCGAATGTGCAGTTGTATCTTTGTAGTGCTCTTTTTTTTTTTTTTTTTTTTTTTTTTCTTCTTTTCTGATAAACGTGCAGGTTATACGCGGGGACAATTTTTTTTTTTTCATGGAGTTCAAAGTTAGCGGTGCGAGTTTTATGCAGGGGCGGGTTATATGAGAGTAAATACGGTATTTCACGAGCTGTTCACAGCACTATGAAAGGTAAGGATGACCTGGGTGAATCGAGATGAAACAGCACAGTTGTGTTGCCTACCATACCGTTACAGCATGGTCTACATACATATAGGAGCACAACCATGTAGTGTGCCATCCTGATTCACCCAGGTCGCCCTTACCTTTTCGTAGTGCTGCAGATGGCTTGCAAAATGTAGCATAAAAGCTTGTCATGCTACCACTCTTAAAAATGTGTTTTATCTCGCTGTCTGTGGTGGCACTCAGCTATGAAGGAAGGCATTTTTCGTGAGTCCTCGTCAATGGTTTGTGCTAGTGATGGTGAAGCTGGGGTTGCAGTTCTCGGAACACTGCATATTGCCTTGAGTGCACAACCTCTTAGCCAGAGATTGAATGTGCAACATTTTTTTTTTTTCTTTTAGTGCTGATAATTCTGTTTCAGTGGATTCCCTTTGCATTCCAGGCACTAGTGCAAGAACATTTATTGAAAGCATGCAAATTAACGTTATTCATTTTACAACATCAAAATATCGAATTTCTTTTTCCAATCAAGATGATTTCGTCTACTATAAGGTTAGATGTCTCTAAGCGACTCGGGCTATGACAGACGCTGTAGTGGAGAGCTCCGGTAATTTCAGCCACCTGGAATTCCTTAACATGCACTTACTTCGCACATTACATGGGCGCCTTGCTTTTCGCCTCCATCAAAAAGCGTTCAAAATCTAATCCGACATCCTTGGGTTCAGCATTAAAGCACCTAGAAGATTGGGTGCTACTAGTTACAGTCGGTGACCGTTTTTCGGACTCTCTAGGGTCTGCGATGACGTGCAAAAATTCGGGCAGTCCGAAACATCAAATTTTGTAGAAAAACATCTTTTTACATAAACTTATGATTTCCATTATGGTGGAGAAAGGGGCCATTAGACCAGTCTGATGCTTGACGGTCTCACCATGCAGTATTTACACAGACAGCGGGCAGCAACCGGCATTCAGTGGCTATACTGCCGTTAGCTCTGGCTTAGATTAAGTCTAGACGCGAAAACGAACCTGCCATTGCGAGTTCGCTGAACCACCATGTTATAAAAATGCTTCTCCCCATAGTCTGCTTCTGCCATGCAGTGAAGCATCCTCGAAATGCGGCGGGGCCATATGCGCAGCTACTGCGTCCCACTGTGTACGGGGCCACATGTTTCTAGCTTAAAATTTGCTTTATGTAATCTCCTATATATAATTACCTTTTATTCTAGGACGATGATGTTTCAGAGCAATCCCCTTACCCTCTATTGTTCTCACGTTCTCCTGCGTATGTCAGATTCTTTTTAAGCTGTGTTATTTGCTTCGGTTATGAGGTGCTGGTCATTATGTCCTTGGTTGTCCTTATATATGTCCTCTCTGCTTGGCCCTCGGGCTGCTGTATATTCTAAATAAATAAAATAACATTTTTGACCCCTTTAAAGCTTAACATTCCAGAATACATGTTATTGGCAGTGGTGCCATGGCGAATGCAAATGAAGTCTGAAAAATGAAACTGTCAGTTGCGATGGGTCCGAAATTTTAGGAGGTCATATACATTAGTTCTATGGAGCATGTCGCAGTGTCTTGAAAAAGCACAAATAATCAAGCATGTCCGAAAATCACGTGTCTGAGTTTTCAGTCGTCAACTGTATCATGTTGTTATGTTTGTGGTTTATTGTACTAGACCTACGTGCAGTGTATGTGGGTACTTGTAATCGGCCTTATGATGCAGCCTCGTCTGCATTTGAGCCTGCTGTGGTAATAATAATTCCCGAGTTTTAAATATGTTATGGTGTTATGGGGTTTGAAAGCAGTATTAAGAAGCTGTGCTTACCTTAACTCTGGTATTTATTAGGGAAATGTGATCATTTATTGTGGAAAGACTATGGTTGTCATCAACAAAGTTTAACCCACAGTAGGACAAATGCCTTTCCCTATTATCTCTGATTATGCTAGTTTTGCGAAAGGCTATCAGCTCTAAATGAGGAGGAATGTGCGGAAAAAATGCTTATATATTGTTGTGGTAAAAAAGAAATGCAAACAGCGCTGTTCTATGTGCTCTACTGTTCGAATTTCTTGTCGTTATGCTTGTGCCTGAGTGATAACAAAAGCATTTTAGTTGTCTCTGATTGTGTCATGGATGGCTAGCATCGTTTTGCTGCCACCATGATTCAAGCGTGACAACAAGAAATATTTGAACAGCAGCACTTGTATGCGCCACACTATTCACAATTGTTCTGTACAGATTATGCCATAGTATGCTAAAGGCATCTTTCTATGCTTCAGCTGATTTGTACGCAGTAATGTTTAGTGCTTACCACAGCTCATTTTGGTAAGTTTGTTTACTAATACCATTGTATGATTTTGCTCTTTTGCAGGAGATGCAGAAGCGTGGTCTGGCGTAGTAAGCAATGAAAAGTACATAGATGTAGCTAGCACTGGTGTTAACATTTTACTGTACAGGTGGGCTGTGCCATTGTTTCTGCTGTGCGAAATAATAAAGGCTTGTTCCATGGATACTTAAGGGTGCACAGCTGTCTTTCACATTTAACTTTAACTCTTTGTTACTCAGATCATAATGCAGTGATGCCACCCTTGCAGCAAACTGGTTAGTTAGTCTGCGCCATCCCGATAAAAATTTAAAAATTATGCCAAACTGCTCCAATATTGCTGCTTTCTAATTGGCAGCACCATGAGCCAGCCTTCTAGGCAGACATAACCTTTGGTGGTTTTAATACCGAAGTTTGCCACAATTGGACTTGTAAACAAGATGTCCCAATGCGGATTCGTCCAACCGCAGTGGCTCAGTGGTTGTGGCACTCGACTGCTGATCCTGAGGACTTGTACAGTGTGCTCTTAAGCCATAACCGTAAGCCACCTTAACCCTGGTAATGTTGTGGCACATGTTTTTGAGCTGCTGCCAGTTTGTTTCTCACTGGCTAAACACTAGCATCACACATTTTGAGGTGGAGGCCGATTAATGTTTTAAGGCCTGTGCATCTTAGGTTACACCTTCATGATACTGACTGGCCAGCCAATTAGGCCTAGTGTGACTATCAAGGGCTCCGTTTAATTATGGCGCAACCATCACTTGATGGTACAGTTCACACTCGCAAACTTGCTGACTGCTGATGGGCGACAACTTGTGGAAAAAAGCTGGCACCCCTTGCCGACTGCGTGATATCTGCCCGTCCATTTCAGGTTAAGAGCCATACAGTTGCATAGGCTGGGCAGAAGCTCTTAGGTACGCAAAATTTTGTATGAATTAGGAGAAATTTTTGACCGGTGTATGCAGCACAAGTAATATCTATAGGTACTGACAAATGCACTCCAGTGCAGACTGATATCATGTCACTTTCCTTGGCTCGGTTGAGGTGCGAAGTCTTTTTTTACTCGCTGTGAAAACTGATAAGCGAAACACGACGATCCACAGAGAAGAGAATGCACAACGACAGTAGCGCCTGTGCTTGTGCTTTCTCTTCTCTGTGTATCATCTAGTGTTTGCACTTATCAGTTACATTAGAAATATGCACCAACTTGTCCCAACCGAAATTTTAATGAGGCATACGGAACCCAAGCTAAAGTTTGCAACGCAACAATAGGGCTTCCCTACGGGGAGACGTGACCTTACCTCGGAGCATTGTCGCAGCGTGTGTCCTCAGGGAAGAGGGATGTGCAGCCACATGTAAATGCAGGAATACAGTGGCTAGTTCATTTAGCCACTTTAACGGCGCTTTTCTTGTCAAACATGGGGTTTTCATGTCTGTATTCACCGATTGCTGGGTTTACAAACAGTCTAGTGGTGAACTTGCTTTATCAGTGCCCTAGAAGGTGAGAAAATTTTATAATTTACACTCCGTGACCTGTGTGTACAGCCACGGCCGGTCTCGAGGGAGGGCACGTTTCTCTTCTCTTACGGCCTCTCCAAAGGGGTCTGTTTCCACCTCCCGCCGCGCATCGGTGGGGTCGCCACTGCCCACTGCTGCTCCTTTGCTACCGCCGTTCACGCGCAAAGGAAACTCGCATTCGCTCTGCGCTCAGCCCGCGTCAGTTGCAACCGGCAGGTCCTGACATTTTACCCCTTATGGTTTATACAAAGATGCCATAATCGGCGTGTAAGATTTATCGTGTATGAGGAATAAAATACAGTCCACAATCCGCTCATGCGCGTGCGCGCCTTCGTCAGTGCGGTCGAGCACGGTCGAATGAAGCTGGTACACTTGCCTAACATTTTCTGCTGCTAAATTTTGTGCGGAAATAAATTTACCAGGCTATGCAATGTGCCTTTTGAAAGCTGTAAACAGGTGTAGCGCAACCTGACATGAGTGCATGGCAAACTGTTGGGTGGAGATTCTGTCAACCGCTGCCGCTTTCGTTTAGAGCAAAAGAGGCACCAGTGAAAATTCATGGCACGTCTCAGATTCAGAGTAAAGAACAAAATTTACGCATATAGTTATAATTTCAGTTGTCTAGGGGAGTGGACTGTTCTAGCTTCGTTCAAAACAAATCAGTCGGTTGAAAGACAAAATATGT
Source organism: Amblyomma maculatum (assembly GCF_055883805.1). NCBI lineage: Eukaryota > Metazoa > Arthropoda > Arachnida > Ixodida > Ixodidae > Amblyomma > Amblyomma maculatum. Next base: position 272,693,180 of record NC_139344.1, on the reverse strand, counting down.
ATATGTAGTCTCGCGACTGACACTCATGTATAAAAGACGTAGTCTGTTTAATACATAGATAAACAACTTTTAATCAAGAAAACGGGCATGAACAGTTATGTATTGAAAAGAGCAGCAAACAATAAAAAAATGTCCTTCAAAATTATACACTACTACATATTCATTAATTCATCAAAATGTGACCTGCGGCTAGAAAATTCACAGTATCAATATCTTCCTGGACGGTTCGTGCATATAGGGAGCTGGTCTGTAATTCCTGTCTGTCACTCTCTTGGCATTATTCAAAAGAAGGATTCCGAGAAATTTTCCAGATATCAAAGAAGCGGACCTTATAGCATGGTTGTCAATTCCTTTCGGGCAACTCAGTGGTGAATTCTCAAGTGCTGGTTAAATCAGGATCTTAAGTACTTCGAGAGCATTTGTGTGTAGTAGGTGCACTTTTTTTTTTTTGAAAACCTTGTTAAATAGGGCAACAAATTCTGGTTTCGGATAATGCAGTCGATTAGAATTCCTGTCCTCGTAAAAGAGTGTACACGGGGCTGCTGCTTTCGCTAGTTTCGAGAAGGATTGTGCAAGCGTCACACCCGAAGTCACGCTGATTAACTTACCAATGCATTCAGCGATGTAAGCTAAACCGGAATATGTGACAGTGGGTGATGGGATGACAGGAGATGCCACCACAATTCCTACTTTCCTTGGTTACTGATTGCGGCAGAGCAGAAATATTTTCTTCAGCGACAACTGCCTTGATTTTGCTCCGAGATGAAACGTCCGTCTTGACAATGTGGTCAAGTGCCGCTGTTACTGCCCTCGCATCTAGCATGTCGTTCTCTCCGCACATTAGCCTTACTTTCCCAAAGAGAGCCTCAATGGAGTCTTTATTGTGTTTCCTGGTGAGGAGAGCCGACGCCTTTCCCCAGGAGGTATTCTACTACTTGTACAGTAGACTCGTGATGAACGTTTCCTGAAATGTTTCTTCAGTGAAAGTTTCCTTCTTTAATGCTTTAGAAGTTTCTTGGATGCTTTCAGTATAGCAAATGAACTCATTTGTCAGCCACTGCAATCAAGTATCGCCAGCTGCATCATTTATTGGCCTCTTTCTACCTCTTCCAACCCAATAGTGGTGTCATGAATATCAAACCATTTATTTATTGTTTTCATAATAGGCATAATATCGTGTAAAATTTCATTAAAACAACGTTTATTTGGAAAATTAAAATATAGTTTCTAATATAGCACATTTGCTAATGTATAATTTATAATAACATTGAAAACTCAACCTTACAGCATTTACTTTGTTATACTAATACTTTATATCATGCAAGCATTATGCAGCTTACATTAAATTTTATTTTAATCTTCGGTGCTACATATGGATAGTTTCACATCTAGCGCTGAAAGACTGCTTTGCTGTTGCAGACTAGTTGCTGTAATGTTGGCCTGGAAGAATCTTCGGTGTGATCACTGCTCACTCAGTCTTTTTTTTTTTTTTTTAATTCCTATTCTTGTACAGGCTTGGGGAAAATTCTGATTAAAGTGGACAAAAGTAGCTACCATGCCGCAATGTATGTCATATGCTTGTCGAACATTTACTGAGCGACAGTGTTTTTTATATAAAGACTCGGTTCACGTGTGTAGTACTCTGACGACATGCTGCTGCGGCATCTTCCTTCCATGTTCTTTCATTTCGGGGCTGCACTCACCACGAAACCCGCAAGCGACAACGTGAAATCAGGCAAAAGCCACCCGCCGCTGCTGAAGCAGACGCGGAGCGAACAGTGAGAAGGTCGCGCCACTCGCGGCGGCGGAGAGCGTAACTGAAGGAGAAAAGCTCCCATTGCTCTCGCGGCAATTGAGAAAGCTGTAAGAAAGAGTGCGCGCTCTCCCTCGAGACTGGCCGTGGTACAGCAATATAAGTGCGCAACAAAGAGGAGAAGTGAACAACGACGGCGCAGAACTGACAACTGATTTAATGGAAGAGCGGAAGAGCATATATACACACACTTGGTGTACCCACATGCGCATAGTCAAAATTTATAAAAATATATCAGCACATGTAAAACGCCCCCTGTTACACGCACGGGGTGAAACCTGCCGACGCACTATCGATTGTGCAGCATGGTCATCTCTTTTTCTGTCAATGCGACGGACGTTTTACTGACACAAACATTTTGCTTCCGGTTAATATGGAAAGCCTCGGCGATTTCTAGAGTAGTTTGGTCTTTATGAAGAAATAGCATATTAGTATCAACAAAGAAAGGTACACACTCACACACGTTACAATGTTTTGCTAAGTTTGTTCTTTTTTATAGACTGTGCATGGGGTTCGATCAGCCTAATGTTGATGCAATGGCCTGTCTGCCCAATTCCTAATCTGCCCAATACCCATTTTGCTTCATATTGCTTTATTCGCTGCACTTTTCCAACACAACAGGTGCAACCTAGAATCCTCTACAAGGCAGGCCGTCTTTCCAAAAACATATCGTACGTGCTATATGCCCACCAAGGGAGGGGAAGGAAAGGTGCAGCCTTTACTTGCAAACAATCCATTGACACCTGTGTATGCAACGATGATGAGTGGTCCGGTATTGCATGGGAGCGAACAAAAACTGAGAAGGCTGTGATGTCCTGTTGTCATGTGCATAGAGGGGGCCCACTTTATCATTTTTTGTCAAAAGTTTGGAGCTCAATAGGTCTACTATGTCATGCAGCTCATACTGCATCCCCTGTGTAGTAAATCTGAAGATAAGATTTTTGGTCCTTCCCCCGGCTTAGGGGCAGAGCTTCCACAATTGCTGCAGCTGCAACCACTAACTACATTGCTTTATTCAGTGTGTGTGGCACACTGAATAACTGTTGCATGTGCAGTGGGCCTTGACAAGCATGTTATCGCCGGCTACTATACCTGTTCAGTGCCAAAAACATAATGGTGAAGAAAATCGCACAGCATTCTCATTTTTATATTTCAATTCTTGGGCTGCGAAAAATTTTTATAAGCTTTTTTTTTTTTTTTTCTGTGCTTGAAAGCAAGAAATAATAGTCTGAAAAGTGCTCGCAGCGTCAGGCCCCGAAACCAAGCCGCGAACATGCTTTCAAACCATGGGTGCGTGGCCCTCAGGACCGGAATTGGAAAAAAATTTCCGGGGTACACTTTATTTTTATTTCATCATACTGTTAACCCTCTGATGAGGGTCATTGCTGGGAGGGAAGCACAAGTGCGATTCTCATGGCTAAAATATACCCAGTAAAACAAAATTGCATATTGGCACAGCAGTCATGCAAGAACATGTTTGCACCCATTTCAAATTTTTTTACATCTGTTTGGTTCACAACATTGCTTGACAATTGATTCCATATTTCTACTGTATCGGAAAGGAGTAGTACACGTCAGTACTTGGAATTATAGGTTGCAATACTTTACGGTGTTTTTTTCTCGGGCAATGTGTTAAAGGAGGTGTAACGTAGCACTGTTTATTAACTTTCATTTATCATTCATTCCCTATTTCTAATAATTCTAATTAACACTGTTTTAGCATTTCTGTGACCGAATTAGTGCGTCCATATTTAGCATATATAGAATGCGCTGAAAACCTTTGTAGTCTTTCCAGTTTCCGTTTCAAACCCTTCTGATGTGGACTCCACACTGCACTTGCATATTCTATAATTGACCGCACAAATGTCTTGTAGGCAATCAGTTTAATTTCTCTAGTTGCATTAGGCAACTTTCTTTGCAGAAAACAAAGTTTCTGATAGGCTATTAAATAGATATTTTCAATATGGTTGCACCAGTCAAGATTATGTGTTAGTGTCACTTCCAAGTATCTGAAACACTTCAGTTAGTATAAGAAATTCTCACTGATATTAAAACTGCATGACATTCTGCTTTCTTGATACATGCATGTAAGCGGATTTTTGGTAGTTTATTTCCGTGCCCCATTTCAGGCACCGTTTAGCAACTAAAGACACCTACTTTTAATCTAATCTGCCAGGCAAGCTACAGAAGAGTAAATTAAACAATCCGAAACGAATCCAAAGTCAACAGCTGTTAAAAAATGCCCTCCTTATTGATGGCAATATCATGCATCGAGTATGGCGAGGTGGAAACTGTATAATCACTCTCCATGTCATTCTTATATTCCCTGCTAAAGACCAACTGGAAGAAATTTAATATTAAACAGATTTGCGATATCATTTTTATTTGTCATCACTTCCTTGCCATCCTTTATTTGTTGATTGCATTGTTGCTATCGAAAAAATATTGCCAGGACGTTTGTGGCAAGCTCTTGAGATTAGCCAGTGTTCCATTGAACATTTCTTTTAATCCAGTAACACCATTTTGAGCCTCTTCTTGGTGTTTGAAGGTTCCGCCAGTTCTGCTGCCCTATTTTTTTCCTTTCGAAGCCTTTTTACCTTGTGTTTTAACTGAATGACGTCTCTAGTGATCCAAGGATTGAGCTGCTCTGAATTGTTTGAGCAAGTAGGAACAAATTTATCTATGCAATATTTTAATGTGCCCTTGAAACATGTCACAATATTTCGACGCTAATACATTTTCCAATTGATAGAAATTTGTTTCTAAAAAGTCAAGATGGATGTGCCATCTGCACGACTATAACCACGGTGTAAGAATGACTATAACCTTTGACCACGGTGTAAGAACAATGCCTTTGACACATATTAAAATGTGCTATTTTTTACGGACTTGTGTGTTCAACAGCACATTCAGGCAGATCATCTTGTGGTCAGAAAAACCCATCTCGACAGATACAGTGCAGTCTGCTACTTTGCTAGATAAGACAGCAATTAAAGTCCAAAAATGACTGCGACCTTGGTGTAAGACATTCTTCCAGCGCAAAAAAAACACACGGAAGAATGTCTCATAATTGTAGTAGAAACCAACTAGCCCAGCTTTTTATGCTTGATGTAATCCTTGTAAAATCATTTACTATAATTTACTTAAGGTTATGTGTCATAATCTCCAGCAGTTTATTCACACTGCTTATTTGTACATTACCTTTTGGCAAGGTTTCTCAATATGTGGAAAATTGAAGTCGCCAGCCATTATTAATCTGGTGTTCTTATTTATATGACAGTAAGGAACAAGGGCAATTCTATCAAAAATTCAGGAGATGTAGAAAGTGGCCTATACACAACACCTAAATGCACAGCACATTCCCATAGGAAATCTTTCACCACACCATTTCAGAAAGACTGCTATCAAGAGTGACTGCCGGTACAGCTCTTTTACGACAATACCCACACCCCCTCTTTTAGAATTTCTATCACACCTAAAGGCCTGTAGCCTGAGGAGAAAATGCTATCATTTATTCCCTCATGTAACCAAATCTCGGTTATTAACAATAAGTCAGAATTCTCGGTAATTAGCAAACACTCCAAATCAGTTATTTTGTTTGCTACACTGCAGGCGTTGAACAGAATAATTCTGAGCTATGTTTGCAACGATTAGCTACGAGTATCAGAATCTATCTGGCTGTGTCTGGTACAGGCAACGCTTGTTTTGTTTGTGATCCAACACGTAGACGGTAGTCTTAAAGGGACAGAACACTGGAATTTAGGTATCGACTTTTTTTCGCCGCAGTGGAAAGATTGATGCCTAAAATGTTCGATTCCATAACGGTTTTATTAGAAATGCTGTAGAAAATTTTTATTGAGAATTTTTCTATAAATGCGTGCGCCCGTTTTTATGTAGTCCGATGCTGGAAACCATGAGCAGCGACCGCGATGACGATGACGACTGGTGGTCGATAAAAAAGACGTACCGAAAACAGATATAACTTTCACTCGCCAGACAGTAATCGGACATTTTTTGCGTAGAGTAACGTCCTTTTCAGTTTCACACTCAATGCTGTTACGGCACAATAACGCATGCCCTCGTCGATGAACGTTTTAGTGGGCACTGTCATTGCTTCATTTGCGAAATTGCAAACACTTTGGTGCCATCTAGTGGCAAAACCTGAAAGCATACCTCTCGCGGTGCGAAAGCAGGGGTGGTTTTTATTTAAGGACGCACTGGAGAGAGCGAAAAATACAAAATTATGGCAAGCACCCCTAGAAGAAAAAAAGAACAATGTGCAGTTACGAAAATCAGCTATATTTTGCTGACATGTAGTTACGTGGGGGGGTACACTGAAAGTACTAGGGTTTCTCCGCTAGATAGCGCCTCGGTTGTTTTTGAGATTTTCAATGGGAAATTAAAATTGTAAAACCTCTTTTCTTTGATATTGTAGTGCTCGATCTGTACTATATGAGGCAAGATCTTTTCATCTTCACTGTAATCTCATGACATATTTTGGCCAGTGTTCGGTCCCTTTAAAGGAGTATAGACACCTAAGTTTTCGGTTCATGTTTTATCATTTTTAATTGACATTACTTACTGTACATGGATCACTACACGATATTCACCGACGAGCACTGAATAATTTATAATCAAATTTCCTTTTCCCCTGTTTCGGTTTCAACACCTCAGCGATGGCTGTGATGTCAAAGTCAAGTCTAGGCCATGTGATGGATGAAAAAGCAGCAATATAATCATTTCTCTCATTTGAATTTGCTACAACTCTAAAGCCAGCCTCCCTCAAGAACAGGAATCACAACAAGTGAAGAGTCAGTGATTATATCACTGTTTTTTTATGTCGCGCTCGACCTAGACTTATATCACAGTGATCTCTTGGCTGCTGAAACCGAAACAGAAGCTAGTAAGAAAAGAAAATTCAATAGAACTTTTATAGTACTCGTAGGTAAATACCACATGGTGATTCATATACAGGAATGTCTTACGCATCATTAGCAAAAAGAAAATGGCCACTAAAACATGGTGTCTATCTCCTTTAACTTTTTCGTGTAGCAGTTTTACCTTAGCTCCATTGTCTCTTTCCATTTTACTGCTTTGCCATATTATTTTTCGAACAGTTACTGTTCCCTTTGCATAGCCTTGGCTCACGCTTATCGGGCCACCTCTGCACTTTTACGCAGTTCTTAAACATCAGGTCTTTTTCTCTGGAGTTGAAAAGGTGCATAATGACAGGTCTATGGCTACCAGCATTTTTTCTTACCAATACACTGAATTCTAGCTGCAGTGTCACCTGAACGCCCGATTTTCCATTAAGTATCTTCTGAATCACGGCTTTTCTCGGATCAGAATCAGACTTGTTCTTTGCCTTCTTGACACCGAGAACCAAAAAATTATTGCCCTGCCTCTGTTCACACAGTCAACCTATATCTGCCTGTTCACGAACAATTAAGGGTCTCTAGAGTTTGTATTCATTTATTAATTTCTTCAATAACCTCAAGAAATCCAGTCATCCTATTCTATTCACTTCAGTCAGTTCCGTTCTCAGCGCATCTACTTTAGCATATGATGAAGTCTGGTTGTCTAGAATTAAATGCAACATTTCAGCAGTCTGCCTAGGTGCAGTAATGTGAAATCATTTCTGTTACTGCTGCCGACTATGTTTCTGCATGTTCATTTCTTTATGCCTTTGCCAATTCTGAGTGGTGTTCTCACTCTAAATTCGGTTCTACCACATTAACTAGAAGTGGGTGCCGTTGCTAGAGCATTAAGTACACCAAAGTTTCCTTTCTGAAACTTCTTTAATGATGCATCCAAAGTTCTTAGAATTCCACATTTTCAGCTTTTTCTGTGTATTCGTACACTGTCTTTTCAAATTCGCTGCAGTCTGTTGGCCGTATTTTCATTCGTCGTCTGATGGAACGGTCTTTTTCTGGAATGTGTTTGAGAAGAAGAGGTGGCTTTTCTGGGCCTATCTTGAGGATTGCTTAACGTGAAAAGTTGGGCGAGTTGGTAGGTATTCATGCTAAACAAGTGCGAAGAACAAACACGGAAGAAAAGACAGCACAACACAAGTGCTGCCTTGTGATCAGTGAAGTGAGAGGAAATGTACTTTAGTTTTTTGAGTCGTGTGTGTGTGGTGTCCAAGGAGGACGTATAATGTATAGAAGTTCTATGTATCCTCCTAGGTAGCACCCATGCTTGATGGGCGGCGTCAGGTGGAGATACAGCTGAACTGTCAACATTGGTCTTGTTCCGCGATATGTCTGGAAGTACAGTATACAAACTTTTTAGGAGGAAAAGGATGTCATGCAGTTGAATGTAATTAATTGAGCAATGAGCAGTTAATTTACCAAACTGATGAAATTGCCTATCAATTGCTAAAGTAATTTGCCTGACTGATTAACCAATTAGTATTCTGAATTATTCCCACCAATTACATAATTAATCAACTGTTAATTAGCTATGCAATGGGCAGTCCATATGGATGCGCTCTGATGACAGGCTCTCTTCACAGGTCCTGTCCACACCACTCGTGAGACACAGGAATGCTTTTGCATTAAAGTGCTACTCCAAGGCAAGAGTTAGGCAACATTAGAAATTCGAGGCCGCATTTCTTGCATTCTCAAGGGGGGCCAGTATTAATGCTAAAACCCAATGCTGTCTCTCCTTTGGCAGATACAACTCGCCACACCCGCACGGTTATATCTAATTCCGCCCCGCAATCCTTCACATCCTAAATGTCCTGCCCCTTCTGGCAACTTTTCCCACTGCCCATTTTCCCGCAGGACTGCATATATTGCATTTGGGTGTTTCCCGCCCCTTCCATAGTATCGGAACCTGGCTTCCTTTTTGAAAAATCGACCATGATCCTATGTTGGCCCAATGTTGACATACAGCGTAGCCGACTGTGGTCCAAGCTCTGTCAACAAAGTTGGGTCGAGGTCCTTTTAGTTGGCCCTAGACAGGCCATTCTAGTAGACCCACAATAATCACATGTAGGCTCGGTGGCAACAAGTGGCCTGGCCGATTTAGCCCAAGCATGGTTACCAAGGTTGGGCCAAAGTCGCAGGCCAGCCTTGCAGGTAATATCTCCAGCCTAGCAATGCGAAACATTGCCTAAATAGTTTCAAAGGGCAGTCCGTAACACCAACAAAACATGCACGTTCTCTGTGAAAAACATGGTAACCCTCAGAAAGCCGAAAGAAATCTTTTTCAGACAATAGATTACTAGGAGCAGATGTGCACATAGTTAACAAGCATTTCCATGTCAATTGTACAAGAGACACTGTGCCAAGGAAACACTACTAAACAGGACACCACAATGTGTGCACATACCTGAAAAACTTTCAGGGAGCTTATATACCCCCAACGTGAGGCGCTCAAAGCCAAAGACCCTCGCAAGTTGAGAGAAGTTATTTCAATTATTTTTAAGCTTGCAACAGCAAAAATAGGAAATAAAAGAGCATGTTCATGTTGCCGGTACTTTTTTATTTAAAACATTGCTCTGTCACCTTTGTGCGACCATTATGCAAATGAATTCGCTAAAACATGCATGCTAGTTGGCCAACCTCATTGGCAACCAACCACAGACCTACCTTCAGCCATGTTTAGTTGCCGAGCATTAAGTGTCGACCAATTCCCTACCATTTGCCGATTTGTGGTTGGCTCCAAGTACTTGGCCAATCTCGTGAGCAGTCGACCACGGCCCTATGTTGGGCCATGTTTGGCTATAGCATTGGGTGACAACTAATTCCCTACCATTTGCCGATAGTTGGTTGCCCCAGGGCCCACCTTAGGCTTGCCAAGAACCGGCTGCTGAGCTCTGCCGAGTTGTTTACCGAAGGTCGGCCAATTTCAGTTGGGGCCCACTGGCAAATCAACTGTGGCCCTATATCAACATACCGACGCCACCTGAAATTGGTCGACAGCCGATGGTAGGTCAACGACTGGGCAGAGCTCAGCAGCCGGTATTCTCGACCCTGGTTGGTTGTCAGTTACGCAGGTTAATAGTTGGCTAGATTCAGTCACCAATCAGCCAATGGAAGGGGATCCGTCTGCATCCAATGCTCGTGCAGCCAAACATGGCCCAAGGTAAAGCCGCGGTTGGCTTCCCACAAGACTGGCCAAGTTGAGCTAGTCACAAGTCGTGTGCAATAGGTGGACTGAGATTAGTAACAAAGTTGACGAGGCTAATATATTGCACCGGCAAAGTACAGTCTTGCAGTGCATGCAGTATAACTGGAGGATACTAAAGCAACACATGAATAGGCCTTGCGAAGGTGCATTCTTGAGAACTAGGATGTGTTTTTAGCGAATGCATAATATCTGCACAAAGACGCACAGCGGACTTTGTAAAATAAAAATAATTAGCAACAGAATCATGCTTTCTTTTACCTCTTATTTTTGCCGTCACAAGCTTAAAATTGACTGAAGTAACCTATCCCGACTAACAGTTGTCACTGGCTCTAAAATAAGGGCCTCATATGTGGGGGATAAGTTAGCTGAATGTTGCTGTTATGCGTGTGCTCAGCATGATGGTGCTTCCTGTTTGGTAGTGTTCCTTTAGTGCGGTGTATCTTGTACGATTGAGATGTTAAAGGGACACTAAAGACACCCAAATATGCTATCAAAATCTAATAAACGGCATTTGGTGACACTGTTGCCACATATCCGGCAGCAAAAAATCGAATAATTGCCGAGATATTGCGATAAGAAGTTGGGGCTTTTTTTTTGTTCCCGCTCGTCGAACTTAAACTGTTGTTGCCTACTACGTAGTAGGGTAGGATGACACACACTGTGACACATGAGCAGTCTCGATTGCTGGCGTGCGGGGGAGTGGAGAATACTTCGCAGGTGCGTGCAGAGTCATGATCTTCATTCGATACGCACTTAGGGTAGGCGCATCTGCTGCTCCGAGCTCGTATTTCAGGTGCCGCAGGCCCAAACCAAACTATCCAAGCATGCACGAAGTGCCTGAGCCGGAACATAACCAAAACTGAAGTGGACGCCTGTAGTGCCGTGTTAGCTGAGAGACTAGCGGCATCTACCGACAAGCGGACGAAATGAGTATATTTTTATATTTGCCTTGCAACATTTATGTTGTCTGTTCGCCGTCATTTACGTGTGATAAGAGCATGTCATTATATTCGAGACAAAACAGACTACCGCATTCAAACGGTCAACGTAATTCACATTTGTCAGCTTCCGGGATCCCTTGTGCGTCACGCGATTTGTAGTTGCGAACCTCGGCCGTTTCGGCTGTGGCGGCGTTACCTGTATTCCTGTTCTTCCTCTTTACTACCTTATAACAGCTCAGTTTTCAGTAAGATTGGCTTTTTTTGTAACCAGGAACTGGCATTCTATCGATGCAAGCCCACTTCATTTTTCTCTTTAGTGTCCCTTTAAGGGCTCTGTCACCATGGAAAAGTGTTATGTGGGCTGTCACACCTGCTTCTTGCAATCCGAGGACATTTCTTCACGTAAGAAGTCAGTGTGCCTTGCCGAATACTGCCAGAAATTAAGCAGTATTGTTGTTTTGTTCAATTTTCTCAATTAAATGACAGGATAATGTCATATCAGCACTACCCATCATCCCATCATACTAATGCTGTCACATGATAAAAGTGACAGCAACATTAGGTGGCGTTACGTACTGCCATCTAAAACTATTCAGGCAACATTTTGTGTTGCTTGGGTAGACAGTGTTTGCAAGGTCGGCCAGTGTAAGGACAATACCTAATGCCAACCTCAGCACAGCCTTTCCAATATAGCTTGGGCCAAGGTTGTCTATCAACGTTGAACCAACATAGGGCCAAAGTCAGTTTTGTGCATGCGTGGTCCTTGCCTAAAGGAGGACCTTTTTTTTCCCTATGCTTACAGGCTTGCCACTGTGCTCCCATATGCTTAGCTGCTTGATGCGTTTGCAAGAGAGACTGGTATGACTTTCTTGCACCGTAACTTGTGTATGTCATGACCTAAATTATGCTATGAAACGGCGGTGACATGGTTAACGCTCATGCTGAGACATAACTTCACGAAGCAAATTGGCCACATCCCTCATGGCATGTTTGCTACGACTGTGATGGCTTTCATTCATTCTGCTTTGGAGCGCTAAGGTCATGAGAGCAGTATTGACAAATATCAATGTTAAAATGTCGTAAGCTTTTTCATTTCAGTTGTAAAAATGCTACCTTTGCACAGAAAAGTTCACTCTAAAGTTATCAAAACATAATTTTGCTTATTTTAATCATACTAAAGAAATCTTGGCATATATTCTTTAACATAAGCAGAGCTGGCCAATTCTGCTGCCTATAAACCAGCACCACTCGAATCTCAATGTAGCACATTGTCATTTTTTAAACAGTGGCATTCTTTATTATATGGCTCCTACTACAAAACTTCATGAAAATGCTCTAAATTAAATTTTTGCCTGCTACAAAGCTTGTTCCAGAATGCACTTGGACACTCCCATTACTGTATTAGATAATGCAATATGTCTGCAAGAATGAAGGCTGGTGCTGTCTAGTAACTGCTCAGGAAAAAATATGGCTCACCCTTGAATGCTATAAGCAAATCAGTATGCACACCAAGCTAGATAAACTATTTGATCACTATACCCCTAACTCTCCACATCATCCATTCGTCTTCTATGCAAAATTTAACTTAACATCCTTTATATATATACTTTATATATATATGTACTCACCTATGGGGCTGAAACGTGGAGGCTAACCAAGAGAGTTCTACTTAAGTTGAGGACAACCCAGAGGGCTATGGAATGAAAAATGGTAGGGGTAACATTAAGAGATAGAAAGTGTGCAGAGTGGGTCAGAGAAATAACTCAAGTTACCGACATTCTAGTGGAAATTAAGAAGAAGAAATGGACATGGGCAGGACATGTAGTGCGAAGAGAGGATAACCGATGGTCGCTGAGGGTAACAAACTGGATTCCAAGGGAAGGAAAGCGTAGCAGGGGGCGGCAGAAAGTTAGGTGGGCGGATGAGATTAAGAAGCTAGCAGGGGTCAAGTGGATGCAGCTAGCACAGAACCGGGTTAAGTGGAGAAATATGGGAGAGGCCTTCGCCCTGCAGTGGGTATAATCAGGCTGATGATGATGATGATATATATACTGGCTAGGGCGTATCTATACTGCCATTGGGCCACACGTTTATATCCCAACTGCCCAGAGCACTACGCCAACCTCTCACTCCCTGTGTGAATGTCTATCAGCCATACAATCACCACATTTCTTTTCCCCATCCTCTATCATGAAGTGCTCGGCTCGTCTCAAACCACCTGGGAGACTAGCTGGTCCTTGTGCGGCAAGCCTGCTGCCAACTCAGTGGCTGAAAAACTGCAAAATAAAGTGTGTTCTCTCTCTCTACTACCTCTTTTTCAGGTATTATTCTCCACCTGGGACCAAAAAGTTTGGTGATGTTAGAGATTTCTTACATACCTCAAACAATTTCAAAATATCACTGAACAGGTACTTCTGTCCCCAACTCACTGCAACCAAAGTCAGGGCGTAGTTGTGCCGAATTGAAACACTTTGCTCCAGAAACAATTCGTCTCAAGTATTCTAGGCCTGTCAAGACGTAGGCACTGTAGAGGTTTTCTAGACAACCAGAAAATATGGACATGTCGTATCTTGCGATCAATGTTGTCCATTCATGCCCACTTCGTACTCTACCCAACTCATAACATGGAAGAGCTGGCACACTGCTGAACTGCACATAAAAGCCAGAGTCATAAAACGAGTAGGAAAGTGCCATTATGGTTTTCACTACCCTAGAAAAACTGGGTACTGAACATAATTCATTCCCTTGCCTAAACACCTTGTCAGATATGCATCTTAGTGAGGCAGCACTACCCAGTTTACTGCGATGGTGCATACATGATGTGAAAACAGCATTTTCATACAGCTAGGAGCATTGTTAAGAAAACTTGGCACTAGTGTGTCATTACATATACACCATGCCAAGAATATGTCATTTTTCCAATGAATAGAATAAGCAAATTGCTGCTCGTGTTTGATTCCGTTGCCTCTGAGCTTCGATTGTTATTTTTTGTCATTGATAAGGGCTAGAAATCATTCAACTTCGCTGACTCTCTTAGCCATGCTGGAAGCTTTTTGATCCCAGAGTTCCCCCTAACTCAACAGCGTCTACATGAGTTTAGACAAGCGGGTCAAGTGAGTTAACCTAGCCCCTGCAATTCATGACTGAAAAAAATGCAAACTGGAAACAAGGACGGAGAACGCCACGGACAACGCCACAGTAGTGCCTGTCCGTGTCGTTCTTTCTCCGTCCTTGTTTCCAGTTTGCACTTTTTTCAGTCATGAAGGTCAACCAAATTGCCCAACTTTCCGTTCTTCTAGCCCCTGGAAGCAAGTTAACTCGACCCGACTGCGTATACATGAACCCGACAACTGGTTTTTTACTCGACAGGCTTACTTGACCTGACTCTGTCGAGCGCTGTGGTACCCATGTTTAAGCAACAGCACTAGAAGACGAAGACAGGAGCAAGAAGGGACACACGACGGCGCTGAACTTACAACAGTTACAACTGAACTTCCGAGTTAGTTGAGTTGTAAGTTCAGCGCCGTCGTGTGTCCCTTCTTGCTCCCGTCTTCGTCCTCTAGCGCTGTCGCTTCAACATAAATGATCACCAACTAGCCTAAACCTCCGTTCTTCTGTGGTACACATACGCGAGAAATGCAAAGCTGACCTTCAGTTATGTGCAACCTCCGCATGACAGTAGTAATGAATATATTGATTCGTTCTGCAGGCTTCGTTCCACGGCGCTGCGGCACTTCTAAACGTAAATCGATGTCAAGGAAACCATGATCCTTATCCATGCCGCAGCCACAATACACAGCAGTACGATGCATTCCCCAAAGCTTAGCCGCTGTTCGAGGGCAGGCAGGCGATATCAAACACGCTAAGTCTAAAAATATAAAATACAACACAACTAAGGTTACAAATAAGCATGGCGCGCTAGCAGTCGTGAATTAGCGATTATACTGACAATTATAAGACCAAAAGCCGAGACAACGAAAGGAAGTTCCGTGCAAACACTACGCGGGTAACCCAAACCAATCAAAGGCTTCACATCCTGAATGGTATAATTCAGCTCGTAGACAAACGCCTTGCAAGACAGGCAAACGTAACTGCCACATTTCCCCCTTTTTCTTTATGAACTGCCTGGGCGACAGTGCTACGGTGCTACGCTGGCAAAGCTGTGACCAACTCAAACTAACCAAAGCGCCAATCGGACTGCCGCCACCACCGCCATGCCACTGTACCCGCGGGCAGCGCAGGACCCGACAGCCAAGCGGCGCCCACTGTTCAACCACCTGGTTACAGTGAACTCTGTAACCTGGTTCAACTTCCACTGGCTCGACCATCCTCAATGGGTTACACCATGGGTTGCACCGTCTGCTCCACAGTCTACGCACTTTCCACTTTCCACTCACCTCTCTCTCCGTCTTTCCCCTAGTCTTTCCGTTCTCGCCAAATCTCGCCGTAAGCGACATTCCAGCGCCACTGCGCGGGGAGCTGAAATCCAGTCTTTCACATCTTGTAATTTATAAAGTTATCGATTGAGAAGATTTTTGTTGGTGAGTGAATACAGTGTTGTTCGCTGTTTACAAGTAGACCACGCGCGCACCAAGAGCTCTTCGTGCAAGCGGCCACTGTTCTGCATTTTCTCGGCCCAAGACGGTCTAGTGGGAGCTGTCACCCTTCCCTCTTCGGTGTTGTGATGAATGAGAACATGCTTTCGGACTGCGATGTTCCGCAGCAAAACGGTGGTCTGCCCAGCAAGCGCGGACGTATTGGTCGCAGAGACTGGCTGTGGGGTCACGTTGCTTGAGATGCTAGCAAGCGGAGTACGCGAAGCGTTGCAGTTGGCGACGGACATGAGCCGCGAGGACTGTGCTCCATTGTAGCGACCGCATCGTAGTGGCCGCGCGCGCGCGCGCTTCCGCGCCCGCCTGTGCTGGTCGGCGTCATGATGGCTTGTCCGAAAGTGATCCTGGCCAAAAGCACGGCGGCTGTCGGCGGCCTGCCTGCTGGCGGACCGCTGGGACAGCCGGCGGCTATGGCATTGCACACATCTGCCTTCTGCCCCATCAACAACATCGACTTGAACAGAGTGGTCGCGCCGCCGCTGTCCAACTACACTATGTCTTATGTGCAGCCCACTTTATTCAGCAGTACACCTAGCTACCCAAGCAAGTACGACGTTTTCCAAGTCCCTGGGGGCACACTTGTGGTCCCAAGAAGCGCAGACCTCACGAGCTACTTGGCACCACCACCTCCGCCGCAGCAACTCTTCTACTCGCCGCTGTCGCTGCAACCGCAACCTTCGCACTATGCATTTTTAAGCAACACCGCTGTCCAGGCGCCGCCGTTGGTGCCGTTCAGCTTGCAGCCTCCTGAACAACCAACATTCCCCTCGTTCGTGAACAACGCTTTTGTGTCTACTGCGAGCTACGCAAGTCCACCAGAACCACTTCCATCATCATATGGTTCAGCGCCTTCGAACGATCTCTTTCTGACCAGTGGTACACACTTGTTACAGCAGTCGGATCCATTCCCCAAAACCTACCCGCTGCTCGAGGGCAAGCAGGAGCCGCTCGAGCAGACCATCTATGCAGCATCAGCAGGAGCGCCTTTTGAGAGCTTCCACAGGGACACCAGCACAAGCCCAGCGCCGTTCTCGACAAGCGGACCTTACACGAGCCCCAAGTCACTGCCGTTCCCCAAGACTGGCCTTCCTGCCCCCCGGCCTATCTTGGCCTGCCCGCGCGCCACAGAGGCCGCTACCCCCGTTGCCCCCGTGCCGTCGCTGCCGGCGACGGGGCTGCTGTCACCGCCTTGTCCGAGACCCTTGCAGAGGCCGTTCGAACCTGATGCCAGGTATTCACTAGGAACTCTTAGGGCAGAACCCGAGCTGCCGCTCTGTCACGGCGAGGAGACGCGACTGTGTTTCGGTTCCCCGCCGCTGTCAGCTTCCTCTTTGTCCAGCTTAGACAACGCCAGTAATGCGGACACTGTCAGAGTTACGCTTACAGATTCGTCAAGCACACTCGAGTTTCCCCCTGTGGAGTTGAAGGTATCTGAAGAGCCCATCGCACCCATCCTTCCAACACCACCTCCAGTGCCAGTTCTCGTGCCCACACCACCACCTTCAACACAGCTGCTAGAACATGTTGACAAAGTGCATGATATCTATGCCTTTGAAACTAACTCAGACGAAGAGAGTGGAGTGCCCAAATTCAAGTTTCAGAAGAGGCATGAGGTGGCAAAATACTGCTATGCAGGCAGTGCTCGCACACAGCCTTTTCGGCGCAGGGGGAGTTATGACATGTTTGACTTCTTGGCATCAGTGCATCGGAAAGCGCCAACATCAGAGCCCCCTTGCAAGGATGAAGAGACAGATGAGTGTGTTCAACGAAGGCGTAGCATCCAGGACAAAGAATTAGCCACAATAATCAGCTTCCACTGCCTCAAAGACAGTGCCAAGGCCACAGTGGGTGTTTATCGTTCATTAATCCATGGACGAGGGCTTTACTCCAAACGGGACATAGATGCCGGAGAAATGGTGATCGAATATGCAGGACAGGTAATTAGGTCAGTGTTGACAGACAAGCGGGAACGGCTGTATGAGAGCAGAGGCATTGGCTGTTATATGTTTCGCATTGATGAGGACCAAGTAGTGGATGCCACAACACATGGCAATGCTGCCCGTTTCATCAATCACTCTTGTGATCCCAACTGTTACTCCAAAGTGATAGCAGTGTTCGGACAGAAACACATCATCATATATGCACTCCGCAAAATCCACAAGGGTGAAGAACTGACTTATGACTACAAGTTTCCAAAGGAAGATGTCAAGATTCCCTGTTCATGTGGTGCCCGCCGTTGCCGCAAGTTCCTCAACTGACCAAGGTGCCTTCTCCCCTGTGACCATTCCTCTTGTATATATAGCTTCCATATGTCAGTAAAATGTTCTACAAACAAACCTAGTAGATGCTTTGTCTGGCTGTGGTGCCATGCGTAAGTATGGTCATGTGCTTAGACCAGAGAACAAGCTTTCTTTTTGGTTTCAGTTAATTTATATGCAGATGCAGCCCCCGACTTTTAGTGTGTGAAAATATGAATTGGGAAAATATTTTGAGAGCTTGCTGGTCCCACAATTTTGATCTAGGACGTTGGAACAAAGCAAGGCAATTATTTTTTGCTTTGTATGTTACACTTTTATTCGGACATTTTATTTTGTATCGTTACTTTCTTTTCGCGCAGAAATGAAGTTGCCACAGGCCGCGATCACATCCTCCAAATGTTTAAGCGGAGCAATGTCTGTTCTTGGTGAAGGAATATACTGTGGTTATGAGCTTGGCGTTAATGCTCTCCAGTTGGCCTAAGCACTGACTGGTGGTGACACGTTTTTCAGGCACTCTGCAGTCCGAAGTTGAGTTGCTCGGATCCTTGCTAACATTTTGACGGCCGCAAGTAACTCTTTCTCTCTCCCGCAGGGAGGAAGAAAAACATTTATTTAAACCCAATAACTGGGCACTGGTGAGTATGAGTAAGTGGTCGCAGCTCTAGCATAGCGCTCTAGCGCTTTAGCATAGAGTAACACACACACACACACATATATATATATATATATATATATATATATATATATATATATATATATATATATATATATATATGTGTGTTACTCTACGGCTCTAGTGGCTCTAGCAGCTCTAGTCCGAAGAACACCGGATCCGGAGCTACCGGAGCGCAACTAGGGACACTAGCGCAACCTACCGCGCGCGCACACGTTATATCCTACCCCGCATCACGCTCCGGTTTAGCGGTGTGTTGTGTAGCACGCCCATCATGTGCCATGGCTGCTGTTGACGATTTGAAAGCAGTCGGTGTTATTGGTAAGTCGTTTCTCAGACAACGTTGTTTCACTTGCGAAGGTGTTCACGGCCCTCTGGAAGTGTCAACTTATGGTCAACTTGCTCTAGCTGTGTCCGATGTAAGGATGGTGCCGTGCTCTCGATGTTTTTCAACTCATACAAGGAGGTTGGCGCGTAATCCGCCGTAGTTTTTTTGTGTGCAATCGTGTTGTTTCCCTTCATTATTTCTTTCACATTTATATTTTTCAGAGAAAGACACTAACAACGATGTACTGTGGACGTGGTCGTATCCGTCGTTCACTTCTCAAGATCGTTCTCTGCTCCTGGCAAAATGCGATCTGGAGAACGATAGCATGTCGAGCGAACGGCCAGTGTGGTTTCGCTACTGTCACCATCACAGGGACTGGTTTTATATGTACCAAACAGAAGTTTTTGACAGCGATAACCTAAGCCGAGTAAGTTGCGAACAGTTGCATTACTCGATGGATATATACGCTGTCTAAACGGGTTTTGCTTTTTTCGTAGGTTAAACTCTTCGTCCTCGTGCTGCACACTAAAGACTTCAGCCCCGACAAATATGAGACGTTATCGAGAATACTTAGCAAAGTGTATTGTAAGACTGCAGACCCCACGGCACTGCTGCGGCTTTTTCTGTCGGTGTCTGTCAAAGGATCATGCACAACTGAAGAGAACGGAACTTTCCTCTTGAGCAACTTTGATCGAAGACGCAGCATGATGCACGTGCCCATCAAAGGTGAGTTCTCTGTGTAGCGCATTCAAGAACAAACACGATTAGTTTTTCTGCCGCAGATATCATAAAGATGTTTGGTCTGGAGACGATTATTATCTACACTGCACTCATTCTGAAAAAGAGAGTGATTGTCTACCATCATAAACTGAACGTTTTGCTCAACTGTGTCAGGTAAGTAGAGCATTCCTGCCCGACTCCGTCAAAAAAGCATGCGCATGTTATGACCTAAAACTTCCACGAGTTGCGCTAAGGCTTGCCGCTTTCTGCGAACCCAAATTTCGGTATGAAACAGGATCTTACGCTTTACGAGCGCGGAAGCAGCTGACAACTATTTTATGGGGCTGATATGTCAGATTTTTTCGTTTTGCTTTGCATATGGTCAAAGTCCATCTTGTCCATATATGTGCTGTATTGCTTGTCTGCATATTGCAAGTTGTTGGAAAGTAAGGTTGGCCTAGCAGTTGTGCAGGTGATATATTTTAATTTTTGTTTTCAAAAGCTATTTGGTGAATATCATCCCTTTTTGTGAAATGGCGGCTTATAAAAGTGGGCGCCAGTATGTTTTTTTTCATACCCTTGTTAAGGATCTGTTAAGTTGTGGTTGGAAAGTTAGATCTTAATGCCTGGATATCTGTAGCAGCCACAAGTCATGTACAGTACACAAGTTCAAAGGCTGACCAAGACAGAATAATTCTGTTTCAATTTTCAGGGCCTTGACTGCTTTGAGCCAGCACAAACCAGAGTGGGAGCACTTTTACCCCTTTATGGAGCTGAGCCCCATTGAAGTGGCAGAGCTTTCCGAGATGACCCATTATTTGGCAGGATTCCGCGATGCCAGCATTGAAGGCCGCTTAGAACTGTATGATGTCTTCGTCAATTTGGCCGCCATTGAAATTACAGTGGCCCCCCACTCAAAAGGTATGCAAAGGCGGTAAGATGGCTCCTTGCTGCACCTAATTTGTCAGATTTTCGTTGCTGTAGTCGTCACATCTGTGAGGTGTTCTATATATTGGTTGTTATTGCTATTCCCATAGATGCCTTCCAGATGAGCAAGATGCACAAGGAAATTGCCATGTTCATGGTGCGGCAGGCAGATAACGATAACTTATCAGACCAAGATGTTGTGCAGGTATGTTTTGTTTGTATGCAGGCACATCATGCACTTGCTCAGGTGTGCCCTGTCGCGATGACGCAGTGGTTAGGGTGCTGAATTGCTGTATCCAAAGATGCAGGATTGAATCCCGGCCGCGGTGGCTGCTCTTCAATGAAGGCGAAAAGCAAAGTGCCCGTGTGCTGTGCACTGTCAGTATACGTTAAAAGGCCCCAGGTGGTCGAAATTATGCGCAGGCATTCGCTATAGCATCCCTCATAGTCAGAGTAGCTTTGGAACTTAAACCCTATAAACCAAACCAGTTTTGTATAATCAGTCTCTAAGCAGGGAAATTGGCGCATGCATTAAAAAAGGATTATTTGATATTGCTGGACCATGAGACATTGTGTAAGAATATGGGCAGGACAGGCACTACTAACACAAAAGAGCCACGGAGCTATCACTGCATGGTCACAATGAAGTTTGAAGGACATGGATATTGTCTGTGGTATTTCTTTATGTGCTTGTTTGCACTCTGTTGTGGCTGTGCACAACATCCAACACTTCTTTCTTAATCTGGCATTTTAGTTCATCATTTTGTCATTTTACATCAAGGCAACACTTGTGCAGGGTAAAATTTTAGCTACTAATATAGCTCAGCTCTGGTTGTTCTGTCTGAAAACATTCTCACCTGCCCAAGTTTGCAAGGTCATGAGCTAAAGTGACAATGTGCTGTTTTATATCTGCACCATGTTATATGCTGGTTTCTACTGCATGGCAGACATAGCACCATGCTTATACTGGTTTTGTTTAGATATTCACTCCGGTAACAAATAGTTGCAGCTTGGTTTGTGAATGCATGCAGCTGCCTGCTAATAATAGACATGTCATCCTTGCAGGACATTGCAGCAAAGACCGAAGAACTGCTGCACAACATGAAGAGCGCTATGGCTCCTGGTGTGAGTGGCAAGCCAGTGGTCAGCTTTGTAAAGCTTCAGGGACTAAAGCTAGCACCTGCCCTGGAAAACTTTTACTGGAATTTGGCAGTGGCTGAAGGACTAGTTGATGCCTAGATAGTACCGAGCAAAAATATAGTGCACAGAATGAAGTACATTTGTTCAGTGTTAAACGTTGAGCAGTGCAAGCTTCTCATATAATGAACATTACAGCAAATTGTTGCTATATGTGCCATAGCAGCAGTTGTACATATGAAAGGTACTGTTTTTACTAGTGTTATTTATTTTTGATCAGCTAGTTAGTAAACAATGTGCTTTCTTTTTGTTGGAGTTGTGCACATATTCTTGTGTAGCACTTCCTGGAACAAAACCTGGGGTGTGCTTATTCTCTTGTAGTTCTTGATAGTGTGAAGCCATGAATTGACCTCATGCTGTACAAAAGCAGTCATGTAAATTCCAAGAGGGAGAGAGAGAAGATGGGGGTAGGAAAAGTGGACACAACTAAAATGTTTTAACCTTTGAGCGACACTGAGACACTAACGCAAAAAACAAAAAACAAAGCAGCATTGAATACTGGGCAAGTTGGTGGTCGTTAGGCATTTTTGCACTGCACAAAGAATGAAAACCAGGGAAGGAACACTAAAACAAATGAAGTGCTGACTATCAACAATTTTTTAGTGAGAACTCGTGCTTAAAAAGGCTTGAAGTGTTGCCTTGCGCAGGTGCTGAAGGCATAAAAAAAAAATCTGAACAAGCCAAACCACACGTGTACATAAACTCATTGCATTGGTAGATTTCCATGAAGATAATCCACCTCTATGTGGTGTAATGGCACCGAAGGTTTAGCAACACGCGAGATGTTCGATGTGGCGATCAAATATGCCTCCACAATTTCCCGGCACACTTCATGTCCGTGTCTAAATACGACACAGTCACGCCCCAAATCCGCTGTGCATACAAATATATTCCTTTCTACAGTCACGACAATGAACTACGAGATTTTAAGAGGCAGCCGAGGTTTCCAACAACCTCTCTCGTGTTCCTTCAGGCGGACATTGAGGCTCCTTCCACTCTGCCCAATAAGCTTTCCCACACGAGACTGGTACTTTATACATGACCCAATGTTGCATGGCACGTACCTGTTGGCACACCTGCCTGGAATGTGCCTCGACTGATACAAATTTCTTCCCGACTGTGGCACACATCTTGCCGACCCTGTTCTTGGCAGTAAAGGCCACCGCTATGCCAAATTGGCCAGCAACTTTTTGAGGCAATGCGAGGTTAGGTGCAATCCTTTTCCTTAGTGCATCGGCATTTTTTGAGGCTTTCCGTCCAACCCCCTTTATTTTCACCAAGAGCCTCTCCAATACGCGGGCCAGGCTCTGTTCGAGAAACCCAGCCTCTATAAGGTTTTCCACCTGTGTGTAGAAGCTGTGTTATGAGACCAAATGTGGGCATGACGTGTTCTGTGACGACCCAAGGCATGAAATGGCTGTGCTATCTTTTACAAGCCTCGAGTGGCCAGAATTGTAGTTCAAAAGGCGCCTCTGCGATCTCTGTGCATATTTCCACCACCTTCTTATTTCACCCTATATTTTTCTTAAAAGAAGATCACATGTGTTGGAAATATGCAATGCGATCGCGAAGCCCCTTTTGAACCATAATTCCAGCCCCACTCTAGGCTTGTAAAAGATAGCATAACCATGTCATGCCTTAGGTCGTCACTGAACAAGTCATGCCCACACTTGGTCTTCGAATGCAGCTTCTATGCACATGTTAAAAAACTTATAGCCTGTGTTTCTTGAATGAAGCCTGGCCTGCCTATTGGAGAGGCTCTTGGTGAAAATAAAGAGGGTTGGATGGAAAGCCCCTAAAAATGCCGAAGCACTAACGAAAAGGATTGCACCTACCCTTAATATACATGGCCTCCCACATCGCCTCAAAAAAGTTGCTGGCAGATTTGGCAAGAGTTGTGCCGCGGTCGGGAAGAAATTTAGATCAGTTGAGGCCCATTCCAGGCAGGTGTGCCAACAGATAGTGCCATGCAACATAGGGTCATGTATGAAGTACCAGTCTCATGTGGGAAAGCTTATTGGGCAGACTGGAAGGTGCCTCAATGTCCGCCTGAAGGAACACGAGAGAGGTTGTTGGAAACCTCGGCTGCCTCTTAAAATCTCGTAGTTCATTGTCGTGACTGTAGAAAGGAATATATTTGTATGCACAGCGGATTTGGGGCGTGACTGTGTCGTATTTAGACACGGACATGAAGTGTGCCGGGAAATTGTGGAGGCATATTTGATCGCCACATCGAACATCTCGCGTGTTGCTAAACCTTCGGTGCCATTACACCACATAGAGGTGGATTATCTTCATGGAAATCTACCAATGCAATGAGTTTATGTACACGTGTGGGTTGGCTTGTTCAGATTTTTTTTTTATGCCTTCAGCACCTGCGCAAGGCAACACTTCAAGCCTTTTTAAGCACGAGTTCTCACTAAAAAATTAACGATAGTCAGAGCTTCATTTGTTTGTGTTTCTTCCCTGGTTTTCTTTGTGCAGTGCAAAAATGCTTTTAAAACAAAAAAACGGCTGCTCCCTATTTTTCACACTTAGCCTGGAATCAATGTATGCACTTCACAAGACTTAATCATGGGATCCATGATTTGCCCTACAGTGTATGCTAAGACAGTTCTAGCAAACAGATTTAAGGCTTAAACTACTCATTTTCTCTACAACTTCCTTAGGAATGCTTGATTTATGTAATGTTCTCTTGATACAGTTTCCTGAAAGGGATAAAAGTGTGCTTACGAAGACCAAATACTCGAGCTGCATTCCCGATATATCTATGTACAAGCAGGGGACTAATATTTTGCATAGGGCATGGCAGTCAGTTCTGCAGTTTGCCAGATGGTGCAGCCTGTCAAATTGGCTCATCTGCTCGCTGCGATGAAAAGTCGCGCCTGCCGCAGAAGACTGCAGTTTTTTGTCTATTACAGAAAATGTAGTCAAGTTCAAGCATGAAATTACATTATCAAGAAACTTCAACTATTGCAAGTTACTTTGTGGTTAGGATTTGAGCCCGATTAGTCTAGTATTTTGCCCAAGAGAATTTTTCAGAACACTGACAAATATGCATCACCCTGTATAAAACCAATCTCATGGTTTTGGTAATCTGCCAGAAAAAAAAAATCTCTCCCTTGTAACAATGAAGCTCTGTGTAATGCAGCCAGATGAGTTTTATTCAGAAGACAACGAAAACAATGCTGCTGAGGTGCTTGTCATCAAAGCATGCGAGTGGATGGTCATCAGCTCTCCTCTCAAACTGTCTCCCCACCCTGCAACAAATCGCATGTGGACGGGGCAATCTGTAATGAAGGACACACCACACTAGCTGCGGGTTCACTTCTAGAGGCTGTCCTTCAAAAATAGTCGACTAGAACACTTCACTGGTGGCTTGAGGGAGTCCATGAAGAACCCGTGAAGGACAGCATGTTGAGAGACCGATCAAGGGCCACATACATGTAACAAGGGTCGAATGCCAATGAGTAGGCCGGGCTGTTGCCTCTGCCAACGTAGTACATCTGCAAAAGACAAAGAACTGTGCTTCAGCAGCAGCAGCAGCACAAGACGGCCTAACAAGTAAATGCTAATCATGCCCGCACAATAAAGTGAATACATTATAAATGGCACACTTTCTTGCACAAAGCAACACACAAAAACTTTTACCACATGGCAGTGTTTCAGGTGAATGTGCCCTTTTCTGCAGTAGATTGCAATGTCCACTTGGTAACAATACACATTAATTTGTGAAGTCAAAATGCATCAAGCACATGCTATGCATGCAAGCATTCTTTATACAAAAAGTGCATTTCAAAGTAAAAAAAAATGAGGGCGGTCACTTAGATTAAAAAAATCTACAATACCCCCCCCCCCCCCTCCCCCCATATATTTTGACGAGACAAGAGCAAGAAAGAGATTTTATTTGGCAAATGCGTTTACAGTGCACTTGAAGTTCAAACTGGCGAAGTCATTCCGACATCCATTACTGCTGCCAAACAGCTGACACACACAAAAAAGGCAAAGTGGCCCACGATGCCCGTAAAACCTGTCGAGAAATAGCCCCAAATTCTACGTCCACGCAACACTACACGTTATCACAGCCACTTTCAGCCGGCATTTGGTGTTCTGTGCCGCCTGCTGTCGTAACATAGAAACATAAGGAGCTGGAGGTCGTGCCGTGGATGTGCACCACCTTGGGACTCCCGGTAGCTCTGGCTTGAGCAAAGCGCGTTGGTAGCCCTGTCTACGCACTCTTCCTAGCAAGGAATAGGGTGCTTAGTTTTGCATGCCAACATTTTCTTTCTTCTTTTTTTTTGTTTTTGCAAATTTAAGGGGGGGGGGGGGGTTGCTTAGAGATGAAAATACGAAGTTTAGAGCAAGGGAAGGAAGAGAGAAAGCAGTTCTCCTTGATGAAAATTTTGTGCAAGGAAACTGGGCCAACCTTTACTTTTTTTTCAAATAAAAAAATTCCCCTCTTCCCCAAACATATGCACACACACCCAGTATCTGCAAGAGCAAGGTGAAATTTAGAATTGTTCCTCCTTAGACAAGAAATTTTTTCTAAACAGTTAATTGGAATGAAACATATTAATCTGAGAGTGAGCGATGAGGGGCTAGTTGGTATGACATGATTACCAAACGAGCAGGGGACAAGACACCGGAGAGAAGCAAACAGGAAGAGCTCGCCCCGTTTGCTTCTCTCCTGTGTCTTGTCTCCTGCTCAGTTTTATGTTTGGTGATCTCGTTAATCTGTCTCTGCCTCTGCAGTTAGAGCGCTCTACTGCCGATTTCAGGGGCGTGGGCTCAATCCCTGCCACGGCAGCCACTTTTTGGTGAAGGCAGCAAATCAACTGTGCACCATGCAATGTCAGTGCACGCTAAAGGAAGAGGGCCCACTATGGTGACGCACACTCGGCTACTGAACTGGACTGCCCTGGTCTGAACCAGACTGTGGTAGCCGTGCTTTGATGGAGGAAAAACGCAAAAGGCCTCCATGTGCTGTGCTATGTCAGCGTACGTTAAAGATCCCTAGGTCGTTGAAATTATTCCGTAGCCTTCCACTATTTATGGTGTACCTCTTCCTTCTTTCACTCCCACCTTCCTTCTCTTACAGTGCGGTTCAGGTGTCCACTGAGATGTGTGAAGGATACTGTGCCTTTCCTATAAACAAACGTTTTTACACTAAAGGACTCCAGGTGGTTAAAATTTGCCAAGCCCTCCACTATGGCATCCCTCATAGCCTGAGTCACTCTGAGATGTTAAATGCATAAACGAAGCTAAACAAGCTAATCTGTGGCAACTTTTAGAAGTGACTTCACCACACACCTGCAGTGCACTACTAAGAGCAAACCATTGCTTTGAATGTTTTGTCACGTGAAAAGATAATATAAAAAAAAAAAATGCCTATATACACTTCATTTCCGCTTGCTTGTTCTTTAAACTGGCACAACAGATATTGGCATAACTGCATAGTGCTTGCCTACGTCTGCTTAACAATTTATAATTGAATTTCTTCCTCAATGTCATTTTTGATGTGTAGTTGATGTTTAGGTCACGTGAGGTATGAGAAAAAATTGAAGCATAACTGCTGATACACTGTTATCATTCCACCATCTGAAGGAGGGCAAGGCATATAGGATAAGGCAAGCACTCTACAAAGAATAGACACTGTTCCAGTAAGATGTGTTGTCGGCCTAGTTGGTGCAGAACTTCAGACATCTGTCTTGTGTGTTTTTTCGCGCTACTATAAGGTGTCTGAAATAGACACTGTGCACTTACAAAAACTAGTGTTAAGTGTAAATGAAACTATGTATCAGAGACTATATTGCAGTTTTTTTTTTTTCCTTGTCTCGCATGACCTATACAGCAGCTAAACATTACAGCAATAATTCAGTTGAAACACAAACCAAAACTGCATAGAGGAAAAAATCGCACCGCAGTAGCCAGTCTTTTGGTGCACAGCTACAATGTTAGCAGAAAGTTTTCACGATATCAAAATGCAGTAAATACCTGTGGTTAGATTATTAAGCACAATCAATCTCAGGTAGTAAACAGTCATCAGCTCCATAACATAATGCAGTGCTTTGCTTAATGGGGTCCGCCAGTTTACCACTTTAAAACGACAGAACACCGCACTTTAAGTGTCCAACTTTTTTCTTCGGCGCAATAGAGACCTTCCTATCTCCAGTGGCAGATTCTGTAGTGGTTTTGTCAGGAATGCTGAAACATTTTACCGAGAATTTTTCGATCTGTCCATGCACACAATTTTATTTAATCTGATGCTGGAAACCTCGAGTAGCAACTGAGATGACGACTGCACATTGACAAAAGTGATGTACCAAAAACTATTATAAATTTAGACATTTTTAGTACAAAGTAGCATCCGTTATAGGCAGAGGAATGTATGCCTCATTGACCTAGTGGGCCATGGTCACCACTTCATCAGAGGAATTCAAAGCACTGACACTATCTAGTGACAAATGGTAAAAGCAAATCATAAGCGATGCTAAAGGAGGCTGGTTTTTGCTGATGGGTACCCTGGAGGAAGTGCAATATATAGAACAAGGCAAGCACTCTACAAAGAACAGACATTGTGCACTTACGAAAACTAGTGACATTTTCCAGAGATGTACCAATACTGGTAATTAGTACAACATTTTGCCGCAAGAGCCCACTTCAGTCGTTTGCTTGCAAATTTCAGTGCTAAATTAAAATTATAAATCTTTGTTTCTTGAATATTGTAGTGCTCATTCTATACAATACGAGACAATAATTTTCACTTGCACCATAATCCCATTATATATTTTGGTTGGTGTTCTGCTGACAAGCAAGAGGATGCAAACTACATGCTGTGAAGTGGCTAGACATGCTCATAAATGCTCATTTCTGCTTGCTTTAAGGCAGAAAGCCAGTCTTGGCAAACAAAAGTAATGATGAAATCTTGAAAGTGCATGTACTGTTGTGGTTCCAAATATATCATTTAATTATACGCAAAAAAAGTCGCGCTGCACTTCCGTAATATGTAACTTTCTGCCGTAGGAAACTTCTTAAATTGCATGCCATTGGTTGTTCGTGAGGTCAAGGAATACAATAAGGGTACAATTATCATCCTGCATATCATAGGAGTTGAGCTATGCAGTTTGAAGTTGCCACTTTAGAATTGAGTCCTCCCCAGTACTATGGGAGCAGTTAGGGATAAGGGTGGATGGAGAATACCTCAGTAATCTGCGATTCGCTGATAACATTGCCTTGCTATTTAACTCAGGGGATGAACTGCAAAGTATGATTACCTAGACAGGGAAAGTAGAAAGGTAGGCTTGAAAATCAATACGAAGAAGACTAAGGTAATGTTCAACAGCCTAGGGAAAGAACAGCAGTTTGCAATAAGTAGCGAAACCCTGGAAGTGGTAGCCAAATATGCATAGTTAGGACAGTAATAACCGCAGATCCGGACCATGAAAGGGAAGTAAAGCAGCGCATGGAGCGCATTTGGCAAGTACTCACAGATTATGACTAGCAGCTTACTAGTATCACTCAAGAGGACGGTATAGACCAGCACCGTGTTTACAAACAAAGGGGGCACTCACGGCGTTGCAGCCGACGGGGCTTGAAAAATAGGGTTAGCGCCCATAGGAATACATGGAAGCAAAATATTTCTAAGCAGTTTTTTAATTTCACAAGACACCTATGATGTCCTTATTCGGTGCAGAATAACCGTGAACATCCTAGAACAGATCGTGAAAGTATGAAATCTCATTACGGAGGCGAAGTATTTTTTAAACACGGCGAAACGTAAGGCGGTGCAAGTTAGGAGGGCGACCCATAAAAACACAAGTAAACGCAACTTACCGCAACATTTTTCTCATTTCGCAGAGCACCAGAAGTGGCGGCCGGTTGTTAAACATTGGCCATCACTTTGAAGAAGTATGCTGCATCATTGCGGAGGCGGTCTACTTTTAAAACTCCGCAAATAATCTATGTTGTGAATCCGGACAACCCCAAAATGTTCATGTAGTGAAACACGCAGTTTTGTTTACAGTCTAATATGCTGCCGCATGGAGTAAGTTAGCTTGATAATACTGTCCCTCAAGTGATACATCCTAGACAGAGTTACATTTAAAAGGCAGTTGTGAAACGCCATACGACAATACGGACCGAACGAGAGTCGCGCATTGCAGCAAACGACAGCGCAGCTGGCGATATCCACCGCGGCCGCCTCCAGCTCCGGAGCATCTGCTAGCGACAGCACCGGTGGTGCATTTTCGTCTGCAACTGTGCGCGGTCAGTTTATCATGCTGTGAACGGTCCCACAAGTCGTCAGACTTGCAGTACTTGCAAGGGAATGTAGTGTGCTATGCAACATGACGTCGGGGCGTGATGCAAGGCGTTCACCAAAAAATGAGAAGGGTTCAACGCTGCTGAACAGAGTAAAATGTAGCGGTAAGTTGTGTTTACATGTGCTTCTATGACCGCCCTCCCAACTCGCACCCGCACACGTTTCGTGGTATTTTAAAAATACTTCGCCTCGTTAATGAGATTTCATACTTTCGTGATCTGTTCTAGGATGTTCATGGTTGCTCTGTACCGAATAACGAGATCATAGGTGCGCCGTGAAATTGGAAAATTGCTTCAAAATTTTTCAGGTCCATGTATTCCTATGGGCGCTAAGCCTAGTTTTCACCCCCAACCGGCTCAACCTGGCAACAGAAGCGCCACCGCATCGCGCTTACGTCACAGATCGGTGTTGGTCTATATAACAGTTGCATCTTACCTGTACTCACTTATGGAGCTGAAATGTGGACTAATGAAACGGGTACTACTTCAGCTGAGGACAACGCAGAGAGCTACTGAACGAAAAATGGTAGGTGTAATATTGAGAAATAGGAAGTGTGCAGAAAGGGTCAGAGAAAATGACATTCTAGTGGAAATCGAGAAGAAATGGACATTGGCAGGGCATGTAAGGCGAAGAAAGGACAATTGATGGCCGCAAAGGGTAACAAATTGTATTCCAAGGGAAGAAAAGCATAGCAGCGGGAGGCAGAAAGTCAGGTGTGCAGAAAAGGTTAAGGAGTTCACAGGGGTCAGATGGATGCAACTAGCGCAGGACAGGGTTAGTTGGAGTATAATATGGGAGAGGCCTTTGCCCGGCAGCGGGTATAATCTGTCCGAGATTATTATGGCTTTAGAAATGGGGGGGAAAGCTCGTATTGCTGTCTTAGTGACAACTTCAAAATGCTATAAATCAACAGCTATGATAGGCAGAATGATCATTTCACCCTTGTTGCATTCTTAATTTTGGAGATACCAATGGCATGCAAATTCTATGCAGCAAAAGGTTTGCGAAAAGGTACACAACCTAATAAAGTGCAGAATGACTTGCTTTACATAATATTAGATTACATACTTGGAACCAGCATGCAAAAATATGTGCTCCCTAAACATTCCATTAATGTGACTTCATTACTCAAAAAGTTTTAAGACCATTTTCCCCGTTAAGGATTCTATGCATACGACAGTTATGCAATGGCAAAAAAAAAAATGTATATACATATATAGTGTGTATTAGCAACTATCGGCACATGCCATTCACATGCCATACCACCTCATGAAGCAGTACCAGATGTTATCTCGCAATGAAACGAGCTAATGTGCTTTTGCTGCTTTTTGCACATGCTAAAATAGGATACAATTTAGCAGACATGGTTCCACTCTCTACTAAACCTACTACCAGGATAAATAATGCAAAGGAAACACAGTAAAATCTCGTTAATTTTACCCTCTGTCAATTTGGAAATCTGGATAATTCAAACTAGGAGCATGGTCCTGGATGACGCCTATATAAGTGGAGTCAGATGCTCGTTCCAAACATGGATGGGCTTACACTGGTTAATTCGGATGGGGGTTCACATTAAAGCATGGCCCTGGAAGCCAGTGATCATCTAAAAAAGACATGCCGAACCTGAATTTCACAGAACAGTGGTGCCCGTGGATCTAATGCGGCATTCACACAGTGGGGGGGAGGATATGGGGCACTGTCGGCCGGCAGGACCCCTTTCGACACTCTAGCATTCATTCACACGGACAGTGGAGTACGAGGGATGTCACTGTTGCCAAAACACAGGTGTTCAGTGTGCGTCACGGACAACGCATCTAAGCCCCCTGCCTTGTTCCTTCTTTGCAGCCGGGTTCAGTGTGCCTTGTTGCAACTTGGTATTCAGGTAATGTGGATGGGGCAGAGAAGGGACGAGGAAGCCGGAGACGGGTTTACGGTGCAGCAGTGAGGAAATATTTTATAAAATATCACATCACTTCCACGTCAAAATAAGGGCATAGAGACAAGGTAGGCGTTAAAGCCACGACAGTAACTTACTACAGAACTCACACCCTCGCTCTTTCTTCCCTTATCCATAGGACCCTAGACGTGGAGTGCGGTTACTTCACAAATGAAATCAAATCAAAGTATTTTATCTCGCTCAATATTAAAACGAACGAGAAAGAACAAAAGGCTGGTAGTCGCAGCTTGAAAAACTCCTTGTGCCCATGTTTCACATGGCGACTGGGTTTGGGCATTTGCGGGGTAGTACAAATTTAGTTGTTTGTATACAAAAAGCAATAGTATATTAGAACAGAATAATTACATACCGCACATTTCAAGTACATTTTACGAATCATGCACGCACTGAATTTGGCAGGAAAGAAAATGATACATGAAAATTGCTGCAAAAACAAAAGTTGAGTGCGAAACAACAGACATAAAAATGCCAAGAAAAATGTTATGTCAGAGAGGTAAGGTATCACAGCTAATTATTTTGCATGTTTTTCTAAGCTCTTGCTATGTTCCGCCAGAATGTTTATTTTATTTCTTTATTTATAGGTACTGCGATCTGGTACAGATCATAGCAGGGTGGGAAAAACAAAGAAATACAAGCATATAAACGCACTCAAATTCATAAAATTTGCAGGCACTTTTCAAACATTAGTAAAGAACTTTGAGTTACAGTCTCACTATTAAGTTTATTCCATTCCGTAATTGTCCTCGGAAAGAAAGAATATTTAAAACAGTTATTTCGCGCGTTCACAGGGGTTATTGTTAGTGCATGCCTTTGTCTCGTATTATAACCTGAAGAGTAAGTAATATAATTGGAAGTGTTAATATTATATTGACCTTTTACGAGCTGGAAAAGAAACTTTAATCGGCAGATACGATTGCGCTCAGTCACAGAAGGTAATCCACTACGCTTCACAAGCTCGCTGACAGACGCACGGCCATATGAATTAAATACAAACCTAACGACCTTATGCTGTATGCGCTCAAGTTTATGAATGTTAGTTAAGGTGAAAGGGTCCCATATAATTACGGCATATTCTAACAGTGGACGGATGAGGGAGTTGTAAGCTAATAGGCGGACACTGGACGGAGATGACTTCAGTGAGCGCCTCAAGAAAAAAAGTTTGCGCAGTGAATTAGCTACAACCGCATCTATGTGTTTTGTCCATGAAAGGTTGTTAGTAATCCATAAGCCCAAATATTTATATTCTGTTACCTCCAATAATGATGTGTTGTTAGTACCGTACACAAAATGAAGAGGACTTTTCTTGTGTGTAATTCTCATTGTAATGTTCAGTCATTTCGGAAAATTGCACCACAACAATTGCATATAATTAGTGGTGTCGCAGAGTGGAAAGGATCAAACGTGGTTTTTTCACTGCATAAGCAGGCGTGTATCAAAGTAAACGGAACATTTTTAAGCATACAGTCAATGTTATCTAAAAGAGCAGTTTTGTACATGCGTAAAAGTCTCAAGATGTGTAAAGTCGCTGACATGGCGAAGGCAAGTTTATCAAAGTATGCATCAGTGTGCACGTGTGATAGAGTGTTAGCAATCATTTGCACAATGCTTTTTGTCACAAATATTCCGACTACAGTCGAACCCGGATAATGAAAATTTTGGTTATATCAAAGTCGGGGAATATCCCCTTGAAAGGGAAGTAAAGCAGATGAAAGCAGATGATATATGAAAGCTGTGTCATATATCGAACTCCAATTTCACCGGTCGTTCAATATATCGAACTCCGCACCACGCATTGGAAGGTGCGCCTTCCCCAAACACGACTGCATCACCCTCGGCCTTTTGCCACATAGTTTTCAAGCCACTTGCGGAATGAGAGAGAACTGTGCGGTGGCGGGTCTAGAGCAGTGCCGCACCCTTCCCCCAAAGGAGCGCGCATCTGCGGTGATCATTTGCCGCGCACCAGCACATGACGTTTGCAAGCCACGTGCGTGAAGTAACGAGAGGGAACCAATTTGGCAATGGCTGGTACGAAGCAGACGCAGCCAATGCAGCCGTTGTGTTCGGGAGAGGGGAAACAACGCGATAGAGCGAAGTGCGAGGGTGTGCCCATTCTTCTGCTGAGCTTTCTCTGTCTGCCCTTCCTCTCTCTTTCCCGGTCTTTGTTCGCAACAGCATGCACTACGTATACACCGAAAAGCCAGCTCAGCCCGTGGCAGACAGAACGTCGGATGCTTTCTGCAGTGTGTGTTGTGAACCCTCTGTGCGGGGCGGGTGACGTGCGATGCGCGCGTCTTGCGTTGTCGTGCGGCACAGCTTAAGCTATGGCATCTGTGGCCGTTAAACAACATTTTTTTGTGTGTGAGAGTCGTCCATCTTTTTTGCCATGCCGAACGTGCGGCGTAGCGTAAGCTATGGTGGCTGCGGACGTTAAAAAGCTGCATTTGTTTTTGTAAGAGTCGTACATCCTCGCATCCATGAATCAGTGAAAGCACGCAGCTATCACACTTTTCAATGATTTTGTGGCAGTGGGCTCTGCCCGCCCCAAACGCGGCGTGATAAATCAAACCACCGCAGGAGCTAACATGAAAAATATAGTCAGGAGATAAACACGCCATGACGTTATCGCTGCGCAGCATCTTAGCACGCTGCCAATAACCCCTTTAGGCAGCAATTAAATTTTCTGAAAGGAAAACAAATTTTTTTTTGTACCATGCATGATCAGTAGGCCAGACAGAATTCATCATCATCATCAGCCTGACTACACCCACTGCAGGGCGAAGGTCTCTCCCATATTTCTCCACTTAGCCCGGTTCTGTGCCAGCTGCATCCACTTGACCCCTGCGAACTTCTTAACCTCATCCGCCCACCTAACTTTCTGCCGTCCCCTGCTACGCTTTCCTTCCCTTTGGAATCCAGTTTGTTACCCTAAGCGGCCATCGGTTATCCTGTCTTCGCACTACATGTCCTGCCCATGCCCATTTCTTCTTCTTAATTTCCACCAGAACGTCGGTAACGAGTTATTTCTCTGACCCACTCTGCACGCTTCCTATCTCTTAATGTTACCCCTACCAAGATACTTTGTTGGGCGAGTTGGTACTTATTCATTATTGATATAAACAGCGCGAACACGAAAACAAGGGACAAGAAACAAGAAAGCCACAGTACATGCGCTGTACTGTGGCATTCTTGTTTCTTGTCCCTTGTTTTCGTGTTCGCGCTGTTTATATCAATAATGAAT
This sequence comes from Amblyomma maculatum, assembly GCF_055883805.1. Lineage (NCBI taxonomy): Eukaryota > Metazoa > Arthropoda > Arachnida > Ixodida > Ixodidae > Amblyomma > Amblyomma maculatum. The sequence continues at coordinate 272,658,059 of NC_139344.1, read as the reverse complement.
AAGTACCCCTACCATTTTTCGTTCCATAGCCCTCTGGGTTGTCCTCAACTTAAGTAGAACTCTCTTGGTTAGCCTCCACGTTTCAGCACCATAGGTGAGTACAGGTAAGATGAAACTGTTGTATACTTTCCTCTTGAGCGATACCGGTAAGCTGCTAGTCATAATCTGAGAGTGCTTGACAAATGCGCTCCATCCCAATCTTATTCTTCGTTATTTCCTTTTCATGGTCTGGATCTGCGGTTACTACCTGTCCTAAGTAGACATATTCGCCTACTACTTCCAGTACTTCGCTACCTATTGTAAAATGCTGTTCCTTCCCGAGGCTGTTGAACATTACCTTAGCCTTCTGCATATTGATTTTCAAGCCTACTTTTCTACTTTTCCTGTCTAGGTCATCAATCATTATTTGCAGTTCATCCCCTGAGTTGCTAAGCAAGGCAATGTCATCAGCAAATCGCAAATTACCGAGGTATTCTCCATCTACCCTTATCCCTAACTGCTCCCATTCCAAGTCTCTGAATACTTCCTCTAAGCAAGCTGTGAATAGTACTGGGGAGATTGTGTCTCCTTGCCTAACACCTCTCTTTATGGGAATTTTGTTACAATCTTTATGCAGAACTATGGTTGCTGTGCAGCCAGTATATATATCTTCCAGGACTTTTACGTACGGCTCGTCTACCCCCCGATTTCGCAATGCCTGCATCACCGCCGAGGTTTCAATTGAGTCAAATGCTTTTTCGTAATCAATGAATGCTATGTATAAGGGCTGGTTATATTCCGAGCATTTTTCTATCACCTGATTGATGGTATGGATATGATCGATAGTAGAGTACCGTTTCCGAAAACCTGCTTGATCCTTTGCTTGATTGCAGTCTAAGGTTGTCCTGATTCTATTAACGATTACCTTAGTAAATACCTTGTACGTAACGGACAGTAAGCTGATTGGTCTGTAATTTTTAAGGTCCTTAGAGTCTCCTTTCTTATGAATGAGGATAATGTTTGCATTCTTCCATGGTTCCGGTACCGTCGATGACACCAGGCACTGCGTATAAAGGGTGGCCAGTTTTTCTAGCTAGATATCCCCCCCCCCCCCGTCCTTTAACAAATCTGTAGTTATCTGATCCTCTCCAGCTGATTTCCCCCTTTTCATAGTTTCTAATGCTTTCTTGACCTTGTCCTTCGTCACTGGTGGAGCATCTGACTGTTTTTCCCTACCGCCAATCTCGTTACGGTCCTGACTACTTTGGCTACTGTAGAGATTTGTATAGAACTCCTCGGCTACTTAGACTATCTTGTCCATATTCATGATGACATTGCCCGCCTTGTCCCTTATCGCATACATCTGATTTTTGCCTATGCCCAGTTTCTTCTTTACCGTTTTTCCCCATTCTTTACAGCATGCTCAATTGTCTCCATGTTATACTTCCTTATATCGGCCACCTTGCGCTTATTGATTAGCTTTAATATTTCGGCCAATTCGATCTGGTCTGTTGGCTTGGAAGCTTTCATACTCTGGCGTTTCTTAATCAAATCTTTCGTCTCCTTAGACAGCTTACCGGTATCCTCTCTAACTATCCTACCGCCTACTTCTACTGCACCCTCAGCAATGATATCCCTGAAATTATTGTCAATTGCTTGTAGGGTAATGTCGCCATCCTCGGTTAGAGCTGAATACCTATTCTGTAGAGAGATCCTGAACTCTTCTGCCCTCCCCCTCACCGCTAATTCGTTGATGGGTTTCTTTCTTACTAATCTGTTACGTTCCTTCTTCAGATTTAGGCTAATTCGGCATCTCACCATTCTGTGGTCACTGCATCGCACTTTCCAGATTACCTCTACATCTTGCACAATGGCGGGGGTTGAACACATTATGAAGTCAATTTCATTTTTAGTCTCCCCGTTAGGACTTTTCCATGTCCATTTCCGGTTCTTCCATTTGCTGAAGAAGGCATTCATGATTCTTAAGTTATTGCGCTCTGCAAACTCAACTAGTAGCTCTCCCCTGCTATTCCTAGAACCAATGCCATAGTCACCTACTGCCTGGTCTCCTGCCTGCTTTTTCCCTACCTTGGCATTGAAGTCGCCCATTAGTACAGTATACTGCGTCTTTACCTTCGCGTTGCCGACTCTACATCTTCGTAGAAGCTTTCAACTGCTTTGTCATCATAACTACATGGAGGTGCATAGGCCTGTACAACCTTCAGTTTATACCGCTTATTAAGCCTAATTACGATGCCTGTCACCCTCTCATTAATACTATAGAATTCATCTATATTGCCCGCTATATACTTATTGACAAGGAAACCTACTCCTAGTTCTCGCCTCTCCGGCAAACCTCGATAACACAGTACATGCCCATCCTTAAGTACAGTATATGCCTCATTCGGCCACCTAACCTCACTAAGCCCTATGACATCCCATTTCATACCCTCTAGTTCCTCTAACAGCACTGCTAAACTAGCTTCACTAGCTAGGGTTCTAGCGTTAAACGTTGCCAGGGTCAGTTTCCAATGGCGGCCTGTCCAGCGGAGCCAGGAATTCTTAGCACCCCCTGCTGCGTCACAGGTCTGACCGCCGCCGGGGTTTTATGGAGCTTATCATGAGAGGTTGCGGCCAATTACTGCACCAGGGTGGCCAACTCCTGTTCTGGTGAGGGAGTGCGTTGCCGAAGGTGTTCACCCGGCATCAGGTCGCACCTCAAAGCTTGTGCCGCTATTTCCTCCCATTGGGGCACGTCATTGGTTCCTCTCTGGAACCAGTGTCAAGTTGCCGCCAGCACCAGTCTTCTCTTGGCATCGCCACTCGAACCAGTGTTCGCGGGAGCCCAGATGTTGAAACGAAGACAGTCTTCGTTTCCCACCACTCCTGTGCCTGGGACCCACTGGGCGCACGGAGGGCTTGGCTTCATGGCATCGACAACCACGCATTCGTCGGACACGTTGAGAGGCACAGGATTAGAGAAGCGTCACTCGCCCATTGTGCTTAGGGCGTATGGCATGCCCAGCCACCGCGAGAGATTTACTCCGCCCACAGAGGTGTTGACAACGACAGCGTCGAGACCGAGGTTAGGAATAGCTTGACAATGAGGCTCTGGCCCTTTCGGCTTCGTCCTTCTCGATGTAGCAGTTTCTGCCGATGTAGCACGTCCTTCCGAGGTACCCCTTTCTGTCGAGGCCCCATAATGCCTGCCGACGTGGCCATTCCTGCCGAGGTAGCACTTCCTGCCGAGGTACAAATTGCTACAGATGTAGCCGTTCCTGCCGAGGTATCACTTCCGGTCGAGGTACCAATTACAGCTGAGGTAGCCGTTCCTGCCGAGGTAGCGCTCCCTGCCGAAGCAGAAGGCGGCGAGGTGGTCGTGCTTGCGGGTCCCTTCCAGAGCATGGAGCCGACCATGAGAGACACAATGAGGAGGACCACTCCAGCGACTATCAGGGCTGGTACGAGGACATTGGTTGGGCTTCTTTCTTCGGTAGCGGGAAGAGTGGAGTCTTCGTCAGGCACCGCTCGCCCTGGGTCTCGCTGTTTAGCGTCAGTAGGGGGAGGTGACTCCGAGCTTTCAGAAGATTCGACTTCCTCTCTGCCAGCCTGCGCTTTCTGGGAATCTGCCAAGCCGACGCCCTCTGTGCTGCCCGTAGGATTCGGTGTTTCGGCAGTGGTGTCTGGTTCCGGGGCGGGGTCCATGGCGGCGGGTGCTTCGTTCGTCGCTAGGGCAAGCTTGCTCACTGCGATCTCTTGATCGGAACACGTGCCGATAGGGTGCGATAGAATTCAAGATTATACAAAAATGTTTATATGTTATTCGTGTCCACTAATGTGGACATGGTGCCTCAAAGCTGATACATGAATGAAAACATTGCAACATTTTCTGCATTTTCTAACTAATCGTTAAGCATGAATAAATTTTTTCCTCTGAGGCACCTTGATGCCTTCAAGATTGAGACACCTGCACGCAATCAACGTATTACGTACTGCTCTTGCACAAAATAACGAAGTGCCGTGGACAGAATGTGCCACTTTAGCAATTTCGACATTAAGACGCCATGTCCACATTTGTGGACGCGAAACTCGGAAAGTCCGCTGAAACACTTTTTCTATGTATAAGATGATGAAATCTGGCATGCAACATCTACATTCCTTTATTGACATATTCATTACAGTAAATAGTATTATTAGGCATTGGTTTAGTAAGAGGCATGCAAAAATAAGAGCTACTGATTCATCCCGCCGTAATACGCTGCGACGTTCATCTTTACTTGCTGTTTGCAAACACATTTCGCTTTAGAAACAAGAGATGACGCCATGTACTCGACAGGGCGGGTCTAAATGTTACGGGTGCCCAATTCAAAGGCAAAAATTAGGACTCCATGCAAAGATATAACGAAATAGCGCCTGAAGGGGATAAATCAGCTGTGGATGCGGCCACTGACTAATGCTTTTTTTTTTTAATTCTCGGTGGCAAAAATGGAGGGTGGGTTCATTATGCAAGTGGGTCGATTACGCGACAAATACAATATCATTTTTCATGATTGCAAACGGTGTCTCAAGCCAATTTCTATACATCAAATTATCGATATATCAAACTATTTCGTGATCCCCTTCGAGTTCGATATATCCGGTTTTGACTGTATTCTATTTAGCTATCGCATCCCAGATGTGAAGGCAGTACTTGTTTTTTGATGAGGGTAGCAGAGTGGGCAAGTTTGTTGTTCATGATTAGGGTCGTTCGTTTTCGGGTAAAACTCTATTTTTCCTGGTTTCTGGAACAACTGTGCCCACGGAACTTGTTGAACGCTCGTATGAAAGCACCAAAGCAGAAGCTATTTGAGCGACACTTTCTGATAAAGAGGTTCTTTATGCGAAGGAAGTCTTAACCACAGCCCGATTTGTTGTTGTTGTGGCTGTAGGAAGAAGGAAAAGAAAATGCACGGGCCTGGTACTAGCTCTGTAGCTGGGCCACCTCCGCTGCCTCGTACAGACAGAAGAAAAAATAGAGAAGAAAAGGAAGAGGGAAAGAAAGATGAGCGCCGCAACAACAGCCGTTGTCCACCACCTTAAATGAGAGATGCACTCGAACCACAAGACGCTTGAAAGCAGAAAACGTCTGATGGCAAGCTTCGATCACCTAGTAAACGTCAAGCTACAGCAGGCTGTCAATGAGTTTTCCACGATGATCGGTAAAAGCCATCGATCAAAAGGTGTTTTGTCTATGTTGCCTAAGAGCAGTGCAACATTTGTAAAAACTTGAAGAGTTTTGCGTAAAAACCTCCACAAAATGGGGCTGCACTCTGCCACCGAACGTCTCAGACAAAGAAGAAAACCAGTTGACAATGTGAAATGGGTGCCTTACTCGATCCATTCCAGAATAATGGCAGCGTTTGGGCGAGTTGGTTAGACATGGTAAACCTGGAAAGCGCATAAAAAACACACACGGAGACAGACACACACGTGTGTCTGACGGACAACAGCAAGAGACAGACACACGTGTGTGTCTGTCTCCGTGTGTGTTTTTTATGCGCTTTCCAGGTTTACCATTCCAGAAGCGGCTGCTGAGTCAGTCTGATGACTACCGACCTCTATTTCCATGACGAGCAATGTGGCTCACTTCGCGGGGAGTTTAACCAGTACTTACTGGAAGCAAGCCCCACAAATGAAATTGTTGACCTGATGGACTATTGAAAAGACGCAACTGTGCGCTACCTCAGGCTAGCAAGTGCAGCGTGGGCATTGTTGTGTCTAGCTAATGGCAGCTGTGATGTTGAGTGAACATTCTCTCAGCTAAGATACCTCTAGAGGCCAGGCAGGTCTCGGATGGAATGTTGCGTATGTAGATGATTGTCTGTTAATAAGGGCGTGTAAAACGTCGATGACCAGCTCACGTGAATAAAGTATTTCTTGTCCAGAAACTGACCGTTGTACATCACTGAGAGTATTAATTACGACATAAAACCCCGAATTATGAAATACTTTCTTGAAAGCAACCCAAAACATAACCCTAATCTTTACCCAAGGTTAGGAAAAATTGAAGATATTATTAATTTGTAAATTTAACCCGATAAAACCCAAATTTCGGAGTGTTTCCATGAAAAACCCTATTTCTCTCCTATTATCAAGTCGAAAAATAACGCCCAATTTTTACCCCCCGCATTTGAAAAAAAAAAAACAAAAAAAAAAACGAATAATCCTCTTTATGATGAAGAGTGTAGCGCTCGAAAGACAAGGACAAGAATTGTGTTGTCCTTGCCTTTTGAGGGCTAATGTCTTAAACATTCCTTTTAAACTCTGTTTCTTTTTCTGTTCATAGCAAAGCTTGCAGTTCCTACATTTATGCTCTTTTTTGCAGCTTCTGGAGCATGCATTCTGTAGAGGTCAGTGGAGGAAGTGCAAGTTTGCATGGCATTATTAAGACTGAGAAGCTATTGAACGAATTCCTTAAAAGCTAGGTGGTCAAATCCAGCCTTTCTTCTCAGCTTAAGGATTGCTCGGTGCAACCAATGTAGTGAAAGAACAGGGGCTTCTGCCACCGAATGATTCTGACCAGAATGTTGTAATAGCTAATCATTTATCAGATTTATTAACTGCTAGCATTATTTTTAACTCCCAGCATTATGATCAAGAATCGAGAAACGCTTCGGCACAGATATCTTTAGCTCGGCGACTCATACAAAGGCATGGATCATGGCACAATACCAGACAAACTAACCTTGTATTAGGGTTAAGGTCTAGTCAATTTTCACAATATGAATTTGATAAACTGATACTAATTATATGCTGTGAATGCAAAAGCATTCACCTTAAAAACTTTTGACCTAAAGACTTTATTACTGAAGGCCTTTATCATTAATTAATGACCCACACTATTACTTAACAAGGTTCTATATCATTCTAACAGATTTCACCCTGAAAGCCTTTATGATCGTCACTAATTACCCTTATCATTATTTAATGTCTTTATTATTCCATTAATGCCCATTATAATTAACTCTTGTGTATGATTACCCACTGCGTACCTAACGACTACTGGCGGCGTCGCCAGATTCCTGCATGGCGCCTGGCTTCACTGCCGATGATTATTATAATGCTTCCACATTAAAAATTGCTAACTCTAGGCAGGACACATTCCAGCAAGTTCAGCACTTCAACCTGCTAGTAAAAAGCTGTGGAGGCCTCATGCAAACCACACCAACCTTCACTGGTGTGGTCATGCGCTTGTCCCAAAGCCGGACCACACCATAACGATTGGTGCCGCTCAGCACAGTCACATTGTGATCCGTGGCAAGGCAGTAAACAGCGGAGTCGTGGGGGTCTTCCCAAGCCGAAACACTGCAACATTACAGAGGTGTTTGTATTAGCAAACATATGCAGCCAGGAAAATTTGTGTTGCTGCTTCAGAAAAAAAAAAAAAAAAACCCACAATGAAGTGCTTTAAAACCCTGGCACCTTGAGTGCAGCAAAGTGCTCTAAACATCATCAGTACTTTCAGTATATCTCTGTCATTATGGAATAGCACCGAAGCAACAACACACCTTTCGATATTATGCAACTGTAAAATTGGATGTCATGCATGAGTGCTCATGACCGCCAGCCTTTCACAATGTTAGATACAAAGTTGACAAAGATTCTATTCTAGCCTGCAACTACAAGGTTAGTGAACTAGTCCATTTAAGTACCTTGGTGAACCTGACATGTAGTTCACATGCAGCTATGCTGGTGCCCAAATTTCAGCCTGAACAGAGTAAAATGTAAAATCACCATCTGGTTGGGCACCGCAAGTCCCAAAGACGGACGAATGTGTCGTATCCACAGGACAGCAGCTCTACTGGTGTCTCAGGGTAGACATGCAGCACACCAGCACCGTTGCGATAACTTGTCCCCAGGCTGGTAATTAGAGCTCCCCTATACAACACACAGAAAACATAAATAGAAGTGAGCTTGTATTCACAAACAGCTGCGCTACTTTCAGCAACAACTCTGAACTGTGGTCCTCCCAGAGAGCCGTAAGTGAGTTGATGAAAGTAAAAGGGCACCTGAAAGGGGTGAGAAGTGGCCGTTCTTAATCAAAAAATACCATACAACATAAAATTACCTGCACAAAGTTTACCATATGTCACCACCGGCAGCAATTAATATGTTCAGTGTACTTCATGAAAGATGCATGAGAGAGAGAGAGAGAGCGTAAGCATAGCAAGTGTCATGCTTATGCATTATACCTTCCATTTATCAAGGTTGTAAATATGCATTTGATTCAGTGCATTCAGGTCCTTCTAATCACAATGTTTTAGCAAAAGCAAGCCACCATGGAATGAAAATTGTTTTGTAAATACAATAAGGTCCATTCTAGGCTTATTCAGACTGCCTAAATTTTTTAACTCTGGAGCATTTTGAAACAGGTGGGTATAAGTTAAAGGAGAAGAGGGGGGAGGGGGGGGGGGGGGGGGGGGGAGGCTGGTATAAAGAGTGGTCACCCCACTTTCAAAAAGCAATTGCACATATAGCAAAATCTTGCTGAACCCCATTATTTTTAAATGAATAACGGCCCAAGAAATACCTTGTTAGCAAATGTCAGTGGGATGCGAGCAACACTTATGTACTGAAACTGCCGTCTTTTATACATTTATCTCCCTTTGTGAGCCAAGATGAGTTTTTCAAGTGAGCTCGACATAAGGAAAGACATTAGAGCGCATGCAGCGTCAATTTCTGACAAAGCTCGTACACAGAATTTTCCATACTACACTGAATGGTTCTGTCTCTTGACCAGACAATACTGAAACAGACCAATAAGAAAGATAAAAAAACTTGCGTGCTCAAGTCAAAAGCCTGTAGCGGTGCGACCCCATTACAGCCTGCTGAACCAGTGAGCAGAATCCCATTCGACTCCAGCAATGCCACTGACCACACACGATCGTCGATGGGGATAGTGTAACGCAGAGTTGATGATGAATCTGCATTCAGCCTCCACACCTGCACATGGGCAGCATAAACAAACTGTGTCAAGAGCTGAGCCTCTGTGAAATGCATTTGCATGCCACTCAACATAACTTCCAGATCCGAACCATCCAATTAAGACAGTGGTAACAAACGGCTTCATAAGAAATGCTAATCACTATAATGTACTAATTACGCATCTGCAGAAGTATTTAAATGTGCAGGTAAAATGGAGAACTACAATTCAAATCGACGGTTGCTGACTTTTGTGACCAGTGGTCACAGCCACAAAAAGTTAGTTTCAATTGTACGTGCCTTTTGTTCAAATGAAGCAGGTTTCTCAACATGGCAGTGCAGCAACATAGTGGCGGCACAGTCAACTCCAAAAGTAGTAGACAAACGAGCCATTCATAAAATTTAAAGTGCAAATATGATGACACCACATGCAATGGTCAAGTTTGAACACACAAGTTTAGCATTCCTCTTGCAATTATCATGGGAACCAAGCAACGTGTAGAAGCAGAGACTAACTAGAAGAAAGGTCTGTGACAACAGCAAATATTCTTGGCAATGTAAGCTGGCTGCAAAGCCCTCAAACTTTTACCTCAGGCAAAACTAAAAAATTGACTCATAATTCAACTACTATTAGCAAACCATAAGTAATTAGGCATGTCAAGTCATAATCACAGCTTCTCATCAAATATACACAGGCCATTGATTCTGTTTCTGATGTATGCAGTGAGATTCATTCTGTTCTGCCAATGTTCGAATTTTTCGGGGCCAGATGAATCATTATAACCCATTTGAAGGGGCACTGAAAAAGGACCTGGAAAGGTAAGAAAAGTTGTCGATACTGATAGACCTTTAAAGGGCCACTGACCACCCTCTGGTCAAAAATATTTTGTTCCCAGTGACTGTGAGGCTTCGCCCTCATAACGTAAGGTCAAAAAAATGTTTTTGAAAAGATCAACTAATAATGGAGTTACAGCCACCGCAATCACCCGATTCTGTCGTGTTTCTCTCCTCCCGTTTCCTCGAAGAGGTTTTTCACTCTTCTGCCCGGTCGTCTAGCCTCCGCAAGCCAAATTCCCCTTCCTCCTCTGCGTTTGGTGGAAGGTGGGGTGTGGCACTCTGCGTGCGCGAGAATGAAACGGGTGAGGGAGCGCGCGCCGCTACATTCATTGCATCATTCAGTCTAGCCGTGGCAAAGAAAAGCGCGCAGCGAGCAGCGCACACAATTAGTCGTGTACGCCCACCCTTCACCTGTCAGTGAGACAGACCAATGGATGTCATTGTGTTCTGACGTCAGCCGAGCGGCTCGTAGAGAATGGGGAAGCTGGTTTCTTGAAGGGGAGGATGAGAGAGCTTTGATTTGTATTTTTGCTGTTTTGCGGTACGCGTATCGCTGTAGCATTTTCCACCTGGTACCTGATCGAAGCATTGGGCTCCTTTGCTTAAAAAGTCATACCCTGGACAGTGAGTGGCCCTTTAAGCATAACATACTACGACCGATTCATCTAGATAGTTTTTGTTCTTTACATTGTTACGCTTGTGCTCTCAAAAGCAATCATTTAAACATCAATTGGTTTGCCCTACATACTGTTACCACAAGACAGGAATCTGGTACACCAAACCTCTATTGCATTCAAAAATAAAGTTGCTGGAAGTTAGCACTGTGCGTGTCCCCTCTTTCTCTGCCGTTGCTGTGTGTAGTGCTACAATGTTTACAGGTCAAAACAAAAAATTGTAAGTTTACACATTATCAAATACTGATAGATATTGAACTTCCTATCACCTCCCAGCAAACATTTTCGATCTAGCAGCAGAACTAAAAGCGACAGAAAATTGCTTCCACATTTTCCCTCTCAACTTACACACAAGGCCAAGTGAGAAAAACAAAGATTACGGACATTTACTGGGCTCTGCCCACATAAGCATCACCAATCAACCCGGCTTGGTTTACATTTGTTTTTTTTTTCACTGCTTTAAATGCAGACAGCAGAGTAGAGAGCGGAAATGGTCAGGCACCAAGTATCCAGCCAGACCAGGTGGGCACCCGCCTTCTTCGCTGAGGCGCTGGCAAACCAATGAAAGCACCCTGCTGCAGCTCACACCGCCTACGCACAACTATGCAATGCACAGGAATTCGAGTGAATGCCTGGCACTATGGGTTGCCGTAAGTCGCAGAAGTGAGAAATTTTAAAATATAACAAATCATCAGCTCGCTTTTGAGGACTTGTACGTGGCATGCATACTCAGTAGTATTTCCTCTATATAATGCATATATTTGACGGCCACTTTCTGAACCTCACTTTCAAAATGCTTTCAAGACTCATTACATGGCCCAAAGCACGAAGTAAGATAAGAGAGGAGCGCAGACTCTGGCACGCTGCAATGCATTCGACATAGGCCGATTTTGCTTACAACACTGACCCTGCGTCTGGCGCTCAGCTTTGCCGTGCACTCGCCCTCCACTCCCCTTTCCTCGCTGCCGCGGCTTTGGTCACGCTTTCTTCTTCTCCCTATCCTCCTTGCAGAAAGAGACAAATTGGTGCGCCATCTCTCGACAGTGCCGCGAAACGAAATGCCCTTGCGCTCGATCCAGGCGACCGTGCGAGCGCCGCAAACAATGGGTGGAGAGCAGATGGAGTGGTAGCTTTGTGCATCGTCTGCTAGCCGCAAAATGCACAAGTGGAGTCGTGGTCGTTGTGTGTACGCCAAACAATTTTTTTTATGACAAAAGTTTCAGATCCCCGCCGGGGTGGCGCAGTGGTTACGGCGCTCGACTACTGTTCCCAAGGATGCGGGATCGAATCCCGGCCTCGGCGGCCGCTTTTCGATGAAGGCGAAAAGCAAGGCGCCCGTGTGCTGTGCGATGTCAGTGCACGTTAAAGAACCCCAGGTGGTCGAAATTTCCGGAGTCCTCCACTACGGCGTCTCTCATAGCCTGAGTCGCTTTGGGACGTTAAACCCCACAAACCAAACCAAAAGTTTCAGATTAAGCTCCGCCCGTGACATTTTTTGTACCGGTTGCATGCGTCCATAAGAATGAATCGATAGGGACATGCAGACGACGAACCACGCAACGAGTTATATGTTTTTTGTCGTTGGCTGTGAATTATGGTATCGCAAAGGAAAAGAAAAACCAGGCAGTTTTTTGTAATCATAATACCGTACATAACACTCACAGATGGCTCTACATAGAGTGCAAGAGAAAAGACAAGAGCCGTGAAACGTATTGTCTGCTGGGAACCTGCGCATATATGAAGGAGCCAGGTGCGGCAAGTAAGCTGTATGAAGCTAACAAAAAATGCGATTGTGAGGGTTATATACTAGCAGTGACGCAGGCAAGGGACGACACGCCAGTGCAGTTCGACTATGCAAATGATGAACACATTTGCCAGAGATATATGCAAGCGACATGAAGCAGATGACAGACGCAGCGGCACCACTGAATCACCAGAGCAGAGGAGGAACACTTCACTAGCACCAGTGGTAAATCCGAGTGCTATCTATCGGAATCGCCACAAAGCTTTCTTCGGTGTAAAAAAATGTCACTCTTCCTAACAGCGGAGTCGGCGCTCCTGTATCTTGCTCAATGGCCCAAAGGCAAAATTGGTGGTCTGTACATTTTTGGCAAAGGCCTGTAGATTAACACCCAACATTACTCTAGGCTCTTCTTGGTATCGCCAGAGTCCTTTGTTCAGATGTACATCATAATGAGCCCCATATTTAAAAATAATAAACGGCATAAACTGTTTATTTTTTGTCCTTTTCCATCCTGGCCAGACGGGTTTCTGTCACTTTTGACTTTGAGCCCCTTATGTCCTTACCCAGTCTGCCCAATAATTTACCAAGAACCACACTTCTGGCAGTGTTGATGCCATAGGTAAAAAAAAAGGCAGAGCTGATGAACTATGGTTAGGCTACACACAAGATGAACACACTCAAAAGTAGAAGGTTGGACAACTGCCATAACTTCTTTCGCAGAGCATCACACAAAACATGAGGTGTTTGCTCAGATCCCAATGGTGGCAAGTGCTTTTCTTTCTAATCAATTACATTTCAGGTACAAAATAACTACTAATTTTTCATTTATCAACACAAAAAAAAAAAAAAAAAAAAACAAGATAAAGAAAGAATGTTGCTATTCTTTGCCGAGTTTTGGTTCAACTGTGAGAAGACAAAGTACATTTTGGCACACCTTCCCTACCAAAACAAAAAAAATTAAAAGTGGATGACCAGCTCAACATTCCCAAACTCTGAAACCAGATTAAACTTCTGTATTTTGAGAAGCAAAAAACCTAATGTACCTTTACAGTAGTATCTTGGGATCCAGTCACTACAATCGTATTGCTATAGTCCACACTATTGATAGCCTTGTCGGCGCAGTCCAAACGATTATGTACAAGCGATCCTTGAGCTGCATTCCAGATGAACAAAGATCCATCACTGAAAGAAATGCAAAAATGAAAAAAGACACCTTCCTTCAGTCATGGAAGCACACATTGCTAATGAAATCAGAGACTTAGCAACATGGTACAAGGTCTGCAAATGAGAGAAGCTGCTGGACCAGCACGGCACAGACTTTACTTACTTCCCTCCGCTGACTACCAGCCCATCTTTGCAAACAAAATGGCCAATGTCATCTGCGTGACCCTGAAGCTTCACCAATGCACTCTGTCCAAAGCCTCCGTCTTCCGTTCGTCTATATTTGAGAATAACAGCTCCTTTGCTGTACCACAGCACATCACGTTCCAGTTGGAGCCACGGAATGTAACTACAAGAAAAGCAAGGACACCAACGACTACAATTTATTTCACAAGACATGACAGCCTAGTAACAGTGATGTGACAAAGAACAATTAAATAAATTGACCTGATCTGTGGCATGCCAGATATATAATGTTCCGAAGCAGTGCGGTAGATTAACATTTCGACCACATAGGAATTTCTAACATGTTTTCTATCACATAGCATACAAACTTTTTCATTTTGCCCCAACTGAAATCACCACCACTGCCTGGGCTCGATCCAATGGGCTCATGATCGGGAGAACAATGGTTACACTGCAGCAAATGACTGGAATCTTATCATCAATGTGCTGAAATACATACGCAAACAGATTTGAATGATGTTTGTAGAATTTTACTGCAGTTTCCATCAAATTTTACCATTCACAGGCGTATCTTTTCCAAGTGGGTCAGGGGAACCATTCAAAACATCTTTCCATAAGACATGGTCACATATGCTGACAGCGAACTTTTCCCATTCTTCTCTACAATTATTCCCGAAAATAGAAAAGCGGAAAGTATTATTCTCACCACATTTTGCCGAAGTCCTTATGAAAGAACATGAATTGATAGTATAGAAATGAATTTAAATTAAAATAAAGCTTAGTTTAGTTTAGTTTAGTGGGGTTTAATGGCACATAGGCTACTAAGGCCATTATGTGCCAAGCGTGAGGTTTAGTCTGTTATGCGTGCGATGGGTCTAAAAGTTGGTTAAAAAATCTATAACTCATTTAAAAACTTGGCTTCTTTAAGGAATGAAACAATACATGATGTATTTACAAGTGAGTCATCTCCTAGAAGTAGGCAAGGATGAAAAGGAATGTGTTCATTGAAAAATTGTGGGAAGTGTTTCTTTCTCATCTTGTCCAGTTTTTTGTATGAGCATAAAATGTGTATTATTGTCATCTCTTTTCCACATAGTCCACATGTCGGTCTTTTCTATTTTGCGAGAATAAAGCTGTGTGTAAGGTATGTGTGTCCGATGTGCAGGCGACATACGATGACTCTGACTGCCAGTTTTCTTTCAATTTGTAGTGCAGCGAACTTTAAGCTGTCCTTGTAGAGAATGCATACTTTCTTAAGAAGAACGGAAATCTGAGCTAGTTGGTGCATTGCAAGATCAAAAAAACAGCGCGGCTACATGGGACAAACAGAAAGGAGAATAACGGACAAGCGCTTGTCCGTTATTCTCCTTTCTGTTTGTCCCATGTAGCCGCGCTGTTTTTTTGATCTTGCAATACTTTCTTAATTGTTTCGTGTTGTGCTTGTGCAGCGCACTCATCTGCTTTAGCCTTTAGATTGCTTACGACATAGTTGAAAAGATCTGCTGGTCTGTTCGATGCCACAAATGAAGGAAAACATCTACTGGCCAGGTTGATATTAGCCAATCAAAGCATGGGAAAAAATGGAACTGTAAATCAATTCTTTCTCATGAGAGGGCCAGCTGCATTTTTTTCTGCCAAGTTTCACAGAGATGACTTGAGATACCGATATGCTCCTGGTGAAGGAAAAATGTTTATCGCGAGCTGCTACCAACACGCAGAAGGTATGAAACATGCATCCCGCTGCCTATCAAGAAGAGGAGAAAGCATTTGGGTCTCTATATTGCTTTTTTTTTTTTTGCACGAGGTGATGCAACTCAGGTTTGTTTTTTTAGGTTTACAGAAATGGCAGGACATGTAGACACACCTGTGGCTGTAGAATGCTTATCATGAGCTTGCAACCAACCATAGCACCAACATACAAAATCTGGGTTCCCACTGCCTGGGAAGGAGCCATAACATTTGGCTCTGTAAATCATTTTTGTTTTTTTTACAAGGAACAACACGACTACAACTTTTTTTTGTTGAAGTTACGCAGGAATGAGACTAGTGGAAACACGCTTTTGTGAGTAAAAAACTGCTTACCACGAGTATACGACCAATATGTAAAAGGTGAGAAGAATAGCTCCCACTGCCCGTGAGAGGGTTAAGATAGTTATAGATCCAGCCTTGTATGCTTCAGATCAGGAAACACACAAAATCAAGAATATTTGCTAAATCTACACTGATCACTGCTCTAGAACAATACATATAATGTGTATGATGCCCTCAGAATGCGTAAACAAAATAAGTGTGAAATTCTGCTATAAAATATGGTCACTATTCTGTTCAGCCTGTGCTAAGAGCACTGCTCTGCAAGAGACAATTAAAAATTATTAATTTCCTGAAGTCGGCAAATTTGCAGACAGGTTTATAAGCAGCATTAAGAGGTCTTTTTGTAACTACCTTTCCTGTTTCTGTCATCCTGCGATCAACATGTAGCGATGACCTCACTTTGCTGCCGAAGAATACAACTTCATACACTCAGCTTAGCCTATTAGTGAAGTTTCACTGTAATATCAGTTGTCAACTGCTCGCCAAAATTTCAACCTTGCTCGGTTTAAAGCTAAGTGAAACAATGGTAATAGCGCAAAATTTGAGGGACCAGAAGAAGGGAGGGTCAAACGAGTGCCTAATGTTTTTCTTTTTCGTCCTTGGTTCTTATTCACTGTTAACTGTTGTTTCAATATGCACTACCAACCTACCCACTACGTTATGTTGATGCGGTTCAAAGCTACTGATGGAGCTGCACACCCCAAGATTTGGAGCCAGTTCAATGAACGATTCCAGCACTGCCCGAAAAAAAAGCTCACATTTCTCTGAAATTGACAGCAGAGTGCTAAACCGCAAAATGCAATCTAGGTACAGGTGCATCAAGAGAACCTGTAGCTAAGGCAGCTTTCAGCATGGTCCAGGGTGAGCTCTATGCTAACCAGCATCCAGCAGCTGCATCGGCGTAAATAGCTTACATTGTGTAGTGCTGGAGGAGTACCCTCTCCCTGTAACGGCCAGTTTGCCACAGGATCGACTGCCAACATTTCTCTGCTGGCTGAAGCACATGCCGAGACCTGGAAGTAATTTGAATAATTTATTATTATTTTGGCGACAAATAAGCGTGAAAAAAACAAAAAAAAAAAAAAAAGAAACAGACGGTTTAACTCCGTTAATCATGAAATATCGTGCAGCAGCAGGGTGTTTTGACAGGGTTGCGTTTGCTGTGTCTTAATTATTAAACGTTATTTTGCTGTATTAATCAGGCGGCCATGCTTCCAGACCACACATTGCATATGTGCTGCAGCACTAAAAGTTCCGAAACTGCAGAATGTGCAGCGGAGAAATGAGAAAGCCTTAGCGTTGCTGCTGCACATAGTACATCGCGCACCCCTAGTTGAACACAACCAGCGTTCCGGCGTCCTATAATTGGTTTAAAGGAAAGGTGCAGTATCTGTCACACTTGTTTCTGTAGGCACCTGAAGTGGCTCGGAAAGGTCAAATCGGCTTCAGACATAGGGGTTTTGCGAGAATGCGGGTAGCAGTGCTGCAGCACTAAAAGCATAAATTACGTAGCCAGACGCACTGACCGCAGCACACGATCACGAGCCCATTGCCCGATTTTAACAAATTATACAGCATTGCTTTATACGTGCGAGTTTACACAGCCACACGAAGCAAGAATATGAGGAGCTTATTACGCACACGGTAGAGGGTCCTCGCAGTTTCCGACTTACCGCTCGAGCATTCGGCTGTCGCTTTGGTTCGTAGCGACAATGTTCTTGCACCTTCGGCTCCAGATATAGTCTTGCTTCAGAAAAGCGTTAAATCGCTTACACACGCAGCTAAGCCGGCCCAACGTCTCTATATCGCAATAGGAGCATACAACGTAGAGTACATCAGGTGGTAGCTGTACGAACATCGCGTCCGAGCGAGACATTTCTGAGCGGCGTTCGAACTGTTCGAACGCAGAAGCACTCCAATGGAGCTAGTGTGCGAGACGTTGATTCGAAGTATGTTCCCGTAATTTTCATTTTCCTGATAACTTCAGTAAAAAAATACGTTGCACAAAAATGTTACATTTTCAAAACTCCGAATTTTCCGCATGCGTTCGCTCCGTAAGGAGCCTTCGGGAACTGGTCGGGACGACCACGACCTCTCGTGCACAGAAGTCCAAGTGCGCCAAGTTTCAAAAAATCATAAACGCCAACTTAATATAGTAAACCTCAATTACCCCATAATTTTAATTACACTAGGTCTATTTCTTGCAACATTTTAAAGCAATGCAAATTATTATCTTTTTTTTTTCTCAAACTCGTTGATGTTGATGATGGCGCGCTACATGACGCTACCATGCGACCAAGGCAAGAAAAAAAAAAAACTGCCTGTGGTACCTGCGGCCTGCGGCGTTGCTTATTTTAAAACAAATAACTTTGATTATTATTTTGATGCGATAGAGTGCCACCAAAGTTCCAGGCGGTGTTTAATTTTTAAAGTTTTAGTTTTGCGATGATGATGATGATCAAGAAAAGCTGTCCACGACCCATTCAAGATTGAAGTAATCGAAGCGATTGAAGGCCCTTGGCTACAGTGCCCTACCTTGGCCGCCTTGGCTCAGCCGGTGCCCGGTGCAGCCTTGGTGCCTTGGTACAGCCAGCTGTTTCCGCAAGCAGGCTCTAGCGGACCAGTCAAGATCGCAGCATGGCAAGCTTATGGAGAAGTAACGTTAGAAATCCTAGTAATAGCGCGAATACCGAAACTTCCTTGCTTCAGGAGCTCCTCAAGCTAGATCTTCGTGTGAAGTCCTGCGTACAGGTGTTGCATTTGTGTTCTCCAAAAGTCGCGCAATATTTGACGGCGACAGATAAGCGTTAAAGCGCATACTTGGACAGCCATACGCTTTACTGCACCAATGTTACTTTGTCTCTGTGATCTAGTTTTACTGAGCACCTTAACAGAAGAAACACGCTCAATTTAGCTGCTCTTGCATCAAGCGGTCCTTTGATTTCTTTGCCGTACAGTTTCCTCGTTTTATGTGCTGTCTGTATTTTGCATCACTATAAACATTTCTTTGCCATTGTTTAGGATATCCAAAATGACTGCGATAGCCGAGAACAGTTCAACGCCATTAATTTGGAAGCTGGGGAGAGCATGCGAAAATTCAAGAAGACGTTGGAGGTGAGCATAAATAATTACTTTCCAAACCTTACTGGTTTTTGTGCCAGCAGGTAACGGCCCCATGCTTATATTCTTGTTTCTTCCGATGTCATGTGACGAAATAGTAGTTGCAGTGCTGTCGTATTGGAATCGAAGCCAGCTGCATATAGAAAGAGAGGCTGCACTGTTACATATATGACATATCTGCATCGAGCTGAAGCAGTAGGATGAGCGAACGTCAGTGGAGAAATGGTATGGGAAGAGTGATGTACTGGTGCGGCCAAAATATTACGGAACATGCCTCTGTTCGAGATTTTCTCTCGCGTTCTGTAGAGAAGATATGGTGGTGATTTGGGCCCATACACAAGCAGCGGCATATGCTAACATTTGTAGAGTGTTCGTCAAAAGTTTAAAGCTTAGGGGTTTTGCTTCTGAGGCAGATCATTTGGCTCGTAATGCATTCTTAGTGTTTCAAATCTGCTGAAGATAAGAATATTTTTCGTCCTACCCTCTCCAAAGGGGAAAAGGAGCACCACCACACGGCTTAAAAGCAGACCCCTGGGCTCTAAACTTTTGACAAAGATGGCACAAAGAAGGTACTTCCTAATATTTGCTAGGTAATGCGTGACAAAAGTTTTTTTTATTGCCGAGGCATGCTCTGTATTATTGTGACCAAGAATGTACGAGGATGAGAATCAGAAAATGTACACATTTGTAATACACTATAGCGCAGCAAAAGACGAGGACATGAGACGAGAGACGAACACCACGAGCGCTAACTTCCAACAAGCGCTCGTGGTGTTCGTGTTTCGTCTCTTGTGTCCTCGTCTTTTGCTGCGCTATAGTGTATTGGAATCATGTACCAACAAGCCCAAAAGACCACGCTACACATTTGTAGACGCTTCATAGTTCAGTCTCTGGGCTCACTGCATGCTAAACTGTCTGCAGACATATTTCCAGCTATAGACAAGCGTCAAGTTTGTAAACAAAGGTGGCGATCAGCAGCAACATAAAGTCCCTTGATCCTCTTCAGATTTCGCTCCCCCTCGGCCGCTGAGCCTGCCTGCTCGCGAGTGGCTCCTTGCGTGAATCAATGACGGGGACATGTTGGGCTGGCTTTTTAAAGCATTATTTTAAAAACTACTATGCACAAGTATTACAATGAACTTGTAAATGTCACGTTGGGTTGTAGCGGCATGCATCCCTCACAACAAAAATGAAGCGAAAAAGAAGACACGTTCAAAAGGGCAAAAAAGTTTGGACTTCAGCATCGTGCTCGGGTACTTTGAAGCATCCGGAATGGAAAATAAAACAGAGCAGGAAATTATGCTGACATCGGCCCTGGGTATCAGATAGATGGCAATGAATGAGGACCGACGGCTATTTAAAAAATGTTTGAATCTATGTGTGAATGGTAAACACGCCGATTCTGACATACTATTTGGCTAATCTACGAAGCAAAAGCGTCTAGTATCGCGTGGTTTCATTCCCAACTCACGATCTGTAAGAAAAGGATGGACCACGGTAGAAGAATGGGATGGACCAAAGCTCCTACGGTGGCTAATCAGAAGTAGTGTATGACCAAAAAAGTCACTTTTGTTTCATCAAATAATTCATCAAGCAAAGTGACTCGGGTGAAACAGCGTCTTATTTCACTGGCACAATAGTGGTTTTCCTTGAAGGCCGTAAGGTATGGATCATGCGAAAATAAATACAAAACACCCAATTTCAAATAGAAAAGAAAGTGCCGATAAACACTGTTGCACATTTAGAGGACAATGCCGAGAACCCATAAAGGAATAAAAAGGTGTGAAAACGAAGAGTAAGAGAATACTTATTGCACGAACATTTTCAACACGTTTTAGTCAAATTTTAATTTCAGTCATAAAAAGCATCGGGGGTGCACTGGAACATTTAACTATGTATGTGGATATGGGCATATGTAATGGATTTTATAGAGGTATATTGATACCAGTACAGATATCTACAAATGTGTAGGTAGTTACAAGAAACTTGCAGGTATTTACAAGTGATGCATACGAGAGGCAAAATAATAACTCCACACAGATTTACAAACCACAGCTTTCACAAATATGTTTACAAATTCAGCATGAAATAATACATACATGCTCTCATCCAATTCAGGCTGCAGTCCAGTTATTATTTTTTGCATGGATCCTCTCCGAGCTTGCGTCAAATGTGTGCGAGCTTCGCATGCTTTCGCAGCAGGCTGTCGTTGCTTCGGCGGCAGCCCATATGAGAACAAGATTAGGATCGCGTTCGGTTACAGCTTCTTTCTTCCACATTTTTTTGTTTTGGAGTATTATCGGTTAACATTGCTTAGCAGTAAAATGGAGCGTTAAGTGTACCACCGGAAGAAATAATTATGCGTGACATGATTTTTACTTCATTCCCAATTTCCAAGCAATGAAAGTAACAAATTTTATAATTATGCTTGCGTTTGAGGCTGCAAGTACTCCGCACTGGAAAATTATCAGTGAAGAAAATGTAGGCGGCATCAAAGTCCAAAGAGCCAAAAAAAAGAAACAATATCTGACGCACCTGTCTGTATATTTGTATGGCGATTGTCTAAACATGAAGTAACTGGCCAAATACTCAAATTTATGTGCGTCGCTCAAGACAGCTTTCAAATGTAACTATGAGAGTTTTTGGTACCCAACTTAACATTAAACATTAGCAGACATTAATAACAGTACTGCATGCCATGTACTAAGATATTCCGCAAAAGGGTCACTTCCACAAAAAATAGTACAGAAGTCGGAAAGAAAGATGCATCCTATGTTTGAAATTAATTAAGATTGGCATTAGAGTTGCGAACGACAAAAATGTATAGCTTTGCTAGCACTGATTGCGAGCTAGTTCACCTGAGTTTGTTCTCAACCCACTTCCTGATGCACCGTGGAGATCATATTTTCTGAAAATGGTCGCGCAGTTATTTTCGTCATAAAAGAAACAAAAGCAAGCGCGACAAGACATAAATAACTTGGTTCCTTAAATTTGGCGAACGCTCCGTGCAGCTGCAGAAAACTTCGAAACAGACAGTGCCTCTCACAAAATAGTCTTTTTTGTCGTGAAAGAGCCATTGTTTTGTATGCAGCTCATCGCTCTTCCCTCGAGGAATGCAAAATAAAGTGATAAATTTTTCTGGCCTCCATGAATATTGAAAGGCGCTGCCACACGGTATCACGTACACGGAACTGTATGGGTGCGAGCCTAAGGAAACTCTGTGAGGCAGTCTAATGGCTACCGCGCAAAGATAAAAAACAAGGAAAACTAGTTTTTACCCCTGGTGGTGACGTATTGTGACATGGCGGCCACATTGAGGGGAATTCTGGTGCTCGGCAGCCAACGAGAGAGCACAAAAACCGGCTCCCCTTTCTGTTCGAGGGGGGAAGCGTAGGAGAGTGAGGAGGAAGACGCTGGGCAAGGGAGAAGGCAGCAAAGATCTCACATTTTCGCTACTTTTCAAGATAGAGGGGCTTTATAGCGACATGGGGTGTAGGCAAAAATGTAGTGTGCATACACTGCGCCAAGCGATGCTGCCTTCGAAGCCAGTTTGTGCGTGTGAATATTCTGAAGCGTAAGCTTTGCTTGTGCATAGAAATAGTTTGGCTTATGCCTGGAGAGTAGTTCAGCACTTTTGCAGCCAATTACTGCTGGAATTACCCGCCTAAAAGCTGCATTGGCTTCCCGCAAGGGCACCTTGTGTAAACTAGGTGTTGGTGCTTGGTGCCACCACGGACCCTGAGCCCCCATACCGAAGCTGTAATCCGTACCGTGGCGATAGGTTGAGAGGTGAAGGGAAGAAACCTTGAACGGTGGCGGTCGAGGCCATGGTCAAGCCTCGGCCGATGGGCTCCTCGCCTGTCCACCAGGCGAGGGGCTCCGGGACCTTCCTCTGCGTTAAAGGGTGAACCAGAGGCGACATATATTAGGACCCCTTAAAACAATCCATACCGCATGGAAAAACTACCTTTAAAAAAACCTGATCGACCCCCGAAAAGGAGTCGCACTGAAGTGACGCAAAAAATCAGTACACCAACTGAGAACTTTCCAAAATTTCTTGTCTTGCGCTCTGTAACCGAATCTCAACCAGTAAATGAACTGTCAGTCTTTCTGATTGCCAACTCTCTGAAGGCCATCATTGGGGCAAACTACAAAGCGAAAAAACTAGGATCTGGTGACCTGCTAATAGAGGTATCAGACAAAAGTCAATCTGACAACCTTCTCATAACAAAAACGTTTGCTCACCTTGACGTTTAGGTATCACCCCACCGCAGTCTTAACAGCTGCCAGGGAGTTGTCTCTGAGCGAGACCTCCTAAACGAAACAGAATCAGATCTCCTTGAGGGCCTACAGAATCAAGGTGTAACAGCAGTACGAAGAATAACAATCAGGCAAAAGAACAAAGAAATAAAAACGAAACATATTGTTCTCACCTTCAACCGGAGCACACTTCCTGAATTTGTCAATGTGGAATTTATCCGATGCAAAGTTAGCCCGTACATACCAAGCCCCCGCAGGTGCTTCAAGTGTCAGCGGTACGGACATGGTAGCCAGACATGTCGAGGACGCCTGACCTGTGCAAAATGCAGCGCACATGACCATGCAACCGATAAATGCAGTGCAACTGACTACAAATGTGTGAACTGTGAGGGCACCCACCCTGCATACTCACGGTCCTGTGCAGCCTTTCAGGCCGAAAAAGAAGTAATCAATATAGAGATAACTGAGAAGATAACATACGGAGAGGCCCGAAAAAAGCACAGAATGCTTTCCTCCGCTCCCTATGCTAACGCAGCCCGCAGAGGGGCCAGGCCGCGTCTAGCAACGGTGGGCACGCAGTGCAATGCTGCTGACGTGCTCCCACCACGGCTCCTCACTAAGCAGCCACCGGCTGCACCAATCTTTGCAATCTCGGAGGTCACTTTCTCCCAGACGTCCGGGACACCAAAGACATCTGAGAGGGACTTTGTTCCTCTTGAAAAACCTCCTGCCTCCATGCCTTCACCAGAGGCGATGGAGGTGAGCACGGACTCCGCAGCGTCAGCGGCGCCTAGGGAGTCCGCCAATGAGAGGCGGGGCCTGCTGGACCGCCTCAAATCAAAAAAACATACACCAGTTAAGCCTCCTGATAAGGGCGGCGAGTCCTAACCCTACTCTATATTCTTTCCACACCTACCAAAATGGCTACCGAGAGCATCATTTATTGGAACTGTCGAGGACTCCTAAAAAATCTGGATGACGTATATGAAATCCTCGCCGAACACCAACCAAACATAGTTTGTCTGCTAGAAACGCATCTGAAACCAACAGACACAAGTTTTCTCAAGCAGTATCATATATTCAGGAAAGATAGGCAAGGCAGTACTCACCCCTCTGGTGGCGTTGCCATTATAACACAAAAGTCAATCGCTTGTCGAAACATCCCGATTAACACAGACTTAGAGGCAGTGGCAATACAAGCATTAATATTCGGTAAAATAACAACGGTATGTTCACTGTATATTCCGCCAGATCATAGACTATGCAACAAAAATTTTGAAAAGCTGATTGACCAACTCCCAGAACCATGGCTGCTGGTCGGAGACTTTAATGCCCACCACCCATTATGGGGATGTACAAGAACGGACTTCCGAGGTGCACTAATTGAAAAGTTCTTGTTGTCCTCAGGATCATGTTTACTCAACTCAAAACAGCCAACATACTACAGCTCAGCTCATAATACGTACACAGCCATTGACTTAGCCATTGGCTCTCCGATGCTCTTGGCAGCCACAGAGTGGGTTGTTATTGACAATCTATATGGAAGCGACCATTTTCCCATCTCTGTGAAGTACACAGGTAATAAAAATGTAAATGCATCTAGTCCCAGGAAATTTAAAGAATATGTGGCCAACTGGGAGATGTTCAGGGAACACTCAGCTCTGCCCTGTTCATCAGTTACTGGCTTAGGCGTTGACGAATCTCAACTCTTGATCACGCTGCACATTATAGATGCCGCAGAAAAACACATTCCACAAACATCAAGTAAGCCACGAAACAAACGAAGGTCGTGGTGGAATGCAGAATGTAAAACTGCCCGTGAAACACAAAACAAGGCATGGTCGAAGTTACGCCGATACCCCACGGCTGAAAACCTAATAGAATTTAAGCGTGCAAAGGCAAATGGCAAATGTGTTCGATGCATCTCCAAGCGAGAAAGCTGGTCATCATTCCTTTCTTCTGTGAACTCTTATTCTGATGCTCACAAAGTATACAACAGAATAAGAGCACTCAAAGGAAATAACACTCTCCCAACACCCCTTGTCAGCACTAGTGGCGACTCTCTTGAACACCAAGCAGACACACTAGGGCAACACTTCGAATATGTATTCAGCTCAGCGCACTATACTGATTCTTTTCTGCGGCACAAGGTAACTGAGGAGAGGAAGCCTATATGTGATAAAAGACCATGCACAGGAGGGTACAATAGCCCTTTCACCATGCAGGAGCTGAAGATTGCACTTGGCACATGTGGGAACAGCACCAGGTCCTGACAGGGTCACATATGGAATGCTCAAACACCTGCATACGGCACGCTTGAAACCCTACTTTGCCTGTATAATAAAATATGGGCCACAGGACGCTTTCCTAAAGCATGGAAGGAAGCGATCATTATCCCAATATTAAAACCCGGAAAAGAACCCACTCTAGCTGCCAGTTATCGGCCTATTGCTCTAACCAGCTGCTTATGCAAGCTTTTTGAAAAAATGGTAAAACGCCGCCTCCTACATTTCCTTGAATACAATGATCTTCTTCATCCAAACCAAGCTGGTTTTAGAGCTGGGCGGTCAACTGCTGATCAGCTCATTGCATACGAGTCTTATGCAAGGGATGCTTTTGTACATAAACAGCATTGTTTATCTGTCTTTTTCGATCTTGAAAAAGCATATGATACCACTTGGCGCTATGGTATCATCCGCGACCTCTTCTCTCTTGGCATCACAGGGAACATGTTGAATACAATTCGAAGTTACTTGTCTGAGCGGGCCTTCAAAGTTCGTGTTGGCAATGCATACTCAAAGCAGTACATACAGGAAAATGGTGTCCCTCAAGGTGGTGTTCTCAGTTGCACACTTTTCATAGTCAAAATGAACTCTTTAAAAAGTGTGTTGCCAAAAACCATTTCTTACTCTGTATATGTTGATGATATCCAGATAAGCTTCAAATCTTGCAACTTGGCCATCTGTGAAAGAAAGATTCAGCTAGGTGTTAACAAACTGTCCAGGTGGGCTGATGACAATGGGTTTAAATTTAACTCTGAAAAAAGTGTTTGTGTACTTTTCTCTAAGCAGCGTGGCGTCAGACCTGACCCCAACATTACACTGAATGGTCAGAGCCTTGCCTTTAAAAAGGAACATAAATTTCTTGGCGTAGTTGTTGACGAAAAACTTTCCTTCATTGCCCACATAAAACAGTTGCGACTGAAGTGTCTCAAAGCAATAAATCTGCTAAAAATTCTCTCTCACCGGTCATGGGGTACAGATCGCGACTGCCTTCTGAGCCTTCTGAATAGTGTAGTTCTATCATGCATAGACTATGGCTCGATGGTCTATGGGTCAGCATCATCCTCTGCTCTAAAATTACTCGATCCCGTGCACCACCTCGGCCTTCGCCTCGCTACGGGCGCTTTTCGAACTAGCCCAATTGCTAGCCTTTATGTCGAGGCGAACCGATGGTCACTGCAACGAAGGAGAGAATTTACTTGTGTAACTTATGTCATGAAGGTACTATGCCAACTGAACCATCCATGTCGCCGGCTCCTGCTTGACAAAACTAGCACAGCACTCTTCTCAAGAAAATCATCTCTAACACCGCCATATCCAGTCAGAGTTGCCACGCATATTGAAGAACTGGACGTTCCGATTACCAGCCTTCATACAACTTCACCAAAAGACTTAATTGCCCCTTGGGAAATGCATGCTGTTAATTGTGACCTGTCGTTTCTTGCAGTGGGGAAGCACGCATCCTCTATTGCCATACAGCGGCACTTCATGTTACTTCAGGCGAAGTACACTTGTGATGAATATTACACCGATGCTTCGAAGTCTGCTCAAGTGTCCTGTGCAGCACATGGACCACACTTTTCACTTTCAAAAACACTGAACAGACATACAAGTATATTTACCGCTGAATGCCATGGAATCCTGCTAGCCGTGAGACACATCATAGAAAAGAAAATACAGACATCGATCATCTACACAGACTCCCTCAGTGTTTTAATGTCCCTATCCTTTCATCATCATCATCATCATCAGCCTGATTATACCCACTGCAGGGCGAAGGCCTCTCCCATATTTCTCCACTTAACCCGGTTCTGTGCTAGCTGCATCCACTTGACCCCTGCGAACTTCTTAATCTCATCCGCCCACCTAACTTTCTGCTGCCCCCTGCTACGCTTTCCTTCCCTTGGAATCCAGTTTGTTACCCTCAGCGACCATCGGTTATCCTCTCTTCGCACTACATCTCCTGCCCATGTCCATTTCTTCTTCTTAATTTCTACTAGAATGTCGGTAACTTGAGTTATTTCTCTGACCCACTCTGCACGCTTTCTATCTCTTAATGTTACCCCTAACATTTTTCGTTCCATAGCCCTCTGGGTTGTCCTCAACTTAAGTAGAACTCTCTTGGTTAGCCTCCACGTTTCAGCCCCATAGGTGAGTACAGGCAAGATGCAACTGTTGTATACTTTCCTCTTGAGCGATACCGGTAAGCTGCTGGTCATAATCTGCGAGTGCTTGCCAAATGCGCTCCATCCCAATCGTATTCTTCTTGTTATTTCCTTTTCGTGGTCCGGATCTGCGGTTACTACCTGTCCTAAGTAGACATATTCGCCTACTACTTCCAGTATTTCGCTACTTAATGTAAACTGCTGTTCCTTCCCGAGGCTGTTGAACATTACCTTAGTCTTCTGCATATTGATTTTCAAGAACATTACCTTAGTCTTCTGCATATTGATTTTCAAGCCTACCTTTCTACTTTTCCTGTCTAGGTCATCAATCATTATTTGCAGTTCATCCCCCGAGTTGCTTAGCAAGGCAATGTCATCCTTTCGAAAGTGGCATAATAAGAACCCAGTCCTGAATTCCCTTTATAACTCCCTTATGTCTGCCCATAAACTAGAACTTAATATTACACTGTGTTGGGTGCCAGGCCACCGCTGTATACCAGGAAATGAGGCAGCTGATAGGCTTGCTGCATCAGCTGCCCTTCGAAACACTACAGACACTGACAACGTATCATATCAGGATCTCAAGCCACACATCAAAAACACGATCAGACAACAATGGCAAGAGGAGTGGGACATGGCAACGGAGAATAAACTACACACAATAAAACCAAGGATAGGCAGATACACTACAGAAAAACAAAACAGATTCAAAGAAGTAGCTCTGTGCAGGATGAGAATAGGTGACACATACACAACACATTCATACCTTTTAACGAACTCTCCTGCACCACGTTGTTCGAGATGCGGTTGCCGGCTCACAGTACTTCATATTTTAATTGAATGTCAAAGACTTGAACAGCATAGGAGACGTCACTTTCCTGAATTATACACGAAACAAATACCGCCTCATCCATCCATCTTTCTTGGCGATCATCCAATGTTTCCTTTAGAAAGACTTTTTAAATATTTATTAAAAGTAGGCTTTTTATACGGAATGATTTATCAACATGGGCGTCAGACCATTTCTTTTAATTAAATGGCTTTCTTTTAAAGAAATTGTTGCTGAGGCAACTTATTCTTTTAACACGTACATCTCACCCTTTCATTTTTACTCAGACCACTAAACACCTTAACTCAATGTTTTTAGGCCCTATACACCACTGCTTTTAGTCTACACACTCCGGAAAAACTTTTAGGCCCTATACACCATCATATTTAAGTACTTCATTAAACACCTCACCTCGGACATTTTATTAAATTCAGTTGTCACTTCACCTTGTGTTTTGGCGCTCTTTGGCCAAAGATGCCCTTGCGCCATAAAAAATCAGTCCATCATCATCATCAAGCTGCATTGGCTTCCTTCTCCGTGGCCTCAACAGCACACAGCACTACGGTGAGCGGTATAGTGACTGATTAAGTTAAATGAAAACGAGCGTGCGCGATGTATAGAAAAACTAGTCAACATTGTTCAACTCCTGGGCCTATTGCTAGTGCATGAAAGGAGGACAACGATATGAATGCCTGGAAGTGTTTTCATGTGACGACTTTTTTGATGGGCTTTCTGCAGCTCCAAGCACCTTCACTCTAAGAACAGTATTACAGGCAACTATAGGGAACTAGAAATCATATTTCTAACTCACTGTACCTGCAACTTAAGAGACAGAATTTCATCGAATATGAAGAACTCAATCTTTTAGTTCTTTGTAACATTCGCCTATATAGTATGCTGCCAAATTGTTCTATCCTGCTCGATAAAAAAAGACATTTCACATCTGTTTCATCGTGCTGACATGTAAAGGTCATTCATAGGTTAATATATACATGAAAGCTTTTAAGAATGCTCTCATTTTGTTCTCTTTGGTGTACAGGAGAGGTGCATGAGCTCAAATGCAACATTCTCCATGATCGCTTGCAGCGAAATTTGAGCATCTGCTCACCTTTTTTAACATACTTGGAACATTTTTATTAAAATGCGCGTCATCTTATTCTGCTTATTTTGCACCCCTCATAGCCGAATCCACTTTGGGACATTAAACTCCATATGCCATATATACCATACTTAAATATCCTGCTCGATCAGAGCTAGGTTGTACATGGATATTTAATTTGTTTGTCAGGTTCTTAATAAGCTTCAAAAGAAAATTTAATAATCGGAGAAATAATGCTGCATGATTTTGCCAGGAATCTAACTATGTTTACTCGCTTCCTAGGCCCGGTGATGAAGAGTCACTCGTTAAAACTTGCGAAAGTGAAAACAGAGAAAAGCTACTTCATAAGTTCCAGCCGTTTCTGCAATATCGCGCTGGAGTGACCGCTCAAGGTAACTGCAGTTACGCGAAAGTGAAAACAGAGAAAAGCTACTTCACAAGTTCCGGCCGTTTCTGCAATATCGCTTTGGAGTGACCGCTCAAGGTGACTGCAGTTACCTTCTCAGCAGCTTTTATGTCCTTTTCTGTACGAACATATACATAGGCAGTTCTGCAGGTGAATGGGATGTGACAGTGTCACAGTGCGGCATTCCTGCCTTCAATTAAGATCATAGGCACATGGAATATCCGTCAAAATTTCTTATGATTATACAACAAAACATGCATGAGCTGCAGGCATTTGCTATTGCGCTTTTCGTCGTGTGGTGAAAAAGCAACCATGAAAATTAAAGTTGCAAACAATTTGGTCAAGTTTCAATGCACAAGTGCAACGCACGTTAGCCTCGAAGGCAATTCATCGCCGAAGGGTCTACTTGTCGCGCTTAACGCTGCTTCCTTTGGCTTTTATCATTATCTGACCACGAGTAACATCTGGAAACAAGTGCCAATTTCTTTTTTTGTGCCTCATGGTGCAACCAACCGCACCATAGCTTGCAGGAATATTAGGAATTATGCTCGAAGACACAGCAAGCGCCGCGCATCCAATGCAGATGGCGCGGGGTTTTGCCTACACCCCGAAAGTCACTGCTGTTGCCAGAGCCGCCGCATCTCCACTTACGTCACGGGCTGACGCTTGTCTATACCAGTCTTGCATGGTCCACATACTTATAGTGCTTGATATACAGCATTTTGTCATTTTCTGCTGCTGAGACCCACGCATATGAGCCTACAGTAATACTGAAGAAAAGTTAATAGCTGTAACTACATTAACCCATTAATGTTTTTCGGCCTCTTTATGGTCACTGACGTAAAAAAAAGAAATTGCTTAGTTATTTTCAAATGCAAAGAAAAGTGCATTCACTCTTTGTGTTTTGTGTTTTATATTCAAGGCATTGAAGGCATTTGCAATAGAACAGGACAAAACTGAGGACAAGGAGCGGTTGTTGCGCAAAGTTGATGACTGTGTGGTGGGAATGAAACTGTGAGCCCTTTTTTATTCCTTGCCTACATTTCTCATTGCCTTACAAGGGTAGCAGTTGGATCACACGATGCATTGTCTTTTCAGCAACATCAATGCACTGCGCAAGGCAAACCTTGTGGTTGAAAAGAGCATTGATGAGCAGTACAGGGAGCGCCTCCTTTCTGGAGGACATGTCAAGCAGAGGTAACGCGTCTCCACATTGTGTGCTAAAGAGCATTATTTGTGAGTCTACCTAGCTGATTGTAGTCATATTGTGTTGAACTCCTGATCCAAGAGTGACCAGTATAGGAGAAGATAGGTGTTATGCGTTATGGCGCATTTGCTACTCCTGCAGTGTGCTTGCACCAGTAAGTGTCAATGTAGAGATGAAGAGTGTTGATAAATTTAGTCTCTCCTCTAAGTACAGTGCGATAAAAGGAGGCGTGGCTACCATTGACCAGACGTAGTAATTTTAATCTACATTTCACTAACTTCAAATGTAGTGCACGTCTTTTTCGTCTTCGAATTCTTGGGGAATCTGACAGCTCGAAAGTTTTTGCATTAGGTGTCTCAAAATAGCTCTTTGCCATCTGCTGCATATCTTTTGTCCACTATCCCGACAGCCATCTTGGCTACGCTGAAAAACTCTGAATCAGCGTGTATGCAGGTCAGGTAATTTTCCTGTTTGTGTTCTTGTTTTATGCTGGTGCCTCTTCTTTTCTTGCCTCAGTTCTTTCTTTTATCATCATCATCATCATCATCATCATCATCAGCCTGATTATACCCACTGCAGGGCGAAGGCCTCTCCCATATTTCTCCACTTAACCCGGTTCTGTGCTAGCTGCATCCACTTGACCCCTGCGAACTTCTTAATCTTATCCGCCCACCTAACTTTCTGCCGCCCCCTGCTACGCTTTCCTTCCCTTGGAATCCAGTTTGTTACTCTCAGCAACCATCGGTTATCCTCTCTTCGCACTACATGTCCTGCCCATGTCCATTTCTTCTTCTTAATTTCTACTAGAATGTCGGTAACTTGAGTTATTTTTCTGACCCACTCTGCACGCTTTCTATCTCTTAATGTCACCCCTACCATTTTTCGTTCCATAGCCCTCTGGGTTGTCCTCAACTTAAGTAGAACTCTCTTGGTTAGCCTCCACGTTTCAGCCCCATAGGTGAGTACAGGCAAGATGCAACTGTTGTATACTTTCCTCTTGAGCGATACCGGTAAGCTGCTAGTCATAATCTGCGAGTGCTTGCCAAATGCGCTCCATCCCAATCGTATTCTTCTTGTTATTTCCTTTTCGTGGTTCGGATCTGCGGTTACTACCTGTCCTAAGTAGACATATTCGCTTACTACTTCCAGTATTTCGCTACCTAATGTAAACTGCTGTTCCTTCCTGAGGCTGTTGAACATTACCTTAGTCTTCTGCATATTGATTTTCAAGCCTATCTTTCTACTTTTCCTGTCTAGGTCATCAATCATTATTTGCAGTTCATCCCCCGAGTTGCTTAGCAAGGCAATGTCATCAGCAAATCGCAGATTACTGAGGTGTTTTCCATCTACCCTTATCCCTAACTGCTCCCATTCCAAGTCTCTGAATACTTCCTCTAAACAAGCTGTGAATAGTACTGGGGAGATTGTGTCTCCTTGCCTAACACCTTTCTTTATGGGAATTTTGTTACTTTCTTTATGCAGAACTATGGTTGCTGTGCAGCCACTATATATATCTTCCAGCACTTTCACGTACGGCTCGTCTACCCCCTGATTTCGCAATGCCTGCATCACCGCCGAGGTTTCAACTGAGTCGAATGCTTTTTCGTAATCAATGAATGCTATGTATAAGGGCTGGTTATATTCCGAGCATTTTTCTATCACCTGATTGATGGTATGGATATGATCGATAGTAGAGTACCGTTTCCGAAACCCTGCTTGATCCTTTGCTTGATTGCAGTCTAAGGTTGTCCTGATTCTATTAGCGATTACCTTAGTAAATACCTTATACGTAACAGACAGTAAGCTGATTGGTCTGTAATTTTTAAGGTCCTTAGAGTCCCCTTTCTTGTGAATGAGGATAATGTTTGCATTCTTCCATGGTTCCGGTACCGTCGATGACACCAGGCACTGCGTATACAGGGTGGCCAGTTTTTCTAGCACGATATCCCCCCCATCCTTCAGCAAATCTGTAGTTATCTGATCCTCTCCAGCTGATTTCCCCCTTTTCATAGTTTCTAGTGCTTTCTTGACCTCGTCCTTCGTCACTGGTGGAACGTCTGACTGTTTTTCCCTACCGGCAATCTCATTACGGTCCTGACTACTTTGGCTACTGTAGAGATCTGTATAGAACTCCTCGGCTACTTTGACTATCTTTTCCATATTAGTGATGACGTTGCCCGCCTTGTCCCTTATCGCATACATCTGGTTTTTGCCTATGCCCAATTTCTTCTTTACCGCTTTAAGGCTTCCCCCGTTCTTTACAGCATGCTCAATTTTCTCCATGTTATACTTCCTTATATCGGCCACCTTGCGCTTATTGATTAGCTTTGATATCTCGGCCAATTAGATCTGGTCTGTTGGATTGGAAGCTTTCATACTCTGGCGTTTCTTAATCAAATCTTTCGTCGCCTTAGACAGCTTGCCGGTATCCTCTCTAACTATCCTACCGCCTACTTCTACCGCGCACTCAGTAATGATAGCTCTGAAATTATTGTTCCTTGCCTCTAGGGTAATGTCGCCATCCTCAGTTAGAGCTGAAAACCTATTCTGTAGCGAGATCCTGAACTCTTCTGCCCTCCCCCTCACCGCTAATTTGTTGATGGGTTTCTTTCTTACTAATCTGCTGCGTTCCTTCTCCAGATTTAGGCTAATTCGGGACCTCACCATCCTTTCTTTTATTTGCTGCTCTAAAATATATCTTAAAGGTGCACTGAGGAGAATTTCAAGAGCATCTTTTAATTGCAGAAACTCGATCTGCATGCTCTGAGCATTCTTATAAACTTCAAATTATTACCCTGTGTGGTGGGCTTTTCTGTTGAAATCAGATAAAATCTCCTGACTACCACCTTTCTTTCTTTTTAATTCGCCACAGAAAGCAGGAGGAGTCACCCAACGCACAGCATTTGTTTCCGGCAATTGCATGGCAGCTTGCCGCTGTGTCATCGGCGGAGTAATACAATCTTGTAAACATAGTGCATAGTGCTCTTGCATTGGGCTTGTTTCGGTGACATGCTTTCTTAACCACGAGTATGTAGAGATTCTATCAAACTATTATATACGTCAGATCCAAAAACACCAATAAAGGTTACTTTGGATGTCTTCACAGATTAGAAGATTTTCATTGGCCCAGAGTGACCAGTAAGGGGAGGATTGGTATTATGGGTTATGGCATGTTTGCTATTCTCGCAGTGCACTTGCACTATTAAGGGGACAGGGTAACCCCTATGCTTCCCATGTGGTTTTTGGCATAACTAATACAGATATCGCCGAGGTCAGTAGTTTGTCGTCTGTTTGCTGAACCAAAAATATATTATTATGCAAAAAAGTGAATTATTATCGTTTCTTTTTTCGAAGACCTAATTTTTGATGACGTTTCAGACATTTTCTTATCATTAAACAAAAACTATTCACCCTGTCACTTTAATTTGGTTCAGTATATTGCCATATAGTCATTTAGTATGCACCAAAAAAACCAGCGCGGTATCTTTTGTAATATTGAAAATTATAGTACCGACGTAACGAAAACTCTTGTTTTGAGAAAAGTTAGTTTAAAGTAAACTAGCTTGAATCCCTAGTGTTTCACTCAGCCAACAATTTTTGACCCTTTATGCAGTAGGAGACAGCTGCATAGTCATCATCTTGCTCAGCTTTGCGCTTCTTTTCCTGTCGTTTAGCTTTCCAGGCCTGCTTTGAATATTTGGACCGCATCGGTTATGGCAATCTTCAATGTCTTCAGGCCCACAAAGACATTTTCTGGAGCACGCTTCCACACTACGCTATTGAACGACTCATTTGGGTTCTGGGTTCGTCCGTGCAGTTATTTCGACGGAAACTCTTGTTGTGAACCAAGATACTTTGTTGAGCGAGTTGGTACTTATTCATTATTAATTTAAACAGTGTGAAAGCTGCCGATAACACTGTTGCCAGATGGCGTTGTCTTTTAGCTAAAATCAGGGAATTTTATGTTTTGTGTACATTTAGGCTGTAAGAAAGTTAAGGGGAAAAAAACAGCATGCATAAAGAAGGGCATGTCACTGGTCACTTTGCTTTCAGGTCGCTTATTAATATTGGTAAAATTTGTGCAGGATGAAGTTTCATATTGGAAAAGATGCAGAAAAGAATGTAATTTCATATTTAGAAAAAAAAAAATATATATATATATATATATATATATATATATATATATATATATATATATATATATATATATATATATATTTTTTAGAATTTTCACTTACCCTGTCCACTTAAGTGCAACGTGGAGATTGAGGTGTGTGCCTCTTATGCTGATTCACAGTGGTTTCAGCATTACCAAGGTGGCTGTGTGGACAAAAGACATGCAGCAGATACTTAAGAGCTATTTAAGACATCTACTGGAAATCTTGAGCTGTCAGATCCCCCAGGTATTAGAAGACAAAAGACATGCACAATGTTTGCATTTAGTGAAATGTGAAGAATTTATGCATAAAATCACTGGCTATGAAAGCAAAGAGTACAAGTATATCTTTAATGTTATGATCTTGATTTATGACTGAAACTATTCATGGAAACCACAAAACAAAATTTTGCAGACCACTCTTTGTGCACCTTTAATGTGCTTTAGACTGCATAATCTAATCAGCTTTGTACAGCTGCATGGTGCCTTTATTCATCCCCTGATAAATGTGAAGATCTAAAAGCTAATAAAGCATCTTCATTGGGCTCACTTGTGCCTTCAGTTATCAAAGTTAATGTTATGTTTGAGATGTCAAGTAAACATCTTATCAGCTATGGAAGTAACCATAATCCGTCAACCGTGTAGCGAATACTGAATGCCATGTTTCGGCACTGCTGGATAGATAGCATAGCATCCATACAGTGACACGCCGTTACGCAAACACAAAGTTGCTTGGTGGAGGGCAGGTTCAAGACTGGAAATGGCAGCAGGATCTGTCCCTCCTGCTCTTAAAAGGCCATTGTTCAGTGTATGGCATCTTATACAAACAAGCCCAATGCTTCGATAAAGTATTGGAGATATTTTCACGAAATACTACAGTGATGCGTGCGCTGGAAGACAGTAAAAGTACAAATCAAAGCTCTCTCATGCTTCCATTCGAAAGCCAGGTTCCTTGCATTCTACTCTGGCCGCCGATCTTGGATGGTGACGTCAACAGCCAAGGCGGCATCTATGGTCTGTCTCTCTGACTGAGGGGTGACGGGTGCGCAGAGATCACTAATTGTGTTAGCTGCTCGCCGCGTGCTTCTCTCTTGCTCGTTTCGTTGTCATGCATGTGGAATCCCTACTCCGAGACCGTTCTTTGGGCTGTGTAGTTCCTACAGCCTTTCCTTTGCTTGCACAGCTGATCAGTACATACACTGCACTGTACGTCTCCTGCCAAACATCGGGTAGGAAGGGGAATTTGGCTTGCCAGACAGGAGAGTGAAAAATCTGAGAGGGAATGTGAGGTGCGAAATACTAAAGAATTTGTTGATTGCAGTGGCCGTAACTGCGGTACTAATAATTACTCTTTAAAAAAAAAAATTTTATGGCCTTGTGTTCTGGGGCGAAGCCTCACAGTCACAGTGGATGAAAATATTTTCAACCGGAGGTTGGACTGTGGCCCTTTAAAGGAAATAAAAAATTCGTCTGTGACTTTTCTAATGTTTCCCCTAATGGATATTTGTTGATACTAGCTGTTACTAATGCTTTAATTTTCTTACTGATCCTAACAGTATTGAATATCAACATTAGACGGCAACAACTTCATTATTGGGCAATTGATTTGTGCAAAAAACAAGGCCTTGTGAGTTTGAATTGGAAATAGTGGATTTTAGTGTTTATGGTAGGCTTAAAATAATGAGCGATTCTTTTTGATTGTTATTATTGAATAAAAATGGAGAATTGCTTTTCTTATTGGTAGATTTGTAGTCTATGTATCATACATGCTATTTTACCTTCGCAAGCTCATATTAATGTTTTTGCCAGTGCTGACAATCCTTGTTTTTGTTTTGCTTTGGAGAACAAAATTGTGTCAGAATACCTTGCCTGTTTATAATATTTAAGAAGTAAGGCAGGTGGGAGTACTGGCTGTGTTGGGGGAGGGAATTGTTGGTGTTACTGTGGTGTACTGATTCACAAGGAGCTCAAGAAATAGTGGCACAGAAGTAAAAAAAGAAAACACAGAAGTAAAAAAAAAAATACCAGAGTGCAGGGAAAAACTAAGCAGCTATGACCGATATGCAGTGTTTAAAAACTCATGTGGTCCCTCCGTTACTTGAGAACTTTAAACTGCTCTGAATTAAGGGGGGATGCAGGGCTAAACGGTCAAGTTTTGAACTGTTAAACCAATATCGATAAAATTTTTGGAATTGCTCATCTTCTTCTTATTAGAATATATTCTAAGTTTCATCAACTTAGCACAATATCAACTTAGCACAAATAGAAAAAAGTTGTAGCTGTCATAATGAGTAAGTGTGTCAGCTTAGGAAAACTGTAATTTCAAAAATTATGAAGGTGTACTAACCCTTTGTGCTTAGGTAACCTCTAGATAGCTTATTGTGCAGGATAGGGCTAACTGCGGGTTTTTTGTGGCACTTTTGTAATAATCTGAGCACTTTAAGAATGAACTTCATTTTTTTTTTTCTCCTTATATGTCACATATTCTATACTTTTTTCTTTGAGAATAATTAGGAATCTAAAAAGTACCTTGTCTTGTTGGCAACAAAATTTTAGTCCAGAAGCCACCTTGAAAGCAGCTTTTGGCGAAAGAGTTTGGAAATGGTAGTTTTCTTAACGGTTGTGCTCTTGCATAAAGTGCAAACTGAGAAAAACGAGTTCTGGGATTTCAGAACATGCTATTCACATTTAGGGCCTAAGTTAATAAATCAGTGGCTTAATGCATACCTTGGGCCATTCTTTTCAACATGACACTGCTGTGTGGCGATTGCTTCGAGTTGCCTCTTTTTCTTTTTTTTTTCCAGCACTCTTGTCTGCGCTCGTGAAATGCTTTCTGGGCGTGCCTCCTCGTCTCAGCCCCATAATCTATCTCCAGCTTGTTGAGTACATTGGTTAGCCAGGCTCCCAGGGGTGCGAAAACAGTGTTCAAAGTTACGTGCTGGGTTTTAGTGAATCCAAGCTTCATTTCGGTTTACCAGCTAATCTGCTTTTGCCACAGCCCAAAATTTGCCTCTCCTTTCGTTCTTTTTTTAGCTGTCTGGAGTTCCCTCGATAACAGGTCTTTTTAGGCTAGAGAACACAAAAAACAAGCATTCTAACTTGGGGATACACTCCGCTTTCAATTTCTTGCCTGTTGTGCGGTTGCATTTTCAAATCATAGGCACTTTCGGTGGTGAGTGCACTCCATCTCGCAAAAAAATTAATTTTAATTTTTTATTGTGCAGAGAACAACCAAACTTGGTGAGAAGTTTCTTTAATACATGTGCAATTCAAAACAACAATAATAATAATAAAAAAAAACACTTTTTTGTTTCTGCTGGAAAGTGTGATTTTAGTCCCACATACACATACCCCTTTAAAGGTCAACTCCGGAGGTTCTTTGACATTTGAATATTCTAGTAAAAATTTTACTGTAGGGTCTCCTCTCCGTCCTGATGCGTTCTACAAAATTTGGGCGCCATACGATAATCCTTTCGCGCGCAACACGACTTTAAAATATGCCGTTTTGATGGCTTAAATTGAGACTATTTCATCAGGCAACACTGAGTTTCTGACGTCACAAACAGTATACCGGCGTTACTGTCCACTTCCCGTGTGATTATGAAATTGTGAGGCTTATATTGAACTACCTCAGACATTTTATGCATTGCGTCATGATTTCCATGCTTTATGTTCCCCATCCAACGCACGTACGAGTGTTTTTCTCATACTGAGCGTGACGTCACCATTTCGTCAACTGGGACGTCGTTTCTGGCCGTGAAAGCAGTTTCAGTTTCGATTTGCTGTTTTTCCTTTTTAAAAATACTTCTAATTGGAATTTCAAAAAACGTTTTTTTATGTTAGAGTCAGGACGTGCCGAGGAATGTAATTCAACCAAAAACAAAAAATGATGAAAAACCCACCAGAGTTGCCCTTTAATGGGGCAGGAGTCATCTAAGAGAGTTCAGTGGCAAAAAAAGGGAAGTGAGTGTCGCACAACTTATGAAGGGCATTTTTTGCAAGTTGGAGCCCATTGGGTAATGGTCATTTGAAATGTATAATAAAAAAGAGCCTTTAACTAATTTTCTGCAGCTTTCATATGCGCAGAATACACATTAAAGAAGAATGCGTTATTGAAAATGTGTTTGCTAAATAAAAAGCCATTGTGTTGTAGAGGTCTAATGTAATATGCGGCGCGTTCATTGTGCTTGTTTGTCAAGTCGAAGGAAGTTGGGACGTCCAAGGTCACACTGCATTTGGCAGCAGTTGATTTAGTGGGACCCTTTCATTTTTTCCTGTGTTGGCACAATTTTGTCAAGCAGCTTTTTGTGGGCTCTTCTGTGGCATCGTGCCACAGTCTTGGTGCTACCCTATGAACCCCTGTCTGCTCCGTGCCATCTTACGTTGTTAACATAGTTGTAGGTTGGTGAGGTGTTTATTTATTTCTTATTGTTGTAGGATGGGTCTAGCAGAGACGGAACATAGCTGCGTACAGATTTTTACAGACATGACACGTGCCCAAATTTGTGAAAAACAGTTTACAAGCAGTAGAACAGGACAAAAGGTAGCTAAGGCAAAATAAAACACATACAATACACAAGAAACCAGCAAATTTGTGTGCACTGCATACGGCACTTGACCTTGTTACGAAAGTTGCAGTCTCATATGGTCTCAGTTATAATTCATTCCCCGTCATACATGGAAATACTAGGTTTAAAAGTGTGCTCTAAATGTTCATTGCAGTTGCAAACATTTCTTTAAGTTGCATTTAATCATTACGTTCAGTGCTTGCTTAAAATGCAAACTAGGGAGGCTATCTATTCCAAGCTTCAAGGCTTCCTTTACTGCGAGCTTTCTTAAATTCTCTTTGTTCTAGGACTGCTTTGTGATACCACGCATGTCTCTTTAAACATAAGGACCACCTTTTTTTTTAGTTTAAGGCAGTTCAATGTGGCCATGTGACAATTTGCCTGCTTGTTAGTGCTTTTACTTGCATGTCTCATTCAATTTCTTTGAGATACCCGCCTGTGGCAGTTTCATCACTGAGAATTTTTTTCTTATGCAGCACTTTTGTGAGAGAAGAAAGCTGCTTAAAACTGACCAATCTAAACTGGAAAGGCAAAAACACATTCCTCAATGCACATCCGCAGGGTTAGACAAAATTTAAATCAAGCTGATTAAAGAACTTGGTCCAAGAAGCAAATAAATGTTAAAAGCATTTGAAACAGTCATAAAGGATAAGCAAATTCTAGGCAGATGACCGCACAGTAAAATGAATTTGATTTATAGAGGGGAAGGAGAGAGGATGCATATAAAATCTGTCCAACCAATTACGATAACAATTGTTGCATACAGGCTGGCAATGCAGGTGGTGAAATTAAAAATGCAGTCAATGCAGTCATGGGTAGAAAATGATAAAATACTTTGAGAACTTCAGAACGGGTTTGAAAATGGTAGGTGCTTAGATGATAGCCTGTTCGTGCTTACCGAACGCATAGAAATAGCAAGGGTGGAATACTGGGGTGTGTGACAATGTAAGTAGGGAATTCTTATGAAACACACATTAAGGCGTCGGTCATAAATGATTTCCTGCACAAAACGTACAGAGATAATAAAGTTGAAATACTGCAGTTTTTGTATGCCTCACATAACCACAGCACATCTGTGATGTCACAGCTGTCTTTTGGCAGTTGAACCCAAAGCTACATGGGGGGAATATTTCATTTAAAAGTTATGTACTGCTTTTTTGTACAATCTACATGTGCGATGTATCATTCCATAGACAGAACGCACAGCGAAAATTTGGTGTCTCTTGTCCTTTTAGATATTCGTGTTACACACTTGTAACCATTCTGTGAATTTTAAAGCAACGGCATTAAAGGTGCCATTCTCCGGAAGATTTGTCAGCCTATTTTGAGAAAAGTCATTGGTTGAGAGAGGTCACATAATCTCGTGACATCACACATTTGCTGGCCACTCAGCGCTCGGCCAGGTCAAGCAGCCTTGTGATGTCATTTAACCTGGCCAATCAGGGAATGTCCTGGTTGAGGTGACGTGGCTGAGTGTTGATGGGGTCTGTGACAGTGTAGTCGAGTAGTTAGGTAGTCTGTCAGGGGGTTCTGCATGGTTGTGATGTCCTCCACAGGGTTGCAATTTCAGCTAAACAGCATTACGAAGTATGTGTGAAGTAATAAAAGCACTTTCATTGAAAGGAAAAAGAAAATTGATCAAAAAGAATTTAACCGCTGCCCTTTGAGTTGCAAGCCAGGTGCGCTCCCTTTGTATATTGAGAGGCATTTATTCAGTGCAATAGACTATATGCCTTATGTAAATTCCTCATTCTGTAGAGTTGGCAACCACCACACAATATATTTCAGTAATGCTTCATTAAAATTAAGGTGACTATTAGTATTCCTACTCAGTACTACTAATCAGCACTATTAATTGCCACTAATAATCAAGGCCATTACTTAGGAACAGGACATAATATTTATACGGTAATGTTGTTGCATCAGCATTTAAGGCTATTTAAAGGCTGGTTCACACGCTGGAGCGTCGGTCTAGGGGCTACACATTACACGCTCATGTGTCATTGCTATGTGAGGCATGCTGTTGGCCCGCAAACCAGTCAAGCGAGATATGTCAAATGCCTTTTCTCCAGCGGGGCTTAGCACCGGGCCTTGAAGCTACGCGCTAGGTGTAGCAACCAGGCCAGTGTTCTCATTGTCATTGCATCAATATTTTGGCTCTTGGAAATGGACTCCCTCACCACAGGCATGTAGCTTGCGACTTCCACAGTTATGGGACAATAGAAGGAGATGGGCCTTTGCACTCGCGCCCTGTGGTTCATTGGTTGTTCTAGATAGGGGTGTGGAGGGGTGAGTGGGGGAAGTTGGATAGGACGTGGTCAGTAGGCCAGAGCTCCTCGCGGACAAAATGTCATTTCTTCCCAATTTCTGCTTCCTGGCATTGCCAATCGCTTTAAAGTAGTCTGGCCACTTCAGTTCGTCCAGTGCGTCACCTGCTTTTTTGGTCCGCCGAGTCTGCTTGATGGCATTGGAGTGCAGATCAGTTTGCAGTGACGTGAACACATGATGCACGGTTCGTGGACTGACGGTCCTTCGTGTGAATCAGCCTTAAGCATCCCCGAAATTATTATTATTATTTTTCTTGTGCTGTATGAGTATCCTCTATTTCTTTATCTCTTTTTTTTTTTTTTTTCTGTTGTTGGGATATCACTATTGCAATTGATAAAATACATTTTCAGGGGCCGTGCAGACAAAGAGACACTACTGAGGAGTACGTCTGGAATGACAGAGAACTTGTTCTCCATCAGCAGGATGATGGCTGACCAAGTAAAGCACAGTGAGAATGCATTAGATTTGCTAGGTGAGTCACCTTTTTTATTGTGCTGTTTTATTATACTATAAAATAGGTTCAAATATTGATAAGTGACTATGCTTTTAAACCAACTCTTTGCCCCTGCTTGGAGATTGTTTTTTTATGTTATGCCGTTAGTGACTAAGGCTTTTTTTTTTCCCCGCCATTTTGTGTTTTCTGACCTGAAGCTGAACACAACTATATTGTCTTACTAATATATGCAGAAATAGAAGAAATGCGTTTGTATCAAAATCTATTGTTTCTCAGTTAAGCATGTTGTCTGGACTAAGCCTGAGCTTTACACTGAGAAGTGTATCACAGCCTGTGGTTAGTTCCGAACATTTCAGATTATCATGTTTTTCATGATGCCCAATGATTGAGTCTTACTAATGGTGTGCTGTCAAAATGTATGTTTTTGTGGTGTTAAGTGAACTGCTAGATGACAACTCTTTACATTACACATAATTTATGCTTTTCTATAATTTTAGGTATAAAAAAGAGCATATAGGTTCTAAACAATCAGGACAGCTCACTGTAACAGACTGTCCATGTCAAAATCTTATTATTAGGCTGTGTGAATAACAAATTTTGCAAGTGATTTTTGTGTAAATCTTTGATCAATAAAGTTGTAGTGAGCACAAGATACAGCATACATTAGAGGAAGTGTTTTGGACTGTACTAAGCTGTGCTTTGTTGATACAAATCTGGTATGTACCCACACATTGTTGGTGATGCCTATGGGCTGTAACTTCTGCAAATTATATATTGTACCAAAATAATTTTTGCCTTTGTTGTAGGGCATGAAGTTGTAATTGTAAAATTAAAGCACACAAGAAAAACGAGGACAAGTGAAGACACAGACAAGCACTAACTTCAGACTGTGGCTTTAGGGGAGGTTGTCCACTAGGCTCAATATTTCAAGAGATCTGTACTTATTGACAGCCGCTTTATATAAGTCACTCAGGATATAGTATTGGAGGCATTTAAAAGTAGATAGGACAGGCAGCTAATTTAAAAGTGCCATCAGTTGCACCTTCACAAGAGGAAATGTGTATCTGTGCCTTAACTCTGTGGCATGGCTTTGGTTTCGTGTTGTTGGGCATTTTTTGTTTGTATTCTTCATCCCCCATAACCCCCACCTAACTTTCTTTATTTGCACGTATATTTTGATTGTTCGTTTGAATAAAGCTTAGTTGGAAGTTAGCATTTGTATTTGTTTTCACTTGTCCTTAATTTCTCTGTGTGCTTCATGTTTACAGTGCATTATGAACCGCCCCAGACCCATACTTTTCAAAGCATGAAGTGGGTTGATCGTGGTGCCCATGTCGTGCA
The DNA here is from genome assembly GCF_055883805.1 of Amblyomma maculatum. Classification (NCBI taxonomy): domain Eukaryota; kingdom Metazoa; phylum Arthropoda; class Arachnida; order Ixodida; family Ixodidae; genus Amblyomma; species Amblyomma maculatum. Next base: position 272,614,211 of record NC_139344.1, on the reverse strand, counting down.
GAATAGTGCCTTGAGGTTAAGCACAGATATCTTTTTTTTTTATTTCACTGTGCAGAATACATGTTATGCTTCATTTTTGGTTGCATTTCATCTCTCTGTGTATTTGTATGGGGTAATTGCATAATGACCAAAAAGTGCTCTAATTCTGCACTTTTCTTGGGAACAGGATTTGGTTGGATGAGCTACTTTCTAAAATCAAGTTTTTGAAATTGACAGTTTAACAAATTCTAGGCATACAAGTGCTTTATACTGTAGTGTATGTCAAAAATAGAACTTTTTGCATGAACAGAGTGATTATTGTGAAGAAGCAAAGGGTGCTATAAATAGTCTTTGGCCATTGGTAGCACAAAGTTCTTGCCTAGAAGGAGACTGCACGGCATGGTGCTTTTTCAATAAAGTATGCATAAAGATTTGTTATATTAGCCCTAAAGAACAATTGTTCTTAGCAGAGGATGTATTATATGAATATACATGAAATCTAAAGCAGTGCATGGCTCCATGCATTTTCCAAAGTTCTCGGCTTCTAATGTGTTACTATCCTAGTTAATAGAAAATTGCTCTGCACTTTATTTGCTGCTGTAATAATGAAACTGTGTTGTTAGTTCTTTCGTGACCATGAAAAAACTGGTGATTCTGAGAGGTTTTGCGAAAAAAATGTTTTTATAAATGCAGCATTTAAACAACCCTGGTGTTAGCACATTCCAAAGTTTAGCTGTTAAAGAGCTCTTTCATACACGTGAATAATATATGCTTAGCACTACGCATAAAATGAAAAATCGCTCGCGGCTAATTCCCGGGTAAAAATATGACGAAGTGTTGAAACTCAATGAGTATAAAAATAAGAAACCGTCATAAAAATTTCAGAGTACGTATACAGAAGGTGATACAATGCCTCTTTCTTTACTTTTGAGAATCTTGGCCAATGTCTATGTTGTTGGGCACTCGTTAATTTAGACATGGTTGGACTCACACCAGTTAATTCAGACAGGGGCGGTGTCGCATCATGGTACAACCATAGAAGCCAGCGGTTGCCCAAGTAGACCTCCTCAATCTTTACTTGCATGGAACAGTGATGCCTATACGCCTCAAACGTCTCATTGCCAAGATGTAGTCCAGCAGCATAGTTTTTGTTTCCCTCATCTTAAATTCACGCCATCCTTTCGCTGCCATTGGGCATGCACGCTGGCCAGTCGTACCATTTTGAACACTGCTTTTCATGTCACTGGTTCGTTGGTTTGCATGTTCAAGCACCTGTGCATATTTGTCTCTCTTGCGACCTCTGCTCTTCAAGTACATACACTAAACCATCGCATTATGAGAATGCTTCACCGCACGGGTGGTGAAGCATCCTGGAAACATGGCGGGGCAATTTTTTAAAGGCACCACTGCTACTGGGTCACAAGGTGAAAAGGGCTGCGGAGGAACTTGATATTTAGAAGCAATTCTTAGACATTCCCGGCAGCTTACGCAAAGCAAAGCGCTTGATGAAACCGCAAAAAAATTGTTGTAGCTTTGGTTACATGCCATATGTGTAAACAACCATATTTCAGGCGTTCATTAGAGAAAATTACTGCGGTGCAAATGGTTTTCTAAAATCTTACTTGACTGCTGACACCGTGGCGAATGGAAATAAAATAGTGGGAACGCAGAGTGAACAGAGATTGAAAGTATGCTTTCCTTGGGCCACTAATTGAAGTTCCCGGCTGATATTGGACTGCTTAATCATTGAACTAAAGTTAGAGTTCGCGAGATCATCTTCGTTCTTTGCTACTGCTGTCATAAAAAAAATTCTCAGTAGAAGCAGCAGAGTCATGTGAAGGGTGTCGAATATTATTCTTACGCGAGCTCAACACCATTTTTGTTGACGTTTGAGACTACCCCACTCCGAATAATTATTTCTTGTATGTTGCCGCCTGCCGCAAGAGAAGTGAATCTCCATGAAACCAATGCTAAAGCTATCATACGATCTGCCTAAATGGAGGTACTTGTTACAAACACTGAAATTTGCATTTGGCAGCGCATTGAAAACTCTCATTCATATATGAACAATGTTCTGTGAGGAGGTCAGCTAAACTGGTTAAATTGTGCAAGCAACATCATTTGTTTGGCAAGGCATGTTTCTCAGACAGCATTCTGTATGATCCAACTTTCCGCCTCTGGCAGGATTTTGTTGCACAGCAGGAAATGAAATTGAACTAAAAAGTTGTTTCCAAGGTCTACAGTGGTTTATGCCGCTTATCCAGGTATAATGGATTCAATTTCTTGTTATGTACCAAAAATATCAGTGTACGATTAATGTCATCAGTGCAGTAAGGAAAGAAACAAGCACTGCCGCTCCTATTACAGCCTCAGTCTTGATAAGCTATAGTAATCAGCAGCAAACTGTCTGCAAACATTGTAACACTCACTGTTTAAGTGCACCTATCGCTTCTCTTGTAGGTCAGTATATAGCATTGATTTCTTTCGCATTGTACAGAACCAGCGGATTTCCCCTGTATTTTTCAGCATCAAGGATTCGTGTCACCAAATGGCATGGATGATGTAAGGGCTAAATTTATCTGATGCTGGTCAGAAAAGATTTTCTCCTTCATATTTTCATATTTGGAGCTGCATTGGGCTTTCACATACTGGTATTTATATAGTGCTACAGTTTCATGGCGCTGCTTTTGGGCACTGGCTACGAATGTATAGTGTTGCTCGCATGCTCAGTTTTCAGCACAGCAACAATGGTGCAATAAAATAAACTGTGTGTGTGGAATGGGTACAAAGCTAGTTCCCAGCAGCAACTGTGATAATAGTAGTGTACAGTAATGGTAAGCTGAAGCTCCTTATTGTAGGTGGACAACACTAGCGGCACTGGCATCTTTATTATTTATGATACTTGGTTCCTCATTTTAATGAGTAGCATTAAAGGCCCAATTCTCTAGAAAATCCAGCATCTGCGTTGTGAGCAAAAAGTCATAAGCATGCATCTGGCAGGTGGTCATGTGACATGACCATGCACTGACTGGTCATCAGGTGGCGTGAAGTCACATGGCCACATGGCGTATGCGTAGTTCAGCACTTACTGCTTATTTTTGGCTTTCTTTGAATATGTGTGCGTGCAAGTATGTTAGAAAGCCAACAGTAAATGAAACCAAAGAAAACGTGGTGAATGTTTTTTAAATTTCTGGTGTTGATAAGTGGGAAATCAGTAGCGTATTCATTATTCAAATACAGATGCTGTTTGCGTATTTGATGGCATACAAGGAGTTGACTTGAATTTGGCAATGATATCATGCACAGCAACACGATCTTTATTGTCCAGCGTGGGGAAAGCGAACTTTGTGAGCTTTGAAATGCTTATTTTTGTCATTCAGAATTTTTAATCACCTTGCTCATTGAAATACTTGTGAGCTGTGGAATGTAAATTTAAATTGAAGCTTCTTTCTGAAAGCTCGGTTGCACATGAAACAAATAAATACAAAAGACATGCGAAAGCAACAAGCAAGCTATGTGAATGTGCATTTCTCGTGCTTAAGCAACAAGAAATAGACATGTCTAGCTACTTTTCATCACATCTGAATCACTTTGTCCAGCTGCAACAAGTGCACGTCTAGCATTTCTCGCTTCCGACATTCTGCTCACTGCTTCACTCAAAAGGGGGCTATGAAGCAACAAACGCTTTGCAACAATGTTTCAGACTAATTAAGAATGAGCTAGATAGAGGGCCACCCTCTTAAGCATGTACCAACCAGCCCGTATTTGCCATCACAAAGTCCCAGTGATTGAACTGTAGCTGAACTGTCATGGAAGAAGAAACAAAACACTTATTCATGTCCCTTGTGCATGGATTTGCGATGATAGTGGCCTGTCAGGTTTTCTCAATGTCGCGTCCATACATGAAGTGCTAACACCTACATAAACTAAGCGAGGCCTGAGCATGTCATGACAGCCTATGAGCAGACGGCACTAGGCTGGCATCTATTGCCTCCTGGTCTGCAGTGGCAAAAATGTGTTGCCGCTTAATTCATCAAAATGCACAATCATGCTACATATTCATAGGATCCCAATGTTTTTCACACTTTCATTTTCTCTTGTGACCAAGTATAACACATACTTAATAGCCTGCTAGCTGTGTTGTGAATGTCAAGGGTACTGATTTCTTTTGGTAAATCCGAGCATCAAAAAATGAATGCGGCGTGCTTATATGAAACCCGCCGCAGTGGCACAGTGGTTAAGATGCTAGACTACTGTGCCAGAGTACCCGGGTTAGAACCCAACCAGCAGTGGCTGCATTTCGATGGAGGCAGAACGGGGAGGTGGATCAGTTTGCTGTGCGATGTCAGCGCACATTAAAGATCCCCAGGTGGTCGAAATTCCTTCGAAGCCCTCCACTATGGCATCTCTTTCTCACTACGCTTTCACTTCCACCTTCCTCCCTTCCTTTCCCTTATGGTGCGGTTCAGATGTCCACAGAGAAAAGCGCGACAGATATTGCGCCTTTCCTTTCCTGTAAACCAATTTTTTTACTTATATGGGTTCTTAATTTCTTTTTTTTGTTTACATCAAAACGTTCAACCTCTACTACTACTACTACTAATAATAATAATACTTCTACAACCTGTCGCAGTGAGTGATGCAAGGCATTAACTAGTTTTTGCGTGTGCTCATACCTGCTGTTGCAGCAGCAACGTTCCCTTGGGCTACATGGTAAACCACATAATGCTGCATCAGTTTGTCTAACATCACTTTTCTTTGTTATGGCCCTACTTTCTTGATGCATCTTGTGTGGACGTTAAGTGTACATATTGGTTACATTAGTTAAGGTCAAACTGCACTATCTAGATCAAGTCCTTTAAGTGTCGCTTTGTTGCAGAAATGAAGGGGTTTTTAAAAACTTTCGGTAAAATTGCAAGTTTCACAATTAAGAAAGAAGCTGCTTTAATATTGGTACAGTTAATAGCTATGGCAAGCTTTTACTTCCCTTCTTCAAGTTTCATCAATAATTACTGCTTTTTGCTGCCGTGTTGAAAATTTTCATTATCCACAGACACTGTTAAAGTGACCAAGTGTCGTACACATTTCATGTTGCTTGGAAGGCTGGGCAGTTGCTAGCCTAAGCTCAGCTGTCACGTGCTTGTTCATCTAGCCCAGGTGCTCAGGATGTGTGTGACTTGACCGTGTCAACATCTCGTGAACTCGCTTATATAGATTTAACGTAGTCTTGCTGTTTGCAGTGAACACATCAACGGTGATTACGGAAAGCCAAGAGGAGTCTCGGCAAATGAGCAGCGCGATTCTGCAGTCGAAGAAACTGCTTACCAAATATGGCCGCAGAGAGATGACTGACCGAGTGCTTATCATTTTAGCGTTGCTTTTTTTCTTTGCGTGTGTTCTTTATGTGCTGAAGCGAAGACTCTTCTGACTTGGCTGCTGCAAAGGAACAGGATGGAATGGCCTTTGTGGTGATACATTATTAGTGCTCTTTTCCCAAGCTGCATGTCTAGGACTGATGGCACATGGGCAGAATCACTCACATGCACTGCATTGCCGGCATTGAGTGCACAGTGTGTGTATATACGTGCTTGCATGCTAACAAGATAAAACATTTCTATGCACCGCACACTTCAAGTAATGGGCCTGGGCAAAAATCTCGCAACATATTTCTTTATTCATATGAAGAATAAACAAGCACTTTACATCCAGTATAAGCACTTCTCTGTACAATCTCATCACATTCATGGTACCATAAGGTTCCAATTCTTGAAGCCAGGAACTTGTGTAAAATGGAGCACATGCTTGCTCCTTCAAATTGCTTATGGAAACTAGACAGCAAGGGTGACAACAGTGTGCCGGTACAGAAATGTCATATACCAGGAAAAGACAAAGGTTATGAACAGCCAGAGTTGCAGAGTGGAACCAGCAATTCCATTCTAGATTTCTGTGGAATGAGGAACAGCAATAATTTTCTTCTTTTAAAACCTTTGGAGTGGTCAGTACAAATTAAGAAATGATTTGCAATGCCCTCATTAAAACCTTGTGAAGCCCAAATATTGCGAACCCAAGTTATAATGGGCTGGACGAAGCATGTGACTTTTTCACCTGTTTATAATTATGCTGAAATATACATATTTTGCCTTTCTACATATGCATATGTGACACTTGTATAGTGCTGAGTGCGACTGCTCAGCACAACTTGCAGCGTTAAGTCCATTTGTTTGCTGCATGGACATCGTCATAAAATGCCACAATTAGTTCACTTCTGTCTCTCATGATTTGCCAAGCTTATTTTGCTGAAAGCTTAAATATCTACACAGAGGCACTTTTATGTTTTAATTCCCAGCTGAAAGCTTTGTAGCAAATTACTGTTTTATGCCTAATTCAGCAGCTTTTGAGGTTAAATTATGAGCTGGGCATGCGAGCACAAATAACAAGCAGCTGTGCATATTTCCAACATTGTTAAAGAACTCAAAAGGTTGCCATTGAATATACAGCCTTTCGGACTTTTGGTAGAACAGTATCACTGAGCGGAAATCAGAAGAGGGAAAGAGCATCGAGTGCTTGGCTGTTCAGCTTCGTACGAAGCAATCCCCATGAATCGAAGTGCCACCGCCGTGTTCTAATGTAGCATTGTGTTTGTGTACCATCTGCTGCATGTTTATATAAGGCTCTCTATTAGAGCACATGCGCAACATTGCAAGCATGGCAGTTTGTGTTCGTGAGTGCCTCTAATGCATTTGTTTCAATATTAACTCCCTCATTATTTATCTGCTCCACCTTGCCGGATTCGGATAAACGTTGCAACACCATACCCACTTCGAATTCTTGATCAGTTCACTCTAATACCATCTGATCTTTTGGCTCTTCAGGTTAGCTCAGTTGGTAGAGTGACTGCCCCATATAGTTGTCTGTCCTGGGTTCAAGCCCCAAATCGGGACAGGTTTTTTTTAACTACAAAGTTTCAGAGAGAGTTGTATAGCTTTGCTTTTTAGATGTATCGCTTGGCTTGGGTGGACACGTTACTCTTTTATGACTAAATAAATGCATCGATACAGTATGTCTTTTACAATTAATGCTTAGTAAGTAACAACAGCAAGTGATTTATTTGGTACGCTAGGCTGTTTATCACAAAAGTGTGCTCTTTTCGGCATCGGCATCATATGCAGCAGATAAAAACAGTCACAGCTTTTTGGGGCTCTCACGTATAATGGTTAATGACAGGCAGGGGTTGCTTCTTATTAATCAGAACAGCCTACCAGATGACGCTACCCCTAGCAGCAGATATGGTGGGCATGCCTTTGTCATCGCAATTCACTTTCCTCTTTTCAGTCTACTGGTAGCAGCATCGAGCAGTCAACACTTGTGTGACATTGTTAAAAATCCGGAAGGCTGTACACAATTCTATGCATGTTATAGATTGCTTTGGTTTTTTTCTGTGTGTGCTTCTGTACTGATTAGCCTGCTTGCAAGCTGGGCTTACGATTCCAAGTACAATACTTGGTACAGCAATAACCTTGTTGCAGTACTCAGTAACATTTTTTGCACAAAACATGCCTGGGTAGCTCAATGGCTTCAGCAGTTATGTTTGACGACGGCGGCCGCACGTCGCTAAAGATGGAATACAAAGGTGCTCAGGTCTGAAGTGATGCCAGCAAAGGTTAAAGGCCGACTGTAATGAAAATTTTTGTTGCTTACGTCAAAAGAGAGTACTAAAACATTGAAGACGATTATGACATTCTCTAATGCGAAAGTTGAGCTCAGCTCTTTAGGTTTTTCTTTGCAAAGCGAAAGAGAATGCGAGGGGAGAGCGCAGTAGTGAGGAGCCAGAGAGAGAGAGAGCGTCTAGGGCACTTTGTTGATGCGGCCTTGGTGAGGCCCGCACTCAACTTGGCGGGCCGTATCGGGTCTGATGAGTGAGCAGCGCAGAGCTCGTGACTGTTTGTTCTCTTCCGAGAAATTCTTTTTGCTGAATTACACCGGCAGCGGCACTGATGGCTGAACGACTAAACGGGCACATAAAGCTGCGCTAAACAAAATATGGCATTTAATACAAGCGAGTGTGTCAAGAATTGCGCTCCCAAAGAGCCGTTTTTGAAACAAACTAGAGAAAAGGTAGCCATTACAAAGAGCCAGAAATGATGGACAAAAGGGTTCAATTGGATCCTCAGGCGCTGTAGTTGTGGCATTCTCGTGGCTTGCTGCGACTTGTAGAAACCTCAGCGATTAAGAACATGTTGCACTTGGGTACGGTGATCGACGTAAATGCCAAACATGTGAATTTAACAAATGCAAACCAACGTCCATCGATCTTTTCTACTAATTCTTGTTTTGCTTGATGTTCCCCGTCCTTCAGAAATGCATGCAACGTGCATATTCTTATTCTCCGTGTGTTCAAGGCCCCAGTGACTACACAGTGTTTCGGTATGGTGATTGCGTCTGAAACTATAAAAGCTTCACACTATTGCATTCCTAGTGCTACCAAGTTCAATTTCAGTCTTCACCCTTTTACTGCACGCTGTCCCTATTCCATTCACCTAATGTATGCTCTACAGCGCTCCTTTCCTACTGCATATCTGGTAAGCTGCCCAACTTAAGAGACACATTGCCAGCTGCATGAGCCATCTGCTAAACAACTTTTGAAACGCCTGTAATAACAAAATTGGTTTCCTAAGAAATATGAAACTTTATTACAATTGGTTTTACGACACACCAAGTGCATTGGGATGCATTGCTGCAAAAGTAAAATACTATTGCAGTTTGGGCCTTTAGAAGTATCCCAAGTATTATGAATTAATATGCAGCCCTCCACTACGGCCTCTCTCTTTCGGTTAAGTCATTTTGGTCATTAGGCCTGACAATTTAGCTTTTACACAAATAGATTGCGTAAAAGGTACTAGTTAATTTTTGGCTTTTATGTGGTGGAGAAATGCAGAGTTACCTAGGATGCCAAAGTGGAGAGCTCCAAATTTTATTGATTACCTGGAGCTCTTAATATGCTGTGCATGGGAAATTTTGCATCTACCATCACCGAAATATGGAGTGAATACACAAGCTTGTGCCAAGGAGGTGAATGCCATAGTCACTAAGTCACAGCAGCATGCCTCAATATGCATCAAAAAGGGCAAAAACCACATAGCTTAACTTGCTCTCGCTGCATAGAGAATTCATGTGACTGCTAAAAAAGCCCTCAATAATGTAGTGAAAGACGGAATGGTACACATCGCATAAACCTTCTTTTCAATGGTGAATTATTTTTGCATGGCTCAAAATTAGGGTGCTTTAATGCCAGCTTAGTGCTGGATATTGTGTATACCATTACTAGTAGATGTTACACTTTCATTTAGCTCATGCAGCAGTTCTATTGTTCCGTACCACGCCTCCCAAAAGCTGGATTGATATCAGAATCATTCCAGACTGAGAACTCTGCAACTCTGCTATAAACTGATCCATCACAGCAACTCCACTTATATCTTTGTCACATCTGCAGATGGACTTGTCAGCTTCAACACAGCTGGACACTAGCAGACTGCCATGCTAAAAATAAGTTCCAAGAGCATGTGTGAAGTGCTGTAGAGATAGCTAATGGTGGGCCCTGAAATTGCTTTGTGAAGATATTGAGAGTACCAAGGCACAGTCATAAAACCTCTCTTCTGTTCACATGCAGCTGGAATGCACAGCATTTATGGCAGCCGAGGTTGCACTGCCATCAGCTTAGCTGCCCCTTTTGCCACACAGAGTTTGCACATGCAAATGTCTGAGAAGACAGTATCGATACATAAAGCATTCCTGCACTGCAACACAGATATGCCTATGTAAACCATGCAATACATCTGAGAACAGTCTTGGAGCAGCGCACTAGCTCAATAAGACATGACCCAGTTTTTATTACTTTCTCCTATAGAACACACTTTTTCAACTCTGAAATGGACATCACATGGTCACATTTAATTAGTTTGATTTTGCTAGTACCCTGGTGTTCACATGCAGTGCGGCAAAAGGATACAGCCAAACTGATTTGTGCGGCACGCCATTTCAACCGCCTGCCTATGACCATTCACAGGAAACGTACCTCGCTTGTGCCCTGGGTATATAGAGATTTGCAGATGTGGAGCTATTAATATTGGCACCGGTACAGCATGACTACATAGGTGGCAACATCCTTTGATGCTCCAAAACCACACCTGGATTGAAGCACAAATCCCACAAGACTGAGAGGTCAGTGCTGCCATAACTATTAGCATCATGACTCAAAGAACAGCCATTGCATTCTATATTACATAGCGTGTGTCTGTATGTGTGTGCACACTCAACGTCTTGACTGGCTCTCATTGTTTGGCACACACGCACAACTGCAACAAACAATGCCCCGAACCCAACTTAATGCCACTGGTTTCACTAGATGGAGGGCACAGACAAAGCTTTTTGTCTTTGAGCACTGCAGCTTTAAGGAGCTTAAGCAACGCTACAAAATGACACAGAGTGACACAAGGAAAAACAGAGTAGGATGGGGCCAAACAGAATAGCCCACAGCTCCAACAATGGAATGAAAAAGCTGCCAAGTAATGCTTTCAGATCAGCTTAGATGGCAGATCTGCCAAGAAAACCTCAATACCACAAGGTGGTAACTGCTATGGTTGCACTGCAGGTACTGTAAAACAACTAGACAACACACACTCTTTACAAAAATATTTTGTACATCTCTCCACCCGAGGTGCATTCACCTGGCACAGGATTTAAGTGCAGGTGGCAACAATAGTCCAAAAAACAGCATTGCACATCTTTGCATCCTGCAGCTATAATAGCTACAGTGCTCACTTTGACATTTTTCCACCCATATCGCGAGCCGCCAACACGCAAGATTATAAACAACAGAACACATAGCGAGTGGCAACAACAGTAACAACGGAGATAAATCAAAGGGACGGCCATGAGGCCACATGCACAAGCTGCACTAAAACAACATTTGGGCCAACCTGAGGCCCACTCACTGCAAACAAGGAGGATTCAGGCATTGCCAATACTGCAGCAGGCAAGAAACTGCCAGCCTGCCTTAGGTGTGTAGTGTAGTGCACGGCAGCCACAGAAATCAATCATCAACACGTAAAAAGTGAAGACAAATCTCTTAAAAGCAATGGAACTGTTCTTGTATGCTACATTTTGGAAACAGCACCAAGGAGTACCCCACGCCTGCAAGCTGAAATGCCAACCCTGAAGACAAAAATCTCGAGCAATGTGTGTAAAGATGGGAAAGGAGGCTCGCATCGCCTTGAAATGTAGCAAGTTGTGTAGCAAGTTTCAAGGAAGTTCACCTATTCAGGCACAGCCCTATGGTCTGCTTCCTGTACAGCTGCAGATTACAAAAAGGCACTCAAATGACTAGTGTTTCACTGACTCGAATTTTCCAAAGGCCCACACCCTGCCCTTTGCTATAGCAGCATGACTTTGTAACAAGAGAAAAGCACATTGCCAATAGTAGACATTTTGTGCTATGGTATCTCATGCCCGGTTGTTCCCTTCAGGGTTTTGTATAGCTAGGTGTCATTACTACCTTGCACTTCTCACAGCCTGAGGCAACTTGAAAGTCTGAATGCCAAGAACAACACAATGGAGAAAAACATTTGGGCAACAGTGCATAAAAATCTTATTCATGCCTCCTACAAGTGAACGAGCCCTCAACAAAACATTTAAAATACTCATATTTACAACAGGCATATTTACATATGTATATATGTAACTATCACTCTGTGTCATGCAAAACAGTGCAACATTTTTTTTTTCAAAATCGACACACTATAAAACGCTAAAAATAAAGTCTTTTCTAAAAGCCTTCCTGCAACCTTTAAAACTGAAGCACTATCAATGACTACAATACAGCCAAGCAAAACACTGCTGCTGCAGCAAGGATAATAAGTTCTGTTGCAATTCATCCTCAAAAAAGAAAGGAGGCAAGCACAAGAGGGGGCCCCCTCTGATGGAGGCTCCCTCTTGCACAAGCACACATGCATGAGGGGTGTCAAAACAAGAAAGGCCTCCAGTGAGGCGGGTAGATACAAGACCAAGCATCAGAGCAGGATGACCCGTATAGTGTTGATGAAAAGCCTGAAACCGATGCCAGAACAGACTCTCGACGGGGGAATGCCCGCGATTCCTGTCACACAAGCTCACTTTGATATCACAGTACCGTTAACAACCAAAATGCGACGCTTAAAGTTCCCATTTTTAGGGGGAACACACTGCTGGAGCACCGGACTGGGCATTTTCACTCATAAAAATTTCCCCCTCTCTCTCTTTCCACCTTGGAGGAGAGGCTGCTCAGGATGGGTCGGCAGCTCACAGCTCAGATAGGCCTCCGTCGGGGTTGCCCGCTGCAACACTGTTCAGCACTCGGTTGACGAATTCAGTTGAGTGTCCAGCCACCTTCACTGAAACTGAAGAAAACAACCAATGCAAGGCTCTAAAACAGCAAGAGATTTTGCGGGCTAGTTGGCTTGAATCTTGTAATGCCATGAAGGGTTGTGCTCAAAACAGTGTCTCAAATTTGCAGTACACCATTCAATATGTATGCATGGAGCTCGGGTACATATTGTTATGCCAATTTGAGGTTCGCTCGATTCAGCACTGGCTCTCAGCCTCTGCATATGTTTTAACTGCTGCACACGACCAAGCTAGTCACACATGCACCAGTGAAACAGGCTGGGCAACATATACTTCTGAATCCCTTTTCATGAATCATGCTGCCGCTGCTTTGTGGCTGACGCAGCTCACAAGGGGTTTCAAAAGACTATTAAGCTCGATTGTGCATACTTTAAAATTCAAAGGAAATATGTTTCACGCATGGTGCTTGCTTCTGCTGCTGGCCTGTGCACCTCTTCCCCACTGTACACCATCTACAGTAAGTTTTTTGTGGCCTTAAATATTGGTGCCTTTATTCTTTTCAACATTGATAAGCTTTACACTCTGAATGCTTTGATAATATTTGGCACTTCACGTGAGCTGACAAAGGCAATTAAAATGCGAGATTTGGTAATGTGACAAGAGGTTCTCCCTGAAAAGATTAGTTGGTTGGTTTGTGGGGTTTAACGTCCCAAAGCAACTCAGGCTATGAGAGACGCCGTAGTGGAGGACTCCGGAAATTTCGACCACCTGGGGTTCTTTAACGTGCACATAGCAAAAGGAAGTCACGAGAAATCAGTTATGACACCGCACGTCTCCGGCAGGGCAAGTGCTGAAACAGCATTATGGCTGTTTTTTAACGTGACGGTGACAGTGCAGGTAGAATTGGTTTTCACAATACTTTTTCTTACAAACTCCATACACTGTACCTCTTCTGCATCAGGTACATAATTTATGGCTATTATACTGCAGGATGAAAATGTTTCTGTGAGCAGACAACACTTATGATAGCTAAACAGGACTCAAACGTAAGTCCTTTAAACCAATGCACACTTACCATGTCTGTTAACCAAAGCATCAAAATGGACAGATGAAGCTTCATGCCTATTTCCTTGGTGGCATTCAACTTGCTCACGCAACAGCTTCTTGGCTTCTTCAAAGAGGGTGATGAGCTTTCCTGCAGAGAGAAAAAAAAAAATGCATGAAAGAATTGTATTCTGCATAAGCAGCTCGGGCTATGAGGGACGTTGTAGTGGAGGACTCCAGAAATTTTGAACCACCTAGGTTTCTTTAATGTGCAATGACATGGGACAGTAAACAGGTGCCTTGCTTTTCACCCTCATTGAAAAGCAGCCACCGCAGCCTGTACTGAACCAGTGCCCTTGTGTTCAGCAGTCAAGTGCTCTAGACAGAGAGAGAGAGACGATAAACTTTATTTATACAAAGTAATTGCGCAGGTGGTTCACCCAGGTCTGGGAAACCATTGGCGAATACGGCCCTTCAGGCTTCACCGATCAGCTGGCGCTGAATGGGGAGCTCTGTGCGAGCCAGCTTTGCCTCCCACTGCTGATGGCTAATTTTCTGCAAACCGTATGACTTCAGTTGTTTTTGGGGCAGTTCCAAACCATGTGGAGGATGTCAGACATCTCTCCGCAGGCCAGACATGCATTTGTGGGATATTGCACGGGCCAAATCTTATTGTGTCGGGTTGGGTTTGGTAGTGACACTACCAAACCCTAGAAACTGAGCCATCGCAGCGGGATATGCTTGCATACTGGTATGCAGTATTTGCAAGGAATATATTCCTAATGTTAACCAAAACATCATGTAAAGAAAATTTTTGAAGCACTGCTAGGCCTGACCTAGGCAAAAAAGTTCACATAGGAAAGACTCCAACATTGAGGATCTAATCATGTGAAAGCCGGCTATGATCCTTAATTTCTATGGATGTATTTACTTGTATGCAAGCACATGAATTTGTGTCAAAATTATGGCTGTTTTATTTGTTTCTTAAATTGAAAACTCCGCACTGCACAACAAAATTCACTGCTACTAGCTACTTAGAATTTTTCGTTTACGTTGTGTGCCAGGAAAAGGATATCTGGCAGAGAAGACCAAGACCACAACTTTGCTTTGAGAGATTTTGCATGGCCCAGCCCTTGCATAATATGGCTTATCAATTCCCATTTGCTCTCTCCCTATAAAACACCTAGTGCCATCAAGTGACCTTGAGACTTTAAATTAGGTGATAGTGCACAACACAAAACAAAACAATGATTAAACTAGCAGCAACTGCACTAACACGACTTTCTAATAAGACTGTGTGCCACATGCTCCTTTTAAAAGAGTAACTTAGAGAATCTCCCACTGCCACAGCTCAGTGGTTACGGCACTCGACTGCTGAGGACTCTGGAGCAAATACTGGCTGCGGCGGCCGATGTCAGTGTGTGTTAATGAACTCAAGCAGTCAAAATTTCCAGAGCCCTCCACTACAGCATCTCTCATAGCCTGAGCCGCTTTGGGACCTTATAAACCAAATCAAATTAGAGCATCTATCAGCTAATCACAAAAGAGAAAAAGACCATAGTATCTGCTCTGCTCGAGTAAATCCCTTAGTTGATAGCCAGCGCTTGTCCTTGATCGTTTTTCTTTTTGCACTGTTTTCCAATCCTGCAATACCAACTTGCTCAACTTTCTATATTACTGTATCAGCAAACGTGTACTGCCAATTCCATATCAGTGTGCTGCTCTTGCTGCTGCAAAATTTACATATGTGTACCAGGCAGTAGTAGTAAGTGGTTTTATTATTGTAGAATAAATTAAAAAATAATTAAAAATAATAAAGGAAGGAAATTATTTTTTTGCCTACCCCGGTATCTGCTATCGAAAAGAGCTGCAGCACCTAACTGGGGCGGCGGAAATAAAGGGTTATCAAGGAGACAGGTAGGAGAAACCAAAGAGGTGAGCGAAAGGGAGAAAGCACAGTTTAGATTAAAAGGTAAAAGCGTATAATACGATATTGTACATTCCGCAGGGGGGGGGGGGGGGGGGGGGGTGCTCCGGAGAACGGTGGCCGGCAGTTTATCAAACCAGGACTCATTGTTAGAACTGCCCTAATCCTGAACCAAGTTGCACATTCCATGCTCCCATATGTGTAGTTAAGAACAAGTAGTTCCCGCATGGGTGCCGATGACAGTGAACGTCATTTCCGCTTTAAGCAATCTGTTTGTTCGGCGCATTCCAGCAAAAGAACTGTCAAAGCCAAACTTTGTCAGAGCAGTCAGCACTCTGTGCATGCGGCACGCGCGATGCCTGGAACGCGCCTTTTCGAACCGCGCGGCCACTCCGGGGGCCCAACTTGACAGGCGCGGAGGGTAGGAGGAGGAGCAAAATGGCGGCCAGACCGCGTCCAAGGAACATAGATGCGTACGTGCCAAGATGGCGGCCTTTGGCATCCACGCGCGCGCGTCTGACGAGTATAATAGGACTGATAAAAAGCTCCGACCAACAGCGCACCGCGCCACCACCAACAGGACGATCGATAATGCCGCCTTCTAATTTCAGTTAACGAAGGCGGGCCAATCCAGGCTGACAACGCGCGCGTGACGTCATCCATCCCCCCCCCCCCCCCCTTCATTGGTTGCGATTCCGCATGCAGAGGCGAGCAACCGATCGATGCGGTAAACAAAAGGCGCACTTACGGTGCTCCTGCTGCAAGCCATACAGCTTGAGCTTGTTGGCTTCGTGCTGGGCTTTCTTCTTGAGACGGCAGGCGCGCGAGGCCAGCTTGTTCTTCTCCTTGCGTGACTTGTGGCGCGCGTTGAAGGGCAACTCGCTGACGGGCGTCAGCTCGTTGATGACGCGTCCCAGCTTCTTGAGTTCCATGCCAATGTTGTAGAGCTTGCGAGGGTTGGGCGTCAGGTCGTTGCCGTCGCCGCGGCGCGCTTTGCCCGCGTGCTTGACGCCCTCCAAGTGGCATTCGGGGCTGAAGACAGGGTCGGTCACGTCGTGCAGCACGTGTGGGTCGGCAGAGTCGCGCGCCATGGACAGGCGCGGACCCTTGGGACCTTTAGCCTGGACGTTGTACTGCCAAAAGTAGCGCTTCTTCTTCTTCTGGCCGTCCGGCGAACCCGGTTCGGTGGCTTCCTGGCTCGCGTGCGATTCGGCATCTGACGTGAGCGCCTCGTCAGAGTCCTGGCTGCTGAAACCCTCGTCCATAGACAGCTGGCTCAGCTGGGACTCGGGGGCCGAGCACGACAGCCTCTCGGCTAGGATGCGCGAGCGCGGCTTGCCGCTCGCGGGCACATCGCTAGGCACCGACTGGGCCGCCGGGCTCGGCCTGCACGGCTCGGGGATCGCCAGTGCGGGCTGCTGTGGCTCGGCGGCCTGCGGCGGAGCGGCAAGGCACGCTGGCAGGCTCGACGATAGGGCTTCAGCTTTGGCAGGGCGCGCCAACAGGTCGGCCAGCTGCGAGGGTGCTGTGAAGTTGCTCCAGCTTGCCTGCTGCTGGAAGTCGCGCAGGATGTCGTTGACGTCCAGGCCGTCGAGGCCAGATTCGTCGGCGTTAAGCTCGGCCAGCGTAGGGTCCTTGAGCGGCGGCTGCTTGTCCGGCTTGAGCATGGCATCCAGTTTGCTCAATTCGAAGTCCATGCCCCAGAAGGAAGGGCTCTGGTCGCCTAGCTCATTCTTGTCAGGAACGCGCGAGCATGGGTCATCGGCCTCGAGCTCCCAAAATGCCTCGGCAAGGTCGGCCTTCTCTTCTTTAGGCTCCGGTGCGTACAGGGCCGGCTCGAAACTAAAACCCTCCACCGAGAGCCACTGGTCCGGGTCCGCGCTGCCCTCGAGCTCGGGCAGCCGCAGGGAGTCCTGGGCGGCGCGCGCTGCGGCAGGCGTCCAGCCACGCGCTGCCGCCCAGTCGGCCGAGCCCAACATAGCTGGCGGGCCCAGCCTGGGCACAGCAGAGTCACGGGGAACCTCCAAGGCTGCGGCCAGACCTGCGAGAGCCAAGAGCGGTGCTTAGACCCAAACTGCGTTCAGCCAGACTGCAAGCGACCAGTGCAGGCGCAGTGTAATATCACTCATGTGTAAAGAAGCATCGAAAGGTTCACGCTGAATTCAAAAAGCAATCTGCAACGTTGTAGGCTGCGACTGGGTTAGTAGAGCGATCCCATAAGAGAAACGGAGTTTTTTGCGCGTTGTCAGCTGCAAATGCACGCAATGCATTTGCTAGACGTTGAGAACCAAATCGGAAATTAATCAGCACCTGGATGCAACTAAATGGGACACCCCTCCCCCTTGTATCTCTCTTTGTCTAGACTGGCGAATTCAACGTCACAGCTGCTGGTAGAATAAGATTTTCTTTTTTCTTCAGCAGGCAGAATGCTTACCGCGCTGGTCATTGATCAGAACTAATTGGAAAACTGATTTTTATACGTTTCTTCTGCGGAACCCAGTCGACTGCACATCGGACGCGCGCAACGAAAGGCCCAAGCCGTGCTACGTGAACTAGGTCTAGATTATTTTTGGTCTCTCTCTCTCTGCTATCTCTACGTGCGCTTCGGCAGTGCGTTGGGCATCAGTGAATGAGTGAATAAATCTTTGCTAGCAGAAAACCCCTTCCCCTTTGGTATTGGAGGGAGAGTATTTTTATTGCCTTCTGGCTTGAATAAACGAGCAGCTGTGCGCGCAAACGCTTCTCTATCTTCTTCACTTTCACGTCCGCGTGCTGAGCCACAGTTGTCTAGACACGCCTTCTGTACCTGATCACGCATTTTTTGAACTTCGCCCATTTTCTGCTCAAAGCGATGGGTCATCACGCAGTAAGACCACAGTATTAAATTCACGCATTAATTCCACAATGTGCTCTGTATTTAAATTCACTATTCATTGATTTTCTTCCACATTAATTCCACAATGTGCTCTGTATTTAAATTCACCATTCATTGATTTTCTTTCAATTTACAACGACACCGTCCGATACCAGCGCGCGCGCGTGCGTGTGTGTGTGTGCGTGCGTGCACGCACGCACGCACTCGCTTTTCTTCCCTGTCTCATATTACTGGTGCTAGCTATCTTAGTTCGTGTGGCCAGTACTTGGTCTTTTGCTTATTACCTTCTTCCACTCCTGTACCGTTTCCTCGCTTCGCTCATTTTTCCAGTTCTGCTGCACTGCTTTTTGATTGCGTTCATTGCTTCGCGCGATTTTTTTTTTTCTTATTTTGCAACTTCTGCCTATCTCGTCGACGTTGTCTTCCATGTCTCATCTTTCCTGGAATTTTTAGTTTTTTTTGTGGCCTTTATCGCAAAACACCACGTCGCCACTATGCCGTCTTGTTCTTTGTTTACAAGCTTCTGTTATTTTTTATGTCCCTGTTTTCCCTTAAATTACGTTCTTTTCTTTTGGGCGTTTAACTTCTTTTCATTTATTTACATTGCATGGTTTAAGCCTGTAAAGCTCTGTTGGTCCGGGCTCCCTCTCTCTCTTTTATGTTTCCTGCCTCATGAATCCTGACTGTTCTGTGATGGCAGGAAATTTTAATGCACAGACCGCTATACAGTCAAAACTCGATTTAACGAAGATATCCCCCTCAGACGCTCATATGGTCCAATGCTTTGAATTAATCGAAATAACGAAACTAATTTCGCTATCCGTCCCGACTTAACGAATGAAGGCGAAAAGTCTATTTTTGATCTGTTCTGTACAAAAAACGCTTAAGAATGTATTGACTCCGAGCCAACGCTAACATCGTGCAGCAATTACGTACCGCTTTTGCCAAACTAGGGCGGTGTGAAACGCGAGTTTTTATTGATTTTAATTCACGAGATTTCGCCAGCGGCAGAAAGCCGGCCCGTCGACCCGGTGTCGGCAGCGGTGTCGCATACCAACACCTGGACAAGTTACGGTTGTTCTTAATCTGCTGAGACAGTTTGCCAGGACACATGAGAAAAGAACGCACAAGAAATCCCGGCAGATGTTGCTTACAAACTGCAAGCAAGCAAAGATCAGCGACGTCTTTGCTGGGAAAGAAATTTAGTCCCCTGGGATCCTTCTTGCCGAGGTAAAATTTTCGTTGCTTCTTTTCATAGGCGCTATAAGTGTCGGTGGTCGCGCGGGCCGCAATTTAACTGTAGCAACATAGCATAGTGGACAAGTTGGTATTGCATTTAAAGATGACGTAACAGTAGAGGTTCCCTGGGCCTTCGTTTAAGTCGGCTGTTACATCCTTTCACGATTTCATTTCGAAAAAGCATTTAAGCTTCACAAGTATGATGCCGCGGCACTTCCTTGGTACCGCGACACCGTATAATAATAATCTACTTTATCGGATTAAGTGACCGAGAAATGCCGTCCTCGATTTAACGAAGTTCCCGATTTAAAGAAATATTTCGCCACTACCCCCAATTTCGTTAAATCGAGTTTCAACTGTATAAAGAGTGCGGCACCGTTAACCTACCGTTTTCATCCTTGCTCAGAAATATATCAGGTGTTAGCGAAATCCCGCTAAATCGAGCTCAATGCGATTTTGCGGTTCATGCGAGATGTCTGGCGCGGTAGGTGCTATTAAGAGGCACCCCTTAATTCGAACAAAGTTTGGGCTGTCTTCGATATTTCGAATTGTCGAGAGTCGACTGCATGCATCATATCTTCTATCGACCTATTTACAGGGCCGCCCCATAGGCCGTGGATCACTTGTCAAACTCTAATTTCCGCGCGTTGGAGCACGTAGCCCCATCTAAGCAGACAATATACGATAACTGTAGTCTCAGTTCCCGTGTAGCTCTTTTTAGCGCTGTTCAAGACGAGCGACGAGTAGGTCCCCAAAGACACGTCTGGGACGGTAGGCAGGCAAGGGGCTTTCTAATGCTTGCAGTGCACTAGGCCAAGGACCAAAACAAACCCGAGCAGCGCCCGTGTCCCCGCTGCTTCAGCGGTCCTCTTCGTCTTCGCTGGCGCGGTGACGGCGCGAAAGGCTTAACAAACGCTAAACGAACTCTGCTGGGTCACTCTATGGTGTGCCTACATGACGCGTTGGCGCTAGAACAAGCGAACGGACGTGCGCGCTAGTTTCGTGGCGCAGAATTGAAAAGGCGCTGTCTCATTTGTCGGTGGATACCATATATCCAGCAGGACTTCAAATGACGTCACCATCAGAAATGGAGCCGCAATAAACCCATTTCATGCACTCTCGATGGCGACATTTTACTGCGAAAGCACTCGTACCATCGTCTGAGCAAAAAGCTTGCTTGTGCCTCGCCGGTTGCCATAACAACTGTGTCACCTCTAGCGGGTCATTTTCTCGCGCGGCATATGGCGCCAGATCTCCCATTAAAGTTGTCAAGCAACCGTTGTCCGCGCAGCGTTCAGGATGGTGTCATTTCGCTTCCTATTTAGCATCCATATGCTGGTCAAGTTAGAGGCTAGTTTATTGCGATATACTGTATTTACTCGACTCTAAGTACCCCATGTTTATCACAATCGCGGTGACCAAAATTGGGGGGGGGGGGGGGGGGGGGGGGGGGGGGGGGGGGGGGGGCTTAGTTCGAAAAATTTAAAATGAGCTTTTCCTCCCCTTCTTTTCGCGGCAATATCTCGACTAGACGGGCGCAAGAAATAACAATTTAATTGGCTAACAAAATTGGCAAACATTTTCGGCAAACGCAGTTACAGTTACTTCAAGCTGTAGGCAGTCCTCTACAAACTCTGACACCAAACCAAGCAACGCGCGCCCACGATGCGCATGAAATCTGCCGCCTCACCGCTGGAAGCAGGCCCACGTGACAACACACCATTATAGAGCTGTCTGTGTCGCTTTTGGTCGGTTTTCAGCGTTATGTGCCACCATAAGTTAGGTAGTATCGGAACAAAGCAAAGTAAGAAGCCGGAGATCAAGACGCCGCTCGAGCCTCTCTCGGTTCTGCGAATGAGTGAGAAAGCGTGCTCAGCGACCTTAGATACGAGCTCTATACTTGAAAAAAGAGTGCATAGATGCGCATGCAAACGTTTTTTTTTTTTTTTGTTTTTTTTTTTTTGCGAGATTGGAGGGGGGGGGGGGGATAAATTCGCGAAAATGCGGTATGTATACCTCCAATTCTATGCTAAGAATTTGTCAAACATTGCGCCAGTCTCTAAATGCTAAACCCACCAAGTAAAGTCATGTCAAGCAGTGACGTCTTAGTCGAATTCGGCTATTTTTTTTATGACAGCGGTAAGGAAAAGGATCACTGCCTTGTCGTGGCGGAGGGGCTTGCGAAACTCGATGAAGTCGTGAGCTCTGCTATGTAGGGCCACCCAAGATAGACAGGTCACGGCAGAGAGTTCTGACAAAATGTGATTCACTGGAGAAGGTAATGGCAACCCGCTCCAGTATTTCCTGCCAAGAAAACCCTATGGCCAGTCACAACACCATTGCGTGGCGTGACATGGTCCATATAGGGTCACGAAGAGTCGGACACGACTGAACGACTGAACTGAAGGAAAAGCCCGCGGAGACGACTTCACAAGCTCTGATTTCACCCCCGATTATGATTCAGGCAACCATTAGCCTGTAACTTTAACTAGCGGTCCTAAGTAAGAACATTTCAGCTCGCTCTCGAGCAATTACGCTCCGCCGTGGTGGTGCAGTGGTTACCGCGCTCGACAGCTGCGCCCAAGGATGCGGGATCGAATTCCGGCCGCTTTTCGATGGAGGCGAAAAGCAAGGCGCCCGTGTGCTGTGCGATGTCAGTGCACGTTAAAGAACTCCAGGTGGTCGAAACGGCGTCTCTCATATCCTGAGTCGTTGTGGAACGTAAAACCCCATAAACTATACCATCTTCAGAAATACCGTGTTCTCGCTGTTCTAACTTAATTTGCAAGAATTTCAACAACCAACGCAAAGGTGTGACAACAAGGATAACTTCAGTACGTGTGGTGACTACACCAGAACGTAGCCACATGCGACGTTCTTTCAGCCAGATCCAGTCAGGTGTGACCAGCAAGCTTTCAACTTAGAGCTCCTTGAGTAGATTTTTCCATTTTGATGGCAAACTAGACCGCACCCCGTCACCCGACCACGAACAGTACGTGTTATACGATACAGAAGGAAAATTCTATAGGGCACGTTGGACCACATGGCAAACTAGACCGCACCCCGTCACCCGACCACGAACAGTACGTGTTATACGATACAGAAGGAAAATTCTAGAGGGCACTTTGGACCACTAAAGTGCGATGAGGCGAAAGCCATTATAGCGCGGCGAATCGTAGCCCTCCAATACGGCACCTCTATCTCCTTCTCTTCTTTCACTTCCACCTTCCTCCTTCCCTTTACGGCGTGGTACCTGTGTCCGCGGAGAATTGTGACAGATACTGTGCTTTTTCTATCCAGTAAATCAATTTGAAGTGCCGCTGATGCCTGCTGTACTAACGCCTCCTATACATCTGGGTCTAGTTCTGTTCGCTGTCTGGTGCGGCGTTCGAGGAAGCGGCAAATGAAAGGCGCCGCACGGATGCCTGGCGGGGTCAGCTGCGTCTCTGCATAAATCGCCTGGTGACGTCATGACCAGTCGTGACGGTACAGGGCGCGCCCCCTTGTCGAACACAACCAGCATTCCATTGAAGGCATCAAGTTCACCAGCGTTCTAGAATTCGTATACAGGAAACTAAAAACGCAGTATCTGTCACTCGCGGAATCCCGTTATCCTCTCGGTAGACAAGGGGGAATTATGATGAACGTTTAACGATCCGAGACCTGGCAACCTATAAGCAAGCATAACTTCACGCAATGTCAAAGTCGGCAATAAAGGAAAAAAAAAAAAAGAAACGATCCGAGACCTGGCGCAGTTGGTAAAGCGCTCGGCAGGGGATCGAAAGGATGGAGGTTCGATTCCGGTGGCAACAAGGTTTATTTATTTATTTTTAACTATCCCTCGAGAGTGTGACACCCTCTGCCGACAGCTCCTGCTGACAACGATGAGGTATTAAAGGCTTTCGCCTTAATAAATAATAACCTCAGAAAAAGTAACTGAATAGTTACAGAGCAATTATCGATTACTAAATTGCGTTACTTCGAACTTTATTGAAGTAACACAAACTCACTCAAACTGAAGTAAACTAGTGCGCTAATTTTCAACAGGAGTTGTTTTTCAAAGCTTTGCGACGCTTCTTCGTGAAGACGAGAGCCACTACACTGAACTCTCTCAGCGCTAGAGGGCAGGCGGTGTTGTACCATATAGCATGTAGGCTCCCTATACACCACGAACTTGCGCAATGCTTCGATTCGAAGCTTTTGCATACTCTATATATGAAGCGCTTGTGAAGAGGCGCTGCAGGTAAGGCAGCTGAAAATGTTTTCTTTTTATTCTTTTTCCTGGAAGGGGCATCAAACACGGCGTCTACCGGTGTGGAAGCATAACAAGGGCGATTCAATTTTTCGGCCAAATTTGGCCAGGTGGGCTCTGAGCAGCGTTCCTACATGATTACAGGCCCCTTTCTAAATACTCGTTCCCGAGCTCACTTCGAGCCGCACTATTATGGCGGCGCTGCCAAAGCACGCACTTTTTTTTTTTTTTTTTTCCGTTCGGAATATAGCCCCCGCATGCAGTTATTAGTTTCCGCTTAAAGCATACTGTATTTTCAATGTTCCTAATTTTGCATATATATTTCTGACAAAACTGCCGACAAGAAACGTTTAAAATCAAGAAAAAAAGTTAAGTTACAATGCATTAGCATTACAAGAACCATCCATAAATGGCGCCCGCTATACCAAGAACAAATAGTGACGAGAGCACAACACGCGATCACAAAACTTGGCGCAATTACATCGTCACGGACGCCGTGCCCCTGTAGCGTATTTTGCAAACAATTAATTGATTACCGGTATTCAATACAGGAAAAAAAAAATACCCAAAAAGTTTATGTTTGGAAAAGTAATCAATTGAGCACGAAATTACATAAAATATAATTACAAGTATTCAATTACGTACAACTCTGATCACAAACTACAAAAAGTTTTCATAAACGCGAAATCTGTAAGCTGTATTATTAGCAAAGACCGAGCAGAAAACGAACGCTTTTAGCCATTTAGCAATATCGTTATGAGCACCTTCCAGTCCTTCAATATGAACTTTACCATACATAATATAGTAGTTCCCTAGTAATTTGCCTTTAGTGCATTTAATTGGTGTAGTTAGGAGTATGACTACGTCATACTCCAATTAATGGCGCGGAAACTGGACGGTGCCCAGTGCTTCTGGACAACACTACAAAAGAAGCTTGAATATAAGTGCGCCGAATTTTCACAACTAAGGCAGTATGCCATATTTTGTTTATTCTAAATCATTTTTGTTGCATTTTTTATTTTCATACTCATGCCTTTTTCAGCTTTGTGCTGCTTTTTCAGCAAGTTCGCAGAAAGAAACTTTTTTTCATGTAAGTGTGTAATGTTTAAACAAAACTTTTATGACCGCCTAACGGCCAATGCGGGATCATTTGAAAGTTTCATTATTAAATATTTTTTTCCCCCCGAAACCTTTCCGAGTTGCGTGTTTCACACACGGTCTCGAATTAATCTTATAAAAATGAACATACACGTGAGCCATATTTTTAACAGTAAAAAAGGAGGCATTGTGACGCATTTTTTTTATTTTGAAATTTATTACGGCTGCTTATTTTTATAACCTGCCTTAGTCAAGCCAACGAACCGTTCACGCTGATTTTTTTTTTTTTTTTGCGTGTGTGTGTGTGTTAATGTACGTTGCTTAAGTGAAATATTATTCGCTTGTATAAAATACCATTCAAATACATACATTTTGGTATATGTTACATCAGGGTTGTTTGAATACTTCATTTAATCAGAAAACTAACTGGTGGTTTAACTTCGGTTAACCCTGGAGGAAGCCTTCATGAACATGGCTACGTCCATTACCAAGCCTGGATTAAACACATTGTTCGTTTCTCCCAACGTAAAGCCCGTTCTTCATCGGTCTCACGCGCCCCGCCGGGGTGGTGCAGTGGGTAAGACGCCCGACTACTGTGCCGGAGTTCCCGGGTTCGAACCCGACCTCGGCGGGCTGCGTTTCGATGGAGGCGAAACGAAGTGGCGTCCGTGTGCTGTGCGATGTCAGCGCACGTTAAAGATCCCCAGGTGGTCGAAATTACTCCGTAGCCCTCCAATACGGCTCGTCTTTCTCTCTTTCCACTTTCATTCCCACCTTCCTCCCTTCCCTTACGGCGCGGTTCGGGTGTCCACAGAGCAAGTGTGACAGTTACTGCGCCTTTCCCTTCCTGTGAACCAATTTAATTAATTTAATTTAATCGGTCTCACGCCGCCTTTTCTGGACCTCATTCCGACATGCCTTCTTCGCATTCCGACGCGCTACTGTGGTTGGGTGTTCGCCCTCCTCGCGCAGTATTGTAACCTAGGCAGGAGCCACTTCTATTTATACACGTATCGGGGCTTTACACGTATCGCCCCTCTAGCGCCCTCTACTTCCACGTCAGACTGATTTCACCTCCCGTGACCCTGACAGTGGTCACGGGCCACATGGTGGCCTACGTGACTATGCCCCAAAGTCACATGCCGACCACCCAGGCTTAAAACAAAAGTTTGACCTCTAAATCTCCCTCAAGGTGAAAACCGTGCATACCCGATGGCTCGAATTACCTGGCGTAGTCAAAAACTTCCCCTCAGAGCTACCTGCTTTTCCACAGTCCCGAAAGAGCGAAAGTAGTCGCCGCTGCATTCTTGACCTCTCTTGAGCACGCCTGCGCTGTTCGCACGTACGTGAAACACGTCAGGTGGACCCCGCGAGAAGTAGCTTACTCGTACGTCCACTCGCTCACATTCATAGCCACTCACAACTATACTCATTTCACTACTCAGTTAAACTCACACTTATGTCCGCCCACGTCCGCTCACAGTCACTCACTGTGAAGTTGCAACACATGTTTAAACGGCGTGGTTTTTTTTTTCCTTTTTTTTTTTTTTTTTTTTTGCATAGCTATCTTAGGGACACTTTTTCTTGGCAATAGGCGCAAAGGTAGGGAGGCGGGGCGTCTTTATACGAGTCGCTCCGCCATGTAGTTCGACCGCGCAGCTTTCGGTCTGCATAGACGCTGTAGATCATTTCCTTCGTTTGCTTCGATAGCCAGCGACTCTTCACTCGAAGCTTTTCTAGTGAAAACGCTTCCAAAACATGCGGAGTGGACGAACCAGAACAACCGGAACTACCAGAACAAGCTGCTGCCGCCATCTTGTCTGCAAAGTCGTGCATCTCGAAAACCTTTCTTGTCGGCGACGCGTAGCTTCCATGAAATGTCTATACCTTCTTTATAACGGTGGAATCAAAATTGATACAGATCAGTACATCAAGGCATCATATCATCGTTCGAAGAGGTTAAATCATGGGAAGTGCATCAGGCCCATCGCAGCTCGATGCGACGCATACAAATTTTCATTTTTTCCTTCAGCTATGGAAGAATGGAATAGGCTGCCACATGAATTTATGGACGATATCTGCCTTGATATTTTTCTTTAAAACGTCGAGTCATATTTTGAGAAGCAAATGGTGTAAACAAAAAATCGTCCCTAAAATGTCTTTCGTTATTCACTGCGAGTGTTCAGTTTAAGATAGTACCTATTGTCTAACGTGTTCTTTTATTGTGTCGCTTCGCGGTTCTTTTCAGTGCTTCATATGCTACAAATTGAATGCCCGTTATAGTGTTGCAGTGCGTATGTTTTTCATTTTTTGTGTGTTTCTGATGTTTTTCATTTTGTATAACGGTCCCATCAGTTCACCCACTCCTGTAAGAGCCTAGCAAGGCTTACAGTATGCTTAAATAAAATTTAAAAAAAACCCGCGACAGACATCAGACGAGAAAACCCGGTGGAACCAAGAAAAGTGTTTTAGGCATGACAGCTTCATTTCGGAGAATCGGTTCCATGATGAAAAATATACCGTAAATTGATTTCAATTTGGTATTGCAGAAATTGCTCATGTAACTAGGGACTATATTCAGCTGCGTAGGAAGATGATGCGTTTCGGCTCCGTAGCTTTGGCTCTTCCTTCCTCCATGTTGCCAAGAAAAAGTGTCTCCGAAAGCCGCAATCACGGATTTCGCCAATGTCTCTCCGAAGCCGCTCCTTCACTCTCTCTTTCCGTGAACTTAAGCGCGAAGATGACAGGCGGCCTAGCCAAAGTGGAGGGGAGCGGCCGCACAGCTGCAGCCAATGGAGAGTGTCGCGTACAGAGGTGGGCAACCTCATGAGGTCAACCTCAAAATGACCTCAACCTCACGGAGGTCAGCAAATGAGAACTCAATCTCATGCGTGAGTTTGAGGTTGAGTGAGGTCGGCTTGTGAGGTCGAAATTATTGTTTCCCACAGCGAT
Source organism: Amblyomma maculatum (assembly GCF_055883805.1). Taxonomy (NCBI): domain Eukaryota; kingdom Metazoa; phylum Arthropoda; class Arachnida; order Ixodida; family Ixodidae; genus Amblyomma; species Amblyomma maculatum. Next base: position 272,586,467 of record NC_139344.1, on the reverse strand, counting down.
AAAATAGCCGGCAAAACACCTTTCATAATGCCTGTCGTGTACACTCTTTTGGCTACCAACGCGCACGTAACGAACGGTTTGCGTCTGTGTGTTTGCGTTCGACACGAAAAAAAAAAGGAAGGCGGGGGGGGGGGGGGGGGGGGCGTAAAGTGCAGCGCGGCAAACGAGTGGGGTCGGACGACGGCTGCAGACTCCAAAGCCTGTGAAACAAGATCCCGCCACCATTCCGAGCGAGTTTGGGAAGTAACAAAGTCTGCGCAAACTCGAAGGGTTTCCAGACCTACGCGGGTGTGTCGACTTCTCGGAAAAAAAAAAAAAAAAAAAAAAAAAAAAAAAAAAAAAAAAAAAACCTAGAATAGTAGAAAAGAGGGAAGCGCAAGATCCAGCAACCAAGGAATTGCTTGGGGAGGATGGCACGAGAGAGGAGGTTTCAGAGAGGCATACGGAAAGAACAAGGATGCAGAAGAGACGAGATAAATGGCTTGACGAGAAGTCACCCCACGAAGACTGTATTTTAGTAAATAAAATCTGCTTTTGCTGTTGTATATGGGACGAGTTAAAACGAAAGAAAGCAATAGGACGGATCGTAGTTGCATCAGTGCAATCCACTCTTTTATTATTATTATTATTATTATTATTATTATTATTATTATTATTATTATTATTATTATTATTATTATTATTATTATTATTATTATTATTATCAGTCATTAGACATTGAACTAACCCTTACATAAAATGATGAATTTAATGTGCACTTCTCGAAGAATCATTGAAGAACAGACAGGTGACTGACGACTGCTTGCAGTCATCCCTTTCTCATACCCTACGGGAGCTTGCGCCTTTTTCATTTACATGTTTGTTTATCGAGGGCCTCCCCTCCGTTTTATAGCTTGGAGCCAAACTGGCGGGCGCGCCTTTTGTTCGTAAGCTGGCTTGTGCTCGTTCGGCTCCGCAGCCGGTGTCCGATCTCAACTAGCGGACAAAGCGCGGACCTGGGAACCCTTCGGCATTTCTTGGAAAGTAAGCCACTGCACATACGCGCGCCTCAGTCTGTGTTTTGGGGTTCCTTCTGGGAGTTTGTGAGTTTTAGGTATTTTTAAGTGCGTTTCTGTCAACGGGGCTGAGAGTTACAAGGACAGTGGCAGTGTGGGCGAGAGAGCGAGATGTGTGCGCGATGCTCGAGCGTGTGAATGCGCGAATGAAGATCTGCGTCTCCTCTTCTCTTTAGTTTTTCAGTACACTTGCACCACCCCTATTTTTCCTCACTTCTTATTTTCCAGTGGGCGTGGTTCTCTCTTCGCGACTAGAAGCTGGTGTCTCAGCCCCACGTTCTCATAGACACCAATCGTTCCTGGAACGTCTGCTTGGAAGTCGCCCACAAACAGCGTCGATGAGCCGCCCGAAACGGAAAAAAAAAAAAAAAAGAAAAAAGGCAGCATCTAAACAACATGCTATGTTCTTCGCCATTTAGCGTGGCCGTCTTTTTCAAGCGAAGACACGCAGCCATGGCCGTGGTCGACGACTTGCTGTAATTTATGACGGAAGTTTCCGCCCTTTCCAGCCGAGGTTTGCCCTTTGAGGTCTATCGCATTGTTGCGTTCGGCGGCGTCGAGGGGGCATGACATGGTTGCGGTTATGGCAGGTGTGGTTATGGCAGATATAGCGAAAAAATCTAAACATGCCGATAATGATGTGTGCGCGCGCAGTTGTCGAATTACAAAGACATCGAAGGCCATTTCCGTTACAATAGCCACGCAAAAGAAACGAAAAGCACTGTAAACTCGGAATGCATTCACTGCGACAAGCTGTGCGGACAAGGGAACCAGCAGTTGAGCTTCTCTCGGCATCTCAAGGTAATGTACATCAAGGCCATTTCCGTTACAATAGCCACGCAAAAGAAACGAAAAGCACTGTAAACTCGGAATGCATTCACTGCGACAAGCTGTGCGGACAAGGGAACCAGCAGTTGAGCTTCTCTCGGCATCTCAAGGTAATGTGCGAATTATCTCTAATCCAACGTATTATTTCTTTAATTTACATCAATGATAAAAGGACTGTTTTGGGGCTGCAAATTCACCGTTAGTTATTATGAGTAGAAGGGAGGGCAATTTTTCCAATAATTTGTCACGGCGTTTGTTCCATTCAGCACAACCCACTAGTCAGGATTATAGCAAGTAGCGCAAAGTCAAAAGTCAAACACGTTTCACCTTTTCGTAACTAAGCGTCTCTGCATATGACAACATTTTGTTCCGTCCGCCTCTTGTGATAAGTCCCACGTCAGAAGTCAATTTGATAAAAGAATGTTATGATACTACAAATTCCATATATACGTAAGTGGTCTATATATTTTTTTTTTTGTAACAGAGACGTAACACTGAAGAAACATTAGATTGCTTGTGATTTTGTCATCAGATTCGATTTCAAATCGCAGGAAAATGTCTTCATCAAGAAATTATTACTTGCTTGTCATAGAGGAAACACTATTTGACGGTCACAGATATGTGCGGCGTTTCACTGCAGGCCTTCGGGGTTCGTATCCAGCAGCGCCAAGGACACACAAGCATTACAGCGGGAATTAGGTCAAAAGTCACCATATCAAAACAAATTATAAAAATAAAATTTGAAGAGTTGAAACTTACCAATTGTACTGCCGTTATTAGGTTATTCTGCTATGAATCAGTAGCTCTGCTGGCAAATGTTCCAGTTTTTTTACTTTACAAGTAAGCCTCATCATATTCAATGTTTAAAATTTATGTCGTCATTCTGGCGTGGCCGCGCGGCGACAACCGCCGGCAGCCGTCTCTCTCAGGGCAGGGGTAAAGGCAGGGGGATATCTCGACCGGCCGGCCGGTAAAAAAAGGCCCGCGACTCCCCGAGAGAGGAGAAAAAAAAAAAAAAAAAAGAGAGAGAGAGAAAAAAAAACGAAGAACAAAAAACGTGTGGCATGGTCGGTGCAGATAACATCATCTTGCCCCGGCTATTTGAGTTCGTTTTTTCTGCACGTCATCTCTCTTTTGAACAATTGGACAAGGTCAAAGTTCATTTACCCCCCCCCCCCCCCCCCCCATTTTTTTCTTTTCGCTCAACACGCTGTTTCATTGTTACTGTTACATGGGAAGGGGACTTGGCACCCGAAAACACCTTGCCCAGGAGTCAAACATAACTCATCGACCCATCATCATCATCATGGCATCAAACAGCCACATCGCTCGCCGACTGCACAGGGCCAGTTTACCCGGATGGTAGCGTGTCGCTCCCTCAACCTTTATCCCGTCGCCTCTGGACAGAAGACGTGTACGCGCTGTGCTCCCTAGATTCCGCACAGTTCGCCGCATTGTGAGGCAGGCCGAGGATGGATGTGGAAAGGAGGTGCACAACGTCACGGGCCGGGCAAACTCGCCCCGATTTCCAACTCACACACGGGCGATGGAGAACGACGTCGACTGTTTCAAGCCTCACGCAGCACGACAGGAACAAGACAGCCGTTTCTGAGTCACTAAAGTTTCTTTGTCAGTCAGGGGAAAAAAGCGCGCAAAATAAAATAAACAAACTCATTCGAAAAGGAAGGGGTGGGTCGAATACCCCCCTGAGCCCTGACTGTCTGCTAAGGTCATTCAGCGTCCACATGAAATGCAAAGTGCCTCGCAGCTGGTAACGCAAGCATAATACAAGAATGACAGCATAATAAAGGAACTTACAAGAGGAGTATTGAAGCAGCGCTCTGCGGCAACATTGAAAAATAAACGTAACCTCACCAAAAGCCTTTCTTGACAATGATGGCAACCAACTGCTGGTCTACGTACCTATTCTTAAAACGCGACTGCCGGTTCTACGCGCTCACTGCGCCGTACTTGCCAGGTAAAGCCAGGAATCGTTAGCGGCGTTATCATGGTTACGCAAAACTGCAGCGTATGCGAAAACTGCCGACAAACGTCGTCGAGCGTAATCTATAATTAACAGGAAATAAAAACACGAAGCACAAAATCACATCGAGGTACGACACTCGCACAGCGCCGAAAAAGTGTCGCTCTCTCCACCTTGTTTCGAGTTTTCGCACTGCTGATTCGAAATGGAGCAAAACAAAACGGCAAAGCTCTGCTTCGTGTTAACCTTTGTGGTAGGGTAATTTTCATTTAAATATATGTTTACTATTGACGTCTACTGTCTTCACACGCGTGAAAAAAAAAAAAAAAAAAAAAAAAAAGAAAGCAAGAAAGAAAGAAAGAAAGAAAGAAAGAAAGAAAGAAAGAAAGAAAGAAAGAAAGAAAGAAAGAAAGAAAGAAAGGAATAGAGCGATTCCGCGTCTTCTGCGAACGAGTCTTTCATGGACAACGCCAGCATTTGTGCAGTTTGTCGAACAGGTAGGCTTACGATAACTGATACTGTTACGCAAATTCTGATACATCTGCAAAACAAAGAGCAGACCCTGCGCACTGCAAGCGATTCACGTTTTCCGCTTCTTCATAAACTGCGCAGACTAACGTAACTTCAAGCTTTCTGCGAAAAGAAAGAAGTCGATGCCACTGCGAAACGTAGAATATCGCATTTGACACGAATAACCACGCTTCAGCAGGCTCTTTACAATTTCGCCTCTCGCCGCAAGAGAAACGGGGCGATTTGGAAGTAGCTGATCTTCAGCGTCCGTGCCGTCTTCTTTTTTCGGTCCTTCAGATGAACTACTTCCAACTCGCCCAATACAGCGTGCTGTTAAGAGAAACGCGGCGCTGTTGCCGCGCCAGCAATTAATATAGGGCGCGCCTCGATAGCAGCGCCGCCGTTTGAACGAAGGAACGCGGTACTGTCGAGCAGCCCAAACAGATGTAACGATGAGCCACCGGGTTTTTGTACGGATCTTCGGTCAATTTTCACTCTTTCGCTGCTTCAAAAGGAACTTAGAGGTCGCTTGTCGCGCGTCTTGGCCCGAATCAATGATAGACACGCGTACGTACACTGCGCTTACTGCTGAGATGATGAGCGCTTTTGCAGAGGTGTGCACATAAAAAAAAAAAAAAAAAAACATACTACATGGCACCTGTGCGAGGTGGCTATATGGAGGGTGTCTGAGCACCAATAATGAGTTTGCCTTGGCAACGACATGTCCGCTAGTTTGCATGCGTGAGCACACTGGACGCATGTAGCGACTATGAACATTTCTGGCAACGAGGGAAATGGGAAGGGGGGGGGGGGGGGGGGGCTTTTGAAGAAAATAAAAAAATATTGAGTGCGCCTGTCCACAGAAAGGGAAGTGGCTGGGTGGTTGGTTGGTTTATGGGGTTTTAGCAAAGTAGAACGTTGGGTCAATCGGTAGTGATCCCATATTAAAACGGCGCCCATAAAACACGCACAGAGAACGTACATACAGGACGGACAAGAGCACACAAGAAACGTCCCAAAGCGACTCAGGCCGTAGTGGAGGGCTCTGGAAATTTCCGCCACCTGGGGTTCTTTAACGTGCTCTGACATCGCACTGCACATAGGCTCGCGCCTTGCTTTTCGCATACATCGAAAAGCGGCCGCCGGGATTCGATCCCGCATCCTTGGACACAGTAGTCGAGCGCCCTAACCACTGCATCACAACGGCAGGGTAGAAATGGAATTCGCAAGTACAGACTTGTCGCACGGAAATGGGGAGAGAGGCTGAGTGCCCATTATCAATTCCTTTACAGCAGCTAAGGTTCTTGGGCTTACTTTATTGCAGGTCTGGCTTTCTAGGTAACCGCACGAAGTGTGCGCGACTGTGGCTGGACGCGCCTTGCTATGCAGTATACGGTTAAGAAATAAGCCACGAGTTCTAGCTTGGGATCGGATGCTTGCTCACGCATGTGCGCATTCGTAGCAAGTGCGAACACACCTAATTATCGTCCCGCAGTTTCTTTCGTGTACCGTACTTGCTCGGCTCGATCTCACTGCTTCCGCCGCGCACGTGTGCTGGTCGTACCGTTTGGGCGTATTTCGCGATGTCGGTGCTGAAACCAGACAGTTGAAATTGGAGAGCCCTAGCACGGCCGTATAGCTACTACTGCCAACAGGCAACGCGTTGCAGCTGCAATGCTAGCCTAACCGCTGGTGTCTTACGATCGTAATAGCACACGGAGCGTCCTGAAAAAAAAAAAAAAAAAAAAAAAAAAAATCTGTTAATCCGGAACCCTCCGACAGAGCGTTCTCTACGTGACGGGACGTTAACGGGAACCGCTTCTGCGCGGTGGCGCCAGTGCCTACAAAGTGCATGAGCTGTAACCTGCACTGCTACTGCATGTGTGCGACACAAGGCTAGTTTCTGTGTGGGATGGAGTCTGCCACCTGCGCAGTCGATTATCAAAGGCTTACTCTCCTGTTGCCGCAGATGGCGTATCGTTTTTATTATTATTTAATCTCAGCGCCCTGCCTCAGCGCACCGATATTTGACCCGCATTATACAGTTCCTGCCATCTGCGTACAGCTTCTATATACCAGGAAATACGTCACCTGAGGAAAGCCCGGAACCAGCAAGATGCTTCCGTGCCTTGCTGCGACGCCGCTTCAAACATCGCTAAAACTGTCCACCGATGAACATAATCGGCGTGCAGCTGTCGGGCATAGGGCGCCAGTACCGGCGTGCACGGCCAACTTTAGTCGTGCCATTGGTTGCTGGATGCAGCATTCCCGCTTTCCAAGGCGAGCGCAAGTGAAGCCAACGGAAGTTGAACCGCTTGTCCCGGAAGTCGGGTGTTTCGGCCTTTTGTTCGCAGTGTTTTGCGTCATCCTAGTGGAATACGAGGGAAATGGAATATCTGCTCTGTTATACGAAATGAATAAGCAAGCTGAACGCGAGAAATGTGAGCACCGTTTGGAGAAACATGCAATTACAGAAAAACCGAGGAAGACAGGCAGGCAGGTTTCACTCAGCGACGGTAGAGGCGCACGTAGCGTAGTACACAACGTTCTTGGCTAGTTCTAATCTCGCGTGTAGGAGCACTATAGTAGTGGTGCAAAATCATCGAATAATTGACTATCGCCAGTGCTATCAATAGTGCAATCGACAGTGCTGTTTGCTACGTGGCTGGTAAAGCGCGAAAGAAATTTAAACGCATATGGGCGCTGTGTAAACCAAACTTCAGTATATTTGGCTGTTAGCGAGTTTGAAATTTTGGCCGCATCGCTGGCTTTTCAAAGATAATCTAAAGTTGTTCTTTTGACTGTTTTGTGCGGGTGTCCGCGAGGAAGAGTGCCGCCTTTGTTTGATTGTTTGTTCCGTGTTTGGATTTTTTCATTCTCGCCTTCCTACTTATTCTCGAGTCTTACTCGAATAAGCTTCAGTTGCGAGTTAGCGCCTGTCCGTGTCGTTTTTTTTTTTTTTTTGTGTCGTCCGCGTTTCCTTTCGCGCCTCACCAACCATGAACCTCAACCAAGGCTATCGCTAGTATAATCGGTACTATTACTATACCGATTCGGCTGTGAATAATTATTCAGTTTTTGGCCACCGATATTACCAAAACATTTGCGATAACCTACTATCAGCAATGCTCAGGCTGTGTAATTTATGATAAATTTTTGGCAAATGCAATAAATTATTTAATTCCGCAATGAAAGTGCCGGATTATGTCCATCAATAAATTCATACGCGAAAGTAACCTGTTACACCTTACCAACAAATTTGGTTCATTTTTAAATCAACAAATGCAATATAAATTTGAAGCAGCGCAGTTGCACACCATTGTTATGACTTCCTTTCCGCTACAAGTGAACAGTTCAACTCAGTTATTTGTCAGCCAAGCATTCTGGTGAAGGCACACATGCATGTCAACTTCCTTGCCCTTCAGCTACTCCTCCTGTCTGTCTCTTCAGCCGCTGAGAATACGCGTTTTGCCGGCACCGATGTTGGAATACACAAGTACTTCAGAAAGCGGCGTTGTAGAGCATTACCAAGACCTCCAGAATTCTAAATGGTTGCTAATCCTTTCCTGCAGGTAATGGCGAACCATTCGCTCTGCGTTGGAGGTCGCGGTTGAGGGCTCATCTCGCTCTCCCTCAGGGGATTACCGCAGAATTCGGCATCCTACCGCAGCTTCGTCCTTTTGCAATCCGATGGTTCAACTGTATACGACCAGCCGAGCTTTCTGACAATTATTTCACCAATCAAACAAGCACTCGAGCGGTCTGCGTTTGCTCTGATAACGCTCGGTCCTTTTAACTTTTGACGTGCATATAATTTTATAGAGCATACGCAATTCCCTTGACGTTCCTTACACTAAAGAGAGATCTTTCTCTCAGAGATCTCATTATCCCCGAAAAAGATCTCACTAGGGCATAACGCCTTTACAGAAATAAAAAGAAAAAAATAAATAGCCTATCACGCACCGCTACTGTATCGTACCGAAATTTTCCTCGCAGTAACAGTAACACGCGCTAGCTTGCCGGCACCCACATCCAGCGAAAAAGTAATTCGAAACTGCATTCGGAATATCGATTACTTCTCTTTGAGGAATCTCGTAAGGTACTGAAACTCCCCAGAACAACGCAGGCATTTTAAAATGTCCGCTAAGAAACTACGAGTTCCGAAAAGTTGGCAATTATCCGACTACCGTATCGTCTGTGTCCTGACGATGAACGTTGTGCACAAGCTTTCCTGGCACAACCGGCTGTTACTAGTGTAACTATACAGAGAGCACGGATTTCGGCAAGTATACCCGCTAAACTGTCAATTCCAACGGATATCGGCTCAGAAGAAGACGAGCCAAACTGTGCGTCTCAGACCGCTGTTGCCGCGCAGACTGCGATACTTACCATCCACATCAACCAAGATTATGCTGCAATGAATTCGCGCGGTTGATTTTATACTGTACACATATAACGCTATTAAAATTACTACCGATAGTAATCTCGATAGCGTTATCGACAGACTAACGAAATTACTATCGACAGTACTATCGCATCACTAAGCCATACTGTGTATAGTTGAATGCAGATCGTCTGCAGTAACCATGCACCACATACAACTTCTCAGTGAGAGAGAACAGTTCGCTGTTACAGCTTTTCTAGTTACCTAAATAAAAGCTTATTATCAAACCAAAATAAAAGCTGTATTTCAATACTACTGGCTTGTATAGTCAAGTATCAAAAACTGGTACTTTAGCGGAGTAATACACAAGCCGCCTGCTACTACCCACAGTTTGCATTTGCAGTTTTTTTTTTTTTAAGTAATACAATATACGACAATGAGGCTAATTTTATTTTAAAACAAAATTTTTGCATGACAAACAAACAGCGAGCCATTGCGAAAATCCGGACACCCGTCCCTCGAACGGCCCCAGCGGCGCGAGGCAGCCGATACGTCTCGCCGCGTCGATAGTTGGTGAGTACGCTTAGTGCTTTATGACATCATTTACATGTCCGACGCGTGCTTTTAACATAACTCTATTTCCACAGTCATGCTTGCACAGCTGCACATACAGAAGAGCGCAAAATTCTCGGGCCGGTCGCATATCCCGAGATATAAAATGAGGAACAGAAATGCGCCGTGCCAAGTACGTTGCACCACGCATGACGGGTAAAAGCATGCACGGCCGATACGGGAGTCAGATACAGTACTTTGGTACAGTACAAAAGAGTATTTGATAGCCTCCATTGGAAAGAAAGTACAGCACCATTTGTCAGTGGCGTCTCGACGGGGTTGCGGGTGCTGCGGTCCGCACCGGGTGCAATGCTCAGGGAGGTACAGCTGGGCACTGAGAGGGAGGAAGGGGCAGGGGCGAAATGAATTATAAAGACGCGAAAAGGCGCGCATCGGTGCCACTGACTGGCAAGTGTGGTCTTCTCGTAGAACGAACTATTCTGTTGTGAGGAGTGCTTGAAAACACATGCCTTAGTTTATGCCAGAGACTCCTCGTCATTTTAACGTTGGACCGGGCCTGTGTACGTGCGCGCACCCTGGAAACACCAGCATTCACCCGATACCCGTCGAACCCAATACCTTGCGCCGGAGCTAGGCCTCTTTTTGTGTATGTGCAGTTCACTCGCGGAACGCTGACAGCATCTCGTCACAGTCTTTTGTCTTGTTCGTATATCTCCTGTGCCTTTCTCGCTCCTCGGACCAGTCACATATCCCCCTCACACTTTCAAAACGCCGAAGGCACGCAATGCCTGTTGCTCTGTGGAATAGCTGATCACTACGCGCTGACTAGAAGAAAAAAATGAGGTGGAGGGCACCTTTAGCAAGGCCAGGTGCTTTAAAAGAGGAATTGAGAGGAAATATCTAAGGTGCTCATGCGGTTCTTACCTTTTTTTCTCTGAAAATGGGAAATACGTTGTTAAAGTGAGAAAGGAAACTGAAAGCGTTAACAAAAATGAGCTTGGAGATGCCCACCGTCTCCCAGCTTCAAAAGGCCGCTTCGCGCTTAACATTTTCTGTTGGTACGGCATCAATGCGCGTTGGTAACCTTGCAGTCTGAATGCGGAAGTCAACTTAAATCTTTCGGAGGAAAGGAGAGGAGAACTAAATGTAGAGAATGCTTAGTAAAAGTATTTCACCTATGCATGTGGCACGTGCAAGGCTCTGCTTGTGATATAACTACAACGCGTGGCATTGGAAGTTTTGAGGACCGGGTTCAGTTACAGAGTGAGCTGGAAGTGTTTCTCGTGTGAACTCCTATTATGTGACCTCGCTGACAACCACCACCCTCTCGTTACTAACCAATGCAGCCGAACATCCCAAACAGTTAGCTGCAACATGATGAAGACTTCCGGTTGCAACGTTTCAGAGGCGCCTTCATTTTTGGAACGTGCTTGAAACATCCGCACCGCTGATCAAATGATTGTTGCGGTGGCACCTGGCAGTAAGATCCGTGTTTGCAAGAGTTGATCTTACGATCGCTTAGAGGCCCCAAACGACGCCTTGAGCAGGAGCAAGTGGGTTCCTTTTCAAGCTGCGACTGAGCACAAACGTGAGGGTGTATTAGTAGTTTTGTAGAAAATGATAGGGCCTCTGTGGACGACAAAAGTACGCGCGGTGCTAGCGCGAACACGTGATATCCAGCCACGAGGCGTGGGAAAACAACGCCGGCCACACCCGCTTTCACTCCGCGGTGCGTCTCGTCGGGCGTCAGGAGAGAGCGCCGCATCGTCGCCAGTAAGTCGATACCTCAAGCCGCGCTGCTTTTTCGTCCTTCATGTTCCTTCCCCATCCTCTTCTCCCTCTCATCTTCTATTTGTGCGCGTGCTATTGGCTGCGACGCGCACAAAGCAGGGGGGGGGGGGGGGGGGGGAGGGAGGGAAGGGGGGAGGGGGTCTGCGCCGCGCCTCCGCACCGGGTGCAGGTGACCCTAGCGACGCGACTGTCGTCGGCACAACCATTGATTATAGCCGTGTCCTCTCTTCTGCTGAATCAAAACATAACTCGATACAGCAATCACCTATACTTCGTCTCATAAGAAAGATATCTGCAGCACTGCGAAAGGCAGATGAGCCCTTGCAATTATGCTCCTAAGTGCATCTCGCCCCTGCGCACCATAATAGAGAATGATGCTCCTACTGTCACCCCCGCCAATTTAAGGAGCGAGAGGCGCGTAGGAGGACAATTGCCTCTTGTAGTGCGCGTGATCCCGATTGGACCGGGGTGCCTCAGCCTTTCGCAGTGCTGCAAACATCTTGTGAGACGAAGTATATCTGGAGAGTTTCCACCTACCTTAGAGCGCGAAAACGCGTATCACAATGAAGCCCAGCATTGGCGAGGCTATAGCGCAATGGAACAACGCGTAGCAGACGAGGCCCAGTGCGTGTCGTTTGCAGCCTGAGAAACTCCACATAGGGCCTCTTTATCAAAATACGGCGGTCTCGATTGGTTAAAATTAGAGCGTTTACAGATCAAAGCAAACTGTGCCCAAGCTGAAAACTTTGAGATGTTTGATAAATGCACACTCACATGGCAACGAAATCGGTTGGAAAGATATAGTAGCAAAAATTCTTATACGTAACAGCCATATGGGGTAATTAAGAGATAAAAGCAAAAAAGAAAATAACTCCTCGAAATGTAGTCATAACAATGGCAGATATAGCTTTTGTTGGCCGCTTCTAAACGGCGCTACAATACGTAAGAAATCAAAACGTGCATACTAAAACTATTCAGCACTCAAATGCAGAGAAAATGAGGGGCTTCGAACTTGTGACGCATATGAAGGGAGCCAACAGCCACTGTGCACAAAGGAAAGCATAGCGGATACCCTGTCACAACAAATGCCCGATCAACGCCGCGGAATTCTACCGCGAAGACAGGAGCGTATTTCCTTTGAAACGGAGCGGTGGCAGTTGCCACCGTGCTCGACTTATTTGCTTTATGCTTCTTTAACGGTGTTATAAATCGGTCCACAAATTCGACATTTTCTTTAAGTATACTCTTACTCCTACATTTGTAACCTTATGTCATCTCTCTGCTTTTGAGCCACCAATCTTGCAACTACTTTTTGCTAACTTCCACTGCAGATGCACCCACATGACTGTTGTTACCTCTAAACTTTAAAGCTCCATGAAGAGTTCATCGACATCTGGATGAATACCATCACATCAAACCAGTGCCCGCCGGTGCGTATTCGCAGCACTCTTCGCATCTGTGACCTCGGACAGCGACAAGCGCTCGTAGGCATGGCTGACGCTGCTCAGTGTCGCCCCTAAACCCCTTAGGCTGCAGCGGCGACAGGAACGGCGTTCTCGAAATTGTAAAAGAAAAATTATCCTGGGAAGGCATGGTTAGACAGGTGATATCGCGCAAAAAAAAAAAAAAAAAAAAAAAAAAAAAAAAAAAAACATTTTAATTACTCGTGCTAAGACACGTGAACTGTGACGTCACGATCTGGCGGGCCAATCAGGAGTCAGGCACACCATCGTTGACAAGATCGTTGCTCGGCTTTGGCGTCCGTATGAGTGTGTAGCGCACAGCGACAGCCGTCGAAAGAAGAAAATAAAGTTGAACGGCGCGTGCTCAGTGCGCACGCATGGCACGGGCTGTTCGGTTCGAGAAGCCTGCCACGCTGGTCCTCTTGTTCTGGTGCTCCGCTGCGACCCCGTAAATTCCCTACAGTGGTGACTCCGGCCTATGAGATGACCGATCCCAGCAACCTACCGCCTGACGCTGCCTTGCGCCCACAGGACGTCGCAGCTATCCAGCTCCGCCTGCCGACATTCTGGCCCAAGCATCCGCAGATCTGGTTCGCCCAGATGGAAGCCATCTTCCATCTGCAACACAGCACTTCGGATGCATCTCGGTTTCGTCACTTGCTTTCCAACCTGCCTCCTGAGGTGGCTCAAGAGGTCATCGTTAGACCCTTGGGCGACACTCCGTACTGGTGACTTAAGCAGTGCATTCTGGATCGCACCACGGCGTCTGAGACTGAGCGCCTCCAGCAGCTGCTCACCTGCGAAGAGCTTGGAGACCACCGCCCCTCTCAGCTACTCATTAGCATGCGGCAGCTCCTGGGCGAATAGTACGCCGACTCGAATGGCGCATTATTGAGAGAGCTCTTCCTGCAGCGCTCGCTGAGGAGGACTTGACCCTTGACCGCCTTGCCCAGCTAGCTGATCGAGTCCACGAAGCGACTTCTTCCGTCGCCGCCCTCTCCTCTCCATCAGAGTCCTCAGTTATTTCACGATTAGAGACCCGGATCGACCAGCTGGCCGCTTCTCTCGACGCCCTTTGGACGTCCTCTCATGTCCATTATGGCTTCTCCAAGTCATCGCCGCCGTTCGTCTTCGTCGAGAGGTTATCGCTCTTCCAGGCCTCGCAATCAGCGCATTTGCTGGTATCACCGCAATTTTCAACACCGTGCCCGCCAATGCACTCCACCATGCAAATGGTCGGGAAACGCGCTGCGAGGTCACTGACGGCGGCACATGATCTCGCCCTTCATCCTGACTACCTTTTCGTAGTCATGGACCGCATTTCCAGCCAGCGCTTTCTCGTCGACACTGGTGCCGAAGTCAGTGTACGTCCTCTAAGGCTCAGCGTACTTCAGTCACCTGGACTTACTCTCCCTGCGGCCAACTCAACCTCCATCGCCATGTATTGTCTCTGGTCCCTCACTCTGGACCTTGGCCTGCGGCGCACGTTTCGATGGATCTTCATCGTCACCGACGTCCATCAACTCATCCTCGGATCCGACTTCCTAACGCATTTTGATCTGGGCGTCAGCATGCGCCGCCATCGTCTCATCGACACCACGACGCGCCTTTCCATCACTGGCGTTACATCGGCTGTCGCTTCCACTGGCATCCGCACGCTGATCCCATCATGCCCGTACGCCCAGGTCCTCGCAGACTTTCCCGAGGTCACGAGGCCTTGTAATCTCCACCAGCCACCTAAGCTTGGTATAACCCACCACATTGTCAGGCGTGGTCCACCCGTCGCAGCTCGTCCGCGCCGCCTCTTCGGTGAGTGTCTGGCGATTGCTAAACAGGAATTTGACCCCATGCTCCAGCTGGGTATTATTCACCCGTCGTCCAGCACTTGGGACTCGTCGCTCCATCTATTGCCCAAGAAAGTACCGAGTGACTGGCGTCCGTGCGGCGACTACAGGGCTCTCAACGTACACCCGGTCCACGACAGCTATCTCCTTCCCCACATCCAAGACTTCACTGGACATCTGCAAGGATGCAAGATCTTTAGTGAAGTGGACCTTGTCAAAGCATACCATCAAATCCCCGTCGAACCGGCCGATATCCCGAAGACGCACCCTTCGCAATGTTTGACTACGTGCGCATGCCCTTTGGGCTACGCAACGCATCTCAAACTTTCCAAAGGTACTTTGCTGAAGTGACGCGAAGAATACAGGCTGTATTCGCCTACATCGACGACATCCTCGTCGCGAGTCGTACTCCACAAGATCACAGCATCACCTCCGGGAACTCTTTGAACGCCTCCACAAATTTGGTTTGGTCGTCAACGCACAGACATGTATTCGGCTCTTATGATCTCGAGTTCCTGGATCAGCACATCTCGGCGCAAGGAATTCGTCCATTGCCTTCTCAAGTCCAAGCACTTCCCAGCACCCCAACACACTACGCAAGCTCTGGGAGTTCCTAAGCCTAATGATTTTTTCACGGCGCTTTATCCCGCACTGCGCCGAGCTTTCATCTCCTGACCGACCTTCTTCGCAAAACCAAATGCTCCTCCTCCGCGATTTCCTGGTCCCCTGAAGCACAGGCTGCTTTCACGGCTGCAAAACAAGCCCTCGCCGACTCGACCCTTCTCATCAGACTTCCGCGCCCACTTGTATCGTGGTGGATGCTTTCCAGCGGGGCCATTGGTATTGTTCTCCAGCAGAAAATCTACTCCGAGCGGCAGCCATTGGGTTTCTTCTCAGAAGCTTTAACCTGCCGAGACTCGCTACATATTTGTCCGTGAGCTGCTCAACATCTACTTCACCATCCAGCATTACCACTACTTCTTGGAGGGTCAGCAATTTTACAACGGACCATAAGCTTCTGGTGTATGTATTCCGTATAAACTCTTCCAAGTACCTTCGTCGGCTGGCCTACATATCGGAGTTGACAACAGACATCCGGCACATCAAAGGCATCGACAATGAGGCAGCTGAAGCACTTTCACGCATTACCTCCATCGGCGTGTCTGCTGTAAACTGTCTGGCCCGGGCGCAGCTAAGACCCTGAATTTCAAGCCCTTCGTGACCACCCCGTGCCCTCCGTCTGCAGCTCATGCTTCATCTGCTTGTGCCCGGATTGCTCTGGTGCGACATGTCATCGGCTCTAACGCGTCCATTCATCCCGGTGGCCTTTCGTCGTGAGATTTTCACTTCACATCTGCTATCCCAGCATCAGAGCCACACAGCGCCTCGTTACCCAGCGGTACGTCTGGCCGAACATTAACACCGACGTTCGCCAGTGGGCCCCGCTCGTGCCTTGCTTGCCAGTCCGCCAAAGTTACACGCCATGCAAAGACTCCATCCCAGTCTTTCCTGTCACCTGGTTGTCGCTTTGATCATGTTTATTTTGACTTGGTTGGACCGCTACCTGCCTCTCATGGCTGCCGGTACATTCTGACGATGATCGACGACTTCACTCGTTGCCCAGAAGCAGTGCCCATTTCGGACATTAATGCGGAAACAGTTGCCAAAGCCTAGTTTCAGCATGGGTTTCCCGCTTCGGCTGCCCTGGCATTGTTACCACGGAGCGCGGCCGCCAGTTCGAATGCACCCTCTTCACTTCTCTAACCGGTCTGCTCGGCACTAACCACTGCCGCACCACAGCATATCATCCCTGTGTCAACGGCATGGTCGAGCGGCTCCATCGTCAGCTCAAGACCGCCCTCACTGCTCACCTGGATCGCGAGCACTGGGCTGCGACCACCTTCCTATGGTGCTTCTTGGCCTACGCGCCGTTCTTTGTCGTGACCTTGGCTGTTCGGAGGCCGAACTCTTCTTCGGTGCACCCCTGCGACTCCCGGAGACTTGTTCGTTCCTTCGGCTTCCTCGTCCCAGCCCCTGCAGTACTTTCAACGCCTTCAGGACTGCATTCAACACCTGCGCCCAGTCCCAACTCGCTCATCTGAACGTCAGGTCTTTGTGCACTCAGAACATTGCGTCCTCGACGCATGTTCTTCTAAAGTGAGACGCTGTAAAGGCGCCTTTACCCCCCTCATACGATGGCCCGTACCAGACGACAGAGTCGGCGACTAGCCTGGGGGATGATCGTCAAGAGCTAGTCTCCTTGGATCTCCTCAAACCCGCATACATGGAGACACCTCTCCACGAGTTCTCCTCGGATGTTGCTGGCTTATATGCCGACCTGCCTGCCGCCGAGGCACCCTCACCCCTGCCCCGTCGGCGCGTACATTTCGCCGTGCGTCTCGGTGGGGGCCCTGTAGCGCACAGTGATGCTATAAAGCGAAGGCGCCATGATCGGCGTTCCCAACCCGCGAAAGAAGAAAATAAAGAATGGCGCGTGCTTGGTACGCACGCACGGCACGTGCTGTTCGGTTCGAGAAGCCTGCCACGCTGGTCCTCTTGTTCTGGTGCTCCGCTGCGACCCCGTAATAGTGCTTAAAACTGCTCAGGATATTACTTACGCTGGGCTACAAGTCTATCAAAATTAGGGACGCCCCTCGGAGGCGGCTCTTCAGCCCTGCCCGTGTGCTGTGCGATGTCAGTGCACGTTAAAGAACCCCAGGTGGTCGAAATTTCCAGAGTCCTCCACTGCGGCGTCTCTCATAGCCTGCAGTTGCTTTGGGACGTTAAACCCCACAAACCAACCAACCATATGTCACACACTGGTTTGTCACGCTGTCAGTGGATTATTCACGGCGTCATGAGAGCCTCTCGTCGTCGTTTGACGGGCAAACGGCAATTTTTTTCTTGAGTTTATCCGAAAAAAAAAAAAAAAAAACTAACAGTTAAAAATGGACTTTAGAACGTCTTAGGTGTGCTGCGATGCACTATACCGTTGACAGTGCTATGCCGAAGCTCTTCCAACTCGAGCACCCCGTATACTCCACGACATAGGCTGGTGCATGTAGCTTCGAGAGATTCGAAAGCAGGCCTCTCTCGAGTTATGACCGCTGGCCACATTCAAGATTTTACGCTCACATAAAAACATCAATCGCGCTGGCTAGTGCACCCCGCGTGCCGTAGCTGAAAGGTTCGTCCGCGCTGATAATCCGAATAAGGCCTCTCGGCACGAACGACCCGCGCTGTTACGGACCGGTACACTCATGACTGCCACGTCACGGTCACGCCTGCTGACATAGAGATCGAGACAGTCCTTGTTACCACCTTGTCCAAATGAAACAAATTCAAATGTGACGTCAGTGGTGCTTTCCCGAACGAACTGCTTCCAAGCAGCTTTGATCGCAAAGAGCAAAACGCTCCTCGAAAATACGGGTAATAAAATGCACTAAAAAACATGTTTGCGACACTTTCATTATGCCATCTCTCAAACATCTTGCGTCATTTGATGTTGTTGTCCTCTAAACTGGTGGCTCATACCCACACAAGAGGATCGGGCGAGAATTGGGGTGCAGAGAGATTTTTCGACAGGTATATTTACAGCGCAAAAAATAAAATGATTGCTAGGGAAGCAACCATTCAGTCGACATAATTATAGCTAGAAGAAACGGTTACAATTTTATCTTTTTTTTTTCTTCACGGAACAATACGCTAAATACAGACCAATTAAATTAAACGTCAATGTTGCAATAAAAGCAACGGAAGTAGCGGATGGTCCTGGATATGGCAATGCCTCGAGCGAAAATGACCAAAGTTTAAAGAAATTTGCATCTCCCGGTTTGGCAGTCTTGTCAAACCGAGAGCTCTTCACGTATAGGAGGCCAACGACGGCTTTTCAGCGATGCAACGAACCTCGCGTGAGCCTACTAAAGGCTACAAAAAGAAAGGAAGAACACGGGAGAGCGATGTGGGTTTAGGGCGTTGCTTCAGCTTGTGCTGGTATATGAGGTTCAACGTCTCCGGTAATGATCCTACCACCTGTGGTATTTAACGTGCGCAGTACTTCCGCCCGTCTTTGGGAACAGCAATTCGAGCGCCCTAACCACCGAGGCGGGGCAGCTTATGTGCAAATGAACAAACGTCTCATTCGCCGTTTTCAAATATCGTCGACTCGATCGTTCCATAGGTTTAGCTTCTTGGGAGCCATTTCCATGAACTAACTCAATTTCACGACGAGCCACCGTGTCTCAATTTTCACGGGAAAATGACGTCTACAGCCCTGACCAAAGCGCGTGCCGCCATTTGTGCTTCAACTGTGTAGTTCTGTAACTTAGTAGGTCCATGAAAGGCACAGCAATGCGACGCAGACGCCAGTCCCGCGACCGTAAACAACCAAGCCTTGCAGCAGCACCAAGCCGACAGAGACGAGGCCAGAGGTCTGCAAGCCGTGACCGATGCAAGGCTACGGTCATTGCTGCGCTGCCGCTGTTATATTCAATCGTCGAAAAAAGATGCAGAAGTCACAGGGACCACAGTCCGCGAATAAGTGCGTCGGACAAAAACGAAGTGAAGCGCGCGTAAAGCAGTATAGTGGAATTTGGCTTCCCGCACGAAAAAACGATCACGAAGGAACAAACAACAACGAAAATGCTCATTCCTCGCTGCGGGGAACAGAGTCGCCTCGGCGCAGCACCTCGAGCTGACGTTACGTACGCTATGCACGTGCAACGAACAAACAACTGAAGAATAATCGTCGGCAAAATTTTCTCATTTAAGCCATCGTTAATAAGCCGCAGGAAACAATACCAATCTACCACGATCATGCATCAGCGTTTAGTGATCGCCAGTACTGATGCACCGCGACCTCGCCACTACAAAATAAACATAATTCATCTGCCTCACAGCACATTTAGGTCGGTTATTTCTAGCAATTTTTTTTTTTTATTTTTTGCTTCGCGTATTCGAATATCTGCTTCAGTGGACGATCTAGACTCGCTACACATATTGCTACTTCGCGGATTTTAAAAGCGCTCCGGATCAATGCGCCATAAGTGGACAGATTCATGCCAAACACTTGCGAGAACACGCGTACGACGCCTTGAAATGCTGCTGCTTTGATGACCGGTAGAACCAGAACAGTGTTTAAAGTTATGCTGATCCACCGGCAAAGCGCGTGGCACAGATATACCAAAAGCCAGCCATGCATGGGTGGCTCATCACTCTTGAAGGACTTGCCACACATCGTCCGCGGAACAAACAATGTGCGCCAGTAACATCTAACGAATACTAATCCAGGTATACCGAGCCATTGCCACCGACATTAGCACTGTCCGTGGCTCGTTCAGAATCTAAGCCACAGCTAATCGCCAATTGTTGAACTCCTTCGAGAGCGACCACTTCTATTCCCGCTGGACATCCCGCTGCCAGTCGTCTATACTTCCCGCCAGTTGTTTGCAGCATCGCGAAGCGATCTGCGTCTGGGCCAGTCAGGATGACGCGCACAAAATGATTGTGTCTCTGCCGCTGTGCTGAATCACGCAGTGAGTACAGTGCCAAGACGCCGAGTCAATATACTGTTTTTCGCTTTTATTTTTACATTTTATTCCGGTTCCAGTTTTTGCCGCGGTCACCTCCATCTCCTGAACTGAATAATAGAGGTATTTCCCCTCAAGCAATAAAGCAGGAAAACCGCGACTAACCCGGTTTTGTTGCGACAGCAGTGCCGGTGGCAAATGGAAATGCCAGCGGTGTCTGTGTGAAGTATATGTCGTATGGTTACGTATAGCCCTAGATTCGGTAAAAACAGCAATAATCTAGGGTAAATCCAAATTTTATCGCAGCTTTTTATGACCACGTTAATGAGCACCTTGTCAATTTCTATTTCGGCAAAAAAAAAAAAGAAAAAAGAAAAAAAGAAAGGAAGTCTAAAAATACACGGTTCAAATGGAACCTCCCCCGTCCAACAGTGATCCCAATTCCGTCACTGGTTGCGCTCTATTATTTACCTACTCTATTCCACACTTGTTATTTCCTTCTTTTTTTCTGCCTCTTTTTCAGAACCTGCTCTCTGCACTGAGAGCTATATGAACGAAATTAAATACAACGGCTTCTAAGGCAAAAATTGGCGCTGCAATGGTGGAAAAATGCTTCGAGCAAAACGGGAAAGGCTTCGATCCCAGCCACGGCCGCCGCTTTTCGATGGAGGCGAAACGTAAGGCGCCCGTGTACTTCGCCATGTTTGCACCCTGAAGAACCCCAGGTGGTCGAAATTATTCGGAGCCCTCCACTTTGGCGTCCCTTGCAGACGCTTCGGAATGCCAAAACGGGGAAGGGCGTCACCAGTGGCGTCGCTAGGGTCACCTGCGGAGTAGGGAGCCTACATGTTGTGCCCCCCCCCCCCACCCCCCTCCTCCTTTGCCTTGTGCGCGTCGCAGCCAATAGCCCACACAAAGAGAAGATGAAAGGGAGAAGATGAAGGGGAAGGAACATCGTGGAAGCAAAAGCAGCGCGGCTTGAGGTATCGACTTACTGGCGACGATGCGGCGCTCTCTCCAAAAGCCCGACTAGACGCACCGCGGAGTGAAAGCGGGTGACCGGCGTTGTTTTCCCACGCCTCGTGGCTGGATATCACGTATTCGCGCTAGCACGGCGCGTACTCTTTGTCGAGGCTCTCTATCATTTTCTACAAAGCTTCTAATACACCCTCACATTTGTGCTCAGTCGCAGCTTGAAAAAGAACCCACTTGATCCTGCATAAGGCGTCGTTGGGGGCCTCTAAGCGATCGTAAGATCAACTCTTGCAAACAAGAATCTTACTGCCAGGTGCCACTGCAACAATCCTTTGATCAGCGTTGCGGATGTTTCAAGTACGTTCCAAAAATGAAGGCGCCTCTGAAACGTTGCAACCGGAAGTCTTCATCATGTTGTAGCTAACTGTTTTGGGATGTTCGGCTGCATTGGTTAGTACCAAGAGGGTGATGATTGTCAGCGAGGTCACATAATGGGAGTTCACACGAGAAACACTTCCAGCTCACTCTGTAACTGAACCCGGTCCTCAACTTTCAATGCCACGCGTTGTAGTTATATCACAAGCAGAGCCTTGAACGTGCCACATGCATAGGTGAAATACTTTTACTAAGCATTCTCTACATTTAGTTCTCCTCTCCTTTCCTCCGAAAGACTCAGTTGACTTCCGCATCCAGACTGCAAGGTTACCAACGCGCATTGATGCCGTACCAACAGAAAATGTTAAACGTGAAGCGGCCTTTTGAAGCTGGGAGACGGTGGGCATCTCCAAGCTCATTTTTGTTAACGCTTTCAGTTTCCTTTCTCACTTTAACAATGTCTTTGCCATTTTCAGAGAAAAAAAGGTAAGAACCGCATGAGCACCTTAGATATTTCCTCTCAATTCCTCTTTTAAAGCACCTGGCCTTGCTAAAGGTGCCCTCCACCTCATTTTTTTCTTCTAGTCAGCGCGTAGTGATCAGACTATTCCACAGAGCAACAGGCATTGCGTTCCTTCGGCGTTCTGAAAGTGTGAGGGGGATATGTGACTGGTCCGAGGAGCGAGAAAGGCACAGGAGATATACGAACAAGACAAAAGACTGCGACGAGATACTGGAAAGGAAAGTGAACTGCACATACACAAAAAGAGGCCTAGCTTCGGCGCAGGGGTTTCGACGGGTATCGGGTGAATGCTAGTGTTTCCAGGGTACACGCACGTACCCAGGCCCGGTCCAACGTTAAAACGGCGAGGAGTCTCTGGCATAAACTAAGGCATGTGTTTTCAAACACTCCTCACAACAGAATAGTTAGTTCTACGAGAAGACCACACTTGCCAGTCAGTGGCACCGATGCGCGCCTTTTCGCGTCTTTATAATTAATTTCGACCCCCCCTCCCCCCGCACCTTCCTCCCTCTCAATACCCAGCTGCACCCCCCTGAGCATTGCACCCGGTGCGGACAGCACCCCCCTCGCGACGCCACTGGGCGTCACGATATCCCACGTTTGCGCTATCTACAGCAAGCATCCACTGAGAGGAGAGCCGTTCTCCACCGGGGTGGGAAGACATCAGGCGCGCTGCAGTGACGAAGCACTGCACATGCGAGCCGTGGCAAGGGCATCTGCTCAGCCGCGCGCTGAGGAGACACGGAAACAAAAGGGCTCCCTGCGAAGCACGTGCTCAGCGACCTCGGTCAGCCCGGCGCACTCTGGGACATGCGTCACCTGCGGGAGAAGTCGCGTGACGCAACCCGGCCTTCCACTTGCGAAGTCCGCCGGCTCAGGGCGGATCCGCCGTCGCCAGACCGGCGCGCGCGCGCAAACAACGCGGCTCCGTTATCGGCCGGATTCCTTTTTCGCCGCCCCGCAACAGCGACGCTTCCCTTGGGAGCGGCCGCGCGGAGGCGAAAGACATCGAGGCAGCCTAGCCGCGCACGCCACACGTCTGCGGACGAAAACAGCGCGCACGTGACCAGAAGAGGCAAGACGGCGCTTCCGAGGGGGCGATCGCGCACTGCCACCGGGGCAAAGCTCGCCTACCACCAGACTGCAAACCGAAGATTGAGCAGAACTATTCATGATTACTCTTCGGTTTGAAAGTAAACGCACATTCCAGTTCCTAGAACAAGATGCAACAATTGTCTTCACACACTGCCTCGCGCGATTCCAGAAAAAATACGGGTTTGAGAATCATCGACCAAAAGGTACGCAGAGGAAGACAAAAATATTATAAAACTCCAACCATGAATATTTACGCTTTTCCTTCTCCGATAAGACGTATGGCTTCTACCACTCAACACGACTGGAGAAGCTGAAGCGAATGACCTTGGCTCGCTTATTAACAACCACAGAGCGGAAAGCTCCGAAAGCGACCGTGTTGCTCGGAAAGAAAAAAAAAAAAATTGGAATGAGGAAGGACGGTCTCCAACGGGAGTTTCCCCGTCGGATGACGTCCGAGGCTCCTTGGCATATTACTCCAGCCTCAGTTCACCGCCCTCTCATTTTCCCTGCCCAGTGCGCTATCGCAGTCTTTTTTCATTGCTTAATGTGCAGCCCATACACGATAGAAAGCAGAAAGCGATGGTGCAAAGATGCAAACATCGAGCGAAGGCAGCGAAGAACCATCGCCAGGAAAAGGCAAACACGAGAGACGAATGAAGTACAGCAAAAGTATAAGGCGAAGCGCGAATACAAAGCAGGCGAGCATAGCAAACGAGCCATCAAAGGAAAAAAAAAAAAAAAAAAGCAGAAAAGAGAAGAATGAGCGTATGCGGGTTCCCCAAAGCCACAAGGAAAAGCCAAACGAGGGAGAAACGTGGGGAGAGTTAAAAAAAAAAAAAAAGTGAAAAGAAGCGAAACTGGGGGAAGACGAAAATACGAAAAAGAAGGACGAAAGAGAGTGCGAACTTCTCTTCTTTGTGTTACGGCATGTCTGAGCGACCTTCGTTCCATTTGTGTTCTGTTGGGCGCCCTTGGCATCTCTGGCGGAGGAAATTGGGCCGCTGCCTCGGTGGAGGGCTTCTGATACGAGGATCAGAAAGAAAGAAAAGAGAAACAAAAGAATGCAAGAAAGCGCTGTCCATCCACTCTCCATCGTCCTGCCTCCATGAAAGCACGAGAGAAAACATAAACGAGGAGTTACGGTCCAAAGGTTGCTGATATACCTTTGCAGCAGCTAAGAAAGATTAAAAGAAAATATGCCCCCCCCCCCCCCCCCCCCCCCCCCCTTGACTATAAGGGCCAGGACATGACTGGCAAGGACGGTGCTCCACTATCAGCGACGAAAGCTTGCACAAACGATTCCCTATTACACCACGTATCATTGTGTACAGACCAGGTGTCCGCACCGACTGGCGCTGCCACGGATAAACAGCATCGTGGGGGAAAGGGACAATACAGCCTCCCATTGTGCCTAGTTTTTTGTTTTTTTTTTTTTTATCTCCTTCCTTCAAAACATCTGGAACCTGGCAGCGATCAGGCGAGGAAAAAAAAAAAATGGTGACGGTGACATTTCGCGTCGCTCTTTCCTGGCAGACAAAGGTCAAGGATGATGAGCAAGCGTTATATAACACTAGAAAGTGAGTGCGCTGGAATGTAGGTCGAGAACCAAGCAGGAAGTGCACAGAAGAGCTTTGCATTGCGTAGCACTTTTTGAGCAGCACACTTGCCTGCAGAGCAAGTGCAATCGCAGCAAATATAATCTGGGAGCCTTTCTGGCCAGTTCTTTCGTAAGTCGGGACGGTGGAGGGGGACGAAATCAGACAGGGTGCTATTTCTTGTTTTCAAATTCGTGTACAGATCGGGTATCCGCGACTGTTCCATATTCCGAGTGTCTTTCTTTGCGTTTTTTTTTTTTTTTTTTTTTTTTTAAGATGGTTTGAGCACTCGTTTTGGTGCAATCCAGTATATACTCCAGTTTTGTTCCTTTTATAAATTATATTTATATGACAGGTAGCACCATGGATATGTTCACCACAGCAAGCGTATTTTTTAAATTATTATATTCTGTCACGTGCATCGCCATTTCTACCTATAGTATTCCGTGCCACAGCTATATCCGCATGCCTTGACACATGTGAAAACGTGTTCGCCGAACACACTTAACATCACAGCTGGCATTTAAAATAAAAGTGCTGAAGGCGTCTTTTAGTCTTTTAAGGCGAAGTTCGATTTGTATGAAATCTGCTAAGAGTGCTAAAGTAGGGGAAATTTTGGTTTTGAACCGAAAACGAAGTCCCGAAGTCGCCTCCCCCCCCCCCCCCCCTCCTCTCATATATATATATGAAAGAAAGAAAGAAGCCAACAGTCGGCGAGGCCAAGGAAAGCATTGGGGATTGCACTTTATGTCTTTTGTTGTTTTTCCTTCTACTTTGTGTTTATCTCTCCCTTAAACAGATTACATAACTAATTTATGTGATTACCAAAGTAAAAATAAAAAAAAAACAAACAAAACAAAACAAAAAGACATAAAGTACAATCCCCAACGCTTTTCTTGGCCTCGCCGACTGTTGGCTTCTTTCTTTCATGCATTATAACGAGTATCCTCATTTCCCCTTCATTTATCTGCTATATATATAGTGCACAACCGCGCCATTGCATCCGGGCACAACTCAAATTTTTGATGCGCTCGTGTGCGTGGCTCTAGAGCGATAAACGCAGACTTTGCAGATTGGTCGGCTCACTTAAGCGAATGTTTGATTAATATAACTTGGTCTTCAAAATAACATATAACACAGTATAAAAGCGAGCAAGCTACCACTGCTGGAGTGTACCGAGAAATGAGTAAAACTGTTATTTCTGTAAGACTCGATCTACACTTCACAAATAAACAGAAATGCAAAACTAACTTTAAAAAATATAGCCAGGTTATAATTGAGGCACTGCGGCGCGCGATTAAGTAATCTGACAAGAGCTGCATCATTTATCGACAAAAATAAGCTGCTCGCAAAGTATGCGTCTTTTGGCACACGCCAATGAAGTGGCACAAGACGTTACAATTTAACCTATTAACACGGTTAGCCATTGAGATATAACTCGACAATACTATTTCTTCTCAAAAGGTTTACTGGCGTATAACTAGATAGGTCGACGAGAACACTAACCTACAAGGGTTCGGTTTGGCAGGAATTTTTACCCACTTCAAACTAACCACGCGAGGGGCACTGAGCATGTCACTGACCTAAAGAAAACTGGAGCACGTGTAGTTTCGCATTCACTGTGCATCTCTCTGCGACGCCCAGCTGTGAATTCGGCCAAACGAGAACAAAATAAAACAACAAATTCTTAGCAAGTTATGAAAAAGTACACAACAAAGAAGAAAAAAATCGTCACACGCGCTCGCTCCAAGCGCACGCCATTCCAGCACCAGCCGGATTCTCGTTGCACAATCCGACCTTGAGCTACGCTTCTGTTTGGCGACGATTCTCTTCCGCTTTCTCGGGTACGACGGCATCCCCCAAGCTTGTACACACTAGCACTCCCGTGTATTAGGTGAAAAAAGAAGAAAGGGTCCGGGCTACTCCCAGCCTCTGCACTGAAGGCTGTCGTTACGGTGAAAGCCGAGCGATACCGCACTGGGCAGCACAGTACGGCCCAACGCGGTTCGCCCCGCCTTTCCCGCAGAGCTCTCCGACAATGCGGCGAGAGGGAGCAGACGGCATCATATCCACCGCGCGCCTTGGACATATCAAGTGCAGGGCCGAAGCCAAGGCCTACCCTGGGGACGCGCATAATCGTGCGCGCAGCCTTGGCAATCGGCGCCACCGGAATCCTCGGTGGCCGCAGTCTCCGCGTGCTCACTTGGCGCGCAGGGCAGCGCTAGGTAGGAGGAAATAAATGGGGCCGTCCTTGAAGAGCAGCTGACCTTCAAGGCGGATTGTGATGTAGGCAGAAAGGATGTTGATCCACGAGTCCTTAGGAAAAGCCCCTCGTGGACGCCATGCGTGGTTACCACACACGATAGTCAAACGTTGCAGCGTTCGGTCTATTGCAGGAAGTGCTACCAGCCATCGGTTAAGCCTCGAGAAAACGTGACGGCAGATCAGGATAAACAATAGAGCGAAAGAAGGCGAGGGGTGAGAAGAAAAGCAAAACAAGGGAAGCAGGAGAGCGGAAAGGAAAAAGCAAGGCAAGGGCGAACAAGCGCCCCATGCTCAAGGTGACTACACTGTACACATGCACAATGTTTTCAGCAGAATACAATTGCGCAATGGCGTTTATCGTTGAGGAGGGCGCAATGACGGACTCTCCGCGCGCCTAGTGTACTACCTAGCGACATGAGACAGCGCGTTCGAGAAACTTCCAGCGGAGGCTCAAACAGTGCGCTGCAATTTGTCATGCACTAACCACAAGGAAAACTAAGCCACACGCTTACACAAGCCATAATGAGGGTTCAATTACTGACATTACGAACTGTACGTGCAGCCAAGTCGAGCGTGAGTCACTTTACGCAACGTTCGTGCCGAGAGCACATTCTGCCAATGACGGTAAGCCTTTCGTTACAATCGCAGCAGACATGACAGAACCCATGGCAGCAACAGAAGATTGCAGCATCAAAAACAGTGGGGCAGTCAAAAATACGCTACAGCTTAGTCCAAGTCTTGTTGTGGAACATAAGCGATCGCATGACACATCGCAATAACGACGGCATGATGGAAAATACAAGCAGTGATATGCACAGGAACACTCACGGTAGTCCACCCAAGATCTTCAGATTTCCTTCACAAAAAATTCGTGGCAGTCAGTCGATTGCTCTCGGACGAACTTCGTGTAGCTTCTGGTCACTGTTGGTTCCACTAGATGCAGCAATTCGTTCAAAAAACACACCGTATTTCGAATTAGTTTCCACTCCGTCGAGATTTGTTTTGGTTCTGTAGCTCACAGCAATCACATGACTTCTTTCCAAATCGACGCAGCTCAGCCAATGAGAGCCCTTGGTTCCAGGAATTGCTCCACCTTTGCGGGAGAACCTTGAGAGAATATGGAGTCATCCGACGTGAGTTTTGGGCCTGCTGAGGCTTGTAATGCGCTGAGTACTAATTCATTTTGCTATCATATATTATTTAACTGCAAGTTTTATTTATTTGTAAAAGTTAAAAGTTGTAGGAACGTAACTTTAGCAAAATATTTGCCCGCAACTTTTGTAAACAATGCTCTACAGCAGTTGTGACGTCATCAAGTGACGTATTGTGTTTTGGTATGAACACGTGAGGTCACCTTCATGAGGTTAGAGTCATCTAGCGGCGCTTCTGGAAACCACTAAAAAATTCTTCGCCACCTGGTGAGGCGGGGCGGAAACGGGCAACAAAAGAAAATGCGTTACTCTAAGAACCCTACCCGTCAATAATAACCCTATTCATCTTGTTTCTGTTAAACATCCTCCCTCTTGGTTGACTCTTCACTCCGGAAAGGTGATTGATTTTTATTCGTCTTCTCAGTACTGTTTTGTCTCATGTTGACCGTGTAGAGCGAGTCGTTTCGCTTAATGAGCTCATTTGTAGACTTGCGTGCAGTAATTGAAAAGTAGAAATCATTTGACAAGTCCGTTTCGGTCGTCCATAAGTAAAATTTTCAGTATGGCTGATGGGGTTAGTTAGGCCTAATCCTCAAGAATTAACATCTTAACTCCGGAAAACCTGAGTCGCCTTGCGGGACGTTTGTGTCGGTGGTATTTGGCCTGAACATGTGGACTACGCGGGACTATGGAAATTAGTGAGCGTAGGGTTAAGGAAGCGTCTCATCGCCGCATTGGATAGGCGACCCGGTCTATTGATTGTCGCAAATAATCGACTTCTCTCGCTCTTCTTGCTCGTCCATGCGTTGATTTTTCCGTGTCATGGGCTTTGCTTCGGTTGCGATTGTATGGCCTGTTTGTGGTCAAGCGCTCGAGTGATCGCCGGTGCCCCGTCTGTGCTTTGACCCCTTCCCTTTCTGCTGTGCTCTAACGCGTCTATTGGGCATCGGTGGCCGATTCGTTGGCTTCCCGGCTTTCGGAAGCTCCTGCTGGTGATGTTAGGAGTCGATTTGTACCGCAAATCACATTGGGTACCCTCTGCACAACTTTTGCCACTTTGGCTTGTACGCAAAGGGGTAAAGAGCAGTTGCTGAAAGGGTTGGCTGGGACTGGAGCCACCGGAGCGCTTTTTTTTTTTTTTTTCCCTTTCTTCTCCGCGTCTCTCTTTTTTTTTTTTTTTCCTCTCCAGTCCGGTTGCTCTCTCCTCTTCCGCATCCTTTTGCCCGTTCGGAGGAGTTCGCACCGGCGGATGGACAGGAGAGATGCGGCCTAACATTGAGAAAAGTGGGGAAACGAATAAAAGGCATGTTGCGTTTGTAATTTCTGGTCGGAAATGAGCAACCACGCTAGAATATTTTGCTAAAGTTACGATTCGTCAGAGCGGCGATTTGCTTCGGATCCGTTGGGCCGGTACTGTTCCTTTGTTCTTTAAAAAGGTCGTCTGTGTAGCATTAACATGTGCTGCTGTTCTGTTAGCTGGTTTGATGGGGAGATTAGAATAACTGTGCACTTAGTGATCTCAGTGCGCTGCTTTTAGGTGCTGTAATGATATAACCGTGCGTTCGTGTGTGCGATTATAAGCCAGGTAGCATAAGAGCGCATGCGTTTGTGTCAGCACTAGTTAACTTAAGATCGTGGTACTTACGTCTGCTGTTGCATTAATGTGCTCCGGGTAGTTTGTTCGGCCTAAAGGGTGCCCTTGGCTCTCCATTTTACCTTAGTCATAATTTTTATAGGTACTTTATGGTTGGTAACTGAGGTAACTTAACGGCATCCTATTTTTTGCCTGTCTTAATTTAAACGGATCCAAAAATTTTTTTATCTCTAATCTTTGCTGCGCACAGCCAAAGCATTGCCTGCAGTAAGTAGTAGATTGCCCATTTATAATTCACTTTGGTAGATAGGGTGGCCTTGAGTACACTAAATGTTTTTTGTGTATGTGGAATTGTTTATTTTTATTATTATTTTTTTAAATTAGAGCTAAAGTGTCTTCGTTTTTTGGGTAGTGTATATAACTTACTGATGAAATCTGATGGAGTTAAAGTGGTTCAAAAGTTTTCTTCATTAACTGTTGCTCAGCACAGTCAAAGCACGACTTGCACTCAGTGGTGGATTGCCCCTTTATAATTCACTTTGATAAACGTGATGGCCTGAAGCGCACTAAACGCCTGTGTTGCAGTTCAGTCAAATATGATGGATTCATGTTCAAAAGAATGTGAAGAAAAAGGCAGTTGCATAGCCATATTGGGACAGAATATGTGTTAAGGAAGAGTAGTGACTGAGTCCTTCATTCAGATCATCACTTATGTTCAGCTGTTAGTCCTTTAACATCATACTTTGTGTGTCCTGTACGCCCAAGGTGGATTCCTAAAGCTTTTCGGATTGTAGAGCAATGAATAACAATGCGTAAATAACAAAAATAACATTGGAAACTGACCCTGGCACCATTTAATGCTAGAACCTTAGCTGGTGAGGCTAGTTTAACAGTGCAGTTATAGGAGCTAGAGGATATGAAATGGGACGTCATAGGGCTTAGTGAGGTTAGGAGGCCAAATGAGGCATGTATTCTACTAAAGGGCGGACATGCATTATGTTGTTGAGGTTTACCAGAGAAGCAAGAGCAAGGAGTAGGATTCCTTGTTAATAAGTATATAGCTGGTAATATAGATGAGTTCTATAGCAGTAATGAGAGGATGGCATGCATCGTAATTAAGCTTAATAAACAGTATAAACTGAAGGTTGTAAAGTTCTACGCGACATGTGGTCATGATGACCAGAGAGTCTAAAGCTTCAACGGGGATGTAGAATCTGCAGTGGGGAAAGTAAAAATACAGTATACTGTACTGATGGGCGACTTCAATGCCAAGGTAGGCAAAAAGCAAGCTGGAGACCAGGCAGTCAGTCAGGGTGAAAGATTAGCATGGGGGAGTTATTAGTTGATTTTGCTGGAATCATGAATACCTCCTTCAGCAAATGGCAGAAACAGAAGTGGACATGTAAAAGTCCTAATGTGGAGACTAAGAATGAAATTGACTTCATACGGTGTTCTGATCCTGGAATTGTGCAGGATGTAGAGGTAAGCAGAAAGATGTGATGCAGTGACCATAGGATGGTAAGGTCTTGAATTAATCTGGGTCTGAAGAGGGAACAGAACAGATTAGTGAGGAAGAAGTCAATCAACGAATTAGCAGTAAGAGGAGAAGTAGAATTCAGGATCTCGCTGTAGAATAGATATTAAGCGCTAACCAAGGAAGCCGTCCTTAGCCTAGCAGCAGTGAACAGTAATTTCAGAGATGTCGTTACTGAGTGCGCCGTAGAAGCAGGCGATAGGATAGTTAGAGAGGATACAGGTATAAGGAGACGAAAGGGTTGATTATCAAAGCTTATCAATAAGCATAAAGTGGCCGACATAAGGAAGTATAACATGGGGAAAATTAAGCAGGCTCTAAAGAACAGTTGTAGCTTGAAAATGATAAAGAGGAAATTGGGCATAGGCAAAAATCAGATGCACTAAGGGACAAGGCAGAGTTCTATACTGACCTATACAGTAGCCGAAGGTTTCAGGACAATAATGAGATTGGCAATAGTGAAGCGCAATAAGACGTTCTGCCAGTAACGAAGGACGAGATTAAGAAAGCTTTAGAAGCTATGAAAAGAGGGGAAAGCAGCTTGGGAGGATCAGGCAACTACAGCTTTGTTAAAGGACGGGGGGGATATAGGGCTATAAAAACTGGCCATCCTGTATACGTAGTGCCTGATGATATCAAAGGTGTTGGAATCATGGAAGAATGCTAACATCGTAATTCATAAGAAAGGGGACGCTACGGACTTGAAAAATTACAGACCAATCAGCTTACCATTCATTATTTACAGTGTATTTACTAAGGTAATCACTAATAAGTAAAATAAAGACTAAAGGCAAGAAGACGTTAGACTTCTGTCAGGCAGGCAGGTTTTCGGAAAGGGTACTCTACCATCGATTGCATCCGTACCATCAACCTCCCGCCGGGGTGGCGCAGTTGTTACGGCGCTCAACTACTGTTCCCAAGGACGCGGTATCGAATCCCGGCCTCGGCGGCAGCTTTTCGATGGCGGTGAAAAGCAAGGTGCCCGTGTGCTGTGCGTTGTCAGTGCACGTTAAAGAACCCCAGGTGGTCGAAATTTCCGGAGTCCTCCACTACAGCGTCTCTCATAGCCTAAGTTGCTTTGGGACGTTAAACCCCACAAAACAACCAACCAACCAACCACGTACCATCAACCAAGTGATAGGAAAGTGCTTGGTATATAACCAGCCCCTATACATGGCATTCATTGAATATGAGATAGCATTTGACTCAGTCAAAACCTCAGCAGTCATGCAGGCATTGCAAAATCAGGATTTAGGTGAGCCATATATGAAGGTACTGGGATCTCCCAGTACCTTTATATATGGCTCCTTTATATATATATATATAGTACCTTTATATATATATCTCCCAGTTCAGCATAAAAAAAAGGAATAAAATTCCAACTAATAAAGGTGTTAGGCAAGGAGACACAATCTCCCCAGTACTATTTACAGCGCACTTAGAGGACATATTCAGAGGCATGGAATGGGAGCAGTTAGGGGTCAAGGTTGATGGAGAATATCTCAGTAATCTGTGATTTGCTGATGACATCGCCTTGCTAAGTAACTTGGGAATAGTTGCGACGAATGATTAATGATCTAGAGAGGAGAAGCATCAAGGTAGGCCTAAAGAGTAATATACAGAAGACGGGTAACGTTGAACAGCCTGGGAAAGGAACAGCGGTTTAAATTAGGTGCTGGAAGTGGTAGGCGAATATGTCTGCTTAGGACAGGTAGTAACTGTAGATCCGGACCACGAAAGAGAAATAACTAGGAGAATAAGATTGGGATGGAGCACATTTGGAACATACTCGCATATGACTAGTAGCTTACCGGTATCGCTCAAGAGGAAAGTATATATAGTTGCATTGCACCGGTACTCATCTGTGGGGCTGAAACGTGGAGGCTGACGAAAACGGTTCTGCTCACGTTGAGGACGACGTAAAAAGCTATGGAACGAAAAATGGTGGGTTTAACGTTACGAGATAGGAAGTGTGCAGATTGTATCGGAGAACTAACTCAAGTTACTGATATTCTAATTGAAATGAAGAAGAAATGGGCATGGGCAGGACATGTAGTGTGAAGAGAGGATAACCGATGGTCGCAAAGGGTAGCAAATTGGATTCCAAGGGAAGGAAAGCGTAGCAGGGGGGTGACAGAAAATTAGGTGAGTGGATGAGGTTAAGGAGTTCGCAGGGGTCAGATGGATGCAGCTAGCACAGGACTGGGTTAATTGGAGAAAAATGGGAGAGGCCTTTGCCCTGCAGTGGGCATACTTCAGCTGATGATGATGAAATAACGTCACATCACTACAGTTAGAAACAAACTCTGCAGGGCAGAAAACTGGGTGAGTTTATCCTCTAGCTCTCAAAGCACGAGGTTGGTCCTCTCAATAGAAAGTGTCCATTGGAAACTGAGTCATGCAAGATGGCTGTGGTGCATTATTAGGGGGTAGGAGAGAGATCTCATATATGCCAAAGGGATTGGCACTTTACTCAGCTCACCTATCTGGGGCTGTGCTAATCACTGCTCAGTGTTAAGGCAGTTTTGAAGTTGGGCTTGCTTATTAGTGTTACTGCTGCTGCCATCTTCACTAATGTTGAACATACTAATATTATGCTGGAGGCTTGGTACTGAAAAGCGCTTGGTAACATGTGCTGCTTGGTCAAGAACTGAGGAGCAGCACTATCCTTGGGCAGGTCACAAGAGAAAGCGTAGGCACTAAAAAGTTGTTGCTTGTAACCATGTGTCACTGTGTGGGGCTTTGCTTGGGGTGGTGGTGGCACTGAGGTGGGGGCCCTTGCAGCATGGAGTGCCAGTACGTGGCCACCCAGCGGGGGGGCATAGCGCTGCTGTACGAGGGGCACCGCTACAACAAGGTGCGCGACGGCAAGGAGGGCACGGTGTACTGGCGCTGCGCTCGGGACCGGCAATGCCCCGGTCGGGCCGTCACTGTCTACAGCCGCATAAAGAAGGCCAACAACAAGCACAACCACCCTCCGGACGCCTGGCGGAACAAGGTGGACCAGGTGGTGTCGGACTTGAAACTGCGCGCCCAGGACGACGCCACCACCCTGCCCACCCTGTTCACGGAGACGCTCAAATACCTGGCCTCTAGCCACCAGGTGGCAGCCCTGGCCATGCCCACATTCCCCAGCTTTAAGGGCACCGTCTGCAAGCCCCGCCACCAGCTTGTGCCCTCCCTGCTCCAGCTTCGCGACTTCCGTCCAGAAGACAATTGGCTATACGCCAACAGTACGTCTGCTGCCGCCTGCTGCCTGCCCTAGTTGCATGCCGTGGAATGCCGCCGCTCCCCTAGTCGTCCTCGCCTGCCAGTGCTGCGCTGCTTGCACGCACGCTCTTGCCAGTGTCCTCCCCATAGGGCCTACAGTGCGGGTACGTGTGTGGGGCGCTGCTGTACACCGTCATTTATTGTTTCAATGTTGTCAAACACTGGTGGCCTGTGTGTGTATTCTGCATGCATTCAGAAAACTGTATACCTTGCCGAATTTGACCTTAAAGTAATAATTGATTTGGAACTCTTAGATGTGTGACAGATTGTTGCATGCCATCGCATTGTTTTTTTTTCCTTCAGTGAACACGTAGCAGTTACTTTTAAGGGCAAAATTTTGTAATTTTGCAGTTTATGTCTATTTTGCCTATTTCTAGCAGTGAAGTTTGTGATGATGATCTGTAAAAAGATCTGTTTGTTAGGTGATATATTCATGCCTGTTTTTTTTGGAGCTAGTTATGAGCTTGAAAATAGATGAATACGAAAATGCATTCTGGTGAGTATGTCTGGCCACTGCCCAGTAAAAAGGGGAATGCTCTGGCATTTGTTTGCTATGCTTCAGTATTTTACTTTCTTGGCAACAGGGAGGGGAGGTTATTTCTGGATGAGAACTTGCAAGCTGTGTGCTCGGAGGCTGAACGCTGTCTCTTTGTATGAGGGCGCTTCGTAAATATTAAAAACAAGCTAGCCAACTTTCAGGGAGGCTTAGAGATATCTCGGTATTGCTTGATGGTGGCAACAGACATGCTTTCATGAAAGTTGTTTTGGAAGCGTTTTTTGTAAAATAGGAATGTATACCATCAGACAAGTGTTTCCTGCAAAAAATTGGACCTAGATGGGAGTGAAGTGCAAAATTGTATAATGTTCTTCTTTAATGATATTGCAGTGTGTGCTCTCTTTTAAGTGCTGTAGAGCCTGAAGTTTCCTGAATAGTTAGTTATTCATTTTGATAAAGCTACGATTATGTACATCTGATTTTAGGTGCAAAGTTTTGCTTGCTATGTGGGGACATTGTGCTTGCCCTTTTATTTTGTTAGTTTCACATTGAGAGGTATGAATATGCCTGATTGTATTTCTGTACTTGTGACTTTATCTGTGCTGTGTTTTACCTCCTTTTTTTGGTACCTGTGCATGTTGCATCCATGTAGTTGATTTTAGTGCTGCAGTGCAAGAAGTGAATGCTTTTGAGTTCCTTTCTAGTGTGTGAGGAGCAGGTTTGAAAGCCTAGCATTCCAGTGTTTTGGGGCAGGCTGAAGTCCTAAACAGGGAAATATGTGCTGTCATGCAGTATTTTGTTAGGCTTCTTTATCTTCAACAACCTTTGCTGCACAATATTTTCTCTAATTACATGCTGCAAGCATGTTTTGAATTAGCTCTTAGTGCAGGCTATTGGGCAATGTGCTTGCTAGAAATAGGGTGTGAAAGTAGGTAGTGCGTTTGTGTGTATATATATATATATATACATATACATGTCTATAATTTATTTGCTCTAGAATATTCAGAAAGTTTGGTTTGGACTGATTAGAATTTTGTGATAGTGCTGGAATGTTCCTCTCAGTGCTTGCTTGTGTTTGTGTGCGTGTGCGTGCAGACATTATTTTCTCTCATTTTATTTCAACTTGGCTTCAGAGAGCAAGTCCACTTTGGTGTTTCAATTCTGGTGCACACATGTATGCGTGTGATCCCTGTCTCTATCTAGAATTTTGTGTTATGGTGCTTCTGTACATTGATGCACAAGTTTTGTCTCTTGGGGTGTGCTCTAGGTTTTAGGTCTCGTTCTTTATGTGATTGATTTTGCAGCAGCGGATGAGCCCTCCACCTCAGAACCACTAGACATGGCATTACGAAACACGGGAACCTTGCTCAAACGCCTGCGAGCGCTCATGAAAAATACGACTTACGTCAGCGAAACGATTCAGGCCTACATAGTACCATCTGGAGATGCCCATCAGGTTTGCTACCATAACATGCACGCTTTTGTAACATTTTCGAAGTGTGAATGTGTCATTGCAAGGTCAGAGACTGCAGCTACACATGTGCTAATTTCTAATGGAGCTTTCCAGTGCAGAAAACTAGTGTTGTTTTCAACTTTGCTATGCTAGTTTTTTGAAACCTAAAAGTTCAAGGTGTGCAGTAAAAGGGGCATGGATTCTCTTCAAGCAAGTTGCACTGTTCTTACAGTGCAGCTTGTCTTTTCGTTTGTTCGTCTGTTACTGAAATTTCTTGGCAATATTGCCCAATTTTAACTATTGCTGTTGGACTGTTCATTAACTGCCATTGCATTTGGCCACTCATGGCTTATGAGTGGTTTAGTGACAAGGCATCTTCTGTCTTTAAGCTCTATCACTTTTTGGTGTGACCAGTCCATGGAAAAGTATTCAACACAAATTTTACATTTTGCATGTTGCTTCACTTGACCATAGAGCCCTTGGTGGGCCTCGAAAACTGTTTGTCCGTCCAGCCACACAGGCCTAAAACTAAGAGCAGTCCTGCTGCTGTGGTGCTGCTCTTAGTTTGCGGCCCACACGTGATGGGACCTATACGAAGAGATAAGTGGTGTGTTAGGATAGAGAGCCCAAGCTCATTAACATAAATGACCGCAAGCTTCAGTGATGAATTATTGGTTGACTAGTTGTGTCATTATTGTGTGCTGTTGCTGGATTGAAGCTGGCAGGAACGTGGTATGTTTGAACAGAGGTTGAGACCAGGGTTGTGTGCACTATACTTGGAGTAGCTGTGAAATGTTTCTCTGGTGTTTGTATGTTTCTTGTGTGTAGTGGTGCATTGTTGTACTTGAGGTGCAAAGGAATTTTTGGTCTCTTCCAGTTTCTTGTCAATACCAAAAGCAGATAATGTTGAGGCTCAGTGAACAGATTAAAGCTAGATTGGTGACACATGTAACTTGCTTACAATGGCATTTAAGTGCAACTTCTGGCGCATCTTATTTAATAGTGGTGCTTTCTTTGTGAAGCTTCATGTGCTTTTTTTTTTTGTTGTGTTTCCAGAGTGAATACATTGCACCTTGTGATAAACGAAGAGCTTTTCTCACTGGATTTACTGGAAGTGCTGGTAGGTTGTTGCAGCCTATATTGTCTGGCATGGGGAGGGGGTTAGTTTTTTTTAATGCCACATGGTTAAGTAGCTAACCTGCTGTGTTTTAAGTGTAAAATGGTTCTGTACTTGGTGTACAGGCACAGCTATTGTAACCGAGGATCATGCCGCACTCTGGACCGACGGTCGATATTTCCTGCAAGCAGAACAGCAGCTGGACTCCAATTGGGTCCTCATGAAAGATGGTGGGTATGATGGTCTATTTCTGGGTGCGTGGTGCTTCTAAGAATTTCTGTGTTTTGTTGCTGCAGTGTTGTGCAGATTGGGTCGCATATTTGCAACAGACTGCTGGACCTGTTTGACATGGCTATACCTGTGTATTATTATTATGCACAGGTAGAACGAAAGGAAGAAGATGGTTTGCACGGTATAAAAAAGAAGAACCGAACAAGGGTAAATAGGGTAAGCCTCAGGTCGCAGATGAGCCAACGTTTCGACAAGTGGACTTTTCTTCGTCTGGGCAGATGAAGACGAAGACAAGTCCACTTGTCGAAACGTTGGCTCATCTGCGACCTGAGGCGTACCCTATTTACCCTTGTTCGGTTCTTTTTTATATTATGCACAGTCTGTTGTGCAGTATGCTTTTTTTCTTTTCAATACTCGCTTGCGGTTAATGGCAGGAATGAAGTGTGGCCAGTAGCTCCCATCTTTCCACTTTCACGTGTGAGCAGCATAAAAGACAGTCGGGGATGAGTGCAAGAAATCACTAGCAATCTTGGACTAGGGTTGCGGATCCTTGCTCATAAAACAGCTTTTTCGGGCCCAGATGTTCATTAGCTTATTTCATAAAGCCCGGTTCAGACTGCGGAAACATTTGATCGACTCTGTCTGGCGACAGCGTGTTCGCGTAATGTCGGCTACCCTGTCGCATTGATTCGACACGAACTGTCCGGAAGTACGGAAGGGAGCCAGGGCGGCTACACCACAGCTGGTTTCAATTGTGGCCCACTGCCCGATTGCGTTCAAGATGGGAGAAAACAAAGTGACGAAGGGGAGCCTATTTTTTTTTTTTCTTCCAAGTGCTGTTTGCGAGCTGGAAAACCATTAAACGATCAATCACACTTAAGGGCGGGGGTGGTGAGTCGTAGCCGGGATTTTCGCTCGGCCAGCGAACAAGTCAAACACTGCCGACGACTGCGGTTTGCATTTAGTTTTCGTTGCCTAAGTCTGTCACACTGACGTAACACCCCGGCAACCTGCCTTGTTTCTCAGCTGCTTGTTCAGTGTGACAAGCTGCTTGGAAACAAGTGTCTTAGGAAACAAGTCTCCGGCTTGACGGGCGGACATGTTTTATCCATGCCGCTGTTGTGTTCCCGCAGTGTGAACCGGGCTTAACAGTTTGGTGTATTTACTGACATACTTCCGAAATATCATTGCTCCTGTCAGTAAAGTGTGTTTGTTCCAGCTGACAAGAAAAGTACATTAAATGCTACACTCAGAATGGCAAAAGCTTAAGGGTGCTCAGTTTGCATAGCACCTAGTGATTGCCATGTGAGTAGTGAAATGGAAAGCGGTTGTGTTTCTGGTCAAATCTAACAGCACTATTGTTTTTTTTATTGCATTGCTAACATTTTTGAAGAATTTGGTTACAACATTAAATAAAAGCCATAAATACTTTTCTGATGTGTCTAGGGATCTCTGCTTCATTAAGAAGGGGGGCAGGTTTTTGGGCTTAACAAAACTAATTTTGTTAAGCCTTGCAATGTGTGGAAATCCGGTCTTTTTTCTTGCTCCAAAGCGAAACTGAGTGCATTAGGCTCCAGCATAATTTGTTGCTGTGACAGTAGCACCAAATTCAAGCTGGCCGCTCTACTTAGCCTTGTCACAAGTTTTTCTTGTTCTATTGCTCTCAAAAACGACCATGCATTTGGCAATGGCAGTTCTATTCCTTGCACAAAGTGGCGAAGCAAAAGAGTAGATGACGTTGCACAATAGGTGCACGTGTTTTGAATTCGACACTCGGTGGATGTTACATTTCCACCGAGCTTCCTGTGAGTTTAATGCACTTGGTTTGTCTTGTTGCTGTTTCCTCATGATGGGCTTTAGAAAGTGAGCTTTCCTTCATTTCAAAAACTGACGTGGCATCATTCTGTTCATGGCTTCGAACTCTTCTTTGGAACTAGCCCTCAACTGTGTTAGCTGGAAAGTTAGTGAGTTATCTGTATAGATATACATTTTTGCAGTAAATTATATTTACGATGATGCTGACAATTTCTCCCTGAAAATATTGTTTTCAACTCCCTGTATTTAGGAATTTTTAAAGTGTTTGCTGAAACAGCTTGTATGTTGAGAAATAATTGGTGCAGTGCAAAAATGGTTACATATTTGAAATTAGAGCAGGAAATTGAATCTGACACAGTTTCATTAATTAGGACACCAAATAACAGGAATAGTTTTAAAATTCCTGTACCGCTTAAAACTGGTGGCAGTGTATAAAGGTGCACTTAAATTTTCATTTTAAAAATTCCTTTCACTCACAAATGGTTTCGTGTTTGGGTGCTGGCAAACAGCTCATGCACTTGATGTTAATTTGGTCGTGGGTCCAGTATATATTTACTGAGGCCATAGTATATTTTGTTATTGAGTATATACCCTTCCCATAAGTGGTCATTGGGCATCTCTATATTGTTAGCTGCTAGCAGGGTGGAAGCAGCAACAGATCCACCTTTGCAGCAGGCTGCAGAGGAGGCGTTTCAACTTCCTCTTTACTAGTGGAAAGGTGTATAGTCCAGAGAAAGTGTCAATTGTGTTCCCATTAAAGTAGGTACATGTTTATGGAGAAGTGGTTTTTATATGCACTTGCAGAGTTGTTTTCAAGTAGGTATTTTACGCCGAAAGG
The DNA here is from genome assembly GCF_055883805.1 of Amblyomma maculatum. Taxonomy (NCBI): domain Eukaryota; kingdom Metazoa; phylum Arthropoda; class Arachnida; order Ixodida; family Ixodidae; genus Amblyomma; species Amblyomma maculatum. The sequence continues at coordinate 272,546,180 of NC_139344.1, read as the reverse complement.
CAGTTTTAATTTAGCTACAAAGTATTGTAAGGATTGCATAATTTTAAATGTTAAATTTGATTGTCGCTTTTAAAACGGATATCAGAATTCAGTGGATTACACTTACAGTTGTGTTTACAGGCGCAAAATTGAAGTCTTAAATTTAACCATTGCATTGAAGAAGACTTAGCACTCTCACATGTAAAGTGCAGCTTTTGACTTTTAAACCTTAGCAGTGCAGTTACTAATATACTGCCATGGTAGCTTTGTTATTCGGCTTCTTATCTGAAAGTGGTAGGTTTAATCATGGCCCTGGCATTTAATGGAGGCAAAAATACAGGAATGCCCAATGGGCATCAAAGAACCCCACGATGTAAATTAATCCAAGTGTAAATTAAGCCTGAAAGTACTGCACTGTTGTCAGCTAAGGGTCCTCTGAATTGTCACAAGCACATCCTTGCTGTCACTGGAAGCAGCCTATCATTTATAAGGGCAGTGAGATGTATGCTTATCATTTTTGCAGGCATACCAGGGACACCATCTCAAGGAGAGTGGCTCTGCAAGGTAAATTTGGTATAATTCTATTAATTTAGTTTTGGTTTATGACCTTACAGAGCTTGGTGCCACAGTGTTTCAGCCTTCCATGGTTGCCTTTACTATGTCCAAGGACGTGTACATAGTCAACATAAAGGAAAATGTGGAATGATTCGATGTGATGACGATTGTGCAAATATATGCCAGTATTCCAAGGGTCAGCATGTTAGTAAATCGGCGTACTAACTTTCAAAATGCCACTTTTGTGATGTGTGCATCGTTGCAGCAGCTACATGGATCCAGAATATTGTTTACGGTGGCTGGAACAGCGAAATACTATTATAACGTCTGCTTTATGCGTGAAACACATAGCCTGATATTCCGAGTCATAGGCCACCTCCTCTTAGGCAAAATATAGACCAAGTCAAAACCACAGTCAGTTTTAAATCGACCTTTTGCTTTTTGTTTTGTTTCTGTACTGCGTTCACTTTAGGTCACTGGCTGATTGCAATCATGGCTGGCTTCGAATTGGGCTCTTCTGGAGCTGTCCTCGCGCGTTGCAAGCTGTAAATTTCATGGACAGTAAAACATTGTTTTACGAGTCTTGCAAGCAAGCTAAGATCCTCTGATTAAGATTGTCAAGCTACATTTGATGCAGAAAAAGAAAATGCAAATTCTCTAGCTTTTTTCATGTTGTATTTGACCCCCGAAGTTTGCAAAAATGACTGGTTAAATGGCTCGTATTTTTTTATTGCAATACCGCACCTTGCAGTATACAATGCTTATTTACAAATAATGAGTGCAGGCCGGATTGCTAAAGGAAATCTACCAAGTGCCAGTGATAGGTGATCCTTGCTAGATTTCCTGTGGTTTTCATTGCTACAGTCAAATATTTATTTTGCCCTTTTTTTGTGTGTGTGTATGTGTGCCGAAGTAAAGTTTCTTCCTCATTAAACACCTCAGAAATTTGAATTTGTGCTCCAAAAGGCAGATTTGTGTGTGTGACCTCCAAAAATTGCTCTAAATCTTACTTCAGCTTTGCACCCCTGCTGTCCACAAACTGACACCGACTTTTCTTTAAAAAAAAAAAAAAAAAAAAAAAGTGGTTTACTTATTCAATTTAGTAGTCTGTAAAAAAGATGATGACCTGGCGCACCTCCACCAAGATTATAACGAGCTTTATTGTAAAGCGAGCTCGTTTGTTAGGGCTAGGTCGAGACTTGCGGATAGATGCTGGCGCGAACAGCTGGTGCTCGCGTATCGTGCTGGCGCATTGGCGCCAGGTGATCTTCTTTACAAGTCCTTTTTCTTTTCTTTTTTTTTTTTTTTTTGAAATGACGTTTGCAATCACAATCAGCAATTTGTAAACTGAGATGGCTGCACCTTTAAATGCACTTGTTGGCATCATGGAAGTGTGTGAAATATTGAAGGTGCAAAACACATGCCAGTGTTTTTTACTTTGCTGTTGTGGCTTACTCATGAAGAATACTGCTTCAGAGACCTTCATTGTAGTGGGACTGATGTCTGGCACAATTTCCTTTTTGAGAGAAATCTTGGACCTTATGAAAATTGGCTGGGGCTTCCTGAATATTTTGAACCATTGAAAAATTCATACTTGCAGTTTTCATTATTGCAGGGTTCACCAAACTGACGTGGTTTCACTGTATGGTGTTTCATCAGTTTGTTTTATGCAATTTTCAGTGCCATAATAAAATAACTATCTTTGTTACTGTTTCTATTCAAATTTTAGAGATCTTTTCATTTCAACCACAATTTCTGGGCATGTTTTTGTCAGTTGTACTGGTGTGCAGGGTCACTTTAATGTTGACTGATGTACAGTACATCTAAAACGGTTCAGGTGAATTCTTTTTTTTTTTTTTAACTTTGGCTCCTATCGGAAACTAAGCAAATGGTCTTACATTGTTCATTTTATTCAAAAACTCGTCTTGACAGAGTTCATCATGATGGGAGTTTACTGAATTTGAATGTATCTAACTCGTAGCCTATTTTAATTACTCACTCTGCAAACAAGAATTTGGTTCTTGCACGCACTAGCGTCTACCAAGAATAAAAAATGGGTTGAATTGTCCTCAGTGGCTTTTTAAAAGATCTGAGCTGAAGTTAAAAATGAGTAGGCTAGGGTAGGACATGGCTGCTGCTGGTTTCTTATGTGAAGTTGAGTAAGGTTCATTGTGAACTAGAGTAACCCTTTCAAAACTCGTGGAAGATCCCAGCTCACTATTGTCACCGAACCAGATGCGTTGCTAAAATCTTCTTGGCACTAAAAGTTATACAAATGTGAACTAAAAATAGGTACTGTTCATACTTTATGCCAAGAAATGCTATGACATTTTTATGAACATAAGCTTGAATAATTGCTATTCTACCTCATTCGAGAGTTATATATTTTAAAGTTGGGTGGTTTAGGTTTTTCCGGATAATATGTTTTTCCCCCCGCAATATTTAAAAAGCACATCAAAGAGGTTTTACTATGCCAAGTTGTTTTGCACTGGCATTTAATGAAGTGATGACGCAACTGTCGATTAAGGGGAGATGCTACTCGTAGACACTTTTTCTTTAATATTTGACTTAGAGGTATAAAACTTAGGGTATTAATTCAGTTTTTTATGCTGATTTCAAATCTGCAATTAGTTTTTTATTCTAAGTTGCATAGTTTTCTTTCTGTTCAGTGACAATGTGCAAAATACACACCCTTTTGCCCCCCCCCCCCCCCCCCCCCCCCGTTTTGTCATACTAAACTTCCATAAACACACATCATCGATGGCTCATTTTGATCCATATTATGCACTGTAGAGTGCCAAAAACTAATAATAATGTATATATAAAATATGCTAATGACGTCAAAAATTTTAATCTGGCAAGTCTACATCTTCAAGATACCACCATGTGGTAATTATTTTTTATTTGTAAATATTTGATCAGTATTTATTCCTGAAAGAGATAACAGCACTCCTCATACTTCAGAGAAAATGTGTGCAAAATTTCATTCAGATATGAGCATCAGAAGTACCAAAAACAAGAAGGGCAAACTCTGAAAATTGCCAAAAATTGCATTTTGAGAAAAACACATTTGAAGTTAAAATTGCATGTTTATTTAAAAAAGAGGGCTTCAATTCCTATCAAACTTTGAAACAAAAGAAGAAAATTGTCCATAAAGCAACTACTGGCACTAAAACTTCCTGCAGCATATGTCACTCCCTCACGACCCTTGCAAGTGAACTCTGACACTTGCTTTTTTTTTTCTTCAGTGTGCGGCGATTTGCTCTCTCTTCCGCAGTCAGCTTCAAGGACATTTGTTTCCGCCTTATTTCTCTGGATGTGCCAAGCTATGATGCACTGGCTTGTGGAGTCCAATAATTGAGGAAAATCGCACTAGCTGCTCGTATCCAATTCCTATAGAACGGGCTGCTACAGCAGCTTTGACGTTGACGATGAAGCTTTCACGCGAGCTCCCGCTGTCATAATCTCGGCTTGCATCCCTGCACGCCGCAACTTGCCACGATGAGTATGTTGTGGAAAGGACACTTTGTGGGCAGGTAGAGTTCTCACAGAGTAGTTCAAGGAACGAAGCGAGTCTACGCTTCGCGGCCGGTTTCCGGACACGGGAAGTCCTGAACGCTGCCAAGTTGGGCAAATCGCGCCGCTCGCAAGAACGTTCAGCGCTGTCAAATCAGTAATGACAGATGACACCTCATCGCAGGCTCTTTCCTCACCTTAGAAATGCCTAATTTTTTTTTTTTTCCGAGGCACTCGCATACTCTAACGCCGCTTCAAATTCCCCGGAGGCATTTGAAAAGCTAAAGGGATCAGCGTCGGTTCCGCTAGGCCTAACTGCTGGGGTCGAGTTGCCACTGGACGAGCCTTTGCCTTCGATTTTCGTCGACATTCTCTATATTTGTGAACAGAACGGTATTTCATTCCTCGATGACTGCGCTGGTTCGATTGTGCTTCATTCATGACGAAGACAAAGTTGCCGAACGATCGTCACTCTGAAACGCACCTCGACGTAGCATGGAGCCAGCAAGCGGACTTCACCACATGCATACACGCGGCGGCCAATGGCGATGCCCGATTCGTACCACGTGATTTAAAAACCAATCGCAGCGCTCGAAAAACGCGGCGTACGCATGCTTTTTTTTATTATTGCTTGCGTTTTAGACGCCGGGCAACTGTGGTGATTGGGAGGATGCGGCGTGGCTGATCTCCTCACGTGATCCGCAACGGTGATCAACTGCGCTATGCTGACCGCGGGACGCTCGAAGATAGCATACTTTCGGTCATTTAACCGCCACCGTGTGCTCTTTAAATGTAATTTCAGCCCATTTACTGTTTAAACTCTGCTTTGATTTTTATTTTCATGAAAGTAGAGATACTAAACTTGACAAAACAAGTAAAAACAAAAAATCAGTCGTTTTCGAAAAAACCTGTTTTTCGACCCGCATCTCCCCTTAAAGGTGTACCAACCTTCAGGCTTTGCATCTCAGCATTGGGACAGTGTTGAGAAACTAGACTGACATTATAGTTTTTTTTTGTTTTTTTTTCAAGTTTCCACTGCCTTTGCCCACATCCTGTCATATGTCTTTGAGCGTTGCCAAAGAAAGCTTCTCAAGAAGCCTTCATTGTCATTGAATTTCTTCCTGTGAGCAAATGCGTTAGTGTGGGAAATGAATTTTCACAGGGGCCTTTTCTATCTCAGCAGTACTTTACTCAGTTTGTCGTCGTCATTATCACCGCTGCTGTCTTTCTCGGGTGACGCGACGTGGTCCACAATTTCCTCATCTGCCAACTCGGGCACCACGGCCAACGTTTCAGTGGCCGAAATGAAGTCTTCGAACAAGATGCCTGGGAGCCTCAATTGCTCCCAAGTTTTGTCCAGCTCCATGGAGCAAACAATGTGCTGTGCTCTTTTTTTCATGATGACGATTGCTGGACAAGTGGCACAACCGTTTGTTGTCACATACAGTTGGCCATTTTTAGAGTTTACACAAACCAGTTGAATACATAATTTTTGCATCAGATGCTGAAAACTTCTGCAACATTTTTAAACTTAAAAAAAAAAAAATGTTCATGAATTGTTTTTCATTATCTGCATTGCTTTGCTTTATGCTACCTTTCCAGTTTTGAGCATCACACAAACGAAATATTTCAATGCAGGCGATATTGCGATGGATCTTGCATTTTCAGTAAAGCATGTTGCCGGGCTAGTTTGTTTAGCATCTTGTAAAATTGGGCAAGTTTCTTTATAAAAGAATGTCACTGAAATGGAGCGTGACCAACCAGTGTTTTGCATCGCTAAAACTGATATTTTGCTTAACAGTGTTTGTTATAACAAGGTTCAACATAGTAGAATTTCGTTGTGAAGGCTATACAATATAAGATAAAAATGACCTATTTGTCTTTTTCTGAAATTAGGGTCATACAGAATAGATATTCGATATTCGAAGACTCTTCACATTCATCTTAGATTTGTATTAAAAATTTAAGTATTCATACACCCCTACTTATTAGACATTGTCAATGTATTTTGCGGTTTAAGAAGGCTTTTGAAGTAGAGTGCCTGTCTTGGCCGGAAATTACCCCAAGCCAGTATGGCTGCACCACTTAAAAATAGAAGACAGACAACACGAAAACTATAAACACTGCGGACAGAGAGGTGCACTAGACCGCATAATCTAGCAATGCTCCTTTTTGCCTGGAGCAATGGCCAACATTCAAGATTGGGAAGCTTGGGAGTCCCTTCTATAAAGCGAAAATCTTGAGACACAAAAAGAAGTCGTCCACCTGGCAGCTGAGGCCGCGAAGAATCGGTGTATTTTTGCGCGCTTCTAGTCGCGGAGTCCCAGCCCCCTATTTGGGTATGCGTACCTGAGTGGGGGAGTTACTGCGTGGGGGGAGTACCTGAGTGGGGAAGTAGGGGAACCTCCTATATTGGTGGCAGTAAAGTTTTCAATCAATAAATCAATTCACCCACTGAGTTTTGTGCAGACAAGAAATGTTACTGCGTGCTCTGCGGCCCCTGGTACTTCACACTAAACTCGTGGTTTTCTCTTCTTTTTGTAATGAGTGAAAAGCAATAGAAATACTGTTTTGTACCTACAGTCTTTCTAAATGGTAAAAAAAAATGTCATTGCTTTTATTCGTATTTGAATCAATTTGAAAAACACTGTTCACGCACCCCTAATTTCAACTGTTTCTTTTTGATCAGGTGCTGTCAAGTGGTAGCAGAGTAGGCGTGGATCCATTTCTCATGCCTTATGGTAAGCTTTTGCTGCGTATGAAAAAATGGAGCAAGTATGCTAGTGGCAATGCTGGTCACTCTTCCAGATGCCTGGAAGCAGCTGAGCAATCAGCTGGATGTGTCAGGCCATTCCCTGGTGCCAGTTGCACAGAACCTGGTCGACTTGATTTGGGAGGAGCGGCCTTCGCCACCCAGCCGTCCTCTCGATTCACTATCCATCATCTACACTGGAAAGTTTTGGCAGGAGAAGATAGCAGACATCCGGCAGGACATGAGCCAGAAGTCTGCCTCTGTTCTGGTGCTCACAGCACTTGATGAGATAGCATGTATGTGTCCAGTGGCTGCTGTGATGTGCTGGCTTTGATGTCAGTGCAACCCCTCATTTCTTTTTGCAGGGCTCTTCAATCTAAGGGGTTCGGACATCGACTACAACCCTGTCTTTTTTGCCTATGCTGTGATCACCATGGACTCTGCATAGTAAGGTCTAGGCACTGTCGTTGCTCGTGTCTGGTTCCTCATACACGCCTTCTTTCAGTCTTTTCATAGATGAAAACAAGCTTAGTGCCACTCTCCAGCGTCACCTCTCAACTGACCGGAATGAGAAGAACCTCACTGTCGACATCAGACCGTATCGTGTGTTCAAGGATTTTCTTGCCCTGTTGATCAACCAGCAGTCTGGCAAATTTTGGGTCAGCAGTAGTTCAAGCTATGCAGTTGTCAGCCAAGTTCCCAAGGTAATAGGAAGTTACTGCTGCCGTTCTGACGCATGCGCATTAGTTCCCCTATTTTTGAAATAATTATCTGGCAGAATTGGTGGCATCAATGGTTTGCAGCCTCGTAGCTTTGAAAAATCATGAGCATGCCCGGCAGGTGGTAATTTGTAGATGACTGATTATTGTGTTGTGTGACATCACGAGACCACATGGCATGACCTAGTTGGAAAGAGCTGCTAACTTGGGCTATGCCTTTCATACAGAAGGGTGAGATGGGAATCTAATACCCCTGTCACACGGTCATTCTCAAAGGTGATTGAGTCGACAGCCTTCGAGATTCTCAATCACGATGAACTCGAAGAAGTTGTGCCGCTGCTACGCAGCAAAACTCGAAGGCTGTTAGAATAATTCTGGTGTTTGGCGACAAACTTTTGCGGCGCCGCTATCGTTGCTTTCAGTTTTGCTTAAAGAACTAAAATCTTTCTATAAATGCAAAATAAAACATACTCTTTTTAGTAACTGAAGATTTTTAGCTGTTATTAAAGAACAGCATTGTTTTTTTTTCCTCATTGAAATGCGTTGACATTCATATGGCTGTGCTTTTTATTGTTTTTGCTTTTCTCGGCGGCGCTGGTTACAGTGGTAGAGAGTACAAAAATAATGTGCCTTAAACAAGAACGATGCCATTTTTCAATTATTATGCACACTAATATTTTACTGTGTAAACTAAAGATATGAAATAATAACGCTTGTTCATGTTTTTGCATCGTAGACGCTCTGTACACGAGAGTGCGCGTGGCGCTCCTTGGGTCAACGTTAGCAACCTTGCGCAACGTTCAAAGGCTTTCGAGATCTCGATAGCGTTCTAAGCTGTTTTGTCGACTTGATAGATATAGACTCAATGGCCACTGAAAATGTCCGTATGGCAGCGTTCGAAGGCCTTCGAGTCTATAGACAATTGGTTCGAGGGCCTTTGAAATGCCTGTGTGGCAGTGTTATAAACCACCCTTTTAATACTGAGCCATGTTTGTATGGCTTGGTTAAAAGGGGCCTTTGCACTAAGTGGTCTGGCTGTGTTGGTGCAACGATGAGCGAATGTGCTGAAGCACAATAAATGATACTTCTCTCATTTGTTTTTTTTACATAGGCGATAACATAATCATTTAGCATGATATTGTGAGTTGTGAATTGTTAAAGAAAAGTGCAAGCATACTGGTATGTGCTTGATCATTGCTGGTTGTGTGCCATTAAAAAGCATCAGGAACTCTTGTTAGAAAGCTTCAGTAATGTCCTAATTCCATGTTTGCAGGAACGAAGAATCGAGTCCACTACACCTGTGATGCTTAGAAAAGCCATCAAGAATGAGACCGAGATAGAATGCATGCGACGTGCCCACGTGAGTATGTCGACTGTATAAAAAGATGGGAATGCAGATTAGTTAAAATAAATGTTGCAGGGCTGGGAAAGAGTGGCAGTAAAACTATCATTTGAATTTGGGTTACTCAGCTTAATCTGAAACAGTTGCGCATGAGAGATTGACCAAGAACAAATTGGCATAAGTAATGTTCTAGCTTATTGCTATTTCTTCAGGTGCACTGTCTGAGATCCTTATGAGCTTATTTCTTGTTTTTGATAACCCAGTAAAGCATCGTAGCTGCACATTTAGGCATGTCGGTAGTGGGTAGGAAGTGTGAAGCCTAATGTTTTGATTTTCTTTTTTTTTTTAAATTCATTTTGATGTGACAGATCAAAGATGCTGTGGCACTCTGCGAATTTTTTGTGTGGATGGAGTCTGAAGTCCCCAAGGGAGAAGTCACGGAAATGACAGCTGCTGCCAAATTGGAACACTTCCGAAGGTATACTTTGTACGATCTAAAGTGTGGAATTTATTTCTGTAAGCTAGAGGAAGGCGCCCTGGGAATTGGTAGAACTTTGTTAATTTGAAGTCGCCATGAGCACAAATGTCAAACTAACCGAGTTTTTGAATTAAACAAGTACAGAGAAAATGTGGGACCCAACAAAAATTTTGGTCTGGTAATATGGTAATTTTATTGGACAGTTTGTGATTGCTATATATTGCTGCATTAAATTCAATGTCATAACTCACAGTCCTCGCTGGCCATTGCCACTGCACTTTGTTATCTAGTTTCCCACAGGGTGCAGTCAAATAGTGAGTATGCAATCGCACGTGCATAGTAAAACCTCGTTACAACAAACACTCAAGGGACCCGAAAAAGATGTCTCTTGTAAGCAAGGTCTCTTGTAAACAAAAATTCTAAAAGCACTATGTTGATCAGTTTACTGCACATCAGCATATAAATGCATTCACACGCATTAACAGGAAATAGTTCAGGAAAGCTTAAAGTTGTTCATACTACAGTGAAAGCTCGTTAATTCACAACTCGTTAATTCGAAATTTTGGATAATTCGAAATAGTCATCGTGGTCCGGTCCGCAGTGCATAGAAGTCTATGCGCGTAACAGCTCGTTAATTCACTCAAAAATTGGCGCCGCCACCCATAATTCGAACTGCGCGCCGCCAAGCGGCGCTGTTAAAAACCATCGTTGGAAGCTTTCACGGCAGAACGATAGATGGCACAACCATCGGGGCGCCGCTAGGGTGCTGGAACAAGTACTAAACAGTCTTTCCTGCCGCGACTCCTTCGAGGAACGACGTTTTAGTGTTGTCGACCACGGTTTCGTGTTGCATTTCGTGAGCCCTCGTTTTGCACGCCGCTTGTTGTGAGCTTGTGTCCGCGAGATGTGTTCGCGTGGGAAATACTGTGCCAAGACGGTGAAGGAGAAAGTGGCTATTTTACGCGAGGTGGATGAACGGAAGGCCAGCAAAGTGGAAATCGCGAAAAAGCACGGGATTCCACCAAGCACGTTGTCGACGTACGTCCGAAATAGGAAGGCCATCGAGGATGCCTATGAAGCCGAAGATTTCGCCAGCAACAGAAAAAGGCTTCGGTTAGCCAAGTATCCGGAAATTGAGACCGCTGTGATCACGTGGGTGAAAGAAATGAGAAGCGCTGACATTCCACTGAGCGGCCCAATTATCATGGCGAAGGCGGCCGATTTCGCCCTGCGCTTGAATGTGGAAGATTTTGTCGCCTCCGAAGGATGGTTTCACCGCTTTAGAGACAGACATAATCTTGTCTTCCGGGTGTTGTCTGGAGAAGCCAAAGAAGTGGATGCAGAAACTTGTGCCACGTGGCGAAGCGGTGCTCTGCAGCAGTACTTAGAAAGCTACTCGGCACATGATATATTCAATGCTGATGAGACGGCTTTGTTTTATAAGCTCCAGCCCGACAGAACAGTAACATTTAAGGGGAGACACTGGTCTTGCAATGAAAATTTTTATTTTTAGAGATATAATAACGAAATTGGGTGTGTATATGTATTTCTTCCTCCTGTTTTCAAAAATGTAATTAGTTTTACTCTATCTCAATTAGTTCTAATGTTATTGGGAAATAACCAAAGCCTAATTTGGTGATTTCTTACGGGTCGTTAGGACAGTTTCCCTCTATATTTTTTCGTTCCGATTAAAATGTAGTTGTAGCCAAAGACCTGCCATGTGGAGCTATGCTATTTATATTATCATTGATGTACATCACAGTATAAAAATATTCAATTATGTAGATGCCCCACAATTCGAAAATATAATTAGCTGACATTATTGTTCAATAAATTTGATATGTTCAACTTAGCAATATAATAATAGCATAGCTCCACAGTTCAAACCTTTCTGAATTCAACGGTATAAGATTTATTAAAATTGCACCACAAAAACCCAATGAAAAGTTCCGTAAGGCTAGTCATGTCACCAAAAAACATGAAGCTGAGAAAAACTCATTTGAAGTTTTGACACTGAGTGCAGAAAATATTGGGAAGAATCTTCGACAACGGATGTGACTCAGATGTTCCCTATCAGTTTCCCTACAAAACAAAACAAAAAGTGTCTTATTCCATCCAAGGAAACATTAAAAAAAAAAAATGTCGAATGTGTAAGTGTGATGAAATTATAGAGGTTACTTTCGAGAAATTAGGGGTTGACTTTTTTTTTTTTTTTTTTTTTTTGAGGTGAAAGTGAGGACCGGAGCCAAGGCAAACAGTTGGGGAAGAGAACTGCTTCGCTTATTCTTTGGGGAAGAGAACTGCTTCTGTTCGAAATCGCAGTTTTCACAGACAAGCAGAGGCTTTACAGCAAGGCCGTACTCCTTATCTGTTGCCTTGCTCTAACGCAGACTTCCTGCGCCGCAGGTTCCGCACTTCGCTTGCGCGAAAAAATTGTTCAAAACCTTCAAGTCCACAATCACGAATTGGGTACCGGCATCAGCTGTCTGGTAATCCGCACTGACGCCAAGAAGATCAAACTTGCGCTGGGTTGCCGACTTTTCCGACAGAACGGACTTTGCTTGCACCGATCGCTCAACACGCTGCGCCTGCTCGGTCGACGAATAGTACACAGCATCAACACGAAGTGTACCACGATCCGAGATACGATTCGTGCTGCAACTTGGTCCCGCGGTGTCGTCATCGGGCAGCGTGATTGATGTACCCGGCGGATCCAACGAGTCCGGCACTGCAGGCCCCGGCGACGCACTGGTGGCCGCTGCCTGCTGTTTTTTGTTCCACGGACGTTTCTTCCGACTTCCAAAAGCTCGTTGCGTGCTCGGTTTCAATCGACTGTCTCCCGGCATCTCGATCGCAAAGAGAAACTCCCGGCACAAGGCGGAAACACGGCGTGTAGAGAAACACGAGCGCAAAAACAGACGCGCACGAAGCGACAGCCACAGCGGCGAACGCAAGAGAAAGAAAAAAAAAAATGACGTAGACGGTCACACCAGCCAATGGGAGGCGCAGAACGGCGCGCGCGCTTCGCGCGCGACCTAATCAGCGACCCGAAAACGGCCTTCGAGAAACCGGCCCGAACCGCCGCTCGGCTTGAGCGACGCCATTTTGAGATAGCTCAAATTGCGCACAAAGAAACCAGCTTCAAAACAAGCCCAAGATGGCGGCGATCGGCCGGCTGCAACGCCGGCGGCGCGCGCGGGAAGCTCGAACAAAGTCTCTCTTTTCGGGGCCATTTCGTCGCTGCCGTGGCGTTTTGAAAGCCGATTTTATCGCATTTCCCGACCGAATTCAGCGTTAATAATTTTACTGTAGATGCTCGAAAGGATACACCTTCCGAAAATGAGTTTTTCCCAAAATCGACTTTTTGACCATTTTCGACCGTTTTAAGACCCGCGTCTCCCCTTAAAGGGGACAGCTGCGCTGGCGGCAAGCGAAGCAAAGAGCGGATTACTGTTCTGGTCGCCGCTAATATGACCGGGACGGAGAAGGTCCCTCTTTTTGTTGTCGGCAAGGCACATAAGCCTAGATGTTTCAAGAACATTAGGACGCTGCCGACGGAATACTCCGCCAACAGCAAGGCGTGGATGACGGGCGAATTGTTTAAAAAATGGCTCTTGAAATTCGATCGGAGGATGGAGCTAGGGAAGCGTCAAGTTCTCCTCATTGTGGATAACTGCTCGGCACACAAAGTCGACGCCGAGCTGAAAGCCACAAGGCTCGTCTTTTTGCCCGCCAACACGACTGCGGCCTTGCAGCCGATGGATCAGGGGGTGATCAGAAACATCAAATGTTTCTATAGGCGCCACATGATCGAGCGCATGACTTTGTGCACTGGAAACCAGAAGACCAGCACCATCACATTGCTCACAGCAATGCACATGTTGGTGCGTGCATGGGAGCAGGTCACGCCGTCCACAATTGCAAACTGCTTCCACCACTCTGGCTTTGCTGCCGGAAGTATGAAAGAAAGTGGCGACGATGGGAGTCCGGAGCCTCTGCCTGCGGCTGTGCGTGCTGTGCTGCAGGACGTCAGTTTTGATGATTACGTTGGAGTAGACAGCGATGCAGCAGTGTGCGGTGCCCTAAGTGAAGAGGACATTGTCGCTGAAATTGTTGGGGAGCAGTCTGTCACAGAAGAGGCAGAAGACGAGGACGACGACGAGGAGCAAGAGCCCGTGCGTCCATCCGCGGCAGAAGTTATGGGAGCGCTGAATGTCGCGCGCCTTTTCTTCAGCTTTGAAGAGGGGGAAGAAGACTCCCTGCGTCGCATTCGCATGCTAGAAGACCGAGTGAGTACGGTAGCCCTCAGAGAGAAGAAGCAGAAGATGATAACAGACTTTTTTGCTAAATAAATGTTTTTCGTGCCCTCCGGGCATCAAACGCCTTCATTTTTGCTCACTTTCATTAGTTCGAATTTTGGTTAATTCGAACTGGCCTGGTGGCCCCGTGGAATTTGAATTAACGAGCTTTTACTGTAATATGTATTTTTGTGAGTGCAGAGTGTATTCCTTCCCAAATTCTGAAGGTAAAGCACTTCACTTTGCAAGCCATCCTGTTGCTCATAATACCTTTGAAGTGCTCTTATATCTTCTTCAGCCTCAGATGCTGACACCTTTTCCTCTGAAATGTCATCCTGCTTCTCTGGTTCATCCTCTATGGCGCATGTGCCATTTACTTGCGCGGTAATTGTACAGTCTGTAAGCTCTTCGGGAGCACACAAGATCCACATCTGCAGATACGAATTCCTCAAAAAATTCTGGTACCTCAGTAGTCTCTTGGGTGCTCGCTTAAGCTTCATCTTCAAGGAAGCTTTCCACAGTATCCATATATGGGCCCTCTTACATCATGTCACCACATTTAAAGCCTGCGTGTCTGAAACGGTTTTTCACAGCTTCACTTCTCAGGCCATTGCAGACACCTGAAATCACCTGAACAGCATACTTCACATCAATTACTATTGTACAGTCTTGCTGCCTGTCGAGCAACAGGCGTTCTTTTGTACAGCAACTTGACAGAGTGCATAGTCCCTTTGTCTATTGGTTGAAGGTAGGGTGTGGAGTTTGGAGGGAAAAAATAACTTTGGTTGCTTTGAGCACGAGAACTTTAGTGCTGCAAGAAGCTTAGTCCACAAAGAGAAAGACATCGTGATTCCGAGTTTTCATCTTATGATCAAATTTTAACAGCGAGGAGTTAAAAGTGCTGGATGTCATTCATGCATTTTGATTTGCTTCATAGGTGACAGTAATGTGATGCCAGTGGCTGAAACAACTGTGTCGTTTTGACTTTCCAATCATGGGGAAGCACTCCTTCTTAGTTCCTGACATATTGCAACAAAAAGGATGCTGATATGGAACAGAATTTAGCTAAGGGAATCTGAAGTGCATCATGTACGAGTTGGTACGCTTCAGCTGCATTTCATGAGCACACCTGGGTTGTGTCTCTTCTAAATAGTGAAGAATGTACTCCAGGGACCGAAGAAAGTTGTCCTTAGTAATTGAGTCTCTCTTGTAACCATGTCTCTTGTATGCAATGTTGTTAACACGGGAAACATGAGGAAAACCAACCAAACCATTTTCAAGTGTAGCAGTAAACATAACGATAAGAACACAAATCTGAAGCAGTAGAGGTCAAAAGCGAAAAACACAGCTCTCCAACCTGCCTTTCTCAGTCACTTGTAGCTTACTGACTAGTGGCAAGGCAAACTAGACAGTCCTATTCAGTTCCGTCTCACTAGATTTCTGTAAAAGGGTGGGCTACTTCATAGACCAACACATAAGACGCTAAAATGAAAAGAGTGTAGATGCAATGAGTGCTATGAAGTAATTCATCTTTAACCATTACTCATCTAGCTCAGTAAGCAAACACTGCTAAAATTTCTGTATAGACTCTGAATTTATGGGAGTCCAAAAACTACTCGCTGCAAGCGCTCATGGAATTGAATTGAGTAAGGCATGTTTTTTTCTTTTTTCATTTCTTAAATACTTAGTGCGCGGTTTAGTGGTTGGCGCTTAAATATGTTTGTATAATGTTGGCTTACAGTTCACACCAGCCAAAGTCCCTGCTTAGTGGTGTCGCTAAAAAATAACATTAATTAAGGTTGAAAGGTTCTAGGCAAACTTTTATAGCTTTGGTCAGAGGGTTTTCATTTAATGCTGCATGAAAAAAATGCGAATGACAAAGAAAGAACCGTTTGGACAGCTCCAGTGCTAGTTGAGGCTTTTCTTGTCCATCTTTGTTTCCTAGCCTTTCCCGCACTGGTTTGAATTTTCGGGATTAAAAACTGATCAGCCCACATTAAGATTAAAATTAAAAAGATCAGCCATCTCATTTCGTGCTTAAAATTTAGAGAGATTACATGCATGTAAATCTCATTTTTGATTGCACAGTTGAGCACTCTGGAGTGAGAGTGTACGGTATTTTTTTCTGCCTATATTGTGCACTTTACCTGTGCACACGGGTATTGTATTAACCATTTTTTCTTGCTATGTGCAAATTTTAACCCAATATAATAAGCTGAAAGTGGTGTGTGACAATGCACAGACCAAATGTTGAGTGGGAGGTGCCGGGCTACGCCGAAGGCTATTTGTTGGTATAACCTCTTTGGCAGCCACGTGGTGGTATCATAATCTGTGAAAGTTGTAGGTAGAATTATCAGATTTCTCTCGCTTAATGGGCTGCTTGTCCAAGCAAGCGACAGCTGGAGAACTGTATAAATGGTGTGCAATTTGAGGTTTCTTCAAGGGAACCAATGTGCATATCAATCAGCATTTTTGACACATGGAGCCTGGCCATAAACAGTCCTGCCATCATGAATGGTGCACATATTACTTTCCACTCATCCAAAACTACTTTAGACCCCACAGATAAATCTGTTTAACACGTTTTTTTGACCCCGCAATTTCGGATGGGCGTTGTTCTCAAGGAACAGCGACATGTACGGCAAGTACTTTTAGTAATTGGAGGTGCTGATCATCTCTGACCACGATCAACCAATCAAGGAAATGGCACAGGCCGGCGTAGTATGCAGTCAACTCATTGCAAGGGTGCGTCATGGAGCACACTGACTCTGCTAGAGGTGAGCGGTGCTTTAATGGTTGCGGCTCGGCTAGATGCCATGTCTAAGCTCAAGAGGATAAAGCCCCTCAACAAACTAAAAGTAGCGCCATCTCCTCTCTCCTCTTGCGGCACCGCCGCTCCTCCTCTCGCATTTCGATCGTTGCTCCACCTGCGCTGTGCACAGTTAGCGCGCGCTATCTGGAGCAGGCGCCGGTCAGGGCCGCCTTGATGGCGCACGCTGCGTTGTTTTGCACCAGTGGAAAGGAGGCAAAAGCGCGCGCAAACATGTGACGGCGCTCGGCCAATGGGAGGGTCGAACGTCGAAGCAGAGCGCCGGAGAGGAGGCGGGCGGCGATCTTCACAAGTTGGCACTACTTTTAGTTTATTGAGGGGCTTTAGAAGAGGAGACACGTTCGCGTGTCACTGCCTCGAGCCCGGCCAAGCCTGGACAAAGCACCGAGAGCACATGACATTGAAACCGGCATTCTCTGTTGCATTGCAGCGAGCTGTCTTCCCTTTTGCCGGTTTGCACGTAGGCACTCTGCAAGCCGTAGAACAGACTAGTTTCTGCTGGAAAATTGGGATTAGGCATTCTCACATAGCACCCCAGATCTTCAACATAAATAAGGATGATACAGGCCGTCATGTTAATTTCAAAATAATGAAAATTTGTGCTGTTTTGTGCTCATGCACTGGGTTATTTGCATGCAGGGAACAAGAAGACTACGTAGGACCAAGTTTCGAGACTATCTCGGCATCTGGCCCTAACGCGGCTATCATTCACTATCGACCCGAGGAAGAATCTGACCGGCGGGTAACAACTGAGGAAATCTATTTATGCGACTCAGGTGGCCAATACAGGTTAGCACTCATGGCTTTTGGGCTAAGGTGGCAACTTGCCTGATGACTGTCATGTGTATACAATACTTGGTTTGTCCAGGGATGGCACAACAGATGTGACCAGAACGTGGCATTTTGGCACTCCTAGCCAGTACGAAAAGGTAAGAGCCCGCTTCAGTTTTATGCAGAGTGCACATAATCATTTTGGTTTGCAGGAGTGCTTTACCCGGGTTGTGAAGGGCAACATAGCGCTTTCATCTGCAATCTTCCCACGTCTTGTGAAAGGTTTGTCCTTACTGATCAATGTTTATTCTGAGGAGCTCTAAACATTTACCTAAAACGTGCTGCTTTCTTTAGGGCAAATGCTTGACACGCTGGCAAGAAGGGCTCTCTGGGAAGTAGGCTTGGACTACCTTCACGGAACTGGCCACGGGGTGGGCGCCTTCCTCAATGTGCACGAAGGTGCGTGTCACCTGAGCTCTACTCTTTGCTAATGTACTTTATATGGTCTCCTCTTTCTAGCACAACCCAAACAGTGATAGATTAATGCTTTTGGAAGTTTTTCACTCTTCCTTGGCCATTTATCGATCATCTGTATTCAGCATTTTTTTCTGTTGACTACCGGGGAAAAAAATGTTTGGGTAGGAACAGAAAGCTACTAACACAGTAGCTTGACGAGGTTCCTAGCCCTGTTTGGCATGGACAACAAACGGTCACATTATTACTTATTTGCATGGAAAAATAAACAGAAGAGCAACCAAAGCAAAGGAGCATGCACTACAGACAGGTGCTGTGTCTGAAGAGTATCTATGTATTCACATTCACTTGCCATACAGACTCTTACTCATACATGCATTATGAATGTATTCTACTAGCAGATAATAGAGGAAACATATGCCACATACATTCGTATACAACCATGCACCAGCTAAGACATGTGGAGCTTTTCTTATTGCAAGGCACAACGAAGGTAGTCAGGTGCAAAACATGCAGCACATCAGTCATACAAAAGCAAGTGATGCTAGAAAAATATGATCAAAACCGTGTTTTCTTAAGGTATTTTTTTCATTTGCCTTTGTTAATCTTGTTTATGTCAGTATTTTTTTTTTGTAAGAAGTTCAAATAAGCAGGCATGTTCTAGTGCGGTATGTATAGGTACTGAATAACATATGTGATCTTCGTAAACAAGTTTTCGATGCTTAATAAATGCTATGGTAAGGATATGTTTGTATGCAGATTGTCCACTTAAAAAATAATAGTGCAATCCTCCAAGTTGACATTTGCTTGTTGCATTGTAGCTGCTACTAGGTCTATTTATTACAATTACTACATAGTATTTTTGCATGCAGGTATTGTTTGCAGAGCTTGTGATTTTATTTTTTAAGTTTTTATTCATTTTAATTTATAGAAACTTCTCTTCGCTGTCTCAATGGCAAAAGTCACTGTAACGAGTATCCTGAGCACCACCCATCTGTTTTGGAAGCGATCTTTAAGATAGTGATTTAATATAAACAAGTACTTTAAGATTAGTGCTGCATCTAGGGGCAGCAGCTGCATAGGCTGCGTAGGCACAGAAGCTTGTCACAAAGGTCTTTATGCATGCCAGCACTTTCTTTGATCTTGAGACAATGATGGAGGTCGTTGCACAGTCTAGAAAATCGCCCCTCTTTCTGGAAGTTTTCCAGAATCGTAGAGGATACAACGGATTCACATGCTACTCCATGCTACTCCATTCCTTGATCGAAATATTTGCAGTGTTGGTCGAAGAAATTTCTCTTGAATGTTTCTTCTCTATTAAGTGCTTCATTGTCCCCCTCATGTGTGGTTGCCATTCGACTATGCAGACACCGATGCATTTAGAGGGCCTTGGTGGTCACTGGAAAGTTTCTGTATCCGACATCTCAATAGGCTTTGCATGCTACACTCTCAGTGGGTGTAGGAAGCAGGCTTTAATGTAAGTCCTTGAACATTGTGTGCAGAAGTTTTGTGTCGCTGAACAGGGGCTGAAAACAACATATAAATACCTTGAAAATGCCAAAATGAGTGACAGATTCTTTTAAAGGGACAGTACACTGGCCAAAGTATGTCATGAGATTATGGTGGAGAAAAAAAGATTGTGCCTCATTTAGTACAAACCGAGCACTACAATATATATATATATATATATATATATATATATATATATATATATATATATAAATAAAAAAGAGGCTTTATAATTTTAATTTACCATTGAAAATCTCATAAAAACAACTGAGGCGCTATCTAGCGGAGAAACTCTATTACTCCCACGTGACTACGTCAGCAAAATACAGCTGATTTTCGTAAGTGCACACTGTCATTTTTTTATCTACGAGTGCTTGTCATTATTTATTATATTTTGCGCTCTCTACACTGTGTTCTAAAATAAAAACTAGCCCTCCTCTTTCACTGCGAGAGGGATGCTTCCAGGTTTTGCCACTAGGTGGCGCCAGTGTTTGGAATTCCGTGAATGAAGCGATGATAGTGCCCACAAAAAATTTCGTCGACGAGGTGTGCGTTATTGTGCCATAACAGCCTTGAGTGTGACACTGAAAAGGACGTTACTCTAAGCAGAAAAAAAAAATCTAATTACTGTCTGGCGAGTGAAATGGATATTTGTTTTCAGCAAGTCTTTTTTGTCGACCACCAGCCGCCATTGCAGTCGCTGCTCATGGTTTCCAGCATCTGACTACTTAAGAACGGGCGCATGCTCCGATCGAAAAATTCTCAGTAAAACGTTTTCGATATCAATCGTTACATTGCGCCAAAAAAAAATTTGCAACCTAACTTCCAGTGTTCTGTCCCTGACTCTGCAGCACTTCCAACAGCAAAATTCAGTGAATGGCATCTACATGGAACAAGAAATGCGCTGGAAGTAGGCTCGAGATGACATGCACCCTCCTACTTTTTTCTCCTCCTCTCCTGTTTGTGTCAGTGTCGTAGCCTTGGTCACAGCGGCCTTCAATTTTGATTCCCATCTCTTAAAGCACTGATAAAACTCTCAATAAGGCCCATTCCACTGGCACCTGTGACTAGTTTAACCCTGGTGAAAAGTCCATGGACATGGTCCTTGCCATTATTTGTATCCAAAAAATGAACGGTTTGGTTTGGTTTGTGGGGTTTAACTTCCCAAAGCAACTCAGGCTATGAGAGACGTCGTAGTGGAAGACTCCAGAAATTTCGACCACCTGGGGTTCTTTAAGTGCACTGACATCTCACAGCACACGGGTGCCTTGCTTTTCGCCTCCATCGAAAAGCGGCTGTCGTGGCGGAGATTCGATCCCGCGTCCTTGGGAACAGTAGTCGAGTGCCGTAACCACTGCGCCACCCCGGTGGGGTAAAAAATGAACGGTAATAAACATTAAATTCATGTGGCTAATGTTAAGCGTGTGGAATAGTACTTCACACCTTTGCACCTTCCTGAGACGTGCTTGATTCTTTGCCATCACATCAGTTACTTGATTCTGAATTGTTTTTCTCTAATGCTGACCTGCCGCATCATGGTGCTTCTTCATGACCTGATCACATCTATTAATAAGCTTGACTGCTCTTAGATAGTTTTTATTGTTTTCTCTGGAAACCCAATCTGAAGAGCCATTAACGGCCATGCTGTGCCTAGAGAGAAAAATAGCCATCTTGATCAGGCACTCTGGAATGCTCTTCAAGAGCTCTTTCTTGTGACCCATGACGAGTTCACATTCCTTGTGATTGTATTTGCTGTGCCTCATTCTGAGACTTTTTTCTGTTCGAGCTTGATATGGGGTGAAATTATTTGACTTCTCACGGCTTGCAAGAATCTGTGCCTGTGGCTCCAATCTTTGAATCCTCTGGTTGCCAATAATGACTGCAACACAATACTGAGCTGCAGATGTAAATAACAGAGCCACTTCAGAACCTTGCTGCCATCAAGGTGGCATTCGTGAAACTTGGTAAAAAGATTATGGTTATGCTCACCAAAGGGAAAAAGACGTTTGAGCAGGGATAGGGATGGACGGAAAATTTTACTTCGGAAAACCATGCCGAGCCCTATTTTTCGATGAAAAACCCAGGGCTGGACAAATCGGTGCCAACTTCTTGATGGCGCCGTGTGCAGCAACACTGGTTGCCCACCTCTAAAGCTAGCACTTGTACCAACCACTCGCTTCTATTACTACAAATAACAGCCAAAACTGGTCAGCATTGTTTCTATGGCAACTTTGTTGATGACATCATCATTGGTAGAGAGTACGGGAAATGTGTGTCATCCGGGCATTTGAGAGAAAATGTCTTGGGGCACGTTGGACATAATGAACACAAAGCAATGAAAAAATCTAGTTCTGTAGACGCATGTGGACAGTCATCTCTGAAGAAGTGCAAAACTTGAGTACAAGGGAAGAGAGACGACGAAAAGTACATTTATTTTGCCATTTCTGTTCTTGTACTTAAGACTATCGAATATTCTGAAAAAAATTTACCTCCAGTGTCGAATTTTTTGACACGCTAGCGCTCAGTGCAATACCCGAACGGCAAAAACAGTCAAAGGGTTAAATTCTACAGTTCGAAGATGACTGCAGTCTAATTTAATTTGCCTGTTTGTCCTTTGTATTACAAATGGACATTGCACAAAATTGCATTTAGAAGCTGCCACCCAGATCACTGAGTTTTGTATAATTGTTACATAATGTAGGTAGCTTATATGACAACTTTTTGCAAAGTTTTGTTTCCAGAGTTGGCTGTTAAATCAGGCTTTTTTCTTTTTTTTTTTAGGCCAGCAAGAACACTTGATGAGTTTGGCCAATTAGCTAACTTTTTACCAAGAAAGCTTTCTTTTTTAGCATTGAACTGGACTTTTTCAGTTTTTCAGTTTCGTGGAGATCGTAGTGAAATGCACCAGGTGTGAAATGCAGTTGAAATTTTGATTTGGTGCTTCATGCCAGTAATAAGGTGTTTTGCCCAGCTGCCCCACTACTTCCCCATTTCCAGGTTATTTAGGGCATTTTCTATGCAGTGACAGACATTTAAAAGTGTTACTTTTTGACTGCTCACAAGTGCCATTTATGGTTGTAAAAGTCAATGCAACGCCTTGCTTCCTTTATGCAGGACCAATGGGGATAAGCTGGATGCCACACCCCAATGACCCTGGCCTCCAAGAAGGAATGATTCTATCCATTGGTAAGTATGTACGTGATAATGGTAGAGGAATGCGTTGTACTTGAACAACTTTGGCATTTCTTGCAGAGCCTGGCTACTATGAAGATGGCCAATTTGGAATTCGTATAGAGAACTTAGCCCTTGTTCGCAAGGCTGCAACAAAGTACAACTT
Organism: Amblyomma maculatum; assembly: GCF_055883805.1. Classification (NCBI taxonomy): domain Eukaryota; kingdom Metazoa; phylum Arthropoda; class Arachnida; order Ixodida; family Ixodidae; genus Amblyomma; species Amblyomma maculatum. The sequence continues at coordinate 272,523,620 of NC_139344.1, read as the reverse complement.
CAAAGACAGAGGATTTCTGGCATTTGATTCTCTGACATTGGTCCCCATTCAGACAAAGATGCTGAACCCACTAATGCTCACTGCCGAAGAGGTAAGCATTGCCATGCTAACATCAGGGTGTCTAGCAACCGGGAAAACAGAGAATTGTGAGGGAAATTTCATGCACCGGGAAAAAATCTGGGAAATGTCAGGGAAACCATGAAAAATTTCGTCAAGTCAGGGAAAATAGCACGATATATTCTGCAGTGCATTTTCATTTTAACATGGTGCACAGCAAGTACGTTATTCATGCAGTTTTTTTTTTTTTTCCCCTGCTGAGCGCGCTGCCGCACTTAACACTTCCATGTCCGCAATCACCAACTCGGTACTGACGTCGCATTCCGCGCTGATGGCGAGGTGAAACTAGTTGGGGCGCTGACTTATCTGACGGAATGGATTTTGCGCCGGCTCTGCATAGAGTAGTACGCGGCAGCGGTGTCAACTCGCAGTGTACCATGGTTCGGGATGCGATTCGCGCTGTAATTTGAACCCGCGGTGTCATCATCGGCAACGTGGTTGACGTTCCCTGCACATCTAACAAGTCTGGCATCGGCTGTAACGCTTGTGGGCGGTGTCTTCTGGTTTTTGTTCCACGCCCATTTCTTACGGCTTCCAAAGGCTCGTTGCGTGCATGGTTACAATCTACTGTTTTTCGGCATCTCGATCGCAAGGAAAAACTGCACAGAGCTGTGCATCGAGAAGAAACACTAGCGCCAACGCGAGACGCGATTGAAGCGGCAGCGACGGCGGCGAATGCAAAAGAGAAAAGAAAAAAAAATGACATGCCGATCATGCCGGCCAATGGGAGACTCTGAACGGCGTGCTTGAAAAGCGCACCGCATGAGAGCTAATCAGAGACCATAAACGGTCTTCGGAAAACAGCCGTGCACAGCCAGTCCACTTGAGCGAAGCCATTTTGAGATGGCAAAACTTCCGCACAAAGAAAACAGTTTCAAACCAAGCCTAAAAGCCCGTTCACATTTGCGACTAGCAGCGATTGCGCGACCGTTTTGTTCGAAAAGTGACAGTCGCAAATGGTCGCATCGGTCGAAAAGCGACTGCCGCGGGGTGATCGGGCACTGCTTGAATTTCCAGTCGCGCGACTACTAGTCGCAAACCATTTCACCAATCAGCGAGGTCCCGGAGTACTCGATTGAGTACCTTCTCAATGCAATTAAAGAATGCCCCTACCTTTTCAATAAACTGCACCCGGAATTCAAAGGCAGGGAGCAGGATTATGGCCTGGGAGGAGATTGGAAAGATATTTGGACTATCCGGTAAGTACGATGAACTTTGAGAAATCGGTTTTTCACGCAGGCGCAACATTTTATATTGACAGCACGGTGATTGACACCGTCTATTCATCGTCGGCATTCTCCTGGAAACACAAGAGCGCGGCATGCGCACGGGCTCGCCTGAAAAAGCTGAACTGTCTGGCAAGCGGCTGCTACCGACGTTCGCTGTCATCGCCCAGCAGCTCTCCTACTCCCAACTCGTTCGGAACCAGAACAGAACGAGAAGGCGACAGTCGCAAGTGTAAACATCGGTAGTGGCGAGCTCCTCTCTCCGGTCGCACAACCTCATCTAGTGTGAATAGACCTTAAGATGGCGGCGATCGGCCGGCTGCAACGCCCGCGGCGCGCGCGGGAATTTCGAACTAATTTCCTCTTTTCGGGGGGCATTTCGTGGCTGCCGTGACTGGTTTTGAAAGTCGATTTTATCGGATTTCCTGACCGAATTTAGCGTTAATAATTTGATCAAAATAGCTCTTTGGGCCATTTGGTTCATACTTAGCACATAAAAAGACCAGCACAAACGTGGACAATGGAACACAAAACGACAAGACTGCGCTCTCAGCGCTCGAAAGGATAAACATTCCGAAAATGAGTTATTCTCAAAATCGATTTTTGACCATTTTCGACAGTTGTAAGATTCGCTTCTCCCCTTAATTAACTCTACGACTGTTATATTTAAGAATTTTTGCTACTGCAAGTCTTCAACTAATTTTATTTTCCAGGTGATTACACATTTATCAACAATCTGAAAGTTTGCAACTTAGACGCAGTTTCTTTAAATGGCTGCGGGTGCCGCCACTATTATCCCCCTAGGGTGCCTCGTATCGAGGCACCCTATATATACACCCGAATTGTGACCAATCAAAATCTCCTTTCTTTGATACATTCGGACTATAGGAAGTTCGCAACTGGTAGTATCAAAGAGCTGTGCTGCTGAGGCTGGCATCAGTGCGCTTTTAATTTTCAGTAAACATTTGATGTTTTTACAGGCCATTAACACTAATAGCAACCTTTCAGTATTGTAAATTGTAGAATATGATTAATAAATAGCATTTTGTTGGAAATTATTCGTCTGTGCTCATTATCATCAGCAGCTACATTTTTGAGCCTCTTCACTCGTCAGGGAATTTGAACTGAAATAGTTGGGGGAAACCTGGAAAAGTCAGGGATTTTGAAAATAGTGATTTGCTAGACACCATGAACATAATCCTTGTACAGTAAAATCTTGTTAATTAGGATAATTCGAACTAGGATTGTGGTCTTAGCTGATGGCCATGTAAAGGCCGACCCACATGGAGCGATTTTCCCGTGGCAAACCTTGCGAACTGCCGCCCGGTGGCCGCGAACGGCCGCCGGCGGTCGTTCGCCGGCTATCAAGCCGGGCCAGATATTTTCGCCGGTGGCCGGGCGCGACCTCCGTGAGATGGCAGCACTTGCTGCCGCTCCACTCCGGCTGCAGCTCCGAGTCGTGCGCATCGACGATGCGCAAAACTTTACAAAAGTGTGCTAAAGTTTGTTGTACCCGTAAATAATAAGTGAAATGTCAACACTGAATCCTTCCTGAGGATCTCTGAGCCGTACCGAGTGGCTGATATAGAAGTGACAGCTGCGATGCAAGCAAGGTTCTGCTCACAACCAGCTGTCGCCACTGCGGCACGGCTGCTCCGGTCCGCTTGCACGCCACCTCCGATAAAAGGTGGAGCCGAAGTTAATCATATTTTGCTTTTATTGTTAGAGAATGGGGTTGAGAATTAGGCAGTTCTATGAGTAGACCATTTACTATATATAGCATGAAGGAATTTCATAGTACTGTTTCATGTACTGCACCATCGATGCGAAACAAAATATAGGCCTAGCGACGACTAGGGAGCAGCGCACGGCAGAGCACTGTCGTCCGCCGTGCCAGCGGGCGGCACTGCTTTGGTAAGGTCCCGCCATAAGGTGCTGTAAGCATTGCGATGTTGCCTACTCTGATGATACAGCTGAAGCGGGAGCTTTTTCGACATTCCGCTCAAGACTGGCTCAAACCCTGCTTCAGAGAGACGCGCCTGCAATACACGTTTGCTACGTGTCGGACGTACACTCGGAGGCAGTATACGAGCGCAGTCAGGCGCAATTTGAGACGCTGCCTATTTTATGCGTTGCTCTTGAAATGTCATTTAGTGTGAAAAGTGCGCGGTTGAATCGGACCCAGGTCGAGTGTTTTCTCAATCGGGCGCCGATGCGCCGATGCTGCTGATGCCGGCAGTTTTTCACTGCATGTGGTTCGGCACGGCGACAGTGCGTCGGCGTTAGCCGCGCCGCATGAAGTTCGCAGGGGAAAGTTCGCTCCATGTGGTTGGCCGTTAAGTCTGTGGTGCCGGGCGCTTGTTAAAGGGAAGCTGAAACAGTTTTCAAATTGCATAAAATTCAATGGTTGGAAAGAAGAGGATTTATTAATCATTTGTGTCAATTTTTCTGAATTCTGTCAATAAAAAAAGACTAAATCGTTTGTTAAAAATGCGCCGCGGGCACGCCCTCTTCACTGCCGGGAGCGGTGGTGGCGGGCTGGGGAACAGGCGGATGTGACGTCAATTGCAAAATGCAGGCCGGCGTCGCGTTTTGCACGCTTGCTTTGTTCTATCCCGCGCTTTAGTGATTGACGGATCAACGTAATCTGCTGCTGGTGCCATTTGTTTTCTCCAGTTCGGTCATTCTGTACCCCTGAAGGTTCTGCGTGTTAAAACATTACGCGAGGTCAACCAGCAGATATGCAGCTGTTGCGAAGTGATTTTCCGCACCCTTCGATGCCCTCCGACTGTGAAAAAAATTTTCTTCATGTCATTAAAAACAGTCTTGCGAGTGCGTGAAGCGACCAGTGGCTATCAGCACGGCTTTCCGTTGTGTAAACATTAGTGGTCCAGGCGACAGGGTGCTTATAGTTTCCCAGAGGATAAGAAACTTTCAGCGCAATGGGTCTCTGTCATGAAAAGGAAAACTTTCTTGCCTTTGGAATGTGCTTTGTTTTGCCCTGATAATTTTCGTGCGGATGACGATCATCGAATCTCGGCAGCGATTGCGGCCACTTGGGATCCCAATTAAATCAGTGCAATTGAAGCCCGGTGCTGTTCTCTCATTGTTCCCGCACCTAATTAGGTTAATACCATTGTTGCACGGCTGGCTTCACCGTCGTTACGCTGAGGATACCGAACTTAAAACGCGATTCGCTGCTCACTTGTTACACAACTCGCCGCCGTTATAGACTAGGTCAAGAATTACCAATCAGGTACAGCAAACAAAATGCATGATCGGTAGAATGAAGCTGCATTTGCAGTAGTCATTTATAACACAGTGTCAGCAATGCCGTGCTGCTCGTGCAACAATAGTGCGCTCAAGCATCGTCCGAAAGGCAGCACTGCCTCCATATGCCGCGCCGGCCGCGCCTTCCGCAGCTGTCCATGTATCCCTTGCGCTAACATTACGAAAGCTTGTTCAAATGTATTATCTTAAATAATGAGCCTAGGTGTAATGGAATGTCAAAAATTAACCCCTATTGAGGATAGCTGACCCTTACTGAGATGCTGGTAGGAGTGATAACTGTGATACAAGCAAGTTTCTCTTCACAGCTGTGTAGCGGTACAGTCAAATCTCTATATAACAAATCTCATGGGACCGCAAAAAATCATTCGTTATTTTGAAATATCGTTGTAATGAAAAACGTGCGATTATAAGCCAGTGGTCAAACCTACGTATGCAAATGACGTACCTGGCAGTGGGCTCGTGTGTAGAAAAGCTAAACCTCAAATGAAAATGTTGCACTAACTCCAAAGCTGATTTATTTGAAGAAATCAATTATTTTCTTCTGCCGCATGCAGCAAACACGACCTTGCACTACATTACACCACTACAGCATATACACATTCCACTTTGCGGAACACCTCGTCGCATGCGTGATTGCACCGAGCAATGAAATTACGGACTTTGTCCATGTGCAGAAAATAAGCAATAAAAAGATGAGTTCGATATGACCTCATCTTCAATGCCCCCTGAAGTTTGAAAATCTTGTCTCAGTCTTTCAAAATGATTGCGGCAGTCGATGGGGCAATGCTACCTGTCTGTAGAGGCTGAATCGCTTTTTCCCTGCATCGATTTCTTGCAGTGAAAGCGGTTGCGTTCATATCTTCTTGGCACTTCGCTGGCTAATATCATCGCTCTCGCACAAACTTCGCAATAAGTTAATCCGCGGCATAAAAAAAAATATATCTTCCAGCACGCTCAAACTACCGACCCTCGTTCGGCCTGCTGGCTACTGCGTAATAAACCATAGCTTCGTGGTGGCGCTAGGAGCTGGTACTAGATGTGCTGATGATGATAGCTACAGCCCACGGACCATACACACAGAAACGGCGGTTTCTGTTTCACGCGAGAGTTGCAAGCTGCGGCACTGTTAATTTTAGCTGAATTCGTAATACTGATGTTCCAAAATTATAGAAGAAATAAAATACGTTCGTTATTCTGAAAGATACGCTATTTTAAAATTCCTAATTCTGAAATATTTTTACATTGAAAACATAGCAAATCTGCCGGGGATTATTAAAAAATTCGTTAATGTGGTGCTCGTAGTAACAAGATTTCACTGTAGTGGCCGCGGTGCATTGCGGTTGATCCTATCTTACATTACATTAGCATACATTAGCTCCTCTGCTAAGGCGGCGCCGTAATGAATGATAGCTTCATTTCATTGTGAGACAAAGTGATATACAGTAGGGCAGTTCTATGAGTAGCTCGTTTACTACAGCGCTGCTCAATCCCCAAGCATTGTCTGCTGTTGCGTTGGTGCGAAATAATATAGGCCTAGTGACGACCAAGGAGTGCACTCTGCTAGAGAGCCCATTCCGGTAAGCTCGCTTCATCTGGCACTGCAGATGCTGCGAATCTGTCTGATTTCACAATGTGGCTGAAGCCGGACCATATTCGGTGTTGCGTTGAACGGCGCACCACGCCAACTAAGCTCCAAAGACTGGACGGGCTGCAGGTGCAGTACGCATGCGTTTGTCGTTGTGCCGTTGGGCGATACTCAGTTGTATAAACGCGCTGTGGATTAGGATTGCATCATATACAATGCCTATTCCTATTGTTGCTACTAAAACTAGCTTTAGTGTGTAAAGGGCAGTTGTTAAAGCGGGCCAGCTCTTGCGCTTTTTGACTCGCGCAAATGTGCTGACTTTGCTTTCGCTGTCGACGTACTTGAAAGAGTCTTTCGTAGCTCCGTTTCTTTTTTCTTTTTTCGGAACTGCTGGTTGCTCGAACGCTTACCGTAAATGTTCAAGGTGTTTTACGTTGTTCGAATAATCAATAACATCTTGAATCGAACTGTCAAGTCACCCGAAGCAATGCGCACGTAGCAACACCACCGGCACTGGCCTGGCATACCACGAATGATGTCATGATGGGCCTGGCCAATTCAGCAGCGTTTGCTTGGAGGGCGGACTCGCTGGTGCTCGTTTTCTTGTAAAAACTGCTGTTTGCGTTCATTTCTGCCATTTTTAAGTATGACAGTCAAAACCTACAAAATTTCGCACAGAACTCATTTTTTGGTGAGAAACTTTTCAACTTCCCTTTAAGTCATTCATGACCTGATTCGTACTGGCTAATTTCGGTGGGGGTGTCATAGACCTCTCCGAACCTGAATTGCATGGAACACTGGTGCCCACACACTTTTGTAGCAGGCGCAACAATGATTGGAAGCCCCTCATATCTCAAGTACAGCTCGGTTGCATAGTTTTGGTCTCACTTTCTTATTAATGCCACCCTGCGGTGGCGATCGGAATAGAGCACATTGGCCAGCCATGCCATTTCGAACGCTGCTTGGTGGGTCATTATTCTTTTATTTTTATTTTGGGACGGCATCATGCTGTCCTTACATCTACGCAGTGCCCTTGCTTGCATCTGTATGCAATGTTGTCGTAATTGAAGGAGGCCTAGTGACCGCGGGCGCCGCCTCTGTTTATTAAGAGGGTGGCAATTGGAAGGCACCTGCGGCTAATCAGCTGGTGAAGTGGACTGATGCAGAAGTGGAAGCACTGCTCCATCCTGCTCCAAAACAGAATATTGCTCCAAACGGCTGCCACGATGTAACACTTCTTGCGTTGTGCTTAATACAGATAAAATTTTTGAAACCTACGGGAGCGTGGAGCATAATAAATATCTGATTGCAAGTAAACTTACTATGGGCCAAAAGCAATTGAAGGGAATTGCAAGAAAATGCTCAGTGCATCTGACATAGCAACTTCTCCTAGCCCTTTGAATCACTAGTGGAGAGAGAAGCGAGAGCAGCAAGCGAAGCAGATAGTGTAAACGTGCTGTTAGGAAATTTGTCTGGCTGCAAAAAAAGTACACAAGTTGTTCTAATACTTTTACTGTGAAAACAAACTGGTACTTCAAATCGACCCCTTTGTCCATTACAAACATGCTTGAAACGTTACGGGGTGGTATGCCAAAGGTGCTGATCACTAGAAAAGTGAAGTAAAAGAAGTTGAAGGGTTAAAAGGCCACCCTTGATTGCCATCTATCCTTCCTGAGGCACTACCGACCAGCGCTTGGGAATTTGTCACCAGAGGCATAGGATCAGAAAGGATATCGCAAGATAGAGAGCAGGAATATGCTGCTAATCATCTAGTGGCACTGTGTGAGCGTGTAAAAGTAGTAGACTCTACGTTTGCATCTGTCAAGTCAAAATAGGCAAAACCTTTAGGTCAAACATGATGTTCAGTTATGGGGTAAAAAGAATTACAGTCACTGACTAAGTCAACTGGTCGGTGACTGCAATTCTTTCTACCCTACTACCATGCCTGACCCCCTACTACTATGCCTGACCAGACAAACCTTCGTCGAACGCCCCGCCGGGTTGGCGCAGTGGTTATGGCGCTCGACTACTGTGTCCAAGGAAGCGGGATCGAATTCCGGCCTCGGTCGCTGCGTTTCGATGGAGGTGTCCGTGTGCTGTGCGATGTCAGTGCACGTTAAAGAACCCCAGGTGGTCGAAATTTCCGGAGTCCTTAACTACGGCGTCTCTCATAGCCTGAGTCGCTTTGGGACGTTAAACCCCACAAACCAACCAACCAACCAACCAACCTTCGTCGAACTCTTGACTTAGTGTTCAGTTATAAAGTGCACAAGCAGGCATTCCATTCGCCGCTAGTTTATTGCTAATTGTTCCTTTGGCCTGCATCTATTATTTTAAACGTCTTTACATGTTTTGACCGTTTGCGTGCATTATTGGAAAAGCATTTAATGTTGCACAAAAAGGAATCATATTGTAGATTTTGTGTGTCAGGAATAGAAGACTACAATTATCAAAGGTGGTTGGCCTAAGAAATGTGCTCTAAAACAATCTTATTTCTCCAAGACTCTCCTTTCATTGCTCCAAAGCTGCTCCAAAACGGCAATATTACTGCTCCCTGAGCTGCTCCAAAATGCTCCAGCCTGTTTCCACCCCCGCTGGTGGCGTGATGCTGCCACCTGGATTCTGGGCCTGCTCGCAAATTAGCAACCATTTGAGCTTGTCCGCTCATGCTCCTCGCTTCGACCTTTTCGTCAACTGCGTTGTTGGCGATAGCAGTGGGGCTACACATTCACATCAGTTTGGGAAAAGACACCAGTGATACTACATCAGATTATGAAAAAGGTAGCGAGGCGTTTACGATTTTGGTGCAGTTCTTTGACGTTACCGACAGGGTCAGCAAATCGGAGCACTTGACTGGTGAAATCGGAAAAAACTATCGCTGTCACTTGGGTTTCATCTCATAAGCAGACAACCATCATACAATTAGATACAATAACTGTGATGCCAATGGTTTTTGGCAGCTTTATTTTGTTTTTTTTTTTTTGTGTGTGTGTGGCTATTTGATAATTCGAACATTTTTTCTGGTCTCTTGGAGACCAAATTACGAGATTTACTGAAAACGGGCACAATGAAAGTAACGTTGAGGGGGATGAATACAAAATTTAAAGCCAAAAGTCACAAGCCAGTCAACTTGCCCTGGTTCTGTTGGTTGAAATGTCAGCCAGTCAACCAATAGGAGCAGGGCTAATTGATCGGTTTGTGGCTGGTTTTGTGATGTGATCTTTGAGTAATTTGGCTTCAGGTATTGCTTGACGCACCTACACAAATCTTTCCATGCTATTTTTCTGACTCCAAAACTAAGCTGCTTCATTGTTGGAATTTCCGGATGCAGAGTCAGTCTGGGAATTGAGCACGAAGTGCAGACATAGGGAAACAAAAGAGGAGAAGGAACAGGCTTGACTGAGATTCTGTGATGTGTTCCAGGTGGAATGGCTCGACACATACCACCAGGCCTGTCGGGATGTCATTGGCCGAGCACTAGAAGAGCAGGGTCGTGACCTTGCGCTGCAGTGGTTGCTTCGGGAGACCCAGCCATTGGGCTAAGAAGAGGAATGCATGGGAGCATGTTGTCCCCACCTCTGTGTTCGGTATTGTGCCAAAGGGGTAGTCTTGGAGACAGGGTTTAAGTTTTCTTGTTCATGCGAATCGTCCATCACCCGCCATCCCCATTGCGTGCATTTAGCGAGTGGCCCACTTCTTGGGACAGTCTTGTTTCTGTATTCTCTTGCCAGCCCACCCTGTTTCTGAGGTGGAGGGGCATGTGCTGCTCAGCAGCCATTGCTGCTTTACATCTCCCTTGTGCACAAAAGGCACTGGTGTGTACTGGAAGAGTTGGGTACCATTTCCCGCGAACACCTGACCATATGTCAAAAAGCAACAGCGAGGGCGTACCAGAGCTTTTGGTGTTGGTCATGTTCTTTGGGAACGGGAGAGAAGTGACGCTTGACCAGTGTGTGCGCAGATTGCCTCTCTTTCTTTCCAAAGGTCTGTCGGGAGTAACATGTCTAGATGGGAGGATGTGATAACAGAACATTTTTTTTTTTCTGTCGGGTTTCCTAGAAACCCCAGGAGCATTCATTGTTAGTGATGTCCAGTAGGTCCCTGCAACAGGGCATCCGGGCACTGTTGAGCCTGGCTCGGCATTTGCACAAACTGCAGTCGTTTTGTATGTCCTGATTTTAGGATTTCTACATGTCTTGCCATTTTTGCTGACAAAACCCTGGGCTTGAAGGAATGCTGCTCATTTTGTTTTGGTCCTTTGGCAGGAATTCTTTTTTTTTTTCCCCAACAAGGCCAAAACAAAAATGGACAGATCCAGCAAAGCAAGTTTGTGTGCAGAATGTGGAACAAATCAAATGACATTGGTTCAATCCACTGGGTTATAACAGTGACCCAGAGCAATAAGGGGTCTGTCTGGTTCTTGGCCAGGCGGCAATAGCCAAGCTTATGGCCCTGAAGTCAGAAGCAAAGTGTGGACTTCCCTTGGGTTTTGCAATGCGTAATGGCATTAATGCAAAGCAGTACTATAAATACTGCCAAATGTTAGATGACATTGTTGACAAAGCACCGTAAAACGGGAATATTGCACTGTGGCATATATGCAGACTTGACACTTTTTTTTTTTTCTTCTTTTTAACTGCTGGGCTTGCATCAAAATGCATCCTGCTGTGTATTGGTCATATACAAGCTTCAGCTGTGGAGCCTTGTGCTGCATCTGTTATTTTCTTATTATTGTGGTGGATTGTGTGTTTCATTCTGCCAGTCATGCTACTTTCAGGTGCATGTCTCTTGCCGAGTCTGTCTGAGTGCAGACAAATTGTGGCTACGTGCATTTTTGAAACTTGTGCGTTTTGCTAGCTCGAAGCACACTGTGTGTGTGTGCTTTTCTCCATGCAATTTCACAAGGAGCCCATGAAAGTGCATGCATGTACAGTTACGTTGTCAGTTTGTGTGCCATGGTTATATTTTATAGGTGACAGGCCGAATTTATGTTGTTAGTCAAAAACACTGGCCTGTAGACTTGATTATACATGCATTAGACTTTGCACATTTTCACTGCACAGTGACATTTTGTGCTGTGAGCGTCTTTCCATACTTGGGCATTGCTTTTAGATATTTTTTTTTAATTTATTTAAGAACAGTCAGTGTATTTTATTTTTTTGTGAAGACATTCCATTCTGTATGGTTTTTTAGAAGTGTGCAGTCAGGCTACGTGGGTAGAAAATGCTTGACCATTGGCCTTTTTCTTTTTTGTGGTTTCTGGCCTGTATTCTGCAAGGTGATGTGGTTTTGTTGATCACTGTCGACCCTGAGACAGTTTGTCAGCAAGTAAGTCATTCAAGTGTGGCGTGATTGAGCTAGTCAGTGGTGCGCTAAAGGGAGCAGCTGTGTCACAAGAGTATTTTCACGGGTCACTTTGCCAAATATCCTGCAAGGTATGGGCCAAAAACTGCTGCGGAGGGAGGGCAGGCATACACAGCCGATTGGTGTGACATTAAGAGACGTTATTTTTTATACCTGCAAGGAGCTGCGTTTTCACATGGATAACCTGCCTGTGGTCGCTCTGGCCCTGCTTGTTTCAAACACACTACCTCTGATCTTCTTGTAGCAGTGCTGTCTGCCATTTGGGACAAGCTGTGTGGAAGGGTTCTTGGTTTCTCATCCCATCCCTTACGGGTACTAGCGGCCATTCAGAGCATCCTGAACCATGTGGAGGTAGGGTGAACACGCACAGCCCATCATGGGCTCTGGAATGGAGTGTGTCCTTTGGTGTTATGTGCATGACAGTGTGTTTCATGTGCATTCTCATTTGTTATCTAGCAATGTAGTGCCTTTTGTTTGCCAGCATTATCCTCGTGCAGTTCAACTGCCAACAGGTGCAGCAAAACTTTTAGAGCCTCAGATTAACAACTAAGGACCTCATTTGAGCTTTGAATCGCTACCTCGTCTAAGCAAGGCCTTTGCCTACTTTACCAGACTGTAGTGGTTTTTGTGAAACCATGCAGGGCAATATATGAGCCTCTATTTAAGGGCCATGTGGGCAGGACGCGTGTAATTTTTGACAACTGCTTCTTTTGAAACATTTACAGTTTGCTGGGTGACTGCAGCTCCCAAAATAAACACAGCGCTTCCTGCTGCATCTACCTCCAAATAGACTGACCGTCTGACTCCTCTGTGGAGTGTGGACGTGGTTCCTAGAAGCCTGGCTTTGGCCACTGCTTTCTGACAGATATACCTCGAGCAACGTAACTACCCTCATTTTGCGCGGACGCAGTCTTGCCAGATACCTCAGGCAGTTGGCGGCAGTCTTCTGAAATACCTCAGGCGTAGCCCATGTAATTTGTTGTGGGGTGGGTCATGGATGTTGTGGTACATAATGAGTACCCCCAGCAGCCATTAGCCACTGTGTGTGTGTGTGTGTGTGTGTGTCTCTCCCCCTGTGCCAATGATGCGGGCTGGGTACTTGTTAGCCTGTCGTGTTGTTTGAGGGGCCTTCCTGCTGGGAGCGCATGGGTGGGCCAAGCAACCGCACTACCTCTCTTCTCTCTCGGCGCATAGCTATTATATCCAGGGACGGAGACTGCAGTCACCCAGCAGTGTCCACGGTGTGCCCTCTGTGGTGTGATTTCTGCTGTGACCTTTTGAGTGTGCCCAGCTGTGTGCCGTCGACCGGGGTGGTTGGCTGGGCGTTTTCCCAGGGGCGGGGCCAAGCATCCGCTGCCTGGGGCATCGCTCCCGAGAGAAGGGCTGCTCATGCTCTCCTCTCTCTGTCCACCAAGCAGCTGACCATCAGTGTCTTCCAGCAGAAAAAACATGTTTCGTCTTGTTGCTGTTAGCGTGACGTAGAGACAAGGAAATCACCCGTAACGCATATCACACAGTGGAAAAGTGTACAAGACAGGAGCAATAATTGTGTTATCATTCAATGGAAATCAGTGTTGCGTGTTTGTTTGTATATTAAGAGCAGTCAAACTGCCGTAATTGTCGTCTTAGCTGAGCAGCCCCTGCAGACTGGGAGATGGAGCCCCCCCTCCCCCCCTTTCCTCGCCTTCCCTGCATCTTAATCCTGCAAAGCTGCCTCAGGCACTGTCCCTCTGGCCAGCCAGATCTGCTCCCCTTTTTGTAGTACGTCGGGTGGGACGTTAAAACCACATGCGACCAGCTTTTGTACGACTCTTCCCCTGCCACTTTTTCTGAAGGATGGTCCACGTGATGTATGCTCGTAAATGATGGAGCAAACATTTCGGCGCTTTGAGTTTGCCCTGCTCGTGACTCTCCCACTCTGTCAGTGGGTGGCCGTGTCGTAGTTTTTTGCTGTCGTCATGCTGTTGGTGTTGAGTGTGCGTTATTGCTCCAAATTGCTTCAGTTGTTCTTTCCACCCTGGTCACCAAAAGCCATCGGGCTGACTCTAGCTTTGTGGCTGTGCTGGGGCCCTGCCCCAAGTGCTGGTCCTTTGTTTCATTGTGCAGTGCAGCTTTGCACCATGGTGATTTTTTTCATGCTTGTGATCCACACCACCATTGGTAAACGGCAAAGGCTGTGTATGGGTTCTGTCATCAATGGATGTGAAAGACAATTGGTTGAGGGCAAATAAACCTTGCTACTGATAGCATGTGCTTTTGAAACATGCATGTATAAAGGCCAAATTTCTGAGTGTTTGAGCGCTAAAGAGGACTTTGTAAAAACATTGTGCCAAGATTTAGGCGCACTTGTATTGCAGGTTTATGTGCTCTGTTGCAGTGTTTGCCTGTTGCCACTGGAATGCTGGACAGAATTTGCAGCCACCTTGTACAGCTAACCATAGAAGGGCTTGAACTGTCAAACAGTTGCCCAAATAGCCACTGCTATGCTTCATGCAGTTTCAAAAAAACATGTTCCATTTGGCTTTTAAAGAACAAATTTGTTGCGTCTACATGATGGAGGGTTGCTTTGCCAGCCCTTACCAGTTTGCTGATCAGTGCTGTCACCATACTTTGGTGGTGCCCATTTTTGGTAGGGGCAAGGAAAAAAAGTCTATGCAGAGGTGATGGGTCTTCGCACAGCCAGTGACTCAAAGTCGTATTTAAAAAAAAAAAATTCATTTGCTGGATAAGCAATATTTCCTCCCCAGTGATGGAAATCTGTCATTTTGCTTTGTACAAATAACCAAGTGCTCTATGTTGAAATAAAGGATTTTATTGACGTAGCCAATGGCAATATCTGCATCATATTGTTTCTGCCACAAAAAAAGGATTTTGCAGACTGCTCAAGAGCAAACTTTATTGTAGATAGGAATGCACAGAATTTCCAGTAAAAGAACTTTTGGCACATTGAGAGGCACCTTGAGCCGCCTGCAGTAGGCACTCAGTTGTGTGTTCTAAAATTGCACTGCCAGAAAAGATGAAATAAAACTTGCACAGGGTAACATGCATGAAAATGAGTAGTACCTTATATACTTGCTGCTTTAACAGCTTGACATGTGCTGTAGAAAGGCCATTGTGTAGATAGGTAGACTAGCATAGCAGCCAAACATTAACATGATAACCTGGGTTGGACTAGAGCTCTCGGATGACTTGCATATGGTGCTTGTTACAGCTGCATTTATTTGCTCCCAAATTGGCACTTAAACACTTTCAAAAGCAGGCCTGAAAGGTTACTTCTGCAAGCAATGAAACTAGAAGATGGGCATAAGGCCTATTCTAGCAGACGAAAACCTCGGACACTGCAAGGCAGCGAAAGCTTGGCAACAATAAACCATGCTGTGGACAGCACTTGTATAATTTTGTGCAGTCCAGCAGCTACATTGTACATGAATCATAAATGGGTTAATCACTGCAGCAGGAAAGACAACATACAACGACAAGGTGCATGTATGTGTCTTTGCAAAGCAATACTACAATGCAACCTGTGCCATACATGTTGGTCCTGTGCACTGATTGTCAGAGGGTGAGGCATGCCATTGCTGAAGCCTTAGAGCTTTGGTTGTGCTTGTGATGACTCGAGGATGATGTCGTCCCGTTTTCTACTGACAAAAAAAAAAAAGTACAGAATTAGGGTGAAATCCTTTCATACAAGGGATGCCTGTAATAGTTTAGACCATGGTTAAATCAGGAAGGTGCAAAAATGTGGAAAATTTCAAAATGAACAGTAAAGTGCCAAGGTTTTAGTGCTAGTCATGCTTTGCAAGAATTTCTACACCACCTACTGAGCTTTGCTTCGCAGTGAACATTTTACGCCAAACACCCCCCATGGTGTGGCGGTTAAACAGATGCCACCAACAAAGATGATCGCAGTGATAACCAATGGCGGCACCATTCACTACCTTCTTTGCTGTAGCTCAAACTATCTTTGTGACTGTGTAGTGGGAATAGCTTGTCTGCACCCCTCTAGTTGGGGCACTGCTTGGAGCCAAAGGTCAAACAATGCTGCTACCCATAGTGAAAAGAGGAGGGTTAGCATACCTCCTCTCAAGCCTGCTTGGTCGTCGTTGCCCTGGGAAAGTGACCCTAGCTGCCCTCGCCTCGTGTCACCGGTGGCACCCACCATCAGCGCCCCAGTTACACGAAGTACAAATGAGATACACCGTGCAGACACGTGTTAGTTCATAATGTAACTTGAGGGCTGCGCGGACAGCTTGCTGATGGTATTTTGAATTTCAAAGTTCTCGGTGACAAGGTTATGAGATATCAGGATTTGGCGATATGCAATGCCAAATGTGCCTACTGCACAACATGAAAATTTTCTGCTTAACCAATATTTCGAGATATGAGAGCTCGAGTTCATAAGCGTTTACTGCATATGTTTGCTGTGCAAAATCTTCCAAAACTACACTGACAAATTTTGCATGCAGATTAATCTTGTTATAAAACATTTAGTACAAAAGCTTTGGTAGGTATGAATCACACACATTTTATAAAAGTGGGTCCTTTAAAGGTCATAGAACAAGTTTGGAGAGGCAATGAACACTGTGTTGTAGTACACGTAGCCACGGTGACTTAGTGTACTGCCACTAACAGAACCAACACTGGCATTACCAATGCCATTTAGTGTGATTTAACGTCCCAAAGCAACTTGGGCTACGAGGGACATCGTAGTGGAGGGCTCCTGATAATTCTGACCACCTGGGGCTCTTCACTTTGCATTTTGCCTTCATTGAAATATGGTTGCAGCAGCCAAGATCAAACATGGGTGACAGCATGTGATGTCAGTGCACATTAGGAATCCCAGGTGGTTGAAAGTATCCATAGCCTAAGGAATCCCTCACAGCCACAGTCTCTTCAGGACACTATATCATGCCCCGCTGGAATGGATCTGGATCAGTGTTTATGGTTCTTGACTGCTGAACTCGAGGATGCGAGATCAAATCCGGCCACGGCAGCTGCCGTTTGACGGAGGCAAAAAGCAAAGCAAGGCACCCGTGCACTGTGTGATGTCAGTGTACGTTAAATAACCCCAGATGGTCGAAATTTCCTGAGCCCTCCACTACAGTGTCTCTTATACACAGCCAGAGTCACTTTGGGACGTTCAACTCTATGAACTAAACAGACTTGAACAAGCCTGTGTACACAGTTCGACAGCAGGGGTCACAAATGGCACTGGTAACGCCAGTGCTGGTCCTGTGATGTCAACTCCAGACAAGCTACATTAGTGAGAAGAGCAAGTACAAGGAAATAAGAAAATTCAAGGTTTAAACTGGTCAAATCTAGTGGTGTGGCACAAAGAGCTTAAGTGCCTAATGCTTTTGTAACATATGTTGAACTCTCCACCAAAAGTTTAATTACACACGAAAATAGTTCAACAACAGAGCAGCATAATAAATGCTTGCATTCCAACTGCTACACAACTTGTATTTCCAGTTTTTCTGTGCCAAGTCAAAAGCTGTGAACTGTACAGCTAAGGGATGCCTTGCTGCTGTGCTAATATGCCATTCAGTTCACTTCAAACAGTCTCGCATAGGCATGTCTCAACAAGGAGGAAGCGAAATTTGCCCAATTGCACCACCAACTGTTGAATCCACCACTAGATAGGAAGAAATGGCCAAGTTCCATTAACTCGGAAGCCTGAAAACCTGCTATGTCCTTGCAAAGTGGAAACTACCAAGATGGGGCCCACTCAACTTGGTAGCAGAAGGTGGCAACATTTTTGTGCTCGGAATACTCTGAAGTTCAAAGAGGGTAAGCAAGTAAGGGTGACAGTTATCACAGTCTCCTCTCTAGTCTCAACATGAACAGAAGGCAAAGGAGAGTTTTAGTTAAAGCTCGTACCAGCAGTCGCACTCAAAGCACCTTTTCCTCAAATATCTATCACCCTCTGCAAGTGAGATATATCGAGCATCTTTTCTCTTGCTATTATTACCTTATACGCTAAACCTGAGGGTTTCATAGGGGACAAATAAAAGTGCTTGCTTTCCATTCACCAGGAAATATACGTACCCCACTTTATAAAACAACTTTGTGCATGCAAAAGTCCTGAGCACTCGTGAATTTGACCAACAGCAGCAATTGAATGGCAGTGCTTGAAGACTGACACTTGAAATGAGCACTGAGTTACTCAGCTGCAAAATAATACGAAGTTCAAACTTGTTGGCTTGGAACACAATGCTGACAAATTATGACAACTACATTACTGTAATGACATTGGAAGCCACACTTGGAAAAAAAGTGTCCAATCACAATTCCCAAGACCAGAAGCGACGTCATCAGATGGTAACAACTATAAGTTTCAATGCATTAAGATGTTGCTACCTCTAGACATTTTCATCTAACTACCAGCTAGATGACCCAAAGATGTGTCTGGCTGTGTGAAGACATACATGAACGGGTGCATAAACTACCATGCAAGAATAATACAAAACACTGCAAATGCATCAACAGCTTCTAATGCTATCATATTGCCAACATATGATGAATTAGATGTCCTAGCAATTTTGTTTTTTGCAACAATAAAGCATTAACGTTATGCAAATTAACTTTATGCAATCAGCACAGCACGACGATAGAGCCTCTTTCTTCTAAAAGCACCATTACAGCTGTGTCTTATGATCCTGTAACACTATTCTAATAATAAACATTATTTTTGTTGAATTATAAACATACTCCACATGCTTCTTTGCTATGAAAAGCCAAGTAAAACACTGCAAGGCAACGCACCTCCAGAAATTAATCAAACGGTCTGCTTCTCTGAATCCCGACCTCATAGCTCCATGGACAGTCGAGTAGAAATCTTTGTCAGTAGCTTCTCCAGCAAAAAGGACAAGTGGCCACTGTAAATAAGCAAAAATATTTTAGAACGCAAGATTACAACAAAACTTTGGTGTTCTAGTACCTCTACTTTGGATACTCTGTGCAGTGGTGCGTCTGCCATAAGTGGTTCGTAGAAGGTCTCAAGGAGGGCATCTGATGTGTCGTAGGGCAGTTGTTTGTTACTGTAGCTTCCTACAATGTAGGGATTGGTGAACCAATATGACCTGTGATAGATTAGAAAGAAATGTGGCACCAAGTTGTGATACTGGGCAATACTGATAATACAAGAACTTACCTCACTATGGATACAGGCGTAGGGATTTCTCTGTTCAAGAACTTGGACAGGACGCTGACACAGGCATCGAGTACTTCAGAGTCATCAAGAGACTCCATGTGCTCTGCTGCTTTGCCACCAATCCAACCAACAAGAACATTGGGGTTATCGTACACAAGATCAAATCCTGATATCCCTCGGACCCACCAGTCTGGCTTGGTTGTATCTACAGACTCGCCCTCAAGCCAGATTAGTTGAAAGCCTTCTGTACCAGGCTCCCAAAAGGGCTGCTCAAAGATGAGAAATATTTTGTTTATGGTGCCAAAACCAATGCCATGCAATGCTTGACATTTCTCCTTTGGAAGCTCTGGGTGGAACATGTCATCCAGATGACGTTTGAGGTAGCCTGCAGACATGGTTAAAAGCAGGTGCCTGCAGGACATAATTTCGCCATCCTCACATTCAATGAATGGAATGCTTTCCCAGATGGTCTCCTGCGAGTTGCTGATAGAGGAGCGAGGCATTTTAGTGTGTGCAGGGATGGCACTATTGTCCCAGTAGATTCGCTTAACGGCCTTGTTATATTGAATGTTGGCTTCGGGAATGTGCTCTAGGAGACTGTTAATTACGCTGGAAAAGCCATGTCTCAAGTTGATGTTCCAAACTCCAGGGCACTCCTCAAACTCTTCGTAACTTTTAAAAGAGAGCTCATCCAGACTATAGCAAGAGTTGTCAATGACCTCAAAGCGCCAGTACCAGTCATATATGGCCCACTTGATCTTGACCATGTCAGCTGTGTTGCTCTGCTGCTCAAGATGTTCGAGAAATCGTGAGCGCAAGTACTCCCCGACTGATATAGGTAGCTCACTGACCTCAAACACTTTCTGGTTTCCTTCAAGTCGAGGTCGCCGACCACCTAGCTCCTCTTTGATTTGGTTGAGTACAGTAATGACTTCATCTACCAAATCCTGTGGCAACTGAGTGCCTTGGTCAGTACAAAAGAAGCCACGACCTTCAAGGGAATGGTACCGCCGTGGGTCAGCCAGCAAGTCGTTTGACAATGCGTAGCCGTAGAGGGGATTGCCTTCTTCACCATGCACCCACTGGGCACCCAATTCCAGGACTTTGTTGTCTGCATGTAAGAAAAGGCAAAGAGTATGAGCACAAATGTCACACAACAGGTTACGCTCACTACCTAAAGGGAAGAGTCTCGTCTTCCCTCTCTAGCCCCTGTCTAGCTTGCGCTGTTCTGCCTTGTAGGTTATGCCCCTCGGCCAACCAGAACAGAGCACAAATTTATTAGTCCATCATTAGTACTTACAGTACACTGAGAAACATGCGCGTGAGCAAACAAATCACACACACTCACACAAAAAAATGCACTCCATGTTGATGCAATCTTGAATGGAGGTTTATAAACATGAAATTCTTTTGAGACATTCTATGAACCACTTGACTCTTTTGGCTTGCAGGCAAGACCAGACTAATCAAGGGCTTATACAATTCTATCATACTTTGGTGGTCTAGCAAAATGAATCAACCCAACATTTCATACTCTTTTTCTGCATAGACCTGAAACCCTGCCTATCAAATCTTTGGGGATTAAGAATTTTTTCATAAATACAGTGCACCAAGAGAATGCAAAGTTAGCTGCTTTTTCTGAACGTAGTCAGTCAACATCACCATGAGCCAGATGATACCTAATGCAGGGCAAAGGTCTCTCCAATATTACTCCAACTAACTCAGTCCTGTGCTAGCTGCACCCGCTTGACCCCTGCAAACTTCTTAACCTCATCAGCTCACCTAACTTTCTGCCTCACCCTGCTATGCTTTTCTCCCTTGGAATCTAATTTGTTACCCTTAGCGATCGGTTATCCTCTCTTCGCACTACATGCCCTGCCCCATGCCCATTTCTCCTCTTTCTTGATTTCCACTAAAATGTCATTAACGCGAGTTATTTTTCTGACCCACTCTGCACGCTTCCTATGCCTTAACAGTACATCTACTATTTTCCGATCTATAGCTCCTTGCGTTGTCCTCGGCTTAACATAGCCAAACACCTCTCTACTCTAGGTGTGACATTACTGGTCGATTATTGCGGGGGCAAGCCACAGGGCAATGATGACGAAACGCAAGAGGATGGTTAAAAAAATGAACGCAACAAAACCATCTTGCATGGTTCAGTTGTCATGAGAGGGAAAAAAAACCACCTGGCATGGTTTTGTTCCCCTTCGACGAGGGCCACAGTGTATCTCATGTGGTTACACAGAATGGCTTTGAGGTTTCCCTTGTAAGCTTTTTTTCATGTCCTCTGTGGCCAAACGTGCAGTTTCCACATTCTAACATACAGAAATTGTGAAGGATGAGAATGGTCGCAGGCAAGCAACTGCAATAATGCGTGACACAGCTTCGTTACCCATTTTAATTTCTCGCAGGCGTGTTCAGAGCCAGTCATTGACTGCATCATGGCACAGCGCTGCGCTTCATTTTCCGACCTTCAAGTGCACAGCGGCCGTCAGTGCATTGGTTTTATTCAATGATTATTACCACGTGCTGGCTATAGATTCTTTCAGGAAACAGCAAGGTATAGCCAATGCAGCAAGTGCGGGTTACTCTAAGCGTCGTTTAATACACGCCGTCGGATACGATGCGATGTTTGGCTGCAAGCTCAGATGAACAGCAATTTCGTGATTTTTAAGCGTTTCAGAAGTTCAGACACTTCGAATAGCTGAAGTGCGGTGTGGATTGAATAGCAAATACTATTTGTAAACTATTAGAAACTTTGCGTATTCGCACACCTGCAGTGAAAAGGCCCAATAGGCAATTGTGTGAATGACAGTTCAAAATAGCAAGAGGTTTTGAGCATGGCAGAAACCGTTGCAATATTTGTCATATTTAAGAAGTCCTCATGAAACTTCTTGCATAAGAATGCTGCAAAGCTGGGCCAGTGTGCAAGTGCTGCCTTATCATGCTTTCCAACGAGAGGTTAGGTGCTGCCATGGATCATGTACAGGGTTGTCCACTCATAGTGCGAACACGCAAACAGGTGCCTACTCTCTTCAGAGCGTCATTAAGCCTGAAGCGGCCACACAGAGGAATGTGGAGGTGGTGCTTTGCATGGCCTACTACTTGGCTGAATTGCATGGCTGGGTCGTACATACTGGCGCTTTAAGGGGAGATGCGGGGCTAAAATTACAATTTTCACACACACAAAAAAAAATATGTTTTTAAATTTTGGTTGTTTTGGAGTGTGCATGTATTAAAGAAACCTCTCACCAAGTTTGGTTGTCATCTGGGCATCCCCCTTAAAGACCACTTGCGTGCTCGCACTAACATGAAAATTGTTTTTCTAGTTGCTGGGAAAAACATTGAGAACTCGATGAGGTCCTGCCAGATGTCAGCTTGGTTGCTGTGCGAGCACCAATTTTAAGGCAAAGTTGTGGAAAATTCTTCAGAGCAAGTAACACTGTAATGATTGTTGAGAAAGGAAATTGTTACGTTACTGTACATGGATGACCCCACAGTATTCGCCTAGTATCGCTAAATAATTTATAATAAATTTTTTTTCTCTTGCTTTGGCTTCAACAGTCGAGCGATGGCTATGACGTCAAGTTGCATATAGGTCACAAGAGGGATGAAAAAACTCTCATATAGTAATGACGCCACCATTTTGGATCATTACAGTGGTAAAGCTAGCCTCCCTCAAAAGCCGGAATTACAGCTTGTGAGGTAGCAGCAATGATATCAGTTTTTTTTTTTTTTTCATTCCTCACGTGACGTACATGAACCTTTGATGTCATAGCCATCACTCAGCAGTTGAAATCGATACTAAAGCATACAAGAGAAAATAGAGAGTCATAGGCAAATGCCACATGGTGATCCGTGTATAGCAATGCATTACACATTATATTACAAAGAAGGATTTATACTCCTTTAACACCAAGGCAAAGCCTAGCCAGGTGGTGGTTCTCTGTTGACCCCATGAAGTCTGGTGGCACCCAGAATAGAGCTAGAGATGCCATAACTCTCCCGTTACTGTACGAGGCATACATTTAATGACACTGTTGACTGACTACTTAACTCTTTCGTTACTACGCCTATTCAGGTCGATCACCGGTGATCGATGCTTTAAATCACCGATTTCGACATGTTGGAATCATTTCTCGTGCACCTAGTGCCACCCAGTGGTTAGTCTAGGCACTGCACTTGTAGAACCAGTTTAAATTTTCTCGTTCTGGAGACGTTCTGATTTTTGATGGACCTTTTTGAGAACTAATGTGCATGTGTTGTTTCAAAGGAGGGCGTAGCAGCTGCGCTTGAAACAAAAAATGTCCCACTCATGGTAATGCAGCATTAGCATCAAATTTTTGTGATCAAAAGACTTCCAGCAAGTCAAATATCGAATCATATTGTAGGCTTTGTTATCTGACGGCGTTGAGTGGTGATAATTACCCAAAAATGGCGCCAGCTATTCTCTAGTGAGCTTTGACTAAGTCCGGGTGGTTTTATTCCTCAAAAACGCTTTCGTGAAGGTCCGCCACATGTCCAACATGCATACCCAGCCTTACGGGCTAGTTGGTGGTTCATCTTGGGGAAAAAAACAGCATACTCTTGAGACATGGACAAATAAAGAAATGACAACACAAACGACAAAAGAAAAAAATGAAAAATCAGTGCTGTGGTGTCGTTTCTTTCTTTGTCTATGTCTCAAGAGTGCGCTGTTTTTTTCCCAAGACTTTACAGCCAGTTTGCAGCAGTTTTGGTTTTGTGCCTCACGAAAACCAGGAACTGCTTCACCACATGGCATGAGAAATGAGGCTGTAGTTGTTTTATGTAGCTGAAGAACGGCACTGTACAGATAGTTTATTTTTTTACACAGTGTTCCCAGGTCATTGATCTTCAAAACGTATATTTCAAATTTTCTTTGTTAATAATGCATCTGTAGACATCGTGCCTTTTCTATCTTATTTTTATTAACTGGCCACAAAAATGGTACTTTTTTTTATTTCTTTGTGTGTTTCCTAATAAACTGTTTGATTTGTAACTTATGTTTTTGGAAAGAGCATTCCAATATGTTCATATTTGTATGCTGCCATGTGTGCTGCAGTATTATTTGTACTGGCAAAAAAATATATTCCGAGACCTATGGAAAACGGCCATTTTCTCGCGGTAACGAAAGAGTTGTGCATTTCGGTAGCATTCAGTAGGCTCCTTTATCAAGTAACTTTCTCCACTGAACAAAATTATGCTCAAAGAATTAACAGAGACTACTGCTACCACTACTACTACTACTACTACTACTACTACTACTACTACTACTACTACTACTACTGCTACTGCTACTGCTACTACTACTACTACTACTACTACTACTACTACTACTACTACTACTACTACTACAACTACAACTACAACTACAACTACAACTACTACTACTACTACTAGCACTGGTGAAAGAGAAAACTCTATGCTTAGTGTTAGTGGCTGCTGTCTCTCTTTGTATACATATTATGAAAAGGTCCTCAATTCCCTAAATTTGTTTGCTGACAGCAACAACAACAATGTGACATTCCCTCACTCCATTAATGCCAAGTAGGCATTACAGGTATAAAACTTTATGCTCATGATAGGTGAGAACAAAAATTGCAACAAACGTATTTTTATAGCTGCATTTTGTCAAAAACGCTTGTTTTTAGCTTAAACTACCTGCATTAACTTAACACACCACATACCTGTATTAACGCTCAAAGATATCAGAAACTATTGGAAAATATGCGATTTGGATCACACCTAACCTTTTTTACTCATTCAATTCAAAACTAAAAATTTAATGTTTGCGCACCTCTGCTTTTAGCACATCTCTTTTTGTTTTACAGACATCCTTCGTAAAATTGAATTCAGAAGTAAAATTTCATTTTGTAATTATGTTCATAAGGATATTATGCTCATGGTCAGAGGTGGGCAACCTCATGAGGCTGCCCACAAATCAAACCAACCATTTCACCACCTACAGCAATAAAACGACATCGGACATTTGTCAATAAGGAGCACCCCCCCCAACCATAGCCTTCAATAACAATAAAGAAACAATGAGCAACGTTTGCAGCTACACAGCATCAGGAACCCTGATATGGCAATGCACAGAGGTGGGCAATTTTATGGGGCTTCAACCCAACCCAAGTTGCCCACCTCTGCTCATGGCAGGTAATCAAGCTTCGTTAAATAGAAAAATTTGTGACTTTAGGTTTAAGGTAAAACTGCAAAACAAGTCCTATTCATGGTAGAAATTATTTGCACAAGTTATATCCTGTCTTCATATCAATTCTATTTGTATTCCTATGAGCTCTACAATTACTTACACTGGTGCTTAAGCCCACAGATGGCTAGAACAATTTCTGCCCATAATATCTGTGATTTGCTCCAAGTAAAATAATATTTTCTAAAGCTGCAGCTGCATGAAAACAACCATAACCTTTCACAGCCATGCAGAACATATCTCGCACGTGGCTCCAATGGTTGGTTCTGCATTTTGTTCAGCAAGCTATTTGCACTGCCTACCAGTTATGATTCAATACCTGAGGATTGGAAAATAAAAAATGGCTACTTTTGCTGCAAACAGGCATTACAAAAAGCTATAATAAATCATTATGAAGGCCAAATAGCGTGTGAAGAAAATAAAAAATAAACCCATCAATGAAGCTTATGTCCAAGCTTAAACCTGTACTGAATGAAACTGTAGAAAACAAAAATTAGAAAGTAATCATAATGGACTGGCTAGCTGCAGGCCAGGTGGTTATTGATGAAGTCTGAGCACCCTCAAAAGGAAGCTTGCAGTCCTCACCGCCATAGTAGTAAGACTGTATCCTTCCTCCAGCCATCTTCTGTGCCTCTAAGATAACAAAATTGGTGTAGCCTTTTTGGGAAAGTTTGTAGGCTGCAGACAAGCCAGCTGCTCCAGCGCCGACAATGATTATCCTGGGGTTTGACCCAGCAGATGATGCACTCAGTGCTGCAGAACTGAAGAGATCAGCTTTGACCAGAAGACTCTCTTCTTCATCCGGTATACAGCATGACTCTTGGCCTGATCCAGCTTTACTGCAGCAAGCAAGAACACCCAATAAGAGCCTTTGCACCCCTTATGCACGCACTTTCTCTCCCACTGCAAACATCAGCCTTGTCCTATTCCTATACCTGTACCTTCATGTTAACTTCATACAGCCTGAATTATAAGGAAATATGTTTTGCATATTTATTCAAAACAAATGCATCTGGAAATGATACTCATTGGTCAAATATAAATGAAAGTACTGCTATGTACTAAACATGATACATCATGCAGACAGCTGATGACATTTTTTACAATGCATAAGGAATAGCATTTCACAATAGGTTCTTTTTTTCTCACTGTGCATTATATGAAACAATAAAAAATAATGTTGCCTGCTGCATTAAGAAATCTGCGAGGCCATGGGCTTCATACTGGCCGCAGAGCACTCGACTTAAAGGGACACTGCAGCACTTTTTGCTAAAGTTGGGCTTTCAGCAGAAAGCCATAGTTTGTCATGCTGCGAACTCGAATATCAGATTAAAATTAGGCAGAAGAAAGCAGAAATAGCCTTTTTTCAGCAGAAATATGCAGCTCGCGCGACGGGGCTCATTGTGGGGCACGCCGCCGCCCGTGATTGGCCAAGACGTCTCGTGACGACATTCTGAGGACCGGGGAAGCTGTCGATGCGGCTCCTTCGCTGCGCTGGGTTGGTCGCAGCTCTCTGCGGCTTTGTGAATGTCATTATGGCATGCCATTTCCACACAAATGACCATCGGGATTTTTACCGCATGTATCCGTACCAGATTTGCCAACAAACGATGCAGCACTTCCGTTGTGGGGAGCGTAGATTTGGCATGAAAACTTGCTTTGGTTACAGTGAGGCATTTCGAAAAGTAGTGTGTGTCATTATTAGCAGGAACTACATGGCCCTCAGTGAAACCTCGGCCCGCATTTTCCTGGGAAGGAAGGGCAGCGAACAATGCTCTAGCTGACTACCTCCGTCTCAGGCCTCTCGCCCTGCCCGAGAGGTCATTGCTGTGAAAAATGAACCCAAAGCTTGGTGTACCAAATCCTGCTTTGAATGCCAGTCGTGGTACCTTGGGGAAACGAAGAATGCTATAGAAAGGGTGAAGCAGTACACAGCTACCACCGGACAAATGAACAATAAGCGAAGCGCGGTTGCAGAGCTCTGCAGTGCATACGAGGCATTGGCGGGGCCGTTCTGCTGGAGACCAAGTCAAATGCACGCAGAATGCTGCTTGAGTCATACGACATTTAGCAGACGTTGAAAGTATAGTTGAAAGCCTTTCCTTTTTATCGTACTGTCACAATACAAGTTTAGTGAATTGACGGCTGACGTATGTTGAAAGCCAAACTGCAGCTCCTCCGCACCCATACCTTCATGAGAAAACCGTGTTCCGAATGTGTTTTCTTACAAGAGCTTCGTCGTTTTCATTTCCAACTTAATGTGCATCCCCAAACAAGACAGGACTATGTAAAATGACGAGGCAGCAACGGGTGCAAAATCGCAAAGCCATGTATGAACAACTTCGATGATTGATTGCTTGGACACACAAAAGGAAACCTCGCTTTTTGCGCTCCTTACCTGAATGCGCCTATACCCAGCTGAGCAGTACACTCCTTATCTTCTAATAATGCTCCCGTAAGGGTTCCACGAACATATCAGGCACGTGCCGTACTGGAAAAGATCTCGCAGTCTTCACAACCTAGCTTCGACACAGCAGTGGACTATTCTTAATCATCTGCTAGTTCGCAGAACTCATCAGCGCGTGCTATTGATGAGTTGTCAATGTTTAGCACTAGAAGCCGTTGCGCGAAGCTTATGCGCAAAAACAAAACAAAACGAAAAAAAAAAAAAACAAAACAAAAAAAAAAAAAAACACGAGACACGCGAAAACAACCATGCGCCGATGCTGTCTGACCGTCCCATCATGAGATTGCAGTCCATGAATGGATCGCAGATGACTGTCCAGACTGTTTTGTACAAGGAAACAGAAGGAACCGCGTCATGGTTCAGCCATGCCTTTTTGTCAAAGCCCTATAGAAATCGCTTTAGAAACAAACTGCATGTAGTCACAGTTACGAAAATGCTTCGAGTAGAATGTTTCCTTTGGTCGGCTTGAATTTATCTCTCTTTTCAGCAACGCCGCATTGTGCCGCGAGCTTTTAATACAATGGAAGATTACATCGTCGCATCCACAGCTGTTCGTGCATCCGAACACATGCAGAGCTGTGTTGTATCAGGAGCACAACACTAAGTTGACGTGTTTTGTATGTCCGCAACGCACACAAAACGAGGAACAGCGCACGCTGAAAACCCCCTCCGTTGGCTCTGAATGCATCCGGCTCCTCACAGTGACGTCACGATGGACGGAGAAGCGAGATTTCTCCCTCCGCTTTCCTCCTCTGTAGCTGTCGCGCGGGGAGCGGGAAATTTGAATTGCGCGCTTTCAGTCGATGATTGCGCAGGTGTTTTATGCATAATCGACAAAATAACTTCACAGGCATGATCAACAAATAATCTACTTCAAAAGCCTATAGTATTGGTACATTTGAAAACCGCTGCAGTGTCCCTTTAAGGGCCCTGACTTCAAAACTAATATACTGCATTAGATTTCAAGAAGTCAGCAATGAAATTAACTTGAACATAAGGTTCTGTTGCAGCCTGATGTTTTCTGAGCCACCTCCTGGATTATGGCTGAGTATAAAGTGTTACCCAGTACAGTAGACACAGGCTTATCTATGCATGCGTGTAACACGATAATGTCCTCTGTGTGAAGTTGAGGAAGTATAGCAAACCAACAAACTTACAAGTAGAAGTTGGCAAGACGATCAGCTTCGCGGAGGCCGGACTCGTAGGCACCATGCACAGTGGAGTAGAAATGGGGATGCGTTGCCTCACCAGCGAAGAATATCACTGGATACTAGGAACAAGAACAAACCCATTTAGCATGCTTCCCAATTAGAACCAAGAATCATGTAGCAAATTGATATACGTAACTGCAAAATATATATATATATATATATAAATCTTCACATCACTGACAAATATACACAAGTGCGGCTTCAACAAGAAACCCAACCTGCAGCATGTTAGCAGCAGCATTTAGCACATAGCCAGCAAGCAGAGGACGCACATGCAGCCACCCCACAACGCCACATGCTACAGCATATCATGAGGCACGGGTACTTGTGCTGTGCAGATGCCAGAAATCATATCCGTAGCTATGCTCGAACCATGTGTACCCTACAATACAGAGTGTAAAAATGTGAGTAATTTCCATTGAAGGTAAATTCATGCACCTTAATGGTAAAGCAGTTTCAAATATCTTCAGTTCTAGTGCTTGCATTGGCAGGTGATGGAACAGGTTTTCGTTTCTGTTTAAGGGAGAGGTGGCCTTCAGCAAAAAATGTTTTATTCTTGTCCAATTTGCAGAAACCTTTTTGAACTTATTCAAAATATTATGACTACTCTTACAAAATTTGAGTTCTATATCCCGGGCACATTTCGTTCTACAATATACTTCTTTTCAAGTCCACAGCGTTAACAAAGTGTGGCAGACGACTGGTTCAATATTAGCAGCGTTTCTACTGGCATGCTACAAGTAAAAAGATGTTTAGAATTTGTTAGCGCATGATACAAAGTTTCAAATTTCTGTGATGCTGTTGACATAAATATGTGTAAACAGAGCAGAAAATTTCATAAAGCAAATTTGAAACAAAATATATGAGAAATTAAGTAGGATGGACAGTTGGGCGAGTTGGTACAATTGCATAGTGGGTGGAACAGCGCGAAAAGACTAAACACACAAGAAGAGACGCACAACAGACGAGCGCTGACTCGCAACTAATTTTTTATTAGGAAGAAAGTGGATTCTTATACAAACAAATATGTCACATGATGTTACAAAGAACGCAAACCTCGGTGCATAAATATTCGTCTGTGTGAACACCTCAATTCGCTGTCGGACACACGATATTCTCACTTGAAAGATCATTGTAGGGCTTGTGGGAAAGAAGGAAAGCAGAAAAACAAAAGTTGTCGCCCCTTGGTTTCAAAAACAAAGATTTTGTTTCGCCATAGGGACAAAACGACGAGAGAAATTACTGAGGCATATTACATCAGTAAGAAGCAGTCGCGGTGTGTCAGCCAGCCTTCATTGGTGCTTATCGAAAAAGAGGTTTCTTTTCTGGATAATGTTTGGTGATAATTTATAATTTGTAAAACGGGCCGTTGGGGAGAAGGGGAGGGGGGGCTTGTATGTTTGGTCTTGCTTGATAGGGTTTTCCACGTGGCTGATGAAGGAAGAAGATATCTCTTGAATTTGCCTGGTCAAGGGTTTCGTTCTTTGTAACATCATGTGACATATTTTTTGTATAAGAATCCGCTTTCTTCCTAATAAAAAAATTAGTTGCGAGTCAGCGCTCGTCTGTTCCGCGTCTCTTCTTGTGTGTTTCGACTTTTCGCGCTGTTCCACCCACTATGAGAAATTAAGCTTTGGTTTGGTTTGGTTTACAGGGTTTAGCATCCCAAAGCAACTCGGGCAATGAGGGACGCCATAGTCGGGAGATACAGAAATTTCAACCACCGGGAATTTTTTATGCGCACTGATATCATGCAGAACACAGGCGCCTTGATTTTCACGTCAATCAAAAAGTGGCCGCAACAGCTAGGATTGAACCCGCGACCCCGGGCTCAGCAGTTGAGTGCTCTAACCTCTTAGTTACCGCAGTGATGTGAGAAATGAAGAATTAAAGAATGTCTTGGAGCTGTAGTATGCTTCCAGGAGTGCAAAAAAAACAAATGGTGTCAAAATAGATCGAACATTCGCAAAGAAACCTGCTCCACAATGAGATCATCTATTCAGTAAACTGGAATGGAGAAAAACAGTTGTTTTAGTGTTTTCCTGATGTGTAGAGCCAAAGTGGGCTAAGAAAAAATTTTTTTTACAGTACTTATTGGTGAATTTCAATAATAAAGCACTCGGACAGCATAAAAAATAAGACATACACAAAGATACAAATACAGTAAAACCCCTTTATAGTAAAGTCACTGGGACCAGCAAAAATCTTTACTATATCGGTTGTTGGTGTTAACATGGTCCTGAAGATTAAATGGCCACTTATTGAACACGTCTTGTTGCTTAAAGAAAAAAAAAAAAAAACACTATGGAATAGCTTCCATCTCTCTCTTATCACCTCTTCATTCAATATTTTTTTTTTCAGTTACAAAATTTTTTTACATCTAGTGGAAGTACCTCTTAAGCATGAGGAGGTGGCTATGAATACAACCAAGTTTGACTTCATGTGAAAATCAAAGCCTTGCATGAACATGGTGTCACTTTTTGTTGTTTCTGTCTTTTAAAAGGCAACAAATGATAAATGCGCGTGGCAGTCAAGTGCTGCAAGACTGCACACGCTGCACCTCCACTTCTTGCCTTCGCTGCCTCATGCTTTGTGCTGCAGTGTTGGGAATGTTAGCCCATTTCTTCCCCTTCCCTATTTCTTGGTGCACATTTACTCTCCCTTACTTTCTGAACGAACCGCGCCGCCTCCTTTCCATGTTTGTAGACAGCGTTACTTTTTTTTTTTTTCCTACGCGCTGCGTGCTTTCTCTCACGGCTCCAAGGCCTTCGTAAAGTAGGCTTCTCCTGAATGCTGCTGAGCCTGGTGGTAAAGCACTTAAAAGGACACTCGGTGTTATTTTTGTTTTGAAATACCTTTTCCTCGCGATTCTACGTATTGCGCGGGCGGCGATGTCATATCGTGGGAGTCGTCGCCGCTGCCAGGCGCACTTTACTATAACCAATTTTTACCTAAAATATCTTAATTATAAAGGGGGGAAAATGTACAGTTGTCTATGGAAGATGAACTGAGACTTCAGTTTCACTTTACTATATCCGAGTTTACTATAGCGGTATTCTGCTGTATTCTCATAAAATTGAAGTTTTCAGCCATTTTTGGCGATTTGAAATTTGCATTGCCACATAATTTGCTGGGTGCACCTGTATATCTACACCACGCTTTAGCATTCATAGATATTCAGAGATTACCTAAAATTAGTCATGCTGTAATCAAGTTTTTCTTAATAAATATCCCAGTTTATTGTGTTGCACTGAAAGAAGAATTGTGATGAGTCCCTAGCAGTACTTAAATTACAGGGATAATATACAGAGAGAAAAAAAAAAACAGCACTAAAATGATAGGACAAGAAAAAGGACATAAAGCACTAACAACTAAGAAAGTGCTGTTTTCTATTTACATTGTTGCATTTATCAGTCGGTGTTTCATTCAATCTCTTTTTGTCCTATCGCTTTATTACTCCATCTCTACTGAATACTGTGATCCATACTCGTCTTTAGAACATGAATACAAAAGCACTGCTTCTTGCCATTTGCACAGAACATGCAGCAACCAGCAAACAACCTGCCGGTGTCAACATGCCATTGGTATGTATAGGAACGGGCCACATTGCAGGAAAAAAAAAATCAAAGAATGCCATGATTTAGGTGTATGCCTCTCAGAATGTAGAATGCATGCAATTTCATTTTCATCATAACACAAGGAGACACTGTCATTAACCTTTAGTTGTTCACGTGAACAGTCGCAGGGACATCTGGGCAGTGGAGGTTCCCAAATTGGTTTGCAATATGCATAGGCCGTTCCCATTTATAGAGAAGAACCTAAGTAGCTTTTTTCCATAAACCAGTGTGCCTCCAACAAAACTTTATCACTTATGCAGGCGGCTCAACATATTCACTGCACCATGGGGCATCATTCCGTCCCTTCATTTATTCATGCTGTGTGACTATGAGTATAGGGTCACATGATAAAGCTGAGTGAGAGATTTTAATTGTGAGTTCTAATAAGGAGGACCTCACATTACAGTCTGTCCCACTTATTTCCTGCGACTCAGTATTCCTGGCCACAAATCATAAATAAATGACATGACCCCCCAGTGGCCCACAATGCAGTAAACATATTAATGTGCACTCAGAGCTGGAAAAATACTGTTTATACATTGCCCTTTCTGGGTGCCTGAGTGTAGCAAGGCACTTCCCTTCATTAAACTTGTTACTTCTTGCCAGAATGTAAACGAGCTCTGGCAGAGGGTGGAGCAAGGTGTCATAAGACAGAATGTCTTGCATCTATGCAGCACTATGAGTATTGGAAAATCACTGGGAGCAAGGACGAATGCACAGATTTGAGAGCGGGAATTCTACTCTCTGGGTTGCAATGCCCAAATTTGCCAGGTGTCAGCGAACAACCTTGAGTGCTTGACGAGGCCCAACCTATTCTTCATTTTTTCCTTAAGCCTCTGAATGGAGCTATTTTCTTTGCAAGGCCCCACATCATCATATTCTCCTTAAAGCTCTGAGTGGGGATAACAATATTTGAGAGCAGAACTCCTGAATTCGCTGGTTGCAGGCGAATTACCTTCAAAGCTTCGCAAGGTCAAACTAGGACATAGCAGTTTTGGCGATGATTTAGCTAGTCCGCGTGTAGTGCTTTCGCACTAAAAAAAATGATCAGAGCAGAGTGGATTCGAACCGGTTGGGGTTGAAACTGGGCACTTGGGTTCAGTAGCTGAGTACTTTAACCAATGAGCCACCGCGACAGATGCTTTCACTCATTATAACAGGGCTTAAGTAGTTAAACATCCACCATTTTGTTTTTTGTTTTAAATACAGTGTAGCACTGCTTAATGCATGAACGTCTAGAGATTCCTGCAATGTGCCAAATTAAATGAGCAATATGTCTAAGAAATTTTGCCTGGTGAAGTAATTTAAATTAACAGTGTGATTATCACCAGCATCCACCCGAGAGCAGCCACATGGCTGCAGAGGAATGCTTTACAGCTTTTTCAATGGTCACTGCAGCTGAAACAAAATTTATTCTAATCTAGAGTTCAACTACACGAGTTCTAAAAAACGCTGTGCACCTTTCCTTCTCAGCCACATTATTACGCACAGGTGGAAACTACAAAATAATGGCGCCCTTAATTATGAAGTATTAAAGGCTGAATACTTTTGCAAAAAACAATGTGCACCAACCGATGACCTACATAATATGGCTAAGTACACCTTATTTTGTGTGTACAAATGTACATGAAGATCACCACAGCACTCCATCCACAAGCTGCCTAGAACAAAATGAGACAGTGCATTCATGTGCAACAGTGTTGCCAGTATAATAAAGAATAAAACATTCACAGCACTATCTCAAATTTTTGCAACCTTTCTGCATGAGCAAGGCTAGCTGCTGCATGAAAAATTACCAAAAGATGCAAAAATACTGCAGTTAGAGATTATAAATCACGTTTTAAGCATTACATGTTTTTATCACAGTCAAGAGTTGAGCACTGCACTATTGCCCGGTTTTCTTTTTAATGAAAAAGGGTGCTTTTTTGGGCCAAGAAAATTTCTGTTAAATATTACTTCATGTCAAAGTGGTTCGCCCTGCCGGGTTGGTGCAGTGGTAAGGCGCCCGACTACTGTCCGGAGTTCCCGGGTTTGAACCCGACCTCGGCAGCTGCGTTTCGATGGAGGCGAAACGAAGTGGCTTCCGTGTGCTGTGCGATGTCAGCGCACGTTAAAGATCCCCAGGTGGCTGAAATTACTCTGTAGCCCTCCACTACGGCTCCCCTTTCTCTCTTTCCACTTTCACTCCCCACCTTCATCCCTTCCCTTACGGCGCGGTTCAGGTGTCCACAGAGCAAGTGTGACAGATACTGCACCTTTCCCTTCCTGTGAACCAATTATTATTATTATTCATGTCAAAGTGGTTCCAATCATGGCTTCACAAATTTGTGCTCTACGCTTGGGCCAACCACATGTGTTGACTCTGATTGTTTTTATGCCTTTTGCACTTCATGTTATTTAGACACTGCCCTAAAATGCCCATGTTCTCACCTGCTACTGTTCACAAATGATAAGCACAAATCAGCCAATGACTTATCTCATTCAAATTTTCTTGTTCTTCTCATAGCGTGAGGGAAGTTTACAGCGAGTCACTGAAGGTGCTTGAAATTTATGAGATTTCCAGCATTGGTAAAACCTTCTTTCTTGGCTAAATCTATGTGAATGACATCCTTGAAGGCCAACCCATTGATCTAGATTGACTCATACTTTGGATTCACAGTCATAACTATAGCCAGCGCTCCGAAGCAATTTATGCAAGCACATACCGTAACCTCAGTTCCGCAGTGCACTACAGGCTCACAAATTGGCTCAGCCAGGTCACGAGGCAGTGAGCCCGTCGTGTCACATGACACTGAGATGTATGAGTATGAACCTCTTGCATAGGGATCAGTGAACCATTTGCTCCTGTCAACAAGAAATTGAATGTGCACAAGTTTCAGTATGGGCAGCATACATGAATCTGGTTTGGGCATAACAAAGACATCCAGTGAGCACTCTAAAATCACGCTCAAGCAGTTTGTAAGGACAAACAACTGCAGCTATATAGCCATCAGAGGAGCTAAACTCCATCATCCTATGCTATGTTTCGGCACAAAATAGAAAGGCTCGTTTGTATGAAGTGGCCATTTCATAAATGGTTTGCATTCTGAATTGCCAAATATTAAACCTTTGCGTATGCTACAAACAGGAAAAGCTTAGTTCACATCATCACAGACATGTGGCTGACAAAGCAGAGAGAAAGCTGGCTTCTTAAGACACAAACAATTTTTGCTTGCAGAGGAAAATAACATGTCAAGCAAAGGTTCATGCAATCACTGAGGCATCTGTGTGCAGAATATACATAGTTGTGCTCAGTACGATGTGGAATGTCATGACAGTGAGCACCACGTGTTGTGTTTCAGTGTTTCATAAAACAATATTACAATGACATGCTGCTTGGAATCGCAGAAACATGGAAGCGAGTAAGATGGATGACCCAAGCCATCCCTCTTAAAAGTGTAGAGACACCAAACGTTTTGTTGTAGGTTTTCTTACTTGTAATGATGTGTAAGACATTAGATTACATGGATCACCATGTGGTATTTGCCTAATAATGCTAAATAATATATATTTGAATTTCTTTTCACATCAGCTTTGGTTTAACCAACCAAAGCAATATCTGCGATGTCAAAGGACAGCGTAGGTCACATGAGGTATAAGAAACACTGTGACACGTCATTTTAGTTCACTACAGTGCTAAAGCCAGCCTGTTTTGAAAGCCAAAATCAGGACGCATGAAGAGGCTACAGTTGTACTGCAGTTTCCTTCATACCTCCATGGCCTATAATAACCTTTGGCATCATAGCCATTGCTCGGCCACGGCCACTCAATGGCTGCAGCTCGGCTGTTGAAACCCAAACAGGTGAGAGAAGAAATTCAATTATAACTTACTAAGTGATTCATGTATAGTAAAATCTTGCATATCATTATAATGAAAAAACATGCAGCTAAAATAATATTCAGTTCAGTTCAGTCGTTCAGTCGTGTCCGACTCTTCGTGACCCTATGGACCATTTCACGCCACGCTTTCCGGTCTCTCACTATCTTCCTAACATCACATAACTTCATCTGCAGTGCCTCGAGGATGCCATCTAACCATCGCGTTCGCTGCCTACCCTTTCTCCGGCGACCGTCAACCTTTCCCAACATCAAATCTTTCTCCAGCGACTCCTCTCTTCTCATCAGATGACCAAAGTAGCTGAGCTTTAACTTTAGAATTTGACCCTCCAATGAGCAGTCAGGGTTTATGGTCGACAATATCGACTGATTTGATCTTCTGGCAGTCCAAGGAACTCTTAAGAGTCTTCGCCAGCCCCACAATTCAAAAGCGTCAATTCTTCGGCGGTCAGCCTTTTTCACAGTCCAACTCTCGCATCCATACATCACAACTGGAAAGACCATAGCACGAGTTATACGGATCTTGGTTGGCAGACTAATGTCTCTGCTCTTTACTAGGCAGTCAAGGCTAACCATTGCTCTCTTTCCCAGAAGCAGGCGTCTCCTAATTTCATGGCTGCAGTCTCCTTCCGAGGTAATCTTGGAGCCCAAGAAGAGAAAATCTGTCACAGCTTCCACTTCTTGTCCATTGATGCTCCAGGACTTGATAGGGCAAGACGCCATGATCTTTGTCTTTTTGATGTTCAGTTTAAGCCCAAACTTCTCACTCTCTTCTTGTACGTGCATCAGAAGTCTCCTGAGTTCCACTTCACTTTCTGCCATTAAAGTGGTATCATCCGCATATCTAAGGTTGTTGATACGTTTTCCAGCAATCTTCACTCCATATGAAGACTCGTCCAGACCGGCCTTCCTCATGATGCACTCTGCATATAGGTTAAATAGGCAGGGCAACAGTATGCAGCCTTGCCTCACTCCTTTCTCAATCGGAAACCAATCGGTAAGACCATGCCCAGTTCTGACTGTGGCCTCTTGTCCTTCATACAGGTTCCTGAGGAGATAGATGAGGTGAATTGGAACTCCCATCTCTTGGAGAGCTTGCCACAATCTGCTGTGATCTACGCAGTCAAACGCTTTCGCATAATCAATAAAGCAGAAGTAGATGGGTTTCTGGAACTCTCTTGCTTTTTCCATGATCCAGCGGAGGTTGGCAATTTGGTCTCTAGTTCCTCTGCCCTTGCGAAACCCAGCTTGCACGTCCGGAAGCTCCCGATCCACATACTGCTGCAGCCTACCTTGGAGGATTTTCAACATCACCTTGCTAGCATGCGAAATAAGTGCGATCGTGCGGTAGTTGGAACAATCTTTGGCACTGCCTTTCTTTGGAATGGGGATGTAAACTGACCTCCTCCAATCCTGTGGCCACTGCAGAGTTGTCCAAATCTTCTGACATAATGTATGCAGAATGCTAACAGCGTCATGGTTGAGGTTTTGAAGCAACTCAGCTGGAATGCCATCACTTCCGCTGGCTTTCTTCTTAGCAA
Source organism: Amblyomma maculatum (assembly GCF_055883805.1). NCBI lineage: Eukaryota > Metazoa > Arthropoda > Arachnida > Ixodida > Ixodidae > Amblyomma > Amblyomma maculatum. The sequence continues at coordinate 272,485,937 of NC_139344.1, read as the reverse complement.
GACTGGCTAAGGCCCATTCAACTTCACTCTTCAGGATGCCCGGCTCGAGATCAGTAATCACAACCGTCTTATGTTGGGTTTGCACATTCGGGTCCTTCTTGTACAGTTTTTCTGTGTATTCCTGCCACCTCTTCTTTATCTCTGAGGCTTCAGTGAGGTCCTTGCCTCGTTTGTCCTTTATCACGCCCAGCTTAGCACAGAAGCTTCCTTTGATATCTTTGATTGTCTTGTACAGAGCTCTTGTGTTCCTTAATTGGCTGTTGTCCTCAACTGCTTGGCACTGTATGTTCAGGAAGGCATTCTTATCTCTCCTTGCTATTTTCTGAAAATCCGCATTGAGAACCTTGTATCTTTCTCTTTCCCCCATAACTTTTGCCATCCTCCTTTCCTCAGCTATTTGCAAAGCCTCTTCAGATAACCAGTTTGCTTTCTTGCATTTCTTTTGCTTTGGAGCTACCTTAGTAGCAACTTCTTGTATTATATCACGAACATCAGTCCACATCTCTTCGGGCTCTCTGTCTTCTAGATCTAATTCTTGAAATCGATTGCTCACTTCCACAGCATATTCTAATGGAATTTGATCCAGATCATACCTGAAAGGCCTTCTAGTTTTCTGAGTTTTCCTCAATCGAAGCTTAATTTTGGCAACAAGAAGCTGATGATCGGTGCCACAATCGGCCCCAGGCCTTGTTTTTACTGCTTGCATAGCGCTTCTCCATCTCTGCCGGCAAAGAATATAATCGATCTGATTCCTGTACAGACCGTCCGGTGAAGTCCATGTGTACAGGCGCCTCTTGTGCTGTTGAAAATGAGTATTCGCTATGGTCAGGTTGTTTTCTTGACAAAACTCTACTAGCCTCTGTCCAGCTTCATTCGACTCGCCAAGACCGAACAATTCCGGATATTTCTTCACTCCCGACCTTAGCATTCCAGTCTACTACGAGAAAAACGACGTCTGATGATGGGGTGCGGTCTAAAAGGCATTGTAGGTCCGCATAAAATCTCTCAACGTCAGCTTCTTCAGCAGTAGTGGTCGGTGCATAGACTTGGATAACTGTTATGTTGAGAGGGTGACCTTGGATCCGAAGTGAAATCATTCGGTCGTTTTTGGGGTTGTACCCTAGCACTGCTTTACCCATTCTTCTGTTTACTATGAGAGCGACCCCATTCCTTCTCTTGGATTCGTGCCCACAATAAAAGACATAATGGTCGCCGGAGTTAAATTCTCCCATCCCGGTCCACTTGAGCTCGCTGATACCCAAGATATCAATGTTCAATCGGTTCATTTCTCGCTTGACGACATCCAGTTTACCTTGCGTCATAGATCTTACATTCCATGTTGCTATGTGATATATCTTCTTGCAACATCGGACTTTCCGGTCGCTTCCCGACACATCCACAACTGAGCGTCCTTTTGGCTTTAGCCCAGCCGCTTCATTCGTCCTGGAGCTACTAGGAATCGCCCTTTGTTCATCCCCAGTAACATGTGGGACGCCTTCCAACCTGGGGGGCTCATCTTCCGGCGTCATATCATTAATGGTATTGTGACTGGCCATAGGGTTTTCTTGGCAGGAAATACTGGAGTGGGTTGCCATTACCTTCTCCAGTGAATCACATTTTGTCAGAACTCTCTGCCGTGACCTGTCTATCTTGGGTGGCCCTACACAGCAGAGCTCACGACTTCATCGAGTTTCGCAAGCCCCTCCGCCACGACAAGGCAGTGATCCATGAAGGGGAAAATAATATTACAAGTAGTAAAATAATATTACTACTTGTAATTCTGAGTGTACAAGTCATGGGAAATCATATGAACCAGGAACAGATCAATGAGGTTCTACTGCACTTCCTGCCAACTACTGGTCGCTTAACAATTAAACTGCAACATGAAAATTTTGTCTAGTTAGTATCAGTTAACTAGGAATATTCTGAGCAAACGTTTCATCTTTAATTACAATTCATATATTTAGGTTTTATAACAACAAACATAATAAGGCGATGCTCACACGAGAGGCATATAATGTAAGAAATGCATGCTCTCTGCTTGTAATGCACCATGAATAAATTAGAGCATTTGAGAAACTCAGACTAAAGAAGCATTTTCAACTCAACAAGTATTAAAAACCACAAGTACTTTTGCACTGGTTAGTAATAACACTCATGAACAGCAAACATTTCCATTAATTCTTCAATGCCCTCACACAATAACATAAGAACAGAAAAACAATTTTGCAATACTCCATGGCATTCCTATGACAAGACCATATGACACAGCTGTTGTGTAAATGTGACAGTGCTGAGATGTTAGCAGCTATAACATGCGCAAATAAGCATTAATACACGCCTTGAAGCACTCTCGAAAGCGACAGCTTTGTCAGCAAATATGTATGTTCCAATTTTTACATTTAAGAATGAGACATGACAAACAAACAAAATTAATAAAATGAATTCAAAAGCAGACCAGAAAATTGCTCGTAAGGTTGACAAATGGCAAATGGAATTTCACATGCCAAGGCAACACTGTTGTGCTATGAGGCATGCTGTAATAATGGACTCTCATTAATTTAAACACCTTTGATTCTTCAGAGTGCACTGATATTTCAGTACAAGGGTGTTTTTGCATCACTACCAGCATTCTCAGCCACCAGTGTACTGTCCATGCTTAATACACATACGAAATGCAGTTATACAAGTTAGCAGTCAGGCTGTTAACTGTGTCTCATGATGATGCCAGACAATGAACATACATTTTCAAATTTTATGACCTCTGCTCTCATCATAAATAAATTGTGAGGTTCGACATCCAAAATTGACATATGGGCTATGACGGGGTGCCACTGGTGGAAGGCTTTGAGTTCATTCACACCATCCGGGGTTTTAATGTGTGCTGGCAGTGTACAGCGCATGGGAGATTTTATATTTTGCACCAGTGGAATTATCGCCACAATGGCCAGAACTAAATCTATGAACTTGGGACAAGCAACTGAACGTTACAGCCACTATGCCACCAAGGCGGGTTCTGTGGTCTGATTGGGTTCGCAGAATATTGCAACCATTTGACAGAAAAAAAAAAAAAAAGAAAAAGCTATAAAAAGCAAGCTTTTTTAAACTTTACTACACACAAATTCTTGCTTAGCTACAAGATAAGATTAATGGGAGTATGAATTCACCAATGCATTGCATAAGCCTCAGCCTGATCGCATTCTGTAGTGGGTAACTCTTGCAATACTCCAAATCTCACAGTAATGCCATATCTTATGCACTCGGTGTTACGTACCGCTCAACTTCTGATGGCAAAGGCAGATTTTTGTCACCGAGGACATGAACAAGAACATTATGGCAGCCAATGCGCACGTCGTCATCACTCAGTGTTTCCATGTACTTGGCTCCTTCCCCAGTTATCCATGCACACAACAGGTTTGGCTGATGTCGCACAGCATTGAATCTCCCTATGTATCTGAACCAGGAGATATTGAGCTGGCTGTGCATTACCCATGCAGACATGTCCTGTAAAATATATGCATAAAAAATTCCTTGTATAAACAATGTGACAAAAACCCGTATTATGGCAGGCACAAAGGCCCAGGTTTGTGTGATACTGCATATTGCACTCGAGCAACAGTAGCAATTTATTTATTTATTGATACTTCAAAGCTGCTTGACTCCAACCAGTAGCGAGAAATAAAAAATTGCATTAGCGCTAAAACCAAAAGACATCACACAGGAACTTCGTTCAAGAACATGCTACATAAATATGAGTGTCATACATGCAATGCTCTCAAGTTAGCAAACAAACATATCCAAATTCAGGTTACACACAACACACTTCAATAATTTATTACATTCACCAAATGGTTCTAGCAAAAAACGAGACTCTGGATGTGTTGCCGTACGCTCATATTTTTTAATCATCCTTCCATTATTGTACTGAGTGCTAATGTGAAGCAAACTTTGCTTCCAGCTGAAACTTTTTTCTTTTTTCCGTTTCAAATGCTAGGAAACACAGCCTGGAAGTTAGATATGCAACTGAAGTACTTGATTTTTTTTTTAAATTTTATTGCATGCACTAAACACAAAGTTCAATAATTAAGTCTGCATAGAACGGTACTGAAGAAAGTGAGAGGCAAGCTTACATCGGCCTCCACCTTGTTTCCGCAGTGGTTGAAGCCATCAAGCCACAAGACTTGAAATATGTCTCCAGGCTTCCAGAAGGGCACATCATACTTGAGGAACACCTTGTTAACGGTGCCAAAGCCTAATGACCGGATAGCCAGCATTTTCTTCTCAGGAAGAGGTGGCTCAAACATGTGGGAGGCATTTGCTTTCAGGCAGCCGAGTGGCAGAGTGACAAATACATGATCAGCTTTAAAAACGGAGCCATCTTCACAAGTCACAGTAATCATTGGCTTGTTGCTACCCAAGGGGACAGCTGCAAAAGAAGTCTTCAGGTGGCTTTGTGACTTCTCAGTAACAATGCAGTTGTTCGACATAAGGGGTGCTACTGAGGTCGTCACATTTGTCACACATTTCTTGAGCTGCAGCCACTCAGAAGGAATACCTTGCAAAATAAGATCCACAAACCTTTCGTAGCCGTGCTTGAGCTCTGTCACAATGTTCCCATCACATTCACGGTACTGCCCAAAAAACAAGGCAGAGACATCTGTCAGGAAGCTAGAGCCCTGAATTTCTTGCTGCAAGCGCATAGCCCAGTCATAGCAGGCTTCAATTATCTTGACCTGATCTTCACTGAAACTGTTCTTGCTTATATAGTCAAGCAGGCTGTGACGTAAGAAGTGACCAACGGACTTTTGAAAGACACCTGGCATATTATCTCGTCTGCCACTCATTGACATCTTCTGGCACCTGTCTAGTGCCTCTAAAACAAGTGAGCTGACTTCTGTGGCCACATGCCCTTGCTCTTCAGTAAGTTGGGTCCAGTTGTAGAAGTGTTCCAAATAGTATGGGCAGTCATGATCAACCAATCCGTTTTCATTGGCAAGACGAAAAACTGTATTTCCGTCCTGTCCATGAATCCACTGGGCTCCATATTCAATGTAGCTGTCACCTTCACAGAGGAAAACAATTCGCTTAGCAGAGTGCATTCACAATGCGTCAAAGCTGGCATGAACATGACTTGGTAAGTAATAAAGGACACTTAGTTATGTAGCGTCAAATGGAGGTAGGAATGATTGAAGAAAGCAGTTTGAGTCAGAGATCATATATAAGTATATGAAAGGTCAGAAAAATCAAGCGATTAATTAAAGAAAAGAAGGCCGGTCAAGTACAGGTTTCTTTCGATTGCAACACGCTTTTGTCGGCGGCGTCGTGTTTGTAAACTCGCTACGGGCGTGGATGAAACGATCGCTGATGCGCCATGGAAGAGCATGTCACACGTCTCTAGTAGACAGCCAGTTACATCGCGATCGCTGCTCAGCAGCCCGACAAATATGCCTGTGCGGGCAGCTGATGACATCCATTTAAACTCATTCTCGCCTCTTGCGTTTCAGAGACAGAGGTTATTCCAAGACGCGGAAATGTAAACGTTTATTAAAGAACCACGTAGGAGCACATTAGTCACAACCTTGGCACTGCCTGAGTCTCAGCTTATGCACTCATTCAAACGATCAGTTCGCATATTAAAGGAACACACAAAGACTACTGCGTTCCAAGCTGAAGCGTTCCAAGAGAAAAGCTGAGATGAAAATGACGTTTACATGAAAAGACTCACCGAAAGGTTTTGAAAACGTCCTACCGCCTGGTCGATCTCTGGCTTCAAGAATCGTGACATTTCTAAATCCGTGCGCGAACAGGCGATTTGCCGCTGCCAGGCCAGCAACACCACCACCAATAATCAAAACTTTCGCACTGATTTCATTGCGACTGCCCACTTCAAACAGTTCTTCTGAAGAAGCCATCCCGGCCTCATCCTCCACGATTCATTTAGCTCAGCCGGCAGCCGCGGGTAGCTCGGCGCGGGATACTTTCGCAGGTCCTCGGCCACTGTACCTCGGCTCGGATCGGTGCGCAATCACGTGACGCACGAGTGACGTGGATTTTCCAAGGATTTTCCATGGATTCTCTAATGGCCCATACCAATTCTACCATGCCATACCCACACAGGGGGATCGGCCAAGAATTGGAGCGCAGAAATATTTGTTTTTCAGATGTATAATTACATCGCAAAAAAAAAAAAAAAAACGTTTGCTAGAGAATAGAGAAGGAAAGTAAAATATGAAAAACTAAAATAAACAGGAGAATTCATAACGCCCGCAGTAGGAGAACACTGAGATTTGTATTTACAGATTAAAAAATTCAAAGCATATTAGCAAGGTAGACGTTTTGATTCCATTAAAAAGTTTTGAATGACGTTAGAAACAAACCTGTGGCTGTGCCAACAATAATAAAATCTGACTGGTCAAATAAGGGGCCCCTGAAACGCCATTTACTGTCGTATTTTGATGCTGCATGTGTTTAGAGGTGGTCTCAGTGAGCATCGAGATCATATTCAAAAAGGTCTGCGTGTTAGTTATAATTTACGAATAATTTTTGAAAATTGCTGCTCGCAGCCGATTTGGGCGCCTCACCACGCGTGCGTTTTCAGCCGCCCAGCCCATGCGACGTCATTGGGGTTAGCGCTATTATTGGCCATAGCCATATGACGTCACGTGTAATTTTTGCAATTATAGATTTTAAAAGGAGCACTATTCTTCATTAAAGTAATATTTTATTCGTTAGTTATTATTGTATAATAAAGAAAGTGAAGAATTCTGCGCGCATCTTGATGGAAACGGAACACTTCTGGCCGAGAGAGATCCGTCTGCTCGCAAAAGCACGTGTTGTCCGGTTGTCAATCTTAAAATCTCGGGATCGTCCCAACTGCCGCTGCTTTTTTTCTGGTTTGCAATGGACCACATTGCTGTGTAGGTGGCTATGAAGCCGAGGACAGGAAAGATGTTACAATGCGACATCGTGTCCCTACAAAGCAAGGTGTCACGCGGGAAAGCTGGCTCCAACGCGTCGGGCTGTCATCGTAGCGCCAGGAGCTAAGAGTTTGTGGCCGCCACTTTTCCCCTGACGCATACCAGTATAATCCCAGTTTGGCGCAGCAAACTGGCCTCAACGTGAGACGTCAACGCCTCAAGTCCGACGCGTTGCCGACGCAGTTTCTCTCTGGAATGGTAAGTTTTCTGGGTTGCGAGTAGCATGGCTCGGAATCTCGATGGAAGTGCATGCATCCTAACGCAAGTTTTGCAGGTGCAGATTCCTTGCGCGCAAACCGCTCTTGCGAGAGGACCACAACTACAAGTTAAGGCGCTGAAAATGTATGAAAGGGAGCTCTCGCCCTGCGCGCGGATAAGGAAAGCGCATAAGGAAAAAAAAAAAAGAAAAAGAAGGCTAGCTGCGCACATGGAACCATGAATTAACATGCACTAACGTGTACACGATCACAACAATCGCAGTATAATTTGCTTGGGTGGTGCAGTGGGCTAGGGCGGTCGACTGCCGCTTTTCGACGGAAGCGCAAGCAAGGTGCCCGCGTACCGGTGCGGACAAAAGTAAACGGAGCACGCTCTAAATTTCTTCTACCATTTTTCACTCGGTGCATATTTGAAACTCGTAGTCGTGGTTTGTGTGGACCGGTAGTAGACGCAAGTGCCCTTTCACAGTGCGGAAGGCGTTATGTTAATTTGACTGAAAAAGCCTGCTCCGTTTACTTATGTCCGCACCTGTACATGTGCTGTGCGGCGCGCCTCGTCTTAGTCGAATTTGGGGCGTTGAACCCCATAAATCAAACCTGACTTATAATAAAAAATAACAGTACACTTATAACAATACACAACAACTGCACCCCCCCCCCCTCCCTTAACCACCTAAAAAAATGCTTATTTTACAGTGCGTCCAGTCTACTCTTGGTATTTGCTTTTTAACACCTGCATATGCATGTCTTTCGCATTCATGAAGCAGAAAATTGAAGGGGAAATTGGCTCGTTATGATACAATTAATGAAAGGAGCCATCAGTTGAGTCCAAGGTAAATGTAGGTTTCTTTTTTTTTAATACTTTTGTGGTTGATATTGATCAGAATTAGTCCTGTAATGATTATAGGGAGAAAGATAATTAAATACAAATTGGAAGGAAAAATGAAAATGGAAGGAGCCAGCGTTCTGGAAGTGCAACTTGCAGAATGCTGGCTCCTTTCATTCTCATTCATGTGCAGAATAATGAAACTGCCATTAACACAATGTTGATTACGCACAAATTTCTTTTCTTTTCCTAGCATGGCAGAACATCATTGCCAGGAAGCCCGAAAGACCTCAGCACTACATAGGTTTCTTCTGGACAGGTTAACACTGTGATCATGGTATTAACAACACATATATAATACACTTAAACTTAGGCTGCATATATAACTTTGGAATATGTTGCACACACATCATCATCATCATCATCATCAGCCTGACTATACCCACCGCAGGGCGAAGGCCTCCCACATTTCTCCACTTAACCCGGTTCTGTGCTAGCTGCATCCACTTGACCCCCGCGAACTTCTTAACCTCATCCGCCCACCTAACTTTCTGCCGCCCCCTGCTACGCTTTCCTTCCCTTGGAATCCAGTTTGTTACCCTAAGCGACCATCGGTTATCCTCTCTTCGCACTACATGTCCTGCCCAAGCCCATTTCTTCTTCTTAATTTCCACTAGAATGTCGGTAACTTGAGTTATTTCTCTGACCCACTCTGCACGCTTCCTATCTCTTAATGTTACCCCTACCATTTTTCGTTCTATAGCCCTCTGGGTTGTCCTCAACTTAAGTAGAACTCTCTTGGTTAGCCTCCACGTTTCAGCCCAATAGAGCCATATATGATGGCCCTATTGCTAGAAGCTATATAAACTAGTACAACTGTTGCTGTGTCTTTATGGTTTCATGCAGTTATGTGTTCAACCATTGCTTCAGGCACCTACAGGAGGTGATCCAAATACCACAGCTCTTCCTGTAGAGGTGAGAATATTTTGGATTGTTCATTTTGTCCAGTGGATGATGCAAGTCTTTTGGCATATGTACATGCTTAATTTTTAACTGTACTGAACAGCTTTGTATTATATTGCATATGATGGCTCTGTTGTCAGAGTAAGTATAAACTATGCAAATTAGTACAAATGCTATGTCTGCTTCCATGCAGAAGCTTGATCATCGCTTGAGGAACCTTCTTAAAGCAATTAAAATGTAGCTCTTCCTGTGGAGATGAGATTATTTTGGAGTTTAAATAGTTAATTTTGTTTAGTGGATGATGCAAGGCTTTGGTGTGCACTGGCGGACCGAAAAAAGAAACTTTGAGCACATATATTAACTGGATTAACATGTGAGACCCAACGTTCAAAAATAATGAGCTGCTGGATTGGTTCATGGAACAGTGTATTAGTCTACTGTCCTGCATTGTGTCTTTTGTTTGTGCTGCTAACATACCTCCAAATTTTTCAGAGCTCTTGAAACTCAACAAACTACAGCTTGTCTGTGCAAATTTTTTAGACATATCAGTTCTCCACTTTCAGAATATTTGTGTATGTGTAGCAAGTTGACAATGTTTGCATTTTGTTACGGGCAGTTCACTCTATACAGCACCTGAAAATGAAAGCATGAAAAATTTCAGATCTGCAACCATCATTATAATTATGAATATCTGTCTGCAGGAGGCATCGCAAGCGGGGCCTTCAACTACTCACACGTATAATGTGGCAACACAGACAACATGGGAGTGCCGTTCTGTTGGTAAGTCATTATTGATAAAACTGTTGTAGTGTTGCGAAAATGCATGAAAGAGAGCTATATGGTTGATTACATTAAACATAGATGGGGTGCTTGCCAATAATTCTAAATATATAAAATTTTTTCAGGTACACAGGTGTCTATTGGACTTAAATCTCTAGTCAGCACCAATTGGTTCAAACAGAGAATCCTGCCACCAGAGAAGCCGGGGTAGAGCTAGGCCGACCAGGGAGCCTTTACAGCAAGAAAAACACACCTAACTGCAACGGTACGTGATCTGCTACCACCTGTGCCAGGGCATTTTCAACCTCCTCGTGGCTGCACACCCATCCCAATGGAAGTAGATGACTCTGTGTGCACTGAAGATAACAATGAGCCGCTAAATGCAGACAGGGACATGAGTTATGTGCTGCCATCTGATGCCAGCTTCTGCAGGTATTGTTATTTCCACTTCAACAGAGTTTCATTGTTTAAAACTAAAAGCCCCAGCTGCAGACAGTCATGATATAGTGCATTACACTGCAACTGTAGATGGGCTGCATTTATTCAAGCTAGCTCAATGACATACAAAGAAATGTCTAATAGGAGCATACAAGTATTCAAAATTTCCTAATTTAGTTCATCAACAGCATAAAAGCGGATGTCAAACGAAGATAGAGAAGCATACTACATTTTTAGTGTGTGCTTAAATTTCCTTGTCGCTTTAACAGGAGCTGTTGGCGGGCTAGTTGGTGAATGTCTACTGTAGTCATGGTGAAATTGCGCAACAAACATGACACAAAAGTAAGAGGGACACGTAGCACGGGACGAGCTACGTGTCCCTGTTCGTGCTGTTTCTCCTTTGAAATGGATGTCACCTAACTTTTCATCTACTGCAGCAGGGCCAAGTAGTGCATGTTCACAATTATTTCAGCCAAATCAGATGCAGACTTGAACTTTCAAATACCATGCAGTTCCACGAATAATGTTGCAAAGTTCATCTAAAGCCCTCGCTAGCTTTGTTCTTGGAGTGTTTCAAAGACAGAATCAAGACTGCAATGCCCCACAGTGCATGGGATGGAGGGCTTGGCCGCAATATGGGAAATGTAGTTTTGCAAGTTGTGCACAAACAAGCACATAACATGGTGGTGACATAGCATCTATGTCATAGCCTCCTTCCTTGTTCTTAGGAGTGTGCATGTTGGGATGTGAAGAATATATGCAGGATGGCAGGAGCCATTAAGTCTGCTTCCCTGTAGTGTGCGGGATGCTCATGGTGGGGCCAAGAAGCAGAAAAGAGAGTTGAAATATATTGGAATTATGACATTACATACTCATCATGTTAAGGGGGGACACTGGTCTTAAAACTATTTTCTTTATTTTAAGTCCAATCCTTGTGAAACAGCAGAAACTCGTTCAGTTTTTTACACAGATTTCAAATATGCAAGCTGTTTTTTTCTAAGTCAATTAGTACCAAATATATATGATATTAATTAGTGATTAATTAGTGCCTCCATGCAATAAAACTGGCATGTTGAAAAATAATTTTTAATTCATGGGAGCTTAGTACACTGACCAAAGAGTGCAATGATCAAAACAGTTTTGCAATTTTACCCTTATTAGCAATATTACAGCACTTTGAACATCAATGTTCAATTTGTGCCTGTCATGCACCAATGAACATAGCAAAAGAAAACATTTTGAAGCTCAATTAGAGAATTCTGTTTTGATCATTGCACTGTGTTGGAGCTGTTTTGTGTTCTTCGGAGAAGTTGGCCACCGCGTGCTAGTTGGGCTGGGTGCCACCAAGGAGGTTATAAAAAACTCAGTGGGCTGGGGTGAAGCTAAAGCCCCTCCATGACATTTTCCGCCGTGCCAGCGAACAATAGAGGGGCTTTAGGTGAAGCCTGTGGCGGCCATCTTGAGGGGTGCAAGCAGTGGTCTCCCAAGCGTTTGGGAGCGCTGTTTGCGGCGTTGCCAATGTGTTTCGGATTTTAACTTCTGATGCAATACAGTGGGCTATCAGGTGAGCTATAATGGATGTCTCCGAATCGATTTGAACCACCTGGATTTTTTCGACGATATTCGAGTACGGGGGCATTTCTCACTACTCAGTGCAAAAGTCGCAGCTTGACATCAATGTCAAACATTTGAGTGAAGCCGTAGCAACACTAGTATTACATATTTGTGTAACTTATGTTGAGTATAATGGTATTAACCGCAAGTTTTAATTAAACATACAATTAACTGCTAATGAACTTCGGATATTATGCAGCATTATTGAGTGATATGTTATATTGTATATGACGAGTACAATTGCACTAGGCTAATTATAGGTCCTAATTACTCCTAATTAGATAATTGCGAATAAATATGAAAATACATGCTACAGCTACAAGTCTTATGTCGTTGAATAGGTTATGCCTAGTACAATTGCACTGGACTAACTGTAGTTCTTAATTAATTACTGCTAATTAGTCAATTGGGATTAAAACTGAAATGTACGCTATCCTTTCTAGTCATATCGTAGCGTAGCTTATATCGAGTACAGTTGTACTAAAGTAATATTCTTGCAATACACTGCTGATGAATAATCATGATTAAAATTTAACATTATGCTATAAAGCAGTCACATATTGCTGAAATTATCTCAATGAATAGAATCCAAAATCGAACGCTAAACAACGCAAAAGCCACGCAAAACATAAGCAATACTGCAAATTAGCGGTAATTAAGGCATGCAGCTAGTCTAGAGCTGTGTACTTGGCATAAGCTATTCAACAATAAACGACTGGTAACTATAGCATGTTTTTTAATATTTGTTAGCAGTAGCAGTTAGCAGTAATTAATTGTGACCTAAAATTAACCCAGTAAAATTACTCGACATATGCTATCTAACGACACATGACTCGATGTCGCATGAAATCCAAAGCTTAATAACAGTTAATTGATTCACTGTGTCTAATTAAGACTTGCAATTAATGCATTGCTATTATTCTCGACATAAGCTACGCAACTATGTAATACTAGCTTTGCTACGGCTTCACTGAAAGGTTTGACATTGATGTTGAGCTGCAACTTTCGCACTCAGTAGACCGAAAACGCACCATCTTGGACATCGTCGAGAGCTTTAAAAATCAGGTGGTTCAAATCGATTCGGAGACATCAAAGTATGGCTTACCGATAGCCCACAACATTGTTTTAGAACTTACAATCCTTTAAGCACCTGAAACACACTGGCAACGCCGGCGAAAAGAGCTCTAAGTACTTGGCAGGCCACTTGCCCATCTCAAGATGGCCGCCGCAGGCTTTATCTCAGCCCATTGATTTCCACTCCAGCAGTTTTTATAACCTCCTTGGCCTAGACCAGCAACGCTTCGTCCGAATGCACATTAAAAATGGCATGTTGAGCCTGCTCAGAACACACGGGCTCATAATTGTTTTGGTAACTGGAAAATACAGAGCCTAGAATAACAATAGGCAGGGGAAACCCTTGTAAACAATGTCCCGATAAGCGCCCAAAACACCACAAACATGTCCCATGTGGTATTGTTTGGAACGTGCTGAGAAAATAACTTGTTTTATTTAGGATTTTTTAGGGATTTTTGTGGGACTTTTCCCATAATCGGAAACCCAAGGATGTCCCGGGGATTGTCTCCCCAGTCTCCCATAATCGCAATCCCCGGGATGTCCCGGGGACGCCTGTGTAATGTCTAGCATTTTGTGTGACCTTTTATGTATTTTCCAAGGGAACCAATTACATCAACTATGCAATTGTGAGCTTGATTTGCTGATCACATGCTCTGAAAAACCACAATGAACAATTAGCTGCAACTCCCAACATAGACTGTTGGGGAAGCGCAACCGAAATTTTAGTTAGCAACCGTTGAGTATCGCAGCAGGGATGGCGTCTGTTTCTAGTTACAATTACGACCAGTACACTATTTGTTTTGGATATTACAAGCGAATTTGTGTGGCTCATTCACTCGCTTTCCTGGAATGACCGGGACCTTTCCTGGAATGACCAAACTGACCTGGAATGTATTTAGCATGGCCCTATGAAAGGGAAGTAAATGAAACAATCCACAGGGATCCTCCTCGAACATATCTCAGGAGGTAGCTCGCGCGGACGTCCTGCGGATTACCCTCTTAGGATGGGATGTAGGGACTTAAATGGGACCACGGTATTTCAGAGCACATGAACACTAAATGTAAGCTCATAATTGTATCAGCTGGTGTATGTCAATTGGTTCCTTTGGAAAATATATTAAAGACCCACGCAATATGCTGCATTATATGCAGCCTACCATAATTTGGGAGGTAAGATTCAATGAATCATATGTTCACAAAAAGGGCATATGTCATTTGCAACAGTTAAACGTGGCGCCCAACTATTGCGGGGTCCAACAATTTGTGGCGTCCAGTGAGGTTATAAAACACTGCTGGAGTGGAAGTCAGTGGGCAGGGGTGAAGCCTGCGGCGGCCATCTTGAGGGGAGCAAAAAGTGGCCTGCCAAACGCTTGGAGCTCTGTTCGCCGGCGTTGATAGTGTGGTTCAAGTGGTTAAAGGATTTTTAAGTTCTGATTCAATGCTATGGGCTATCAGGTGAGCCATACTAGACGTCTCCGAATCGATTTGAACCTACTGAATATTTAAAGATCTCGATGATGTCTGAGTACAGGGGCGTTTTTGCACTACTCAGTGCAAAGGTCGCAGCTCAACATCAATGTCAAACTTTTAAGTGAAACTGAAGCAACGCTAGTACAGTCGTGCCTCGTTAATATGGACACTATTTGGTTTCCGACCAAAACTGTCCATAAAACGAGTCATCCATAATAACGAGTCATAAATAAAAACAAAAAGGATTTTATTGAGAAAAAAGAATTGCAGTTAATGACTGCTTTTGTAGATAACGGTGTGCACTGGACTCAAAATGTGGCAAAACACCGGCAACTTTGAGTGCATTATCCGTGCCATTGTTTTCTTCGAAAAATTGTAGTGCAGTCTGAAGCGACTCGCGTACCATGACACGCGTGATGGTGAGCTTTGTGTTGGTCGAACTTTCGAGCACGAACTCCTTATTGGCCGATGAATCAGCGTCCGCGATTCTCTACTCACCGCCACTTCCAAAATGGCCTCGTCACTGAGCAAAGTAGACGCTAAGTAGCTGCTTGAGATTCTTCTGAGGCGATGAAACAGCCGAGCTGTCGATACTAGTTCCTCACGGCTTGGATTGACTGACATGGCTTTTGCCGCTTGTATTGCTTGTATTCACAGATTGCTTGCTTCGCGCCTATGCTCAGCTCTGTTCTTTTGCGTTTAACTCTCGCCATGCCAAAATCCAGACTCAAGTTAAGGGTTACAGGCTCCTGATGCTTTGCACTTTTTTGCCTAGTTAACCTTTCTGCCCTTCCGTTCTTCTGATTCTCTCTTTTTTGCCTTGTACTGTTTCCGTAAGAAAGCGAGGCAGTCAAGTTGGCAAGCTAGAGGGCTATCGAACATCCCGTATCTTCTTGGCACCGTTTCTACGTGTTCCTATAAAACAAACACTGCAAGCTGAAGTACAGTTTAGAACGACGGCTAGCCGACTACGAAGAGCTCAGACCTTGTCAAGGCCGCATTGTTGACTCAAAGCGAAGCCGACATGCCGAGCCTGGGGTGCAAAATGTGGCAGTTCGGCAGCGCAACAGGGACGAAAACCAGGAGCATGAGAGGGAAGCGCGCTCAGGACAGGACGCCCGGTCTCGGTTGCGTGCTCGTACGTCGCCTTTCTTTTGTCGCTATACTTTGTATGTCATAACTCACCGAAAAGCGTCAACGGCTTCATGGAACACATACTGTGCTTTGGGAAAGAAAACTTCAGTTCCCGCCGCCACTGTAGGCACTTGTCTTGTCTTCCTGTCATTTCTTTCTTACGCTTTTACCGGCCTTTCTGTTCACGTTCAGCAGAATTTATTGCAACCACATGTTGCTGTTTTCCAGACGGCGGCTGCACTGCCGCTGCACCCAGAAATCTCCTGGTTTCCTTCTTTCGGGGTCTTTCTTACGTTGACCCTCGGTTTGCTGTGTACGAATTCCTCTCCGCTCTTGCGCTCCCCCCCCCCCCCCCCCCTAAAACGGCGACACGCCCGCTTTGGTTCTTTCCAACCCCACATCACTCGTTCAGGCATCCAGCCTTATCGGCTGTCGCGTAGGTTCGCGGGCGGCCCTTCTTTAACTTGGGTTCGGACTCTTCTGCTTTTTTTCAAGCACTGTCCATATTAACGAGACAGAAATACATGGGCCCAAATGGGCCGTGTGCATTCTTCCCCTGTTGATTGTCCAGACAGCGAGTTTCCATTTTAACGAGGCATAAATACATTGAAAAAGTTTCGTCCCCAGAAAAACTGTCCATATAATTCGGGTCGTTCATATTAACGGGGGTCATATTAAGGGGGCACGACTGTATTACATAGTTGCGTAGCTTATGTCGAGTATAGTAGCACTGAATTATTTGCAAGTCTTAATTAAACATCATGAAATAATTACCTGCTATTAAACTGGAATTTATGCGACATCATCGAGCCAGCGTATTGCCGCGAACTATTCAAATCTTTTTTTGTTCTTTTTCGGCAGCCAGCGGCATGCGGCCTTATCACTGATTCAGCGCACGGATCGCTTCTGTATTCTTCGTTTGTTAATGCTCGTTATCGCGAGACGACGCTTTATTATTTTCTTTGTCGCGCAAGATGCATCGATATGTATGTCGAAGATTCCAACCATTCGCGTGTTTCTACTGAGTTCCAGGTTATGCTAGTCACCGTCTGCGGCTTTACCTAGATGTTTCTTAGCCGCCTTTAATTTGAGCGTTGACGTGCGCGATAGGTATCCCTAATTCGACGACCAACGAGCACGTTTGCTGCTTATCACCGCCGCCGAATTGTGCAGTTATTTTGAGGGCGCAAGCCAGCCCAATAAAGTATTTATTCAAGCGAAGTTAAAGCCTCCTCATTTGTTACCAGTGGCGTTGTCCCCACTACGTGACATCTGGTGGAGGGGCTGAATCCTCACACCGTGATGTACCCCTGAAGATGGCAGCAGTGGAGCAGAAAGCACCCTTGGTTTTTGTCCAACCCCGTGAGCCCCCCTGCTTCCAAGGACGACCGGACAAGAATGCGGAAGACCGGCTCGACCTGTTCGAACGCTTGGCAACGTTCAACGCCTGGAACGACGAAGCGAAACTAAGGCAAGTATACTTTGCTCTTCAACGATCTGCCCACATATGGTTCGAAAATCATGAGGCAGCTTTGAAGAATTTGGAGATTTTCAAGAAAGAGTATTTGACTGCCTTTGCAAGTGTCGTCCGGAAGGAAAGAGCCCAGGCCCTCCTTAAATCAAGATTTCAACTTCCTAATGAACCTGCCCTGGCTTACGTTGAGATGAAGCGCCTCTTTCGCCGCTCCGACCCTAACATGACCGAAGGGGAGAAAGTGAAATGTTTGATTTGAGGCGTTAAAGAGTTGCTCTTTACAGGACTTGTCAGAAATCCCCCCCCCCCCCCCCCCAAATCGTGACTGAATTTGAAAGCGAAGCATCCACAATCGAGAAGACAGTGGACACTCCAACCAGACTACTCAAGCCACTATACCAGCGCATCTTCGAGCGGAGACAGCCTTCGAGACCTCATCCGAGAGATCGTCCAAGAGGAACTCCGCCGATTGCTGCCATCATCCCAACAACCCCAGGCGGCGATACTCGCGGACACCATCCGTCAAGAAATCCAGCAGGCACTAGGCATTCCTCAAGCGATGGCTCCGACGGCTCCAGCACAAGAAACAGCAGCGATGCACTATGCTGTTGCATTACGTTGTTGTGCATCCCGACGTGACCTCCC
Organism: Amblyomma maculatum; assembly: GCF_055883805.1. Taxonomy (NCBI): domain Eukaryota; kingdom Metazoa; phylum Arthropoda; class Arachnida; order Ixodida; family Ixodidae; genus Amblyomma; species Amblyomma maculatum. The sequence continues at coordinate 272,468,324 of NC_139344.1, read as the reverse complement.
AAGCCCTAGTCGCTACCGTCCTGCTCCCGAAAGCCGCCCCTTGGCCCCCGCCCGGCAACCCTACCAACAACCTTCAAGCCTCAGGAAGTGCGGCGCCTGGAGGACTACAAACAACCTACCACTTTGCTTGCTTCCATTGGGATGAGGCTGTACACACCCTCCGTCACTGTCCTTACAGGCGTATCGGCCTGTGTGGTTTGACCATCGATCCCCACGATCCCGTCCTGGCGAGCGACCACTGGAAATCGACGACTTCCTGCGGAGGAGAGAGCACGCGTCGCCAAATCGTCTGTCACGCTCACCATCGCCGTATATGACCCGCTTTGTGTCGCCAGGCCGCAACTATGATGAAAGTATGCGAGGAAGGTCCCATAGTCCGCGTAGGGGAATTGAAATGTAGCAACCTCTGGAGGTGAGGTTGATTCACAGCGAAATCACGAAGGTACTCCGCCACCGACGACAAGTGACGACGACATCGCTTTTACGCCATGACTTCAGCTTATCATCATTCATTCATTCATCATCAGCCTGATTATACCCACTGCAGGGCGAAGGCCTCTCCCATATTTCTCCACTTAACCCGGTTCTGTGCTAGCTGCATCCACTTGACCCCTGCGAACTTCTTAATCTCATCCGCCCACCTAACTTTCTGCCTCCCCCTGCTACGCTTTCCTTCCCTTGGAATCCAGTTTGTTACCCTAAGCGACCATCTGTTATTCTCTCTTCGCACTACATGTCCTGCTCATGCCCATTTCTTCTTCTTAATTTCCACTAGAATGTCAGTAACTTGAGTTATTTCTCTGACATAGCCCTCTGGGTTGTCCTCAACTTAAGTAGAACCCTCTTGGTTAGCCTCCACGTTTCAGCCCCATAGGTGAGTACAGGTAAGATGCAACTGTTGTATACTTTCCTCTTGAGCAATACCGGCAAGCTGATAGCCATAATCTGCGAGTGCTTGCCAAATGCGCTCCATCCCAATCTTATTATTCTTTTTATTTCCTTTTCGTGGTCCGGATATGCGGTTACTACCTGTCATAAGTAGACATACTCGCTTATTACTTCCAGTGCCTCGCTACCTAACCTAAACTGCTGTTCCTTCCCGAGGCTGTTGAACATTACCTTAGTCTTCTGCATATTGATTTTTAAGCCTACCTTTCTACTTTTTCTGTCTAGATCATCAATCATTATTTGCAGTTCATTCCCCGAATTACTTAGCAAGGCAATGCCATCAGCGAATCGCAGATTACTGAGGTATTCTCCATCTACCCTTATCCCTAACTGCTCCCATTCCAAGTCTCTGAATACTTCCTCTAAACAAGCTGTGAATAGTACTGGGGAGATTGTGTCTCCTTGCCTAACACCTTTCTTTATGGGAATTTTGTTACTTTCTTTATGCAGTACTATGGTTGCTGTGCAGCCACTATATATATCTCCCAGCACTTTCACGTACGGCTCGTCTACCCCCTGATTTCGCAATGCCTGCATCACCGCCGAGGTTTCAACTGAGTCAAATGCTTTTTCGTAATCAATGAATGCTATGTATAAGGGCTGGTTATATTCCGAGCATTTTTCTATCACCTGATTGATGGTATGGATATGATCGATAGTAGAGTACCGTTTCCGAAACCCTGCTTGATCCTTTGCTTGATTGCAGTCTAAGGTTGTCCTGATTCTATTAGCGATTACCTTAGTAAATACCTTATACGTAACAGACAGTAAGCTGATTGGTCTGTAATTTTTAAGGTCCTTAGAGTCCCCTTTCTTGTGAATGAGGATAATGTTTGCATTCTTCCATGGTTCCGGTACCGTCGATGACACCAGGCACTGCGTATACAGGGTGGCCAGTTTTTCTAGCACGATATCCCCCCCGTCCTTCAGCAAATCTGTAGTTATCTGATCCTCTCCAGCTGATTTCCCCCTTTTCATAGTTTCTAGTGCTTTCTTGACCTCGTCCTTCGTCACTGGTGGAACGTCTGATTGTTTTTCCCTACCGCCAATCTCATTATGGTCCTGACTACTTTGACTACTGTAGAGAGCTGTATAGAACTCCTTGGCTACTTTGACTATCTTTTCCATATTAGTGATGACGTTGCCCGCCTTGTCCCTTATCGCATACATCTGGTTTTTGCCTGTGCCCAATTTCTTCTTAACCGCTTTAAGGCTTCCCCCGTTCTTTACAGCATGCTCAATTTTCTCCATGTTATACTTCCTTATATCGGCCACCTTGCGCTTATTGATTAGCTTTGATATCTCGGCCAATTCGATCTGGTCTGTTGGATTGGAAGCTTTCATACTCTGGCGTTTCTTAATCAAATCTTTCGTCTCCTTAGACAGCTTGCCGGTATCCTCTCTAACTATCCTACCGCCTACTTCTACCGCGCACTCAGTAATAGCATCTCTAAAATTATTGTTCCTTGCCTCTAGGGTAATGTCGCCATCCTCAGTTAGAGCTGAAAACCTATTCTGTAGCGAGATCCTGAACTCTTCTGCCATCCCCCTCACCGCTAATTCGTTGATGGGTTTCTTTCTTACTAATCTGTTGCGTTCCTTCTTCAGATTTAGGCTAATTCGGGACCTCACCATCCTGTAGTCACTGCATCGCACTTTCCCGATTACCTCTACATCTTGCATAATGGCGGGGGTTGAACACATTATGAAGTCGATTTCATTTTTAGTCTCTCCGTTAGGACTTTTCCATGTCCATTTCCGGTTCTTCCGTTTGCTGAAGAAGGTATTCATGATTCGTAAGTTATTGCGCTCTGCAAACTCAACTAGTAACTCCCCCCTGCTATTCCTAGAACCAATGCCATAGTCACCTACTGCCTTGTCTCCTGCCTGTTTTTCCCTACCTTGGCAGCTTATGGTGGCGCCTAGATCGAATACCGAAGCCTACATGCAATACGAGGACACGAATCAGTGATCTTGAAGTTTCTGTCGATGGTCGCATGTTTACCGCCTTAGTGGACACCGGAGCGCTCTCCACACAGCTCAAGAAAGTGACGACCACTTGGGCCCGCTAATCCGCACCGCTGGTGGTAACTTTTTTACGCCGTCCGGATGATGTACCGCCCGAGTGACAGTAAATGGGTGCACTTAACCTACCAGCTTTGTGGTCCTGCCGCAGTGTTCCCGCGACGTGATTTTGGGCATGGATTTTCTGAGCAAAAATCGGGCAATCATCGACCTCCGACCCAAGCTCATCAAACTTTCGGCGGACAAAGCCATACCTTCTACGACGACTTCGACGCGACACATCGCTCTAAACGTCATGAACGAAGAATTGACCCTGCCGCCACAATCAAGCGTCGTAGTTTGCGTGGGTAGCACAGACATCGAAACCACCGAAGGCGTCGTAGAAGGAAACTCCCAATTGCGCTTAGAACGAGGTCTCGGCATCACAAGAGACATCGCCTATTTACGGACAGGACTAGCTCAGGTGCTGGTGACAACTTCACAGAATACAGGCATCTCAATAAGGGCACGATGGTCGTTTTCCTCGACGAGCTAGCGGACACCCGAGATGTCTTCGCCCTCCCCAGCCAACCTGAAGACGGTTCACCCAACCGAGCCAAGCAGTCCACGTTCGACATCAATGCAGCATTACCCCGAGACAGACAAAACAAGATTCGCACTCTTCTCGAAAGCTACAGCGAGTGCTTTTCTTCAGCGTCGAAGGTGCGGCAAACTCCGCTGGCAAAGCAGCGCATCATCATGGACGAACACGCTCGACCGCTTCGTCAAAGACCCTATCGTGTATCGCCGCGAGAACGTCAGGCCATACGCGATTAAGAACAAGCCCCTTAAACTAGAAAACCTGCACCCAATCTCGCTCACCTCGTGTCTCGGGAAACTTTTCGAGCACGTGGCACTTGTGAGATTGACACTTCACATGGCGGACAATGACATTCCCCCACACAGCATGGTGGGTTTCCGCCCCCATCTCTCCGCTCAGGACGCCATGCTGCAGCTCACTCACGACATCTTCGACCCGGCTATTCCGGGCCACACAGAGTCCTTGCTTTGGATCTGTCCAAAGCCTTAGATCGCGTCGAACATCAGGCGATCATGACTGCCCTCTCTCCCCTGAACATAGGTGTACGGATGTACACTTACATTCAGGCTTTTTTAACGGACCGCATGGCTGAGGTTCATTTTGGGCCCCTTGCCTCCCCACCCTACACCCTCAGGAGCGTCGGTACTCCACAGGGGTCCGTCCTCTCGCTCCTATTCAACGCCACCCTCATTCCCCTCGCCCAGAAACTGTCCACAATACCTCATCTCAGACATACCCTTTATGCGGACATCACACTGTGGACCACACACGGTAGCGATGGCGACATAGAGGATACCTTACAAAGCGCCACATCACTCATACAAGAACATGCCCAGAGCATCGGACTCTCATGCTCCCCAGAGAAGTCTGAGCTACTTATACTTCGCCCCACGACCCGCGGATGCCCCACCACACCCATTGTCATTGAACTCGATGGTCGTCCCATCCCAGAGGTGAATACGCTCCGGGCTCTGGGACTTCACATCCAGAACAATGGTAAGAACACCTTAACTCTCAAGAAACTAAAGCAGGTGACAGGCGCGATATGGCACCTCATCCGCAGAGTTTCGGGCCATCACAGAGGCATGAAGGAGAACGACCTATGTCATCTAATTCACGCCTTCGTCCTCAGCCGTTTCTTATACACAGTCCCCTATCTCCGACTCAACAGGCAGGAAACGGACGCCTTGGACGTCATGTTGCGCACGGCGTTCAAGACGGCCCTACATCTCCCAATCAACACTTCCACAGAACGCCTTCTACAGCTTGACCTCCACAACACAATTGGGGAGCTTGTGGAGGCTCATCGCCAAGCCAAATACTTGCGTCTCACCAAGACCTCCACCGGTTGCCATATCCTGGAAACTTTAGGCATTCGCGTCCCAGCGAATGACCCTACCTTCTTTCCTATACCTCGCCCCCTCCACCGAGACCTTTTCATCAAGCCTCTCCCTCGCAACATGCACCCCAAGTATAACGAGCAACGCCGCCGAGCCCGAGCTAAGTCACTCCACAAATACTACGGCTCCGAAACTCCGTATGGGTGGACGCCTCATGCACGAATGAGGGAGCGGTACTGGCCATTACCAATTCCTTCCTGCAACATCTTGCTACTGTCCCCCTCCCCTCCTTCACCTCCTCGGAGGCAGCCGAGGAAGCAGCCATCGCCTACGCACTTGCACACACGGAAGCACGCTACATAATTTCTGACTATAAAACTGCGATACTAAATTTTGCGCGTGGTAGAGTTCACGTTTCTGCGTTCAGCATACTGAGCTCGCCCGCCGCCAACCCGCCCCGCTATGTGAAGCTGATATGGGTGCCTGCGCATTCCGGGAATCCCGGTAACGAGGCCGCCAATGCGTTAGCCTGAGATTCTTTAAACCGGGCGCCGGCGGCCTCCGATCCAGGATTCACGCGTGATTGCATGCACTCCTTCAGTGAGCTAACTCAGGCCTATAGAGCAGAGCGACTTCTCTATCCCCCATATCACCCATCTCTAGATAACTACCACCAGACGCTCTGGCGACGACTCCAGACGCGCACCCTCCCGTCCCCTTATAGTGCGTCTCGCTACCACCACACCCTCACCGATCCCTCCTGCACCCTTTGCAACAACCCCACCCGCCTCCCTCGCCCACATCCTGTTCCAATACCCGGCGGATCCTACCCCGCGGGGTCTAGAGCACCTTACCACCTGGGAGGATTGGGAGACCCTGCTGCACTCTGAGGACCCGATTCGGCAGAAGATCGCCACTGTCTGGGCTGCCGACGTCATGAACCATAGGAACATGAACGTTTGAGTGTAGTTTATTAATAAAGTTATTACTACTACATGAGGAAATGCTTCGTGATGACATGATGCAGCCATCAAAGAGCCACTGGGCGGCACTATTCGTTTTGGTGAGGAAGAAAGACGGCACACTTCGCTTCTGCGTCGATTACCGCCGCTTGAACATTACGAAGAAGGATGTCTACCCGCTCCCTCGCATCGATGACACACTAGACCGTCTCTGCAACGCTATAGGTATTTCTCGTTCATGGAATTGAAGAACGGGTACTGGCAAATTGAGATTCACGAAAGAGACCGCGAGAAGACGGCGTTGATAACACCTGACGGGACGGCCTCTTCGAATTCAAGGTAATGACATTTAGCCTATGCTCCGCTCCAGCCACGTTCCAACGAGTAATGAACACTGTCCTGGCTGGCTTAAAGTGGCAGATTTGTCGTGTACTTAGACGACATCGTTGTCTTCTCTCCAACCTCTGAAGACTACCTTCAAAGGCTTTACATATAGTGCTTCACGCAATCAAGTCGTCAGGACTAACGCTGAAAGCAGAGAAGTGCCACTTCGCTTACGAGGAGCTGTTGTTCCTTGGACATATCGTAAGCAAGGACGATGTTCGTCCAGACCCAAACAAAACAGCTTCGATCGCAGTTTCCAAAGCCAGGCGACAAAGCTTTGCGGCGATTCCTTGGACTATGTGCATATTTCGCGCCTCGCCGAACCTTTGACGTTGCTTACAAAGGCAGACGTGCCATTTGAGTGGAAAGCACCGCAAGCAGAAGTCTTCGAAGAACTCAAACGCCGCTTACAGTCCCCACCTGTCCCCGGTCATTTTGATGATAACGCTGAGACTGAAATTCATACCCACGCAAGCAGCGTGGGCATAGGCGCCGTCCTTGTTCACAGGAATGCCGGAGTAGAAGACGTTATCGCTTGCGCTAGCAGGTCCCTCTCAAAAGCCGAAATTACTCGACGACTGAGAAGGAATGCCTGACAATCGTCTGGGCCACGTAGAAGTTTCGTCCGTACCTATACGGTCGACCTTTCAGGGTAGTAAGTGATCACCACGCACTCTGCTGGCTCGCCAGTTTGAAACACCCCACCGGCCCCCTTGCACAGTGGAGCTTATGCCTCCAAGAATTCGATATTACGGTGTTCTAAAAGTCTGGCGCCGCAATCATTCTGACGCAGACTGCTTGTCACAGGCCGCTGTTGACGTGCCTCCAAAGGAAGACTACGGCGACGCCTTCTTAGGACCAGTAAGCACCAGCAGTATTGTTGAGCAGCAGCGCTCGGACCCTGTGTTGAGAGAACTAGTTGATTACCTAGAAAGCAAGACCGCTTCTCCTCCTACTCTTGTTCAGGCGTCAGCTGTCGTCCATCGCATTGCACAACGACGTTCTTGTGAAGACATTTGCACCCAACAGGACTACATACCTCCTATTTGTGCCTAAAGAACTGCGGAAGGAAATTTTGCAGGCTTATCTCGTCGAGCCTACAGCAGGACATCTTGGGATGGCACGCACGTTGCATCGAGTGCGAGAGAAGTATTATTGACCACGGTTGTCTGCCGACGTCGCACAGTACGTGAAGACGCGCCGCGAGTGTCAGCGACGCAAGACGCCTCCGATCAGACCTGCTGGGCTACTAAGCCCCATACCAATCCCGACCAAGCCGTTTCAGCAAATTGGAATGGATATGCTCGGCTCCTTCGCGACTTCATCAACGGGTAACAAATGGGTCATCGTAGCCACTGATTACCTTACTCGCTACTCCGAAGCAAAAACAATGGTACCGCAGGAGAAGTCAAAATTTTTGTCGAGCGCATCTCCTGCGATACGGCGCCCCAGAAGTGCTCATTACGGACAGGGGCACATCATTTACGGCGGAGCTCACTCAAGCTATCTTAAAGCTCAGCCAGACAAGGCACCGGAGAACGACCGCTTACCACCCACAGACAAACGGACTTACAGAGCGTCTGAATAAAACTATCGCATATATTCTCGCCATGTACGTCGACACCGAACGCAGGACCTGGGACGCCATTCTTTCGTACGTGATCTTTGCGTCTTTGTCTTCCGTACGTGACATGGCCGTCCAGGAGACAACCAGAGCTACCCCGTTCCAGCTTGTGTACGGCAGCGAGCCCACGACCACTCTGGACGCGATGCTGCCGCACGTGACAGAAGACAACTTCGACGTCGCCGCCAACCTGCAGGGTGCAGAGGAAGCCCGACGACTCGCTCTTAAAAACCAGCAACGTATACCGACGCCCGACGATAGAACTTGCGACGACGCGGCGCAGAGTATAGGGGACCAGGTGTGGGTTTGGACGCCGATATGTTGCCGCGGGCTGAGTGAAAAGCTTTTGCGGTGGTACTTCGGCCCATACAAAGTCCTTCGGCGCATTGGATAGCTTAACACTGAAGTCATCCCCGACAGCACGACCACATACCAGCGGCGCCGGGCGCGGCCACAAATCGTCCATGTTGTGTGCCTAAAGCCCTATTACACGCGCTAAAGGCCTTAGTGTTTATTTTGTAAGCATCGTGGCGATGCCTTTTTAATTGGGGAGTAATGCCACGAACAGTTCAAATCTTTATTTGTTCTTTTTCGGCAGTCACTGGCATGCGGCCTTATCACTGTGATTCCAGTGCACGGGTCGCTTCTGTATTCTTCTCTTGTTAATGCGCGTTATCGCGAGATGACGCTTTATCATTTTCTTTGTTGCCCAAGATGCGTCGAGATGTATCTTGAAGATGCCAGCCACTCGCATGAGTTTCTACTGTGTTCCAGGATAGCACGGGCGTATTATTCTTTATTACTTTTGGGCAGCCTCACCATAATATATGTGCTCCAGGATATGCTAGTCATCATTTGTGGCTTTATCTAGTTGTTTCTTAGCCGCCTTTAAATTGAGCGCAGACGTGCGTGACAGGTATTCGTAATTCAATTCGACGACCAACGAGCACGTTTGCTGCTATCGTCGCCGCCGAGTTGTTCAGTTATTTTGAGGGCGCAAGTCAGCCCAAAAATAGTTTATTCAAGTGAAGTTAAAGCCTTCTCATTCGTTACCAGCGGCATTGTCACCACTACGTGACAATATGTCGAGTATAGTTGCACTGGGCTAATTTAGGTCCTAAATAATATCTGATAATATGATAATTGTGAATATATATTAAAATACATGCATAGTTATACAATTAGTTTATCGTTGGATAGCTTATGCCGAATACAACACTCGGCTAGCTGCACGTCTTAATTAATTACAGCTAATTTGCGGCGTTACCTATGTTTTGCGCGGCTTTTATATAGTTTATAGTTTGATTTTGGATTCTATTTGTCGAGAACATTTCAGCAATATGTGACCACTTTGTAGCATAAAGTTCAATTTTAATCATGATTACTAATCATCAGCGCAGTCATGCCCTTAGTGCATTGCAATGATATTAGTTCAGTACAACTGTAGTCGTAGTAAGCTACGCCACGATGACTTGAAATAATGGCATACATTTCAGGTATACATTTAAGCACAATTGACTAATTATCAGTAATTAATTAAGAGGTACAGTTAGTCCAGTGCAATTGTACTCGGCATAACCTATCCAACGACATACGACTTGTAGCTATAGCATGTATTTTGATATTTATTCGGAATTACCTAATTAGCAGTAATTAATTAGGACCTATAATTAGCCCAGTGCAATTGTACTCAACATATGCTATCTAACGACATATGAGTTTATGGTGCCGCGTAACATCCAAATTCATTAGCAGTTAATTAATTCACACATTTAATTAAGACTTGCAATTAGTGCAGTGCTATTATGCTCGACATAAGCTACGCAACTATGTAATGCTAGCGTTGCTACGGCTTCACTGAAATGTTTGACATTGATGTTGAGCTGCGACTTTTGCACTGAGTATATCTTCAGTTTGTAACATCCCTTGTGTGTCTAAAAGGCATGCAGATGATACTGAATAGCTTAAAGCAATGTCGAATATCGCGCAATTTGCTTCTGCACACCAGCTTTCATTTTGAGTGTTATTCAGCCGAATACATGTACTGAATCAGCCCATAATTTTCTCATGAGTTTAACACAAAAATTATTCACTAGAAATAATATTGAGAATGGTCACCTCCAGCATGGTGATCACTTTGCCGTTCAACTCTGCTTAAACAATCAGCCCAAACTAGCCCTGTTTGGTCTAGACACAAATTAAAGGTGGCATGTTGAGTCTGCTCAGAACACCAACCCAAGCTCAGAATGATTTATGTAAGGAAGAACTGGAAACAGAACGCACTTTTGGAGGACATCATAATTGCATATTTCTGCAAAAGGCAGGGCCTAGAATAAAGATATGTCGAGGAAAGCCTCCTAAACAATGTCCCGATAAGCTCCCAAAACACCCCAAGTGGGTCTCACAGCAGTATTATTTGGGACATCCTGGTGAAGTCTCTTTGTGTTTCATTTGGTATGCTTTTGGGATTTCTTTGAGAATTCCCTGGACAATTCCCAAGACATCACAATCACCCACAATCGGAATCGCCGGGGTGTCCCTCGGATGCCTGTGTGTTAGGGTTTGCTCATATGCAGTCCAGTACCTGTGTGATGTCCCGGTTATAGGGCTCTTTTCGGAGTGGAGAGCAGGAATCACACACGAAATAGGGCCAGTAACAGATTTAATCAGAACTGGATGCCCCCGCTCACCCGATGGACTTGAGGCTGCGTCTGAACGCCACTGCGGTGATCCGGTGCTTGAGGTGGGAGATGATGACCATAGCTACAGGCAGCGTTGATGATAACGGTGTACACAGCGAGCTCGTATACGCGCCGACAATAGCGAGACGTCTTCGTATTTTCAGGCAGTCGTCCCTCGTGAGGCGAGGTTGGGTCGACTTCCTCTAGCGCGTCTCTCGTTACTCTCTGGTCCGCCGTCCTTCTGCGGCTTTCCTTGTCACCTCGGGTCCTTCCTTCCCGTTCTCAAAAAATCTCGTCATCCTCACAACAGCGTCCGTGTAACCGTAATTAGCACGTCGTCCCCGCATTCCAGCGTTCGTTCAGCGACCCTTTTTCGCATCCGGTTTTCGGACAAAAGGTGACACGAGCAGGCAAAATTGTGGAGAGGTTGGTAGCTCCTGGCTCACCGCACAACCCGATTCCCAAGCTCAGACACAAGCAGTTAGCCATCACATTCACTCACCATAGTTTAAAAAAAAACTTTTTTTCGAAGTCTGTGCACCGCCACATCGATTCTTGTGTCCATACGTCGTTGACCCTGAGCTGTATGCGCACTGCCACGAAAGCACATCACAGGTGAGTTCAACCGCATCACCGTCCATATACAAGAAATCCGCATTTTACACACAACAGCGAGGTCATCCAGCTCCCTAACATCTGTTGACAATCAACTGGCTCGACTGGCGACTATTTTACAATTAACAAAAATGCGTGTACACTTTCTTCCCTTTAGCAAAACATTACAACGGATACACATTCTAAAAGGGGTCTAAAATGGTGTCATACAGGTTAATCATGATTAAACTGAGTTCATACCATTCATACAAGTAAAACTAAACAAAAGAGTACAAGAATAAAACTTAGACAACTCAAGAGTGTTCAGAAAATGGTATCATACCATGTTTTTGTATATGGATGAAACTTGACTCGCAGGCTCGCAGCGTTCAGCTCATGATCTGGCTCTGTCGGCAGCTAGGAATTTTCGTCCCTGTTCTCTTCTAGTGCCTGCGATCTTTCGGCCTGTGAATTATCCACGTCACCCTCGGCACTGCTGCTGGGTTGAATATCAACGTCTTCAGCATTTTGCGGCGGTAAATGTTGAGCATGTGTCAGGATGCCGTGAGCGATTTCGGGATCTATATAGCTGGTTGCCTCAAATAGGATTAAGTCATTGTAGTCATTGCAACTGTTCTGAGCCGGTGCGCTCTGTGTGCAAGCTTCGATTCTGTCCTGTTCTGAATCCCTTTGAGGGGCCCTTTCTTGGTAGCGCTTCAGTCTGTTCGCATGCACGGTGAAAGTTGGGTGCCTTCCCTCACAGCTCCTAACACGAAATGTTACAGGGCCTAGTTTTTCCAAGATGCGGTAGGGGCCCTTCCATTTCGGCGCCAGTTTATGCGACAACCCCCTTTCACTGTGCTCTACTTTGAGCAAGACCCGATCTACTGTCATGAACTCTGCTTCAGCGGCTTTAATGTCATGTCTCACTTTCCGGGCCGTGAAGGCGGAAGCCAAAGCTTTCTTCGCCATCTTGTGAGATAGCTGCAGTCGCAACGCCAGCTCTGCCCGATAATCTTCCATGACGGAGTACTTGCGACCCCCACACTCCTCAAATGCCTCTTGCAGCATGTTTGGGTCTCGGCCATACATTAGGAGAAACGGCGTCTCATGAGTACTCTCGCGGTCTACGGTGTTGTATGCGAAAATTACATACGGGATCCACAAATCCCAGTCACTCTGGTCGCGTGCCACAACGTGCGAGAGCAGCTGCTTAAGAGTCTGGTTCAGCCGCTTTACTGCCCCATTACAATCTAAGTGGTAGGCTGTTGTTTTCAGCTTTTTGACCTTTAGAAGCTCACACACTTCTGTCATAACCTTGGAAGTGAAATTGCTCCCTTGTTCAGTAAGCAGCTGTTTGGGCACACTGTGGCGCAAAACGACTCTCTCAACAAAACTCCTCGCCACTGATGGCGCCTTCTGGTCGCTCATTGGAATGGCTCCTGCGAATTTAGACAGGTGATCGGAGAACACTAGCAGGTACTTGTTACCATTAGGGGTTGTCGGTAAGGGTCCGATAACATCATGGCCGTTCTCTCAAAAGGTCCGCTAAACTCTTCAAACTCCTGAAGCGGAGCGCGTTTCCTATTTTTCGTAACTGGCAGGATTCCCACTGAGCGCAGTACTCAGTAATCGACTTTGTCATTTCTGGCCAGAAATACTTCAATTTAATTTTCTGTCTCATTGTCTTGGCCCCGAAATGACCGGAGTATGGTGCGTCATGGTATGCACGTAACACATCTCTAACCAGGCTGCGCGGTACAATTTAGCTTTCTCTGGTAGCCGCGCCTGGCCTTCGCGTCGGGTACGGGCACACCTTTAGGAGCAAGCCACATGCGCTCAATGAGTATCCGCTTGAAGACTACGGGTCGTCAACTAGTTTATCCCTAATTTCTTGAAGTTTTGTGTCCTTCTGCTGCTCTAGTTTCAGCTGTTCTTCATCAATAACCGGAATAAAAGCTGTGGTCCTTACTTCAGAGACTGGTTCCGAGCGCACCCGACTCAAGGCATCCACGTTTGCGTGCACTTTTCGTGCTCTATGCTCTATTTGCTCTATGCTCTATTTCAAAGTCATAGCCTTGAAGCTGAATGTTCCAGCGTGCCAGTCGCGAGCTAGGATCCCTGATGTTCATAAGCCATTTAAGCGATTGGCAGTCTGTCACTATTTTAAACTTGCGATCATACAAGTAACAGCGAAAGTGGCGGACCGCCCATACAACAGCCAAGCATTCTTTTTCTGTTGCGCTATAATTTTGTTCCGTCGTATTTAGCTGACGACTTGCGAAAACCACCGGATGTTCATTTTGTTCTAACCTTTGCGACAGGACTGCTCCAACCGTGCTCTGTGACGCATCGGTTTGAACGATAACCTCCTTCCTAAAGTCAGGGTACTTGAGTATTGACGCTTCAACGAGCTTTCTTTTCAGATTCTCGAAAGCAGCTTGTGCCTCGGCCGTCAATTCGAAATATGTGTGCTTTGCTGTTAGCAATGTCAGTGGCTTAGTCATTTGCGCAAAGTTTGCGATGTGACGTCGATAATACCCTACTAAGCCCAGAAACTCTCGCACCTGTCTGACACCGCTTGGGTTGGGAAGGCGAAGAACCGCCTTAACGTTTTCCTCATCTGGCTGCACGCCGTTGGCAGACAGCACATGCCCGAAGTACTTTACTTTCGCCTTCAAAAATTGGCACTTTCTCGGCTTCAACTTTAGCCCGGCGCCTTTCAGACTCCTCAGGCCTGGATATCTGTCATGAGCTGCTCGATCGTAGAGCTATAGATGATTATGTCGTCCTTGTACACGTGACATATGTGGCCAGTCAACCCTTCGAGCACAACGTCTGCGGTTTGCTGCCAGACAGCAGGCCTGTTTACTAATCCCATGGGCATTCTCGTTCACTGATAATGACCACTGGTCTTGTTAAACGCCGTTTTTTCCTTATCAAAATGATCCATCTCTATTTGCCAGAAGCCAGAGGCCAAGTCCACAGTCGAGAAGTACTTGACCGATCCCAACTATGACATGGTCTCTTGGATATCTAGCAGTGCACGAAGTTATAGGGCGTGCACAGCCGCCCTATACTTAGCCGTACGCCCACCACTGTATTGGCTTACGGCTAAGATATGGTTTGTAGTCGTCGTGTTCGTCGTGGAATCTGCATTATGCTTCAAGATCAAAACGATGCGATAGAAAGCTTTTGATTAAACACTTTTTTTACATTGTGCCGTGTTTCATCGCTCCATTCTTTTTCAATTTTTTTTTTTTTACGAAAAGTGAAATGCCCATGAAACATTTTTGTAATCACGATGATGCGGTAAAACTTTATAATTTGAGTAGAAGCAGCAAGCAGCAAGCTCAAAAAGAACGAAACTGAACCTCCTCAAAAAAATCTGAAATGATGCAATCCAATCTCCCTGACATGTTTTGTCATGGAGGATGCCTTCAGACCTCTGCTGCTTCTTCCATGGAGAAAGGATTCTTCTGCGTTCTGAATTTTCTGCGCAGTTACAGAGAACTCCTTCTTTTATGCCCCGTTAGCATTATTTTCGTTGTGGCTTGGTGAAGCAGGCACACTTTATTCACCTGTTGACCCCAAAGTATTTCACCGAACTTTTGCTTTTTTAGTGGAACTTTTTGATGCACTGACACATTGCAAAATTGCGCTGCTTAAACTTGTCACTTTCGAGTATAGAAGCGGTAAGAAAACAGCTCTGTACGGCAGCGGAACGGTCGAGTGTTTTAGGCGAGACTGAAAGGATGGCTCAGCGCCGGCTAGCGAAGTGCAGAGCCAGGGCCACTGCTCTCGGCATTGCTAGACGCCACGCCAGTAAGCTGCTCAAGTTCTCTGTCTCTGATAGAGAAGTGCCTGCCGGAGCTTTAAATCAGGAGTTATTTTTAAAGCATGCGCAGTGTGCCGAGTTCTACAGGGCGAAGCTTTTACACTCGGGTCTACCATGCGACGGGCCTACAGCGCGCGCTGTAAAATGCTTCTCCCAGCTGAACCGCGAAATCCTCGTGGCTCAAATTTCCCACAGAAATGGGATTTTGTCGTTAATATTTTTTAATGCTAAATTTCTTTGGGCATCTTGTCTGATTCGATTAGAAGTCGGATGTTCCCATCGTATGCGGCTGCGATGCGACGCGACACGATGCGATGAAAAAGAAGCCGTTGCCCCTGAGCTAACACCAGAGGCGCTATCTTGTGTTGTTTCCAGCAACTCTCTCACAGTGCAACGAGAGGCGATGGAAGGTTGTTGCACAAGATGGGGCCACCATGTGTTACCGGTAGGGCAGTGGTTTCTTTTGCTTCGCCGCCACCGCATACAAGAAGATCTGGCTTCTTATTGAATCAGGTAAGTACCTCAAACAAATTTGATATTAAAAGATATTAACGACAAGCTGCCATATCTGTGCCAAAGTTTAGATTCGAGAGTACCGCGGTTTAGCTATGAAAAGTATTCTACAGCGCGCCGGTAATTGTGCAAAGCGCTGAACACTTATGGAAGCGTCGCGAGGGTTGTTTTGTAATGACCAGCCGCTGATTTTTCTCTTGCGTTTTACTGCAACTACAGTTTGCAAAAGGAATGGCTTTAAGCACTATGCAGTAACTGCTAAATGACAAGATTTTAGTGATCTCCTTCAGCTTTGACAAACCAGGACAGCATGTTGAGCATGTTGGTTATGCATCTGTAACCGAACATCGCAGAACAACGTGACAAGAAAAAGACAAGCGCCAAAGAGACAAGACAAACTAACATCGCTTGGCTCTTTCTTGACCCGTTGTTGCGCGTTATTCTGACATAGATTTGACATACCGCCACTGTGGAACAGTTGGGCTGTGAACTTTGGTGCCTGCAGCGCCTTGTATTACTCGAAACAAGCATACTGACCGGGCATACCAGCCACAGGCTCTAAAAACATGTGAAGTAAGCTAAAGGAAGGTGAAAGCGAAGTTGTTGTGGTGTCCTTACAGATATTCGGAGCCTCCTCCAAACTTCACTGCATTAATGACAGCGACATAATGCCTAAGCTACGCCAGTGTCATGCAATACCTTGTAGTGGAAGATACTTAGCTTATGTCTCGCACTGGGAGCTCTTGTCATGATCCTAAATTATGATAATAAAGTAGTTGTAAACCCTTGCTCGTAATTACAGTGATAGCCATAAAATTAATCTATGGTATCATGCTCACATGCAAGGTTTCTGATAGCTGCTGTACACATCATGTGGGCTACAGCGAAAACCTGTACCTGGTCATCCTACAAGCAGTTGTGCAATTTGTACTTTTAGTGTGTTGTGAAAGTGTTTGTGTTCTGTTTCTGTTTTACAATGGTTTTCTCTTTGACAAACATTTGGCTTGCTACGGCAAACACCTGTACCTAGACATCCTACACACAGGTGCTTAGTTGGTGTTTTATTGTGTTGTGAAAGTGCTTTTGATCAAGTTTTACTTCTGTATAGCTATGTGACTTCATCAAATTGTTTCATTTCAGCCGATTTCATAGGCCAATATGAAGCAGCACTGTGAGCATGTGGGCAAAAGTTCTGTTGGCTTAACTGTCATCCATGGGGAAAAAAAACATACATTTTCATTGTCATTTCTTTGGCCGCCAAAGAAATGACAACGAAAATGTATGCTGCTTTGGTGGAAACACCGGAACATGATGTGGCCACCTCTTCCGGTTCCGTAGTGGCAATACCCGGTTCTGGAGTTTCCACCAATCAGATGACCCGAGGTCATGTGAGATAGCGACACTTCGATAACGACGCAAACTCGGAATACGGGCCCAGGAGCTGTTGTTTCACGTCGTCTGCCTCTCTACTACAGTGCGCAGCCGCGCATCGAGACCAAGTGGCTTGCGCGTAGAGGGACCAGGACCTGCTGCTTCACGTCTTCTGCCTCTTTATTACGGTGCGCAACTGCGCATTGAGGCAAAGTGGCTTGTGCGTAGAGGGACCAGGAGTTGCTGCTTCATGAATTGTCTGCATCTTCGCTATGGTGCACAGATATGCATCGAGACAAAGCAGCTTATACTTAGAGGGACCAGGAGCTGCTTTGTCACGTTGTCTGTCTCTGCTACGGTGCGTAGCTACGCATGGGGGCTAAGTGGCTTATGCGTAGAGGGACCAAGAGCTGGTGCTTCACGTCGTCTGCTACGGTGTACAGCCGAGCATCGAGGCAAAATGTCATGCGCAGAGGGACTATGATCTGCTGCTTTATTTTGTCTGCGTCTTCGCTACGGTGCGTGGCTGTGATTGCCTCCTCAAGCGGTCATCCGCGACTCCAGTAAACTGAGGGTTGTATTTAACGCTTCCCACGCCAACGTTTTCAAACGTCTTGATGACAACCTGGAAACCGGACCGAACTTAACGGCAGACCTCATCGGGCTTTTGCTTGATTTCCGCAGATATCTTGACCGGGGCCATAATTCTCACCAAACTCGGCGGGCCTGCCCCACGTGTCGGCAGAAGAGGTTCCTGGAAGCCCAGCGGGCACAGCGATGGGCTAAACCGCGTCCATGCCACGGATAGAAGGTTTCAGGCCTGGACATGTGTACGCGCTGGCGGCCTAACCGGACGCGGACGCCCGCCTGCCCTGAAATTCGAGCCTACGAGGGGGCTGCGGGCCGGCACCGGGATTCCTCTGTTATCGACAACGCCGAACAAGCGCCGCGACTGCCGGGCTCCAAGGGCCCACGCAAGCGGGGGGCCCCCCCTAAAGAAAAAGGAAAGAAGGGAAGGCCTGGAGAGAGGAACACGGCCAACCGTCGTCAAGACAGTAGCTTGCAAGACGCCGAACGAAACGGTCGTCAGTCTGAATTTCTGTAAAGTTTCTTCCATGTAGCCATTAAATCAGTTTGTTAAATTTCACCGGAGTTTATTATGTGACCAAATTATCTCTACGCAGACACGACAGACAGTCTTTAAAGGGGACGTTTACTTTCTTGGTTTGCTTGTTTCGAGCTTGAGCTGCGCATGCGTCTGTTTTCTCATTTTCTTTGATTACGACACGACTTGGGGCCCAGCAGAATTTTATGCTTAGTCCCTGGGCAGTTTCTGTTTTCATGTTGTGTATAGCCTTGTATACATGAGCCCGACGCAAGCGGGTCGGGTAGGGGGGAGCCGGTTGTCGAGCTGAGCCAGCCCGACGCGTCCGGGTTTACATGAGCTCGTTTCTGTCGGGCAAAGATCGCTGCTACACCGTGCGTCGAGCAAGTGTACCAGGCGCAGGCGGGAGAGGAGGAAGAGGAGGACTGCTCAGAGGAACAGCTCACGGTCCCGTCCCCGACCAGCAAGGAGGCAAGAGAGGAGGCGCCTGCCCGACGCGTCAGCGTATGCATGCCCCTCGCTCATCGGGTAGGGTCGAGCCAACCCACCCCCTGCAGTCGGGCTGGCGGGACCCGAACCGACGTATACATGAGCCCGATAGCCGGTTTTCAGCCCGACAGGCCTCCCCGACCCGACTTTGTCGGTCTCATGTAAACCCCCTGTATGATGTCTCTAAGTGGTGGTGCAACTGCATTTATGGGGTGAAGGGCTGTGAGTACGCTGACAGAATCTACGTAAACAATACTCTCTGTAACGTTCTCGCTTGTGTTTTTCTCCACAGCGACCAAGATGGCATATCGTTCAGCAGAGAAGATGGATGCACAGTGTGGAAGTCTTACTATTTTCTCCCATTTTCTGCGTACAATCGCACTTCCAACATAATCGGCTGTTTTGAAATCGTCAGTATAATGATGGTGAAGCTCTCATATCTTTCCTCTAGTGCAAAGAATACTTGGATGATATGTTGCTGGGGTGTTTGTGTTTTTTGTAATTGTGTATGCAATCACAGTCTGCATGAAAATTGTACCAAGGAACTAGCGAATCTCGGCTTTGAGCCCTAGTCGCGCACTTTGACCAGGTATCAGATTAGCAGATGTGTTTCGGTAAGGATATCAAACATATGTGCAAGTAAGACTGCTTCTTCTGGCAGGGGTTCATTTGTTTCGGCGTAAAGAATCTATGGGCGATGTCCTGTAGGCACTGCATGGAAGGCGTACGCCTGCTTATGCACTGGGTCTTTTCAGGTATGATGGTATCGCTGATCTATACACTACACATCCAAAGTCCAGTAGGCACGTTTTATCAGACGCCTAATGTTTCCGAGAGAGTACTTTCTGTACGTTCATATGTTTAGAAGCTTTCTTTTTAAGTCTGTTTATGATAGGGAAGAACGTAAGCTTTCTGTCAAAGGTCATGCCTAAAAATTTATATTCTTGTTTTATTAGGTGTTTAGTTTCATTTAGGTACAGAGTCAGATCGAGCTGCATGCCTCTCCTGAGCGAGGAAAACGCTGTTTTCTGCGTGCAAAATCCAAATTCATTTTTGTCCGCCCAATTTGCGAGTTTGTTCAGTGTAAGTTGTACCTGCCTTTCACATGTTGATAAGCTGGTTGATGTGCATGTGATTTGGAGATCATCGACATCAAGTGAGTACATAATAGACTTTGGGATTACTGTGGCTATGGAACGAATTGTTACGATGAAAAACGTAGTAATTAACATACACTCTGCGGTTACCGTTCTGAGTGAAGTTCCTCACCGAGGCAGGCTTGAACGGTTGGACAAGAAATCTTAAGCAGCAACACTCTGCCGCGGTGCCCAGGTCTGCCAGGTTGCAGAGTATCCCAAATCTCCAGGTGGTACCATACGCTTTTTCCATATCAAAGAAAACTGCGAGGCAGCGTTGCTTATGTATGAAAGCTTCTCGGACTGCGTTTTCTAGCCCAACTGAATGGTCCACTGTTGAACAAGCTTTCCTGAAGCCATAATGGTGGTCTTCAAGGAGTTCACGAGCTTCAAGAATAAACTATAACCTAGTATTTACTATGTTTCCGAAAGATTTGGCAAGACAGCTGGTTAGAGCTATTGGCCTGTAACTGGTAGGAGAAGTTGCCAGTTTTCCAGATTTCAGGATTGTTACAATGACAGCCTTGTCCAGCCTCGGGCATTTTTTACCGACACCCTGGTTTTGTTAAAAATTTCAAGAGTCCTTTAATGCAGGTTCGGACAGATGGGCTCGCTTTTGATTTGTGAAGTGCCGGCTGACCATTTGGACGTCCTCTAAAAAGATCCAAAATTTTCATTTGACCCTTCACTTTCCGACTTGGATAAGCTTGATATGGCCAGAAAGATTGCTCGTTTGGTGCCTGATGGAAAAAGAGAGACGTGCGTCTCGGAATACGTAACCGTTCTTCGCAGGACTGAAAGTAGGCCCCAAAATGCCAAACGACTGTGACAAATAATTATCTTGTTTCCAACAATCTCCGTGTGATCACCTCTGACAAAGAAGGTTTCTTCGTCACTATGTCGAATGGTTTTTTTCTCCGATAAAGCCTGCGCAGCCGTCAGAAAAAAACTTAAAGCACGTGTCCGTTCAGCCTGAGAAGGTAAAACAGCGTGCTGTAGAACAGTTAAATGATTTAAATCTGCTTTCGTTATCGCGTGCCGTTAGCAAATCAAAAGGTTTCTATTTGCATTTTTTTTTTTCAGGATAACTCATAATAACAGCTTGAGGGGCGAGTTGGTGCTGCATAGTGCCCAGAAATGCGGCGCAACAAACACAATCACGTGAATAGAAAACACAATGCATAAATCTGATACGCGTGGAACGTGGCAGTACAGTGTGTCCAGCTACCTTCAGCGGCATCTTTCGTGGCTGCAACTGTTTGATCCCTTTCTTGTGCGGAATTCGGAGCGTGTCGTGCAATTGTTAAAGGGTGAAAACCCAGGAGGACCTTGCCCTTAGTATAGACGTAGAAGATGTGTTTTTTATTCTTTGCCACACAATGTCCTTCTAGAATCCGTGTAAAGCTGCATCACTGAGGATAATGACGAAATAAGCTTAATATCCAGCTGCGGTACGTCGGTTGAGCATTTTCTTGAATTGTTGTCCCTCTATCTGCAGTCAACCTTTGTGGGCTGGCGCAGTAACCTGTATGGTTACTGGTGTATGCATTGGTTCCAGGGTCGCACCAACACTTTGTGATATTTTTCTGAGCCGCATTGATAGACACATAGAAGCCAACCTCAGCGAACTTCACTCTCGTATATTTAGGTATGTATATAGATGATTTTCTGGTATTGACAAAAATAGATAACTTTAACAAGCATGTTGCTGATATTTTAAGTGTGTTTAAGGAAAATGGCTCCGGACTGTCGTTTACTTTTGAACTATCAAAACAGAAAAAGCTGCAGTTCTTAGACCTCACCTTGCACTTCTTGCCTGATCATGTCTGCTGGCGTTTCGCTCCTAGAAGTTCTAAACAATTATTTAATTACTCCCCCTCTCAATCAAACACTGTGAAACACGGGGTTGCAGTTTCTTGTCTGAGGTTGGGACTGGTAAAATCATGCATGCGTAATGCTCAAAATGCTCTATGCCTCATGGAACACAAGAATTCATTCAGCCAAGAGCGCTCTAACCTGGCTGACCACTGTCGGGATTGTAAAAGATCAAGAAAGCGTACGCGATGTATTCCAAAATTCGAGAATACTACTGTTCTCTTTACACACACTAACAAATTCACGCGAGAGCTTAAGGAAGCCTACTACCATCGCAAAAAGGAAAAAAAAAAAACAAATTGCATCTCTTGATGACAAATGATTTTGCCGCGTGCTTATTCTGTGCCGGTGTTCTCTGCTTTTCTTCACGTTTTATTATGCGTGTGTTTTCATTCCCTGATTAGATCCCTGATGCGGATTTGTTGTTTTTTCCCCCTATCTTGTGTTCTTAAGCTGCTTTTGCCGAATAAACCATTCAGTCTTTTCTTCCGTGTTTGTTCTTTTGCGCTCGTTTAACATGAATTTGATAATTATCTTGTTCGGCCCTGGGGCAGTCTGTTTACCGTTAGTACTCTATCAATTTATTGGAGTGTAATCTAGCTATTGTAGGATTCGTAAGGGTGTAGCCGCATGCATGAGGAAGTCTGTTTTACGTTGTGTTTTCCTGCGTTAAGAAGGAGTCTGTGTTGTGTAGCTAGGGAACAAGAAAATGAAAGAAGTGCTCTCCTAGTAAGTCAGCCTGCTTGAGAACACTTATTTTTGTGCATCAGGAGCTGTAAAAGGGTAGAATTTGTCATTAAGGTTGCGGACTTGCTTCACGTTTTCTTTGATGTGGTGGAATTGTTTATTGAAGGCACGTAACCTCGCCAAAACGTTTCTCAGCATTATGACGGATGTTTCGAGTCTTCGTCATTGTCTCTATAAATTTAATTAGGTTTTCCTGTGTTGGGTATGAACGGTAAATTCCCCAGACTTTGTTCTGCTTCTTTTTTGTCTCTCTGCCTTCATGTGTGGACACACACACAGATATTTTGATTTTTTCGTACCACTCCGGACGTCTGGAAAATGGCTAAAAGAGCCGCGGCAATGATACATGTTGCGAGCTTCTCATTTAAATCATCAACATCGAGGCTGTCCAAAAAGAAAGCGCACTATCTTGGAAGAGCGTCAAGTCGGCTAGGTCCAGCTTCCAACTCCGTGGTTTAGTTAGGGGTGATTGATGGTGAGGACGTTAGACTGGTAATAATGGGAAGATGCTCGCTCCCATGAGGGTTGTCAAGAACATCCCATTCAAAATCACTGAAAAGACTTGGTGAACAAAAAGACAAATCTATCCAAGCCATTTTTCCAGGGCTCGGAGAGCAGTAAGTGTGTTTGCCCCTGCCTGCCTGCCTGCTGCAGGATGTGCCGTATCATTTCTTCGGAATGTTGGGACCACTCTTGGAGGGAAGGTTCTCTTCTTAGGGGGAGCCACCTACCGGAAGCTCATCGCAAATGTTTGGACCTTGGACTGAAGTTCTGTCTTAACCGCTTGTGGTGTGTTTTCTTCTTTGTGCCGTGTCGTGTGCGCATTTATTTTCCCACAAGAGTGTGACTGTACACGTTCTGGCCGCAAATCCCACAGGAGTGTCGGGGCAGCTGCGTTAAATAGATTTCTTCATCCACCAGGCGTCAGTGATGTGCCGCACGGGAACCAGAGGCGATGTTTAAGGCGTATCGGTGATGATGAGTCCGGCACGTGTCGACGAAGAACCGTCACCGTTCCTAAGCGATGTCGGGGGTAGCCGTATAGGTGCGCTGGCCGGGCGTTCACTACGAAAGATGATAAACGGGTGTAAATCACAATAAAACGAATACATACCGCAATGCTTACAACGTCAAAAATGAACGCACAGGGTCATCCACTTCTAGCTATAACAAGTTTACTGCTTTAAAAAAAATTATTGCATCCGACGCAGGCATATATAGCCAAGCAAAGTGATGCAAGTGTAGAGAGACCCGGCGGTGGCGCTTCGCATGACCTGACACTTAGATTCATTACGCTACCAGGTCAGCAGTAGTGGCGCTCTTAAAGCAGTGATCGTGTTATAGCTAGAAGTGGACGACCCTGTACAAGCGAGTGGCATGAGCGGCGGAGTGTAAACAACGTAAACACACGAAGCGAAACTTTCGAGTCGAGCCCACCGCCGAACAGCCAAAGGATTACGAGCCCGGCAATGCGTACATCTAATCTGGATGGACACAGCGAGCGCCGTGAATGATGGAGCGTTAACTGCGAAAACACACGAAGCGCAGCTTACAGGTCGAGCCGGCGATCGATCAACCATATGACATATAGGCAAGGCGTACAATAAGAAAATGGGCTGCCACGGCGAGCTGCGTGAACGGCGCAGCTTAAAGTCATGATCATTCGACCGTTAGCCGCGATCAATGCACAGCCCGCGAATGAACGATTCCTGCTAGTTGTTCACGCTTTGCACATAATCTTCTGAAAAAAAAAAAAAAAAGAATGTTTGAAAACTGAAGCGCCACTTACCTCACAGAGACGCGGATCCTGCAATTTGTTAGTCTGCCCGGCCAATCCTGTGGCCTCAAACCTTTCGACAAGCAGCGTTTTTTGTTTTCTGGCAATAACTACGAAAAATTATTTCTCCCGGCCTACCCGATTGTTGCAGCCAGGGCACAACAGAAGCTTTGCATCACCGCGCCACTGAAACGCTTCCCACTAAGATGTTTCTGCGCATCAGCAAAGCCGTCGTCTGCTGCGAGGCAAAAAAGCGCGCGCTAACACGTGACCAGGGCGCCGCAGCCAATGGGAGGCTCGCTTTTTTCAGTGACGCGCAAGATGGGAGAAGCCAGCAAGTTGAATGATTTTCGCTACTTTTATGTTATTCATGGGTTTTAAGTTTTCCCGCTTCTCTCCGCTCCGTCAGAGACCAAGCGCTGGAGTTGCGGAGCAAATTCCAGCTTCGGTTCCCTATAAGGCGCTGACCCTAGCGCTAGCACACTAGCGCTAAATTATTAATAATCAGGACGGCTGTACGAACTTGTTTGTGCCGTCGCATGGCCTCGCGCGGGTAACTCAAATTCAGTCCGGTAAAGCGGAAATTTGACCTTGTCCGATTTGCACCAAAATCGAAACACCGCCTAATTCGACTACAGCGAGCATATTAGGGTGACCTCCACATTTGGTCCGAACGACACCCCAATTTGCCGCCCCCTCAAAATTTGTCCTCGGCCGATTTGGACCCAACTGATGGCCAACCTAATTCTGGCCTATTTGCATCAGAACTAGTTTGTAAAGGAAGGGAGCACCAACATCGCATTAGGGGGGCTCGATCCCTGATGCCGCCGGGTACCCTCCGGTTTCCAATGGGTACAAGCTTTCCCCCGGTCTAGTGCTCGGCTCCTCTGCAGGGAAATTCTTGTAAAGGTTGTCCGATGACGGAACGCTGTCCCATCGGGAGTAGGTATAGACCAAGTTTTTAAATTGGACCTCGGCCGATTTAGACCTAAATTGATGTCCAAACCTAATTTGCAACCACAATGGTGACCTCCAAATTTCGCCCACCCCTTGATTGATGTACATTTCTTCATTTCACTCGATATAGTTTGCTATCCAGGTAATGAGATCTACATAATATGTGCATGTACTAAACTATTTAATCTTTAATTTCAGATCACAACAAAAAAAGTGTCCTAATCTGGACATCAACGAAGCATTCAGTCTCCCAAAGTTTTAATTTTACCTCGATGCTTTGCTTTCTGGACAGGAGCTATTGCATTCACTTCTGGAACTGCTTTAAAAATAGTGGCCCCGCCGGGGTGGTGCAGGGGTAAGACGCCCGACTACTGTGGCGGAGTACCCGGGTTCGAACCCGACCGCGGCGGCTGCGTTTCGATGGAGGCGAAACGAAGAGGCGTCCGTGTGCTGTGTGATGTCAGGGCACGTTAAAGATCCCCAGGTGGTCGAAATTACTCCTAAGCCCTCCACCCCCACGGCTCCTCTTTCTCTCTTTCCACTTTCACTTCCACCTTCCTCCCTTCCCTTACGGCGCGGTTCAGGTGTCGACGGAAACAAATGTGACAGATACTGCGCCTTTCCCTTCCTGTGAACCAATTATTATTATTATTAAAAAAATAGTGACTCAAATTTGCATTGAATGCTTTACATTTGAAATAATGAAGTATGCAAATCATCACAGCAAAGCAGTCAACAAATTGTTCCACATAATTGTTGCTTATAGCCAGTACACACTGTTTTTGCATTAAAGGGGGGACTACGCTGACTGACCAGGACCATGCATTGTTATTGATGGTGGACAGATAACAATCGTCACCACGAAGCAAACTATTGCCATGGCTCCAGGATCATCTATGGAGAGTGCCTTTATTTTGTGCATGGCTGCCTACCTCATTTTGAACTTTTCCTATCCGCACGTTTTTCGCCAAGCTTTGAGACTAATTCAAACTCTGCTGCTCTGAAACAAAAGAACTTGATAAGGAGCTGATGTCCTTCAATCTAAGCAGCCTGATTAAAGGCCTCCGACTTATTTAACCTTAGCAATTTTTGTCTACCTCACGTTTTTGCTATTAGAATATTGAAAGTTTTGTACAAGTATTGAAGTAAAGCTTAACCTGCCATATACTTTGGTGTACTGGATACTTGTGTTCATCAACCATGAGCAACACTGTTGAAGTTGCAAGCATAATATCTGTGTATTATTGCCCATTTGTCTATGCAGAAGATGATTTTTGGTAACATGGGGATGAAAGGGTGGTGTGAATATCTCTCTTCTGGCAACCTCAAGCATTAAACTCTGGGTTGCATATAAATGATTTGTATATTTTGGCTGATAAATTAGCTGCCATACCAGAATTCACGTTAACCGTCTACTACCGGTTTGGCGGAAGTGTGGTTTAACGGTAGAGGAATGCGTGCGTGTCATGTTTGCTCAGAGTTATTGCAGACTAATTTCAGTCATACTTTGTGTTTTTGGAACCTTATAGGATCCTGTATAGCCCATTGTGTGCAATGCACTGTGTGCGCAATACTATTGTAGAATAATTTTGCTCATATATTGACAAACGTATTCTACTATGGTTTGTACAAGCAACGCATTGCATACAAGAGAGTAAAAGCGAAAGGTTCCAGCTACCTCAGCGACAGTGTTTCGCATAAATACCTCCAGATATATAGGCGTGGCACTGTTCCGAAAAAAACCCGTACATATTTGTTCCACATATTTTGATGCATCTAGAATATAGATGGAACTTTTATATAGATATAGATGAAACTTCGCAAAAAGGTTCCAGCTACTAAGTGGATCCCTTAGGTGGAACCAGACTAAGAGTGTACCATTCTCCAAGGTAATTCATCTGCGCAAACTAGGTACTGTAAAATGCGACAGTATCATCTGTGCCTCGACACCTGTGCTGCAAAAACACTGCCGCAGCTGAGTATAGAATCCACGCCAAAACGAGAAGATCAGCATCCTTGATCCATGCAAGAGAGCACTATGCTATTGTCTTTTGTTAAACTAGAACGTACTCTCGAAATTGAGCAGCAAGCATTTTCGTCTTCATCAACTTCCAACTGCATATCTTTTTCGCGCCGTCCAGTGCAGTAGTCGTCTTCATCGAGCTTTATCTGCGCAACTCCTTTTTTTACCCTGATACGCCATACGCATTCGCCATCTGGGTGAGTGCGGGCGAGGTCCGCGAGCTTAGTGTTGGGCGAATCCATCAGGCGGCGTGACAAAAAGAGGCGGAGTAGCGTAGAGGAAGCCCCTTTCACCGAAGAAAGAGACCGCAGCCGCGTCCATCGAATAAAACGCCAGACTAACCGTTGCTGAGAAGCTTACCAAGCGCGGAAGCGAGCCAAGGCCGAAGTTGCAGCCGCGACTGCAGCCTATCGCTTGCTCTCGTGGAATTTGAAGGGGCGGGGGGGGGGGGGGGGGGGGCGAAATCTTGTTCCGGTTACCGGGCAAGGATTGTGTAGAGTCTGCTTAAGTGTTCCTCCTTCCTTAGCCACATGGCGAGCGCATTTATAACGGCGCAATTCGCGTGTTGTAAAGACCGGTAGTCTGTTGAATGAGCGCGTCACAAACACTCCAAAAGTATTGGGACGTATGTCCAGCATAGCAAGGAAAATGTTTATGTGGTGCTGCCCACTCGGCTGCCTCGTCTGACTCTCTTGCACAAGCTCAGGAAATGTAGGTTCCAAAATTAATGAACAAACACCGATGCGCGCGGCGAGAATTCGCTGCTGTCAAAGTGAGAGCTTCAGACTAACCTAGTGTGGCAGCCCGATGGTCACCTGTTATGAATTCTAGTTGTTCACAGGCAGTTACAACGGCAGTGAAAGAAAAAAAAAAACCTATGGAGAAGGATGTGGACCACGTTTATGAAATATTGTTACGTGGCGGCAAGCGATGACAACAGCAGAACAGAGGACAGAGAGAAGATGCTCGATTGTCGTGAGATGACGTTTAATGAATCTATCAGCGGGCCTAGCGCGCGCGCTCCTGCCCACGCCACTGCCATCTTCTTCCTTCTTCGTCCGTAACAATATTATCCACGTACGTTTCCCTAGTCTTAGCGACCCAGATGTCTAATTTGCTGCAGGCGCCTACCTCTCCACTCCTGTCTTCAGTGTCTTCGGCTGCTCTTCCACCTTCTGTGGTTACGTTTTGCGCTCCGCATGGAGAAGTAAAAAGAAAGCAGTATGGACGCACTCTGTGTTAACTGTGCTGAGATGAATATGATATCATGTTCAGAAACGGAGTGAGTCTTTTTCGGTATTGCACGTACATCTTGTTCCGAGTCGAAGACAAAGAAGAGTCACGTCGGTCAAAACCCTATATGACCAGTATTCTAGAGCAGGCAGTCGCTACCCCGGCATTCTTTCCAAAATAGTGTATTAAAATGAATTTGAATTGCCGTTCTACCTAATCAGCGTCAACAGATTTAAATTGTCTATGTCCATGCAGTCAACTTCCTCCGGATTTAATTGCAATAGAGGATAAATACATTGTTAGCACCGATTTTAGTCATCATCCCAAACGTTACCGTTCGTTCAGGCTTGATCGACCAACAAGACGGGAAGGGTTGTTATTGCTAATTTCACCAAAATTTTGTCAAAGGGTGTCTATGTTTTTTCAGTATGCGGACAGCCAACGCGAGATTCTCGCAGTTGATTTCAATATCCCAGGCCAGTAGGCCGTTATTAAAACTAATGCATATTTCTACCAGGAGTCCATGACAGTCTGCCTCTTTGACTCACTCATGTCTGGTAGCTGATCTCAGGTTTTACGCGTTGGAGACTTCAGTTCGCACCGCGTGACGTGCGCGTTTCGAACACATCGCTTCGACTCTAGACTATTTGATTGGGCTTGTGACAACAGCTTTGACTGCAGCGATTCAGGGCTTTGCTGCATTTGCACGTGCTCAATGCCGCTCTGCCTTAGACTCAACTTTTTATTCACTTGGAGCCTCTGTTAGTCTTGGGCGTCTGTTGATTGAGACACAAACAGCGATCACCTACAGTCTAGTTTCCAGGTTGCGTGAAATTTAGCCATCTTTATTGTGTGTGCCCTATAGCACCGCTTCGTCATTGTCCGTCCTGTGCACCTTACGTCGTGGAAGCTCCTGAATTAACTTGACTGCACTTTCCGCTGTGTGCTGCACGGTTACAATGCAGTTATTATCGCGCTTATGCCACCGCAGTCCGAGATAACAAACCAGCGTCAGCAGACTCTTTGGAAATACAGTCCAGCCCACTTATAACGAACTTGATCGTCACGCGGAATTTGTTCGTTGTATCCAAAGTTCGTAGTAAGTGTACCACCTATAATACGAGAAAAAAGAGCAAGCGAGACGAAAGTTAACTTTATTTTTGAAAAAAGTCCGTAATGCATGTCTGCTTTTTCAAAGCTGATCGCATCACTGCCGTTTCTAATTTTTCCAGCGCGGTAATATGTTCATCGCCAAGGCCTCTGCTGCACACGAGTTCCTTGAGCGACGCGATGTAACCGATCGCGCTTGAAGCGTTCACAGCAACCGGCGGTAGAGCAGCATCCTCGTCATCGTCCTCGTCGGTCTCTGGGCAGTCAGGAAGGGCTCGCACTTCACGCACAATAGCTTCGTCAGTGCATGGCTCCGCAATGTCGGCGTCGTCATCAGCAGAAACGAAATCGTCCCAGGCAACGTCAGGTCCGGCCAGCTGCGTGTCAACGACGCGTTGCCACAAGTCCTCGTGCGACCGGCCTTCCGGTGGGTGATCTATTTCGTCCTCGGTGCCTGGGCCCATAAAACCCGCCTCGCGGAAGCAATTTGCTATGCACTCCGCGGTGAGTTCCATCCACGCCGCTTTCAACATCTCCATGGCGGCAAGCAAGCTGATGCGAACTGGCATGGCAGCATCAATCGCGATCAACAAGCGTTGGATGACGCGCCGCCGGTAGCACACCTTGAACGCATGAATGATGCCCATATCCAGCGACTGAATTTTGCAGGTTGCATTGGGAAGCAAGAAGAGCACTGCCACCGCACTCAAGGAAGGATAACTGTGCACCGCACAGTTATCCAGCACGAGCAGGACCTTCCTGGTTTTTCGTGCCATGTCGCGGTCGAACTCGACAAGCCACTCTGCAAATAAGTCACGACTCATCCAGGCTTTTGTATTGTTCCTGTAGCGTACGGGCACGTAGCTTCCAAAGCATCGCGGCTTACGTGACTTGCCAATAACAAAAGGCAGCCGCCGGTCACTGCCGTCCATATTGACACACGGTAGCACCAAGAATCTTTTCCTTCCCCTTAGCAATGGTTGAAATGGTCGATTTCGACAGTCCGTACTTCTTCACCAGTTCGCAGTTTTTTGCACCTTGAGCAAGTTCATTAACAATAGCCATCTCCGTTGCGATGTCGACAGCTTTCCTTTTAGCACCTGAAGAGGTCGGCGTACAGTCCTCCATCGCACCAGGCGCAAGTCAAGCCCTTGGGCTCGCGCGTTGAGGCAGCCTTCAACTCCCCGATCTGGGAAAGGCACGGATGCGGCAACGATGTCAACGCAATGCCATCGCACAGAAAGAATCGACGGTGCAATGCCCTCAGCGTGGGGTGGCAACGGAGCAACAAATGGAGAACCGGTTTGAGCCGGTAGAGCAGGCGCCTGACTTTCCGGATTGGCCGATGCAGATCACGTGGATGCATCACAGCGACGCGGGCGGCGCCACTTTCTCTTTCGTCACCGCGCGTGCGCGCTTTTTCTTTTTTACTTTATTTTACCCGCAAAGGAGCGCCGGGGGACGCTTTGTGCACTCTGTGTTCGCGTCGTGTCAGTGGAACACAAAGTGCGCGAAATTCGCCTGCCGCGGGTTCGCAGTCGAGCGAAACCGCGCCAAACACCGCCGGCTCGGTCAACTACGGGGGCCCGGCAGATTCGCGTTCGCTCTAACCGAGTGTTGAGGCCACAACAGTTCGTTCTACGTGAGACACTGTGGCATTGCCCCAATATATATTTTGACGGTAGCACCGCCGTCGTTCTTACTAAGCGAGCGTTCGTTATATCTGCGGCTGTTATAAGTGGGCTGGACTGTATATCAGCGCAGACAGACGAGAATTACGACTAGTGGACACACGAGCGCTGTTTCCAAAATGAATTGCATCAAACTCTCCATTCTTTTGCAGCTGACGCGTCGCGTATCTTCGGCAACGATGATCAGATGCATTTGCTATGATATCCTTAGCGCCTGTTAAGTTTTCGTGGTCAAGGTAATTGGCGTCTAGGAAGATGGCTTTGCTGAAGTTGGCAAGCACGTTGGGCGTGTCCCGACCATATATCTTGTACTCTCGTAATGTTTACATGCCACGTCCGGGGCGTCGGTTTTGGTTTCGACTGACAGGCGAACTCGGGCGAAACTCGTGAATTTTGAATGCTCCCGAGTTGAACTCGGGAGTTTCATGCCGGGGGCAGCTTGGACCATCGCTTCCTATGCCCTTTTTCGACTCTATTTCCGGTTGCATGACGTCACATCCTCTACGTCACATTAATTCACTTCTTGTTTACCCATTTTAGTCTTTGGTACTTCAAATTGCACGCCAGTTCCTTCCTACGCCCTTTTTCGGCTCTACTTCCGGTTGCGTGACGTCACATCCTTGACATCACCCTAATTGACTGCCTTAATTAATTGCTTTAGTCTCTGGCACTTTCAAATTGCGCGCTAATACCTGCCTGTGCCCTTTTTTGGCTCGACTTCAGGTTGCTTGATGTCACATCACGTCACCTTAATTACCTGATTTAATTAACTATTTTTGCATTTGATACTTTCAAGTGTGACGACAAGCCATTGGCTATTGAGACCATTTTCGCCTTTACATTTACATTTTTTGCCTCTGATTAATTACCTAATTAACTAATTGACCTAATTATTTTGTCGGACACAACATTGACACCAATCATTAACCTCTACCACTTCTCAATATACGAAGTAATGCTTTCGCATTAAAAACCTTCTCTCCACCAGGAATCAAACCTCCCTCCCTTGGATCCCCATCCGAGCGCTTTACCACTGCGCCACGCCCCGGATCGTGAAACGTTCATCGTAATTCCCCTTGTCTACCGTGAGGATAGCGGGATTCCGCGAGTGGCAGATACTGCGCCTTTAATTTCCTGAAAACGAATTACAGAACGTCGGTGAACTTTGATGCGTTCAATGGAATGCCGGTTGTGTTCGCCTTTCATGTGGCACTTCCTCGAACGCCTCACCAAACAGCAAACAGAAGCAGACCCAGATGTCTAGGAGGCGTTAGTACCGAAGGCATCAGTGACGTTTCAAATTGATTTACAGGATAGAAAAGGCGCAGTATCTCTCATAATTCTCCACGGACACATGTACCACGCCGTAAAGGAAGGGAGGAAGGGGGGAGTGAACGAAGAGAGGGCGATAGAGGTGCTGTAATGGTGCTGTAGATCCACCGCGCTATAATGGCTTTCGCCTTATCGCACTTTAGTGGTCCAAAGTGCACTATAGAATTCTCTTGATAGCATTTGTTCATCATATAAAAGCGTCGCCAGAGCTCGGGGAGTTCCAAACTCGGTGAATCCGGCATATATAGCACCACGATACTCTTCTCCACAATGTGCCCGTGTCGATCCAGGTAGCGCAGCTGTCATAAAACGGTACTGCCAAAAGGAAACTAAGTGGCCCGCATACTTTTTACAAGGGATGTATTCTGATTGAATGAGTACTTACCGATTAAAATGTAATTTCTGCTAAGTGGCTACGTTATGAAACAAGTTTTACTGGTGCTTGCGCTTAGCAACCAGTATGCGAGCAATGCACAAGTTTCATTTCAGCAGTCGGTGTTATTTTTTTTTTTCTGTCCTGTTCATGTTACTTGGGGTCTCCTTTACGTAGCAGAAAAATGTACAGTGAAATCTTGCACCGTTAAGTGCTCACAGTGGCCCCTGACTCTTAGGTAGTTGACGCGCAAAGTTCCCTCAAGTTTAGCGTCATTCCCTTGCTCTTCTGCCTCTCGGGCCGGTTCACCTGGATGATGAGGTTGCGCCCACACGTTACTGCAGGCTTCGAGATTCCTTCAGAAAAAGGAACTGCGCTAATGAGACTGCAGAGGAGGGGCGACGGGTGCTGTTTCGTGGCCGCGCCGCTGCAGGATTCATATGTCGAGCAGCATGAGCTGTGAACGGCCTTCTATCATTCTGCTTGACGACCTGCAGCGACGACCGAGGCCCGCAGGCTCCCATTTACGACGGCGGATCGGTGTCTGCCGTGACTCTATTGATTATTTACCCGAAGCGGCGCCCATAACATGGCCAGCAGGGGTCCGGGCCTCGTTCAGCGCCGTGACGTCTACGTCGCTTGAGCTTGCCGACGTTTGAATGGATGCCATGGCATCCATTCATACAAAATTTCTCCTTCCATGTTCAGAAGAGGGCAAGTGAACACGATCGGTGCGTTTTATTCATTCCAAGTGTTGAAGAAATGTGCATGCACAAGCACCAAGGGTGGAGGTCACACGCCCGACCTCTGCGCTTCGTTGCAGTACAGTGTCGATAACCCTCACAGAGAACAGAGTTCCTTGGCCACAAATCTCATCGCAAAAGCTGACTGCGAAGTGAGCAGTGGTTTATTCTGGAGCCTTGGAAAAGGATTCCTCAGTGATATTATTGAAATAGTTTGTTTTAGCAAGGGAGAATAAGACAGAACTTGATATTTTGTTACTTTGCGTTTCATACTTTTAAATGTACCAGCACATTAGCTGAATATTTAGCTGTCATAAACCGCAACAGGTTCAATACAACTCAACTACAAGACATTGCCCCATTTAAGCAGAAAGCCAAAATCGTTAAGTGAGCCTATCGTGATCAAGAAAGCAGTCGAAAAGCCGCGAACTTAGTCACGGCTAGTTTTTCAGCGTGCCCAGGTGAAGCGACCCAACAACCTGGAATGGTGTAGGTATTTAGTTATTACAAATGGCTATTGCTTTTATCTGACGGAACGTTCATGAATGTATCCTCTGCAAGTTTATTTTAAGATAATTCTTATCGCGGGAAGTTGCACGCGGGGCAAAACATGACGTGTTCTGCAGGGCCTTACGATTGTTTCATTGCCTGCACAGGAGGCTCGAAGGAATCAGGAAATATCTGGATATTACCAAGTAGCGCTGATCCCATCAGATGTTTTTGTTTGGCTTATGGTATTTATTAACGCCCCAAAGAAGCTATGAGGGACGCCGTATAAGAAGGCTCCTGAATAATTTGGATAACCTGGGGCTCCCTAACATGCACTGACATTGCACAATACAAGGGCTCCTCGCGTTTCGCCTCCTCAAAACACGAACAGGATCGAACCCAGGTCTCCCGGCTCAGTAGTCGGCTGCCCTAGTCACTGAGCGACCACGGCGGGGCATTATGGTGTTCCTAAAGACGTTCACCACGGGACGGTTAAGAAAGTGAGATCATACGGGGGGAAGAAAATGCCAAGATTTTCCCTGGAATCTAAGCCCCGCGCTATTTCTAGCGATAAAAGAAGGCTACGGAGAGTGCTGCGGAGAGTGGAAAGGGGGCTACGATGAGGGGAACAAACGCTGTACGGTGTGACTTGCAGTCACGTCCGCTAGCTCGAGTTCACATAGTGTAAATAGAACCAAATCTCATGGCCATTTGACAGGAAGTCGGCGAAAGGGAAAGAGCAGTGATACTAAGGCAGGAAAAGGTCGCGACGTTGACAGGAAATTAAGGGTCTGTCTGGATTTAGTTTGCAGTCGTATACATGGAACGAACTTCGTGTACAGACTGTGCAGAACTGCTTCATATCTTAATTTTGGAAGGGTGTCTCATTTTTCCCCTCGTGGCGGAGCACGATTACACAAATTGGAGTTGTTAGCATTAATAGATCTTACTTTGTTGCCTTCCAGCTGGTCTTTCATATTCAGTGGGTGGTACCGGTGGATAATATTGGGGCAATATTTGTTTTTCGATACCTGCGAAGAGTAAAAGTAAGACAATCATATTAAATTTATGTGGCCTTTGCCTCATTGTACTGCAATAATTGCGATGATTGGGGCGGAAGTAATCGAATACAAGCCGCTTCAAAGTTCTAGATGCGGGTTATCGACCTTGCATGCAGACTAGCAAAACTGCACTGGATGACGCACAAGACAGCAAACAACAATGCTTTCCCGCACAGAAGCTGATTAACACAACGCAAAAAAATAAACGAAGAGAAACGATGGCGCAAGTAGAAGCATGAAAACACTGCTACAAAATCCACTCTGCCAAGCTTTGACGGTTTTTGACAAGAAACATGCAACACACCTCAGGGCAACAACACACCTGCGTACAAAGCTACGGATACACGGAACATTGTTAGCACACGAACGTACGATATTGTGTAGGTGCAGTGCAAGTGAACGACGACTGTGTTTATGGCTGTGTGACACTGTAAGCTTCTGGGTGTCAGAATCAGAAATTATTCGCCAAATGAGGCCTTTTAGTGCAAAGCAATTCGGAAGCAACTCCTGGCGAAAAGATGGGCAAACTTCCCTTACGCAAAAGTGCTGTGTGACTCGTCAGTGCTTGACAGCATGGCCACTGACGATGAGAATGGCCCTTGACATGATTCTTCGGTAGCCTCCATTAGCCGCACTGGCCTTGAACGTGTACAGCAGTCGACCGAAAAGAAGCACGCACACAATTTGGGCTATCTTTCCTCCGTGCCTGCGTGCTGTTCTTGTGATATCTCTACCAGTGTTAATCATCAGTCTGTAGTAAGGGATGCACCCGGGGTCAAAAGCTGGGACAATATGCTAGTAGAGAGAAAGACGAACGAAATAGAAGTGTTTTTTTTTTTTTTTTTTTTTTTTTTTTTTTTTTTTTTTTTTTTTTTTCTCGGCTATGTCCCGAATACTACAAGAATTCGCAAGAAGGTGCATCTTGCCTGTGTTCCGCAAAGTTCAGGCACCGGGTTAACCTGGTAGTTTTTTGCGAGCTGACATAAAAACGCACCCCCCCCCCCCCCCCCCTCCTCTTACTTTTCTTCTCTGATATAAAAAAAAGTGAATGCTCGATAGGGTTTTTACGGATCTGAACTTCTTCGAGCTTCCTATGATTACGAGTTGTAGAGTGGCGATCGCAGTAGTTACAGTGGTGCCAGACAGCCTTTTTCTATGATATCGCGACACTAAATCGCGATATTCAAGACCACCTCCAGCAGTATTAAGAAGGAACGCTTAATAGATGGCACGGTGCTAGAACAGACAACGCAGGAGCATCTTAATCACTTAGTGCACATAAAAGACACAAGTATTCGTGTTCGCTTTAACGGTGATCGCCATTATATCCTCACGAAAAGGTTTAAGAAAATTTTGTAACAGACGTGTTAAGGCCTGCAACGACATACGCTTCGTCAAATACAAACACGCGGACAACATCTACACGCTGATCGTCTGACGACGTCTGGAGCGACTTCTCCCTCGGTTAAGGATCTGTCAGGAGCGCCGCGCAAACGATTGCACAATATTTTCATCTCGGGAAGTGGTTTTCTTGCGGACTATCTCTCCAGCCAACTGGATGACGGCAACGCTTTCAGGAGTTTAAAGGCGCGGAATGGAGGGCTGACAGATGATTGTATATCCAGCGCTACTGACTGGCACGGCAAACGTGATTTAATTCATTGTTAGACGTATACTTGCCTATGATTTCACCCTTCGTTGGGGACTATCTTCAGCCGCAACCGAAGCCAGTAAACTCGAGCGTTCGAGCTTACATAATTACTTCGAAGTTGGAGTGCCGTTTCTAATCATATAGCCTATGCACACGTCCATATCCTAACAGCCTTGTTTCAAACGTGTTACGTTTGGTAACCTTTGGCTGCAGCTCGGCCGAATGACAAGCATTGCGCAGTTTTGCAACTTGTGCCAAACGTTTACATCGTCTAACGGTGGGGAGGAGCAAATGTGTGCTTCCTAGAGCTTCATGCTGCTTCTCCCGTATGTACTTTGTGATGCGAAACGTTGGCTATCGTTCTAGCAATGACAACGTTTTTATGTTGCTGTAGCCTGGACTTTGATAATTCCAAGAGGCGCGCTTACAGAATCTCGACCCCGATATTCGGAGCTCAGGCGTTAAACCACTCAGCGCTAACTGGCAGCATCAGGTATAGCGAATGCACCAGTGAGAAATGAATAAAGAAAAAAAAAACGCTGGCGTTGTAGCGGTCCTGGGTAAAGGTTGGTCGTATTCAAAGCTGACGCATCAGGTGCTCGTTTGTGAAGAATGTGCCCTGCAGGCCGATGTCCGGCGAGAAGGGCGGGTCCTCCGCTTCCAGAAAGTAGGTGCGCATCATGCCTTTACCCTGCAGAAGAAGGGAAGAGTGCGACGTTGCATTAGTGATCTCTCAGGGCTGGGAACATACGGCTGCCTAACGGACTAACGGCAGTCGGCACGATCAACAATAAAACAGATCCAGACAAAGTCCGTCCATTATGCTCCTCTTAGACAGAAAAGGTGGGTGTGTTAACCACGAAATAGATTCAGGTTCTCTATACAATGGGTAATGGCTGTATCATGGTAAGAAGAGAACATGACCACATAAACGGAAGAAATGAAAGAGGGATGAATTTGACTGCTCTCTTGCCCGATATGTTCACACGCACAAGCGCACATACAGTCGAATTTTCTTCCGCTTTTGCACGCTGACCTTACAGGCGCATCAAAAGTAAAGCAGAGTACGCGAGATGTGGCCGAACTGGTATAAAATGCATTCGAGTGTGCTCTAATAGCAGATGCGCAGCAATGAACGAGAGTGCGTCTGCACATTCGGCTGACACATTCTCTGTTACAATGCTCGCATTGTCGGCTCGCCGCGAAAAGTTTCGCTCCTCGGCGCCTTGCCATTTTTTGCTTCGTCACGAATGCCACCACATCGCCGTGACCACCGTGGGGAAATTTCGACTGCATTTATCCACTTGATCTACGAGCGTTTATAAATTATGGCCGCCGAGCTCAGCGCGAACCATGGCGGTCACGCAGATTGAAAGGGGTCGTTTTCGCCGCTGAGCAGAGTCGCCAAATCGCCATAGCAGCGCGGTTCCTCCCAAACCTCCCATAATGCAAGCATCGCAACATCCAACTGTGT
Organism: Amblyomma maculatum; assembly: GCF_055883805.1. NCBI lineage: Eukaryota > Metazoa > Arthropoda > Arachnida > Ixodida > Ixodidae > Amblyomma > Amblyomma maculatum. The sequence goes on along the minus strand of NC_139344.1, from coordinate 272,430,198 downwards.
CAGCCGGATTTGCAGAAGCACTCTATTTCACTGCTGCTCATCTGCTAATAGGGCACATTGGCATAGAGGTTTCGGCCACCGCTCGCGTGCTGCGTTTTACTTTTGGTGCACCTGTAAGTAACTTGAGAAGTAAGATACCCTATGAACCTGCTGCTCTCCGCCTTGTCCGGCAGCAGTGCCGCTCTGTTCATTTACTCATAATAAGTGAAAGCAGGAGCCCTGACCTTGACGTAGATGTCGCCGCGAAGCCGGTGGCGGAAGGTGCCGAACGTGTCGAGCAGGCGTTTGGTCTCGCGCGTGATGTGGATCTTCATGGCCTCGCCGCAGCTCTCCATGCGCGACGCGGTGTTCACCGAGTCTCCGAAGAGGCAGTAGCGGGGCCGCTTGAGGCCCACCACGCCGGCGGCGCAGGGGCCCGAGTGGACGCCGATGCGGAGACGCAGCTTGCTGTTGGGCTGGTGGCGGATGCGGAAGCCCGAGATGGCCGTCAGCAGCGACAGCGTCATGCGGCCGATCTCACGCGCGTGCTCCTTGCCGTTGCGCACGGGCAGGCCGGAGACGACCATGTACGCGTCGCCGATGGTCTCCACCTTGAAGACGTCGTAGTTGATGATGATGGCGTCGAAGCACGAGTACAGGTCGTTCAGCAGGTCCACCACCTCGATGGGCGTGCTGTGCGCGCAGATGGCCGTGAAGCCGACGATGTCGCTGAAGCAGATGGTGGCGCACTCGAACGCTTCCGGCTGCACGTACTCGCCGCGCTTGAGCTGCTCGGCCACAGAGCGCGGAAGCACTTCGTAGAGCAGCTCGTCGCTCTTGCGCTTCTCCTCGACCAGCGCGGCCGTCTTCTCCTCGACCAGCTGCTCCAAGTTGTTGGCGTACTGCTCCATGCGTTGCAAGAGGTTGTCCAGCAGGTTGCTGCTGCCCATTTGCCTGCGCATCGTAAGGCAATATCAAGTTATGTAGAGAAAAGTGCTGAGGTTTATCTTCAGCAACTACAGACGATTAGGCTTGTCAACTCAGCTCATGATTTTAAAGGGTTTCCCAGCATTAGCAGTGCGCAGAAATTGCACCATATATTTACATACTTCCGGAACATTTCGACCGCGAAGGTAAACATACAAATACCTTCTTGTGTTAAACTATTAAAATCACTTATCATCCCCAACAATCTGTGCAGTATATTCTTGCAAGAACCAGTGCTCCAAATTCTAGTTTTCCCTTCGCGCCGAGGAGGACTGGAATGTGCTCCAGGAAGAAAATTTTTATGCGGGTTAATTTGACGACGCTTTGGAAGTGTACCAATCGCAGTATCATGAATCACTGTACTATTACGTGTGTTTATGATGTGACTGATTTTAACGCAATAGTGTTAAAGGCCCCGTTCACCGAAAATCAGGCGTCGGCCGCCGTCTGCCGGCATTGGCGTTGTGAACGAAAAATCACGAGCTGGCAGGCGCTGGCAGCTGACATCTCCGAGCACTAACTGGATGTAGGGTTGTCTGACGTGACGTTTAGCAGGAGCTCCCATTCAGGCCTCACCTTTCACATCGGAGGGTGATATCAGAACCAGCCTGCCAGGACCCTTGCATTCGCATTACCCCTATGCCACGCAGGCACGTCTGTATGGCTTGGTTAAAGCCGGGCTTTATACGCTATCCCGTTTTACCCTTAAAGACGGAGCTCAAGCGGCCCTCATAATTTTTCTTTTTTTGCTTGTATTTTGTAGAACCGTCTCAATAGCAAATTTTGTGGTGCGAAGCGAATTAGAATATTAAAAATTGAGTGCGAATTGAATGCTTTTTTTTTTGCAACCTGTTGCATAAAATAATAACAGATAAAAAACTGAGAGCCTCAGGCAGAAAGAAAAAAAAAACAGTTTATTAGAGGTATGCGAATGACGAATAGCGAATGCGATTAATAAAATGATTGCAAATGATTTCGAAAATTAGTATAGATATCTGAAGATGAATTAAACATTTTCCCACATTATACAGCTACGAAAAGGAACAGAAATATCACAAAAGATGCTGTTCTACTGAACATTGACATTACCAATCAGTATCTCATTTTTTTTTTTTGTTCTGTTTGCCACAAAAGACTGAACTGTAGTGTGATCGATCACTGCCAAATACCGATTTAAAATACGCATTGTAACTTTTCGCTTTAGTTAGATCGTCACTTACTATTCTGTCATTTTGCACCAGGTATATAATTCCAATGTTACCTTTCTTGGCATTTTTATAATAATGCTTCTATGCATCTTTTGGTCAACCCTTATCTTCTCGGCTAAAGACGACAAACATGAGTGTTTAACTCTTTTCAGTTGCTTCTTAAGTAAACCCGCAAATACCTTTAGCTTAGTAAGTAAGGACTAGCTCTTTATTTTACTACGTTTCTTATAGCAGGTGTTTCAGCGGACATTTTTTAATAATTCCTGAACATCGTGAGTTACAGAAAAAAAAAAAAATGTCTTGCAGAAACAAACTCTCAACCTCAGTGGGCACAATATGCTGCAAAGCTCTTCTAATCATCCAGATAATGATCGCAGTTGGGTGGCTTTAGTCCCAATGTGGAGTTTGGATCAGTGAAAAAGATAATGTCATACCAGTTTTTTAAACAAAGAAAAATAAAACCCATTTTCTGTACCCCTGCTGCCAAGGAAATCCTACACATTTCTCTCTCTGTTTTTTTTTTTTTTCTTTTTGTACGAAACCGTAACTGAGCGCAAGAGACGCTCAGGAAGATTGGTACAGGACAGACATCCGCTCATGACATGTGTTGTGGCTACTGCGCTCAATCAAAACTGCAAGCGGTATTGCACCAGGCTTCTACATTCTTCTGCCATACAGCTTATAGCAAGGGCAAGGCCAGTGCTGCCAATTGCATGGTCGTTATTTTTGGCGTCGATGGAAGAAAATAAAGTGACACGTTGTAACAGAACAGGCAGTTCGAATTTGGCGCTGTAGCCTCTACACACATCACCAGATGTCACGCCTATGCCGAGCTTCCTGCTCGTCTCTTGCGCCCAGTTTCGGTTTCGTACCGAAAAAGCGTCGGATTTCTTCGTGCTGCAGAACATTAGAAAATGTGTTTTTCGAAAACTGATATGGCACCGTCTTGCTCACGGCTTCGTACCTGGCATTGGATGTAACCTTCCAACTGCGACAATTAAAAAGTTAATTTTGAGTTTTAGTTTATTAGTTGTAGAATCAAAACATTTTTGCAGAAAATTGTGTCCTCCGCGCCTGAAAGTTTGTTCCTGCAAATATTTTCCTTATATTTCAAAATCACTATTTCAGGAATTTTCGAAAGTATTCTCTAAAACACCCGGTTTAACTTGGCCTTTCTTCTGATAAACGTACGCAACCCTCTAGATGTCCAAGGTATGTCAGCGCGCTGTTTATCTGTCACAGTCTTAGGATGCATGTCGAAAGCGTTTGACATAATTATATTATGTCTTTAAGCTAGAGGAAATAGGTATAACTGATCCACCTTTGTTGCTAATTAAAGGTGATTTAACCAATAGACCTCAGATTGTTTGTATTTATGGCGTTCATTCTTATGCCAAAATTTCTAACTAGGCGTATCGTAAGGATCCACTCTCGGCTCGGTTTGTTTCTAATGTATATTAGCAGTTTACGAAAACGCCTCACTTCACTCCACTTTATATTAAGTGCTGATACCACCACGATACATAACTCTGATAAAAACATAGTAGTGCTTGTGTTCCAAACCCAATAATGACCTAAGCGGAACATCAATTTCGGGCAGCAAGGACTGGGTAAATACAAATTGTGGTTGCTTATACTGCGGCCAATGGTTATCAAGAAACAGAGCGTGGTATGTCATCAAAATGGGAGAAGCCACTCAAGGAACAATCTAAAGTGCTCATAAAGAGGTTTGTACAGCGAGAAACTCAAAACGAGAGTTCAAGTCTCGTACACGGGCTGATTTTGGTAAACCCAGACATAGCCGTAAAGCGCGCCTCTCCAAAAGCAACAAAGGTCGTAGTTTGTATCTAGGACTGCCAGAGAAAAGAACACAACCGAACTCCAGAATTGGTCTCACATAAAGTTTATGGAGAAACGAAAGAGTATCTCTGCGCATACCGAATTTCTTATGGCTAACTCAAATCAGGCGGCCAAGGGCTCGTTCACCTTTCAGGTAACTCATTTTAATATGAGGTCGCCAATCTATTTGGGAGTGATATATTACACCCAGATATTTCAAGGATTCAACCTGTGGGATCTGTGGACCACAATGCACAAGGGATATATAAGGAGGGTATGAAGGTGGGAAAACGAGTACTGAGGATTTGTTCACGTTAAGAATTAATTTTACATTGCTCAGCCAAACTTCAATGACATTCAGGTAGGCTTACAATACCTGGTATAAGGAATGAACATATTTCGCAGAAGTGAAAAAGGCAATGTTACCCGCATACATGTACACTTTTTTATCAGGATGTACAGGAGCATCCCGCATTGATATATTAAAAAGTTATATCGACAGCACCGACCCCTGAGGTACACCTCTAGTTTGATGGTTATTTTTTAGAAGTAACAGAATTTTTTTTCTTTGGAATTCTTTTAATCATGCAAAGATGCAAAAAGATGGCCTGATTTCGTCTACCTTATTCAATAGTATAGATTGTTCTACATTGTCATTTGCTTTGGCGATATCCAGAGTGACCAATGCCGAGACCTCTTTCTTCGTTGCAATCCTAATTCTGCTCTCCAAGTCTATATGAGCTGTGCGCTTGGAGCACCCTTGATGAAACCCAATCTGTGCATCACTAAAGGCCCTCAGAGTCATAATATGGTCTGTAAAGCGCGAGTGAACTATGCGTTCAATAAGTTTCACTAAGTTTGACGTTAGAGAAATCGGCCGAATATTATAAAATTCAAAACCTTTTGTGAGATCTTTGAGAAATATTGTAATTTTAGCGACTTTCTAGTCTTCGGGAAGCCAGGCAGTCTCTCAGGAAAGAATTATAATATTCAACACTTTCGAGTTGTTGTCTTGCTCTAAAATTTTCAGTATACCGAGTGTGATATACTGTCGCACCCATGCAGGAGCTGCAGATTTCAGACCAGCCGCTATAAAATTGAACTCCGATGGCTCAACTGCAATGAAATCAGTACATGGCATAGGTCGAAGTAATGGACCCAGCTTGCACTCGAAAGCGAAGAGTATGAGCTGTCGCGATCTGTTCAAGTTTATATTTTGCTTAATGGGGTGGTAACATGCTACATGAGATGCAGAATTACTTTGATTGCGCTGCATGAAAATATACAATGCCTTCCGATTACTTGGATTAGAGAGATAAGTGTTCATATTAGCATTATAGTCTTCCTTACCTTTACCAATAGTTCCTCTCTCTCTCTCTCATTTAAATCAAGCCGCGAAAAATTGTAATTTATCCAATTTTGACGACACTGGTTATAGGAAAGGCTCTTCGAAGCAGCTTTTCTACGACGGTATGCTTTTTTACATTCTTCGTTCCACCATCGGCACGACATTTCGTTACTGACCAGCGATTTCACCGTGAACAATGAACGCTCAGTTGCATCTAACGAAGAAGAGAATGTTTGTTGAGCACGGTCAGAATTTTCAGATGTTGCTATGGAGGAGAAAGAGGAATTCACTACTTTTCTGAAGAGCTCATGGTTAATGAATTTCTGTTGAAAAGTAATTACCCTGAGGGGAACGGACACTATAATAAACATAGCTGGGAAATGGTCGTTAGATGTACCACAATCCACTGTAGCCCATGATGAGACCCTCAATCCATTTGCTGCTAACGTTAAATCAATGACTAACCTAGAAGCTGCGTGCATGTAGTTTAAGCCTGGACTATTACAGCAATGCACATCATTCACAGACTTCCAGTTCCAAAGACGCTGCGCAGATACATTTGAACGGTAACCCCCAATAACATGATGAGAACTAAAATCACCAGCAATAATCACTTCATTGTTTGAACTCGATAAATGACTTAAACAACCTGTTGAACGGACGCCTGCTGGGAAGCAGACATTTGCAATAGTGAGGGGAGCACACTGTGGAATTGTGATATCAACTGCAAGCAGTTCGTACCCTGGTCGTAAAATTTTGTGTCTTCATATGCAAAATGTAATCAGTATACACATATCTCATTTCCTTCCATTCGTCGGTCAAAGCTTACAAAGACGAACAGTAGAAGATTTGATATCAACAATAATCGGATTCTACCTAAAATACGCACTGTAAGCAAACCGCTTATTTTAGAGGGCAGTTGTTATGCGTCCGTTCGGCGGTTGAATCGCGTCGTCGTTGCCGGTGTAACGGCGCTGAAGAGAGTCACGAGCCAAATGAAGTTTCCCAGAAGAAGACAAAGAAGAGGCACGAGCTGTGCGCCGCTCGCTCGTGCCTCTTCTTTGTCTTCTTCTTCTGAGAAATACTCTTTGGCTCGTGAGAGAAATAATGGTCCTTTGTAACGACACAGTCATGCATACAAACATCTCTCAAATACTTTGCCTCAATATATCCCTAAAACGCTTAAATTGCAGCGCTCAAATTTCGCATTAGGGAGTATCGCAATCATCCTTAAAATTTTCATCTCCTTTCTTTTTGGAACTCTTTACCGGAGTAAGCAAAAAAATACAAAACCACTGTATAGAATTAAATTGCCTCAAAAGAGCTAATACTTCGCAAAAATTACTAAGCTGAATTTGAAAAAATGAATATAAATTATTAAGGATACTGAACCTAATGGGAACCGCATATGGTTGAAGTATGTATGTATTCCTACACAGCATTGTTCTTTTCCTGTTCCTTATAATTTCAGACTGTATAATTCCTACATGCTTTGTTAAATCTGGGCAATTTTTTGTATCTTTCTGCATACCCTTTTTCATCAACCATACCGCGATCGATAAGGATGGCATATAGATGATCATCGTGTTTTGTTCCCGCTGCAATAGGAGGTTACAGTGCAGCCCCGGACTATGGGACCTCCTTCGTGTGTATAGTTTATTCTATGCTGTATTGCATTTACTGAAAAAATAATCTTGATTTTGATCTTGATTCTGACTCCGAAGGCCCCGCCGAGTTCAAACAAATTTTACATCTTGCTTATGAGCTAATTTTTGTACTCTGGCTTGTACGTAAAATGCCTAACGTGCAGCATACTACTGCTTCATCTTGTGCTCGTGGAGGACGCTTTGCATTTTGTATCATTTGCGCTAGTGGAGGCAGGGTTGCGATTTGCAAAATAAGATGTGTGAGTTTTTCACCAAAACCCTATTCGTCTTTGCCAGCCAGAATTTGTTTGCACATTAGCCTCAGATGTTCTCCTCACCACCATTCTTCCCCCCCCCCCCCCCCCCCCCCTCGTTTTCTGCGGGCTTACGTTCGTCGTCTGAGACTCTTCGGGGGACCATTTAATGCTTTTCGTCCTTTCCAATGGCGCCCGATCTTTCCTACCTCCCCTTCCATCCCGTTTCATCATTTTTATCCTCATTAATTTTTTTTCCTATGCGGCCAGATCCCCTTCTGAGTTCTAAGAAGCTATGTTCGCATATGGGCTTTCTGTATATATATATATATATATATATATATATATATATATATATATATATATATATATATATATATATATATATATATATATATATATATATATATATATATATATATATATATATACATACCATATCGGGGCTCTTAAGGAAGAAGCCGACTAACAAGGATTATTTTCGTAAAACGTCGTGTGAGTCTCATTACTAAGTCTGCCTTCACATCTCCTTTCTTTCGTGTTCTCTTTTTGTGACGACAAGCATCCTTTAAAGACACTTTGCGAACTGTTGGACGCAAAAGAGAGCAAGCTGGGTCTGTTGGCAGTGCCTCGGGCACATCTTTTTGGGCCGATTTGAGAACACAATAGTGTGGAATAAGCTAATCATAGAGGGGAAAAAATGACACTGAGAAGGCAGAAAGATGAGAAAAAAAAAATGCAGCGTATGTGTACTTTAGAACTGTAGACTTCAGCACGTGGACCGAGCGCCTATTGAGGAATTCGGTTCCCAAAGGCACCCACAAACTTCGTCGACTGCTCGGTATTGTCTTTTGACAGATTTCTTTTCCTACTCTTCTCGCTCTTGCTTGCACTGTTTCGAAAGAAACTTAATTTCGCCAGGCGGCAATATTGTTTGACGGCCGAGGAATAGCAAGGGGAACCGTTTACCTACCGCTCCTAGCTCCTGTATTCGCCGAATTCAAGGCGCAACCTATTGCTCTGTACTAGACGGTACGCGTTCATTTTCGTCTTCACTTTTCATTTCCGAATGAACTCTTTTAAACCTTGAACACCTAAACTCTAAACGGCCAGCTCTGTTCTGTTTTCGTGCCGAAAAAAAATGAGTGCCCACCACTGTCTTTTCTTTATCTTCTTTTGATTAGTCTAGAACCAGCCTGAATCAATAAGCATTTTAGGCAAAATTGTAGGCTATCTTCTTCATAGTGGCGCGGCACGAAGGAGAGGATGACAGTAGGGCAGCATTACAGTGAGAGTGAATGAAAAAAAAAAAGAAAGAGTAATTGTGTTATTAGAACCTTGAGACATCAGAAAAACAGGCGGAAGCCCAATGAACAGCGAAGCCCCATAGAAACGTGCTGCCGCTCGCTTCAATAGCTCAAAGTCCCAGCGGACCAATTCCGACATCGTGCACGGCAAAACTGTTTACCGCTTCGGGTGTCCTAGGCCAAGATTCTCACCCTACGCCATATACAACGAGTCCGTGAAAGTGCTGCTGTGCGCTCTGGCCTATATATGTGAGTAATGCTAGCCTTGTGAGGCATTCTCACCGAAATGTTTCCCGCACGCTGCTATGAATTGGCATTGACTTCGCTCTACTTGTTTCGTTTATTTAATAAATTGTGTGCGGTAGATGAATCGATCAGAATAGCGAAGCAGTACGATATTTTAACTAAGAGGAAGATAACGTATGCACGACATGAACGAAGAAAATTGCAAGTTCATGCGAAATTACAGGTTGCAAGCAACTGTCTCTATGTACTATTACATTCAGATACTGTACGAGGAAACTGATATATAACATAAACGAGTCACTCTGGATATAATGAGGACACGCTGATTACGCATCGTGCTCCGTTTTCTTAGCGCAAATAATTAGGGGATCTCCGAAGGTGGTTTAATTTGTGGTAAATGAGTAATTACTCCGATTCACGCAACCAAGCTCAGTCATATGGCTACAATGGAAGGTTGCACAGATTTACAAGGAAACCTCGTTGTTTGAGACAAAATTCGTACAGGTCCCACGTTTGCACCAGGGACCACCGCCTGTCCGGGGCAGTCGCTCTACCAACTGAGCTAACCAGAAAGGATACTCGATCAAATGGCAGGGCGAGAGCGAGTTGATCAATTCGAAGTGTGGAAGGCTGTTGGTACAAAGATCCCCCAGGGTGAATTGAATTTGTAATAACACCCTTATCCTCCAAAAAGGAGTAATGTTATGAAATCGGGTACTCCTTTATTACAAATTCATTCCACCTTGGCAGACTCCCTGAAACCTTTGTATGACCACCTGTGTCTGCAAACGTCAGCCGCGTAAGAGAGAATGCACACAATTGGCGCCTGCATTAAGATCTCGAGTCTAATGCTGCATTGTTACAGGTAAGCGAAGCTATACGAAATGTTTGCATGAGCCTGAAAGCTGAAACGTTTCGCAGTTTTTCTGCTTTCTACTGCTTAGATTACTGTCATGCGCTTGGATTTGAATTCAGCGCGCTGAAGCGCAGCATTATGTACGCGCGATGATCCCTTCATTCAAGCAGCGCGCTGCTGAACAAATCATGCATAGCGCGCAACTGTTGTATTTAGGGAAACGTGCTCGTTTCTCGTTTTTGTTTCTATGCAGCTTCGCTACGGTGCTAACGCTGACCGTGAAACCCAGCACTTGCTGTAAAATTTCGCTTCGTTCGCTCCGCAAAGAACCGTTCGAGCTCCTTGAGAAAGTATTCTCAGGCCTGTACATTACGGTCAGTAACCGATACCATCAAGTGGCGGCATGTGGAAAACAATGGTATACTTCTGGGCTTTTCCATCTTGTTGAAGCACAATAAAGACACGCCGCAATAATGTTGCCGAACCTTTTTTCTTTTCGCCACAACACTCCTGGGACGACATTTGAAAGTGCTTGTTACGCTGCACCAGCAGCAGACAGAGCAGATCTGCCGAACGAGTTCTTCGTCAGCGGGGTTGCGGCCCGGCTGCAGTTTGGCGTCGATTACATTAAAATTGCCACTATTTTCATAGAAATATTATTTCAACAGCGTCTGAATGCGCGGACCTTAAGTAAACCGCTGCCGCTCCTTATAGATTAGTTGGCGGGGTCGCCGCAGGCCCATTCTGTCGAAAATCGCCAGTAAGAAGCAGACAGTAAAGCCCGTGTCTAGATTACACTTCTTTTGCACGTCTCGAGGGGAGCAATGCAGTTAGCTTTCATCCTCTCATAGAGACAGCCAGACAGAAAGTGAGCTGACCTGCTTTCCTCCCCATTTTTTCAAGTCTCTTGGTGTCCATGTACACTGCAGTAATAAATTTTGGTTGACTTATGGGGTTTAACATCCCAAAGAGACTCAGGCTATGAGAGACACCGTATCGGAGAACTCCGGAAATTTCGACCGCCTGGGGTTCTTAAATGTGCACTGACATTGCTCAGCATACCGGCGTCTTGCTTTTCGCCTCCTTCTAAAAGCGGTCGCCGAGGCCGAGATTCGATCCCACATCTTCGGGCACACCAGTCAAGCGCCCTAACCACTGCACCACGGTGGTAGTGGGGGGGGGGGGGGGGGGGGGGGCAGTAACGTACTTGCTTTCTTGGTGGGATGGTTACAAACATACAATAAATAAAAACAAGTTTTCACTGCCTGACGTTTTGTGTCTAACTTGGTTACTGTTATTCGGAAGGAAGTATTGGCAGCTTATTTTGAAGCGTTGCTGAGTCACCCAAATTCAGGGCCTTCTCCTTGATATCCCAGTTAAGGCTGTCCTGAAACACTTTGCGAGCGTCGTATACAAACTCAACTCACTATATCGCTGTCATGAACATCTAAGGTAAATACTGCACGTGTACTACATGGCCGCAGGGAACGCGCAATCATTATCGAAAGTTGGAGAGCCCTTTACGGCTAACTTTCCGAACTCGCGCCACCCGTGTCACGCGCCTACGTATGTAATTTGAGAGCTGTTGCGGCTAGTCCGCCATGTCGCTTTGGCATGCAAAAAAGCTCCGCTGCCCAGGGAATGCCAGCGCCCGTCGGCAACCCGTCGGTGGGACCGAGTTGGTGGCACCGGCTGAGGGGCGCCGGCCTTTGAGCGTGCAAAAAGTAACGAGAGCAAAAAAGGCGCAAAACTGCTGAAATTAAAATGACTCTTTAATCGGAATGACGTAGGTTGAGATGTGAGATCGGCGACAAGGCACGCATACCTTCTGCTAACAACCGTGTTCTGCTCCTGGATCATCGCTCAGGCAATAATATATGGTAGAAAGAGGATCACATTTGCGCAGCTTAAAGAAATGACCGATCGTGAGTGGTTTGAAGCTTGACGCGGCCCTGAATACGCCGTGCAAGGAGTACAATCTCCTGAAGCAGCAGTGAGCAGAGCCAGACAGTCTTCAAATTTGTGCGGACCGAAGCTCTACAGAGACACTCAACACCGGGTTGTATGGCTAAAGTCTCCGTAATACATACGGAGCTTGGTAATAATCCATTGAAAAAAAAAAAAAAAAAACGAAATTAAGACCGACTCAGCGTGGTTGTGCCAAACACGAGTTGCTTTCGCTAGCACTTCGCTGAGTCGCGCATATTCCTGAGCATACAGTCGTAATGTACCACATTACGTGAAAGGTCATCCTCGGAGATTAGATATAACGCTCTGCCTGCAGCCTGTGTGAGTCAAGATCCAAGGGTCGCATTAAAAGTCCCCTTGACCACCGATTCGTCCTCGAGAACGCAAATGTATGGCGAGAACTTTGCGTTAGGCTGATCGCACAAAATCTGCCAAAGAAATCTACGCTGATATACAATGCCACAAAATTCAGACAAGGCAGATGCAGTCGCCTAAGTTGTCCTGCAAGTCAAGCTATGCATTTTTCCGCCGCTGTTTCTTTAGAAAATTGACTTCAACGACGTCTATAGACTCCAAGCGGGTCAGAAAGGTTCCTCCCCGCAGTTCGGGCAATCTATTTTGTTGCTCGACTGGTCTTACATCCGTATTTTGCAAGTACTTTTAATAACCATGAGATCCAAATACTCTTAATATCATCTAGTTGCATCGAGACATACCGCTGTCGCGTTTTAAGATATTACAATCAATCAGTGTTGGTTTGTAGCATACTAAAGTGTATACGCTGTACAAAGACAGCATGTGCCCGGAACAACGGCTATGGGAGGCGCCACAATGGTTGTCCTTGCCTTAGAGGCGGTGCAAGATGCGGGACACTCACCTGGTGTACTTGCGCATCAGCTGCTTGAGGATGGCGAATGAGGGGCGAAGCGCGGGGCTTTCGTTCCAGCAGAGCTTCATGAGCGACAGCAGCTCGCGCGGGCAATCGGCGGGCGTCACGTCGGGCCGGAATGGCGGCCGCGAGCCCAGCTTCACTCGGAACAGGATCTCTGCATACGGCCGCCCAACACACGTTACCTGTGACAGGATACTTTAACTAATGCAGAAACTTAATAATGCTCATCATTATAGAAACCCAACGTCGACCAGAAAAAGTGGCGCCCAGAAACCCAGTGACGTCATAGTCACATGACTTCAAGCAGGAATTTTGAAAACCCCACAGCGCTCACGTCGAACATTACTTTACGCGTGGAATGGAAGGGGTTAGACTTGTTGTGCAATGCGAATAGGCTTCTTTTGATTTACGTCACGAATGACACGTCGGAGAAGGGCATGGCTTGGCGTGCTTGGCAAAACATACCGTTGCTGACGGCTTGGTGCAATAGATTTGGCATCGTTAATTACATTTGCTCGTTTTTTTTTTTTTTTTTTTCAGCGCCATCGTATTGTTGCACAGCAAGATCACCATCCACGTATATTCCTTCTGCTTTCGGAATAGTGAAACTCGGCTAAAAATTTATTTTGAAGAAAGAGCAAAATGTCGGACGTTTGTCAGCATGCACTACACTTTAGACATATTTTTCAGTTATACCCGTGCACACATCTGTTTCCGCTGTACGAACAAGGTCTTAGTTTGCTTTATTGCGCCGCCGAACGAAACCTATTGAGCTTTCAAAGGCCGGGACTGCATACGATCGCTGGAAGTATTGTAAGAAAACGTTGTATGGCATTTAGTTTATCCCTGTGCAGCGGATCGTGTTCACTAAGGTAGGCTCTGTAAAAAAAAAAAAAAAAAAAAAAAAAAAAAACTGAAAAGAACGTGCACCTTTGCAGCTAAAGTACAACCGCATATCAAACTGGAACCTTAACATTACACTTTTGAGCGTTGCCGCGCGTCCGAGGCGAAAAATGGGTTTCCTTGTGTCAGTTATGTACACCCGCCCAATTCTTTAACAATATTAAGTGTTGCGTCTCTAACTGTAACACGTAGAATGCTTCTCTCAGCTTTGCAGCTTCCTCATTCGTACAGAAATTTACCGCATGGCGTAGTAATGATTGGTCCCTTTACTATAATAACAAATTAGGATGGGAGGTTTGCTTGAATCCGTCAGAATTAACTAAAATCACCATCCTTTGCTGCGTCAAAGAGACCATTCAAGAAGCATATGCAGTAGCGGCTTCCACCCATTTCGCTTCATTTGGGTAAAGGATCGGTCTAAAACTGGAAGTGCCTGCGAATTTACTTTGGTAAGTTATTTTAGGGTAGTTGCTCCGCAAGAACTATGTTTGGTGTAGGTCGCACCAGACGATGAGGATGTTAGGTTATTTCTGAGTGAATCAGGCAAGTAGCATGTTATATGAAAAACAGGCCCTTTTAAGTACCACTTCGTGCGTTAAATTACAACACGAATTAGCAAGCGGTGTAGCCGAGAGACGCATTATATACGTTACATTTACCGATGCAACACTTGAGGTCAATAAAAATTTTGAAGTGTGTATACTGTTGAATATTAGCGCATTCTGCATGACTATATGCAATGTTGTTCTAAAACAAATGGCCCTTTGGTTGGGAGCTAGACACTACCAACTAGGCCACGTAACGCACGCTCGTACGGATTGGAAACAACCGAGATTATGTGTATGTCATTTGGTCAATGAACTTAGCATCAGAACTCACACTTTAACATTCCCCCTGCGTAAGTAGTCTTAACTGCCGTCTGTTGTCTTCCTATCTCCAGAAACGATGCGTGGATTAGACTACGGTCTATCAGAATAAGAAGTAAAAAAGCTCCGCCTTAAAAGGCCACTGAACACCCTCTGGTCGAAGATACTTTCTACCCCCGGTGACTGTGAGGCATCGTCCCTGGAACGCGCAGCCAGAATTTTTCTTTGTTAGGACTGATGAATAGCGGAGTTACTGTCATCACAGTAAAACTATTTCACTGTGCTCCTCTCATTCCGTTCCATTTCCGAGGTTTTTCACGCTGCCTGGTCGGCTAGCCTCCACAAGCGAAATTTTGCCGTCCTCCTCCGATGCTAGAAACAGGCGTAGACTACGTCAGACGTCCACGTCATAGGGAACCCAAGCTCAAGTTTCGCCGCGCGACGGCAGCGCCGCATTCCTGGCATGGTGGCGAAATGTGAAACGATGGGGCTTCGCCGGAGCAGACGCTCCGCTAGCTTCCTGTGCACACGCGGCGATCGCGTTGCGCCTGACGGTTATTTGGCGATACAAAAACGCTTCCGCTGATGCAAAACGGATGTACTAAGTAGCATTGTGTCATGGGAAGCCACAATAGTAGGCAAAGCACCAAAAGACGAGGCTCACGTGTGCAACTTCACAGTTTTTTTTTTGAAGCGTGTCCACAAGACCTGTTTTCCAACAACATGACAGCGTACTGGAAGTCTCGCGTTCTTTGTGGAAACGAAAAGAGCCAATTTCCCCTTTCTTTGTAAACTCAGAAAGGTTGACAGTTGATAAAGATGGCTTGGAGAGGCATCAAAAAAGTACAGTGGTTTAACACCATGCATAAAAAGTTAAGAGGATGGAAGATTATCCTGCTCTTCGCTCCCCGCGTGTCTAGTTTCGGCGCTTTTCTGTGCTCTCTCCCTGCTTTGTGGGTGCTCTGAAAGCAACCAAATCAACTGATGCGACGTCCGCGATCGAGACTGATGTGTGAATGTGCTCTTAGTGTCCACAGCTGCCTTTTCATTTTTAGATAGACCAAGAAAATATCTAGGAACAAGGCCTTTTTTTTTTTCGGGGGTGGGGATGGCGTTGGAAAACATGCCTTGCTGAGACGGTCTTACAGATTTTCGCTAATTGGCCAATAAGGGAACCAATTATTATTATTATTATTATTATTATTATTATTATTATTATTATTATTATTATTATTATTATTATTATTATTAACGAAGATATGTCGGAAGTGCAGTACAAAGGTGATCCTAGCTATGGCTCGACTGACACTACTCGCACGGAGCACCCCATTCGCGTCACAGGGTTCGTGAGTGCAAACCAAATATTATCCCAAATGAACACAACCATTTATTAAGAACTGAAATAAAACACAATGTAGTAGAAGCTTGGATTTCACCTGCTTTCCGAGCCAGCGAGCAGGTTATGTCGCGTGCAGCGCACGGAGCACGCATGTGCTTATGAGATTGCTAGCGTTCTTGTCTTTGAAGAAACACCTTCTTCGGACTAAATACTTATTCTTCTACTGCAAGATTTCCTTTGGTAACGTCGTAATAATAAAAAAAGAAATCCGTATACAGATCGCATGCTACAGGCCAAAACGATGGTCAACGAGCGGGCCACTTTACTTCACAGTACTGATGATACTTTAGCAGTTTTTAAACATATTATATACGACAATATAATTACATACCGGACTTACCTCGAGATACACTTCCTACGTTTTTGCTAACATAGGACGCATTCACAGTCAATATTTACTCATCCCCGTCTGTTGTCTTCTCTACAGTGCAGACGTGAATAAAAAGTTTCACACCTATAATTAAGTATCCTTCATGAAAATACGCGTCAGGTTGCCCAATCAAACCGGAATGCAGGTGGCATGTCGCGGTGCGCCTGCGGGGGCGCGTCAAGACGCGTGCTCGTGCGAGAGAAAGCGCACGGCGCACGCCGTGAAGGCACCGAGCTGAGCCGGCGGTGTCCAGTGCGTGCTTTCTGTCCGCGCGACAAAAGCAGCCCGAGACGTCTGCACGTGCGCGGAAGCGAGCGAGCGAAAGGAGAAAACTTGCACGGGTTGCCTAGGTGGTGCCGCCGCGTTTATCCCCAGTTTCTATTTTTCTGTCAGAGATGGCGCTCCCTGTCAGGAGCAGCAGCGCCGCTCGACGGTGCTTTGGAAGCCTATACTTGTATTTTTCCCTTTCCGTTGCATGTATAAATGTTTGTGTTTCTCCGCTAGGGGAGAAAACCTGCACTAGCACGGAGGAGCAAGTTCCAGCTTAGGTTCCCTTGTTCGTCCTTGGGATAGGAAAGTTCGCGGTTGTGCTTGCAGTGAAGTGGGCCCCTCTGTGCGTGCTTTTTTTTTTTTTTTTAAATACTGGCCCGACAAATGAACCCGTACGGCGCCACGCATCTGCGCAGTCAGGCACAGCGAGATACGGTGCCCCGGATCCTTCACCAGCGTTCCGGCATTTTCTCCGCACCAGGATGTACTGGACTACAGCAGAGCGAGAAGCTGCGTGTGGGACGAGATGCGAACGAGAGCTGTTGGAACGGCACAGAACAAAGAACACACTAGAACAAACAAGAATTCGGGCCAGAAAATAAGGCTTTTGTGTGGTTCGTGCGTATGCGAAAACGAAAAGGGAGACGGAAAACCGCAATGAGCGCATCGAGTAATGCGTGGTCAACGCTCGACCTTCACTCGTCAGTCAGAGGACGAATGACCTGCGTAGACGTGAAAGAGCCGGCGTAGAGGATTAGGAAGTTTGGCTTTTCGAAAGGGAGTGTGACTGGGCCTGATTTGATTTTTCATTGCTTTTCGGGGTGCACATGGCTCTAGTATTTTGCCTATTTTGATGCCGGACCTAAGCACTGAGGTTAGCTGTTTAAAACCCTGGTCAGTGGCCCTTTATGAGTGGAGCGGTAATGGACGCACGTCGTCACCATTTCCTCATCACTTGCTCATCATGCGACTGACTGATACAAAAAAATTGCTTTGATCTGTAGCTTCCTTTCTTTTTGTATTCACAGCGGCATTTGCTTTCGATGGCAATGCCGCTTTCTACGTAATCACTAACTGCTAATTCAGTTCAGTTCAGTTCAGGCGTTCAGTCGTGTCCGACTCTTCGTGACCCTATGGACCATGCCACGCCACGCTTTCCGGTCTCTCACTATCTTCTTAACATCACATAGCTTCATCTGCAATGCCTCGAGAATGCCATCTAACCATCGCGTTCGCTGCCTACCCCTTCTCCGGCGACCCTCAACCTTTCCCAACATCAAATCTTTCTCCAGCGACTCCTCTCTTCTCATCAGATGACCAAAGTAGCTGAGCTTTAACTTTAGAATTTGACCCTCCAATGAGCAGTCAGGGTTTATGGTCGACAATATCGACTGATTTGATCTTCTGGCAGTCCAAGGAACTCTTAAGAGTCTTCGCCAGAACCACAATTCAAACGCGTCAATTCTTCGGCGGTCAGCCTTTTTCACGGTCCAACTCTCGCATCCATACATCACAACTGGAAAGACCATAGCACGGGTTATACGGATCTTGGTTGGTAGACTAATGTCTCTGCTCTTTACTAGGCGGACAAGGCTAACCATTGCTCTCTTTCCCAGAAGCAGGCGTCTCCTAATTTCATGGCTGCAGTCTCCTTCCGAGGTAATCTTGGAGCCCAAGAAGAGAAAATCTGTCACAGCTTCCACTTCTTGTCCATTGATGCTCCAGGACTTGATAGGGCAAGACGCCATGATCTTCGTCTTTTTAATGTTCAGTTTAAGCCCAAACTTCTCACTCTCTTCTTGTACGCGCATCAGAAGTCTCTTGAGTTCCACTTCACTTTCTGCCATTAAAGTGGTATCATCCGCATATCTAAGGTTGTTGATACGTTTTCCAGCAATCTTCACTCCAGCTGAAGACTCGTCCAGACCGGCCTTCCTCATGATGCACTCTGCATATAGGTTAAATAGGCAGGGCGACAGTATGCAGCCTTGCCTCACCCCTTTCTCAATCGGAAACCAATCAGTAAGACTGCTAATTAGCATGCCTTAATTACATTTAGCATCAGTATATGTCTTCAAGAAGTCAAAGAGCACAACGCATTAACTATGCCCGCTTCTAACACGCTTGAACCAAATAGCCTTCGTGACCCACGTGAAACGCTTTCGTATCGCAAACAACGGACCTGTGTTCGGCCCCGCCCCATACTGGCCTTAATTAATCGCTTATTATTCCTCTATATTCTTTCTTGTCGATGTTACAAGAACCTCTTCACCAATATTGGTTTCATTTAGACTTTTTGGTGAATTGGTCTGACTGTATTTGGAGGTTGCTCAGATTGGTCGGTCACGAACGATGCCGCATTCTCTGGCAACGCCATTCATGGCTGGAAAAGGCGCGAACTGGAAACAAGGACGGAGAAAGAACGACAGGGACAGGCGCTACCTTGTCGTTTTTTAGCGCCTGTCTTTGTCGTTATTTCTCCGTCCTTGTTTCCAGTTCGCGCCTTTTCCAGCCATGAATGTCAACCAACTTGCCCAACTTTCTGCTCTGGCAACGCCGATGACTCCAAGTTTTCGGCGACTCGGGACCCTTACTCTGCCAGTCAAATGGGTTTGCGCGGGGCATATGAGGCGCAAAAAAAAAAAAAAACAGCATACGTCACTGTAACCAATGGAAAATGGATACCATTGAAAACAATAGGCAGTTGGTGTCACCATGTTGGGGAATCCTGCGTATTTAAACGGGCGTTAAATGAAAACTGCAAAGGGCGTGTGGTTCAAGTGGCACGGCTGAGGAACCACTGCGTCATAAAAATAATATGATATCGTGAGATAAATTGCATAGCACATTTTTAAAGCTATACATATGAGCAAAAATTTCGTTATTCATGCTGGCTAGCCTTTGATCGCATTTTCAAATAAGTAGCACACTGCCGTTTGTAGACGTGTCCATGATCATATTATTTATCAGCGTAACTTCTGCGAAAGCGTGTAGCCACACGACATCTTTGAATTGTTTTAATCTAAGTTGTGTCGTTATTTCCTATCCAACAACTCTGATCGTAAATACGCTCGAGGCTTGTGACAGAATTGAGAGATTTGGGGTAGGCATATGTATAGGGAACCAAAGCTGGAGTTTGCTCCGCGACGCCAGCGCTCGGTTTCCAGCGGTGCGGAGAGGAACTACAAAACCTACGCGCATCCGCGCCCGCGCTGCGCGCGGCTGTCTGTGGAGTCTGCGCAGCCCGCTCGCTCGGGAGCGCGTGCTACAGGCAGCCGCACGTGCACGCGGAGCGGGAGAAGGAGAATGAGGACGAGGGGGGATGGTCGTGCGTCTGTGTGCGCAAAGCCGGCGCTCTTTGCCAGTGGTGTTTCTTATTCTTGCTTTTTTCTGTGCCCCGGCTGACATGGAGGCTGGCTGGAGGCACGCTTTTTATCGGTGCTTTCGAAAGTGAGAAATTATGATTAATTGATCGCCGCGGACATTGTTTTTAAAGAGCGCTTGTTGGCAGGCCCAGACAAAAAAAAAAACATGAACGCGAATTCGGTACTCGAAGGCAGAGGCAAGCGACAGGTATTTTGAAGGACTTGAGGCGGCACCTCTTGATGTCTCTTCCATGTTGTTCAGAGAATGAAGGGTCCAGCCTTCTCTTTGAGAATTGATACGCGTGTACACAGCGACGAGTGCTCCGGGCGCTGGTTGGGGAGCTTCCTTTCCATTTGTGACTGCTCACTTGAAAGGGGCCTATTCAACTCTTTGGGGACAGACGTTTTAGGCGATGCTGCCGGCGTGGTGCCTGTTTTCGGCGCGTTTAGGACGCGTTCCCTACAAAGGCACAAAGCATGCCGCCTTACCCTTTGGTTCCTGCTGACAGCGGTCAGGGGGAGTTCGCTGCTGTGGCGCTGCCATCCGAAATCAGTGACTTATCTACCTTTAACGATGAGAGGTTTCTTAACGATCTGGATCACTGACGAGAAGCCGAGGCATGTCATTTTTTCGGCAGTTTCCTCTCTCCGCGAGACGCAGAGCGAGGAAATGCCTGACGACTTTTCTTGCAGACGGGGACATCTCTTCAAGTAAACCTCTGTCTTCTTAATTCCACAGCTACGCTGTGCAATCCCTAGTTCAGTTATCTCCTCTAGCGAATGCGCAGTTTTGAGCTCCCGAAGCAGGATCGCGTATGAGGATAGAACGATTGACGTATGTGTTTTCCCTTTATAAGCGTCGAGTGATGGCATTAATGACATATATCTGTTTCTTGAGTCCAACTTGGTTCCGCGATGGCTGCTGCGGCACCGCCAGTTACAAACAGAGGTGCGAGATACCTAAAAAAAAAAAAATCCGACAACCATCGTTTCCACACGAAAGAGAGAAGAGAGAAAAACACTTTCACGAGTCACTTTTTCATTCCAGTTTTTTTTTTTTTTTCTTGCCCCCTTTGTTGGAGCGCGACGGCGGCCAGAATGCGGCCGGAGGAGGAGAGAAACAACCGAGCGCGCGAGCGCAAACACGTGCTGGAAAACAGCGCGGAGCAGACGACAGCATGCTTTTCTATGCGGCGGGGAGCAGACGACGCGGCCGCTCTGCGCGGAGGTTTTGACGGAGTCTCCATGGAGGGCGCTGACGCACAGAGCGGCGCAGCGCCCCCTGGCCCAGGTTTTCTCCCCTATTTCTCGAAATGGGTTACATTGCAACAGCTCGGTGGACGCCTTGATACTGAACTCTCAAACGCTTTCAGCACGATGCCTCGTGGTAATTGCAGGCGTGTGGTTAGTAATAACTCAACACACAACACGTTGAGTCACTAGCACTGAAAGTAGAAAAGAGAGCACTCACCTGAAAAACTGAAGCACTTTTTGAGCCAACTAAATTAAATTTGCACAGAGCTGTAATGCGAGCGACGTGGCATTTAATTTCTGAGTGTCTTGCGACTCGTAGGCAGGAAGCAGAATAAGAAGCTTGGGCGCAAGTGTATTACAGAACTAAATTTTGCTTTTGAAAAATAGCGGCAGGGAGGAAATTAATTGCAGATAGAATACGTCTCATTACAGCCAGATGTGAACGGCAGTCACTCGCCGGTGCCTGTTCTTCGCTGTAAAACTTTACGTATTTTTCTCTTCTTGATTTTTCCTTCTATGATAGACATTACTATGCAAACATAGAACATCGGTTTCAAACAGGACGGAGGCGGACAAAATCCTGACGGCTTTCGACGTCTCCACGCGCTTGTCCAGAGGAAGAGCTGCCTCGGCGTGTGGAGCGGAAGAGCGCAGATTTACCGGAAGTCCGAGTTTCTTCCCTCTAACTTGCATCAAGTAAAGAGCAAACAGCTCGCTTCAGGGCTACACCGGATGCAATACATTTGCAGTTTTTATTGACTTTCTCGGCGATACTGGACCGTACGAGTGCGCACAAGCCGCCCAATAGTGTCCCGTTCAGTGTACAGTTCTTGGCACGACCATTCAGAGGCAAGAAAAAATGATGCCGATTTGAAGCCCAAAAATACTGCCGAACGCAGGTCTTCGCGATAAGTTGAATCCCAAGATCTGCGCAGTGAGCTCTTTTCTTGTACTGAAGCTAGGCGGCAGCCCTGCGTTGTCGGCAACGCACTTCACTCTAGCAGAAGGATGGCGATTTAATTTCTGCTCATGGTCTTTGTACGCACAGTGCGCAGCGCGAAGCGCTACATGACCCCTTCAAGTTTCTCGCGCAGGGGGGCCGAACGTCAAGCCTTGCATGCTTTCGTTGGCCGCTTGCAAGCGTTCAGCTGGTGTATTTGCGTAGAATGCTTAGGATTTAAGACTATCGCTCTTTATTTCGTAACCATCACTAGGAAAATCCGCTCACACCGAGTTATTTTGACCAATTCTGTTGTCAGTATACAGTAGTGGAAGCATCGAAAGACTGCCGTATCCGAAGGTTATCGTTTTATACGCATAGAGCAGCGTACGCACATGCAAATTCTGCATAATAGTTCGTCAAGGGCAACGCAAACATTAAAGAGCCCAATGAGTCGACGCCGAGCGTCAGCACTTAGCGATTCGTGCGTGCTTCACAAGCACCGGGAAGGCGACCGCTGTCAGCGAAACGAAGCTATAGCCTGGCAAAGCTGCCACAAAGGGCTTAAATCGGGCCCAGATTAGAGAACAGTCCATTAACCAGTCATTTCAAGTCTCTAACGGTTCCACTCAAAATGTTTCCTTGCGAAGGAGGCTGCGTCCTCTATCGATTACCGAGCTCTCTTTGTTTTGTAACAAACAGCGCCAATGCTCTAGGTCTATGTATTTAGCAGCAACTGCTCGGCTCACACAATTATTTGTGGTCAGCTCTCGGGTTTTGGGGACGTCCACTGCTGTGTGAGAAAACGTCCGATGTCTCCGCTACTCCTTGCACTCTACGAGAAGATGCTTTATTTTAGTATGCGACATTGAATGCTTTGTAGCATACTTTCAATGTTTTGAGTAATTAGGTTAAAGTTGTAGCATAGTGTCGATAACCCTGGATTTTTCTGCGCTCACAAGCCTGTATAGCGTTGAGAAAATTCTCCGTGATAGCAATTTGGTATCGTCTTTAGCACACAGATAAACTGCTCTGAATGTTCGTGTCCGTGCATTGGACATGGGGCTCAACGCCATTCCGTTATGCCTGTATAGAATGGTGCACCGTTTGAATAATCTTATCTTGGCTTCATGGTTGATGTTCGTGTAAGTTTTTTACTGAAGGGAGCGTGTTACAACTATTGCGAATTATGCTGCAACTTGTTTTGTTTCCATTCACCTTTTAGCTGCTGGCAGTGCCCTGCATCGTTCTTTTTTTTTCTTTTTTTTTTTTTTTTAGGGCAGCAAACAAAATTTGTACGCCTTCTTCATTGGGCTAGATCCAAGCTTTCCTAATTAATCACAACGGCAAAATGGCCCTGACTTTTAATCCAATCCTGCGCTGCAAACTTTTCTCTCTTCTTTTTTTTTCTCTTTGCTAGTGAAGAAGGTATACTGTCCTCTTGTACACGCCTTTTTCTTCAGGAGTCTACGCACGAAGTTCATTTTTTGGAGCCTTTTTTGACATTTCTATTTTATTATCAGTTCTTGCGCTATATATATATATATATATATATATATATATATATATATATATATATATATATATATATATATATATATATATATATATATATATATATATATATATATATACTTTAATTTTTCGACAAGAATACTCGTCATCTCGGCGCATTCGTGCTATTCCAGCAAAACTATCATGGTGCGAAGTATTTTACTTATAATTGAATTTAAATGCACATTAGAAAAATCGTCTTCAAAAGCAGGGTATTGTTAATTCTTGGCATATCCGAGAAAGGAAATAATATTATTCAAAACTGGATTGAACACCACAACACCTAGCAATAAAAAAAAAGTTACAGGATACAGAAAAAGTTCAGCCGTCAACATTAGCGTTCTTCACGAATTTGCGAGAAATAGCAACTTTGTCCAATCTTAACTTATCATCAACCATGTCAACAAGTAGAAAGCGACTTTATAAGCATTGAGACGGCTTTAGATATTGCATAAGGTGAAAGGTAACTTAATTCAGCGAATACTAAATCGAATTTTTGACGCCTACTCCTTAAGCTCCCCTCAGCACTTCAATGAAATAAAAACATGCGTTCTACACAATGGAATAATTTTTAGCGTTTGATATTTATAAAATACTGAGGATTGTTTTTATGAATTTGAATAAATATCGAAGATGCAGTACACGCAGCGGCGAACGGTGGCGGCAGGAGCGCGCGCTGCCCCGACTGGGGAGCTGGTTACGAGGGACAACGGCGACGGCGACGCCGATGGAAACGACGACGCGAAACGCAGGAACGGACGCCAAATAGCTGAGCTCTAAGATTATTAGTTGCATGTATTTACTGAGTAAAAATAATGTGTGACAAAATTCTTGTGCGCAAGCAGCAGATCTCTATACTTGAAACTTATTGAAATGGCAAAAATGGCCTTTTACGCCTCTAGTGATATAGAGAAAACTACAATATATCTTGCAATATTAAAGTTCATTTCTTTGTGTCTAGACATTTACCCACCAGATATAAAAATTCCACTGAAAAAAAAAAATTGCCGACGATTACGTTATTTCCTAATGCGAAATTTGAGCGCAGCTCATCAGCTGTTTCACCTTTTCGATAGATGAGGCAAATGTACAATTACAGACAACTTTTTCTATTTTTCACACATATTCTCTCAAGAAACACTCCACTAACAGTTCTTGACTGTCATGAAGGAAGCTTTGTGGTCGGAGAAATGAAGAGAGCAATTAGGTTATCGGGAGGTTGCGGGAGGCAGCGCATGGGCACATAGGAACGTTGCGCGGCGAAGAGTTAGCAGTGACTGACTGATACCGCTGACGCCGCTAGTGAGTCAAATCAACGTGATCTGCGTTTCTGCTTGGGATGCACGCACCTTGATCCGCTGATAGCGAGCCGGCGCTTCGGCAACCGGATAACACCTTCTCTCTCTCTCTCTCTCTCTCTATATATATATATATATATATATATATATATATATATATATTTATCGGAAACAAGTGGATGCTTTCGACTCAGCTGCTCCTACCCCCGTAATTCTGTCCCGGCCAGCATGAGATATGCTAGCGCGAGTACGTGACGAAATTTCTCCTTGCACCAAAACATTTTTTAACTACTCGACGATACCCTGGCCGTGCAAACATGGCTCAAAAAAAAAAAAGAAAAACGTACTGTTGACTGTCCCCTCTGTATGCCATACCGCCGAGAATCCATCAGTCTTACCCACTTCAATGACATATTTTCGTCTTTTGGCGTGCTTCAGAGGAAACTGGTGAATGACTGGTACAAACTGCGGTCACATGCAGTGTATGATAACAGTTCATTCATATCATATACTCTTTCGCTATGGCTTTACTCGCTAGACTCCGCAGGTAGCTTATGCAGAAGTGGCACGATGCACCGCGATGCTAGAAACATAGCTAACTGAAAACGCATATTAGTCAAATAAAGTTCCACCTTAAATGTGCGGATATAGCGAAGTTGGCCTTCCCTCTGGTTTGTTGCCTTTCCTTTTGAGGTGTGCACATCGTAACGATTTACGTTTCAGACTTAAAATGTGTGCTGTTTCGCTAGTCAACGTCAACATTTGGTTGCGGTCTGTAAGCGTTCAGGGACGATCTGCGCACGCATGCATGAAAAAAACAACAAAACAAAAATAACACCGCAGCGTATACGCTGCCTCTTTCCCATAGCAGCAGCCTTTTTTCCAACTCTTTCTCTTCCGTTAGACGGTTTAGTCCACTCGGCATACAGTCTAGGCGTCACCACCGACATCTTGACAAGACCAACGCACCCCAGCAGCCTACGTCACTACAACGGATGTGCGTTAAATTGCCAGCAAATGAAGGTGTGAGTGCTCATCTGAGTCGGGTCATGTGGTGTTCGCTGGCCACTTTACCCAAGCCCGTACGTACAGATTCAGTGGCTTATCCTTTATCGCTCACCCGCTCGTAGTGATGCTCGCTGATGGGAGAGTAGGTCATGCAACGGCCTTGTTAAATATCGATGCCCAGGTCACATGCAATATCGGCTGCAACTTCCAAGTATGCCACCCGGACGCTACTACGTAACTTCTTTCTCACTAGCGAGGACCATTGATGTGAGAAATAATGGTGCGAGCAGCAGCGAAAGTACCATAGCTGTACTATGCAGATAAAGGAAAGTTTGCAGTGTCAAATCTATGCTACTGCCACCGCAGCAAAGGGCAGCAGCGTATGACTTCTCCGGCCAAATTAGCGCGAGGTTCATGCAGATGCTTGGCTGCCAGCAGGCGCGGGTTACCTTCTGGTGGGAGAAAGTGCTTGGAGTATTTCTCCAGGTTTTCGAAAGGTCCAGAGCGCGTGAGAATCTCCTGGAGTATGATTGCGAAGCTGTAGACGTCTCCTTTGGCCGAGCCGCCAGGCACCTCCTCGCGCAAGTGTTCGGGAGCAGTCCACAGGAGGCTACCTGCGTTCCGAGCACGATATTCTCATCGACGGGAGGGAGCGGAATTATTAGTTTTGTGATGGCATACCCATCCTTCTTCTTTGAGTGATGTTTCTGTGTTTTACATGCTGGTGAGATCGCTTGCAGACACTCTGCCAGTATATAAGGAAAAATGTGCTACAGGACCAGCATGCAAGCAACGCGCATGTAAGAGCAAAAAACATTTTTTTAAAGAAAACAGTCGACTAATTCTACACAACGGCCTTTCGGATCACCTTTTTGCAGTCCTTTTTCTATTTGCCGGAGATCATTTTTATCTTTCAGGCTATCATGGAAGCTACCGGCCAACCTCTGCTTTCTTAGCAATTCCCACGCCTTTAAATTCGCTTGTTTTACGCGCTGCTGCGTCCGGTTGTTGCCCACTGAGAACAAGCAGAGTAAATTTGGCACTTCCACGAGGCCTAAGCGCCTCACACCATGGTTAATAAACAGTCGCCACCAGACTCCCGTGAAAGAGTATAGGAGAATGCGAGAAGGAAGTAAATAAGTCATGCGAAGTAATAGCATACATGCAGGGGTATAAAACATTCAGCCGGTGGTGGAGCTCGAAAAAACTGAATCAAAGCGCCATTTACCGACAGCGACACATGTATGTCAGTAAAATGGAGCACCGCCACGATTATGTCGATCCCAGATAGCTATTGCTAGATGGCGCTGCAATGCAGTTTTCCCAAGCTCTGCAATCAGCAAGGTGTTGTATACCACTTTTTGGTCACGACTGCTCGTGTTTAAAAATCAATGCCTCTCCCATAATCGAGCGTAAATGTAAGCACGAAATAGGTTTATTTCTGACCTAGCACATTGGCCAACACGCTCAGCATATCTCGCTTCGTTTTCTTCTTGTCTCGCCGTCAAGCGGAGACATGTCATGGCGATGAATGGCGCCACGATATCTGCGGTGTACTGTTTCTGCCGTCACGCGCATTCTTTAACGACAGCAACTCGCGCTGCGCTGGCACTTGTCACTGTCAAAATCTCAGTGGTGATGTGTCGCCACGCTCGTCCGGATCGTTTTTATAATGCCGCCCGCAATACGCATGTGCCGTTCGGGCTGCAGGGCAGAGCGTAGATTAATTTGCGTCGCGCGTTGGCTCCGGCTACCACGGTGTAATGAAGACAGCGGCAGCGCAGGCACCAGGCAGTGACCCACGAAACTTTCCAACTTCGTTTAGATTCACCTCCATGTTCTCCGTTTTGCCGCCAAGGCCACCGGCGGCGCGCCAACAGCGGGAGCTAAAAGAATTTTGTGCTTTTAAAATAAACTAAGAGGACAGAAACAAGTTTCGCTAAGTGAACTTGTGCATAGTTCAAGAGATTGTCGATTATAGCCTGTGTTATTATAGTATGCTGCAAAGTATCAAAAGTATCGCCATATACGCGTTTTTATTAATTTTTTTGTCTTACAAAATAGAGCCCTGGCCACGCAGACGAACGTATAGCGTCGTTATAAATTCTAATAGCCAGTCCTGCCGGAAGCGCTAACAATAAATGAAGCAATATCTGAAAGTTAATTGCAGCTGGGCATAATGCAGTGCAGATACATATATGTATACACAGGGCGCAGTGTATACCAGAGTCACGCGTAGAACCCAGGAGTTGGTGTCAGTATGTCAGTTTACCTTGCAGCGCTCAGAAGAGGCCTTGTGAGATCTGGACGCAAATTGAACTCCATATCGTGCAACAACGGTTTCTTGGTGCGGGCTAGTCGGTGATTCATCATATATAAACAGTGGCAGTTTAAAAGAAAACGGGGATGCAAGAGGCGGTACATAGACGAAAGGAGAGGCGCTGAACTACCAACTGAAACTCTCTTTGTAGTTCAAGCGCTTGTCCTGTCGTCTATGGGCCTCGTATCTCCGTTTCTTTATCGCTGTCACTTTCTACGGCGGGTTATCAATGTCGTAGAGCGATAGGAAGCCTGGAAGACGTGCTTGTGAGAGTTGCAGTGAAACAACAACGCCAAGACAACTGCTGGAAGGAAATGAGAGCCTCGCTGTCACTTACGGGGGTTTTCGATGTCGGCCGGCGTGACCTGCTTGCGCAGTTCCCGCAGGCCGAAGTTGGAGATCTTGACCACAAACCGAGCGTCGATGAGGCAGGCGGTGGACTTTAGGCGGCCGTGGTAGATGATGAAGCCACCGTGCAGGAAGCTCATGCCCTGCACCACGAAATCCGTGCAGCCAGTGTCGTTGTTCCCACATTTTACGGCGGGGCGGACTAAAACTACACACATGCCAAACGAGCAAGCTCAGTACAACGCAGTCCATTAAGTTTCAATGCTATTCCTCCCAGGTACTGAAAATACAAATTTCATGGCATTGTTTTTGCTGCTATGCGCGACCGTACTGGGATCGTTCGCCCATCAAATGCTGCTGATAGTTCCGTCGATGTTCCCCATACAGGAGAGTGTGCATTTTTGTTGAAAACAACCTGTTATTAAGTAGTAAATGATTGATTCTCTCTGCTCGACATTTCGTAGCCAGTAGGGCCACGTTTTTCATTTCTGGGCTCGAACGGAAATTTACGGCTATTTTCTTTAATGACTGACCTACTACACTGGAACAATACTGCTGAAATTTTATCGGATGAAAATCCTGGACTTGTTTTCAGGAGTTTTCGTCATCATGAATGACATTAAACGTGTGGCTCAGAAAACAACAACCTTAAAGAATTATCCACTTCCAGTCCTTATTAGCTATTAGCTATATTGTTAGTAGAATGTGAGACTCTCTTTTACTTTGCGACGTTTTGTGGAAGTCATCAGGAATTGGATGCCACAGCGGTTTCCATAACGAACAATGCATACAGGAGACCGAAGTCAGGCAGGTATCGCCCCTCGCTCCGATAGCGCTGGCAAACGTACGTTTGTTTCATCTCATTTTTCTCGCGCACCTCAGGAGGCGCGCGAAATCCGCAAGAAGCGCAAGACTGCAGATGCTCGACTGCGGCTGTGTCGCCGTGGAGGCACCACACATGGCGAGCATTTCAGGATGGCGGCCACACACAGTGCTTACACAAACGGTCACATTGTGGCTGTCTGTATCATGGCCGCTTGTTTGTCAGCGCAGAAAAGGGTTTTACAATAAAGCTCTTAATACTAAAGTTGCATCCTTGAAAGTTTCTTTCGTAGCTTTACAATTTTCTGATTTGAAGACACACCTTGTCCAGCGGAGAAACTCTCCGCTGTAGCAAAGTTGCTTTGGCGTCCGCAGCGGCCTTGTTTCGACTGAGGCAAAACACACACACACATAAAAAAAAAAAGAAAGAAGAAGGAGCCTTGTGATGTGCGATGCGATCGAGAGCCCGTTAAAGAGCCTCAAAGGGCCGAGCTTTAATCCAGAGCTCTTCACTACGGTGTAAATTATACACCATAGGCCGCTTCGGAACACTAAACACCCGTTTTAAAAATTCGTATCCCCCAACGGAGAAAGGTGAATGGGTTTATCATTAAGATTTATTAGGTAATTGCAAAATATAGGTATAGTGCGGTATAGTGTGGTATTTGACATCCCGAAGCGGCTCAGGCTATGAGAGTCGGCGTAGTGGAGGGCTTCGAATATTTCGACCACCTGGGGTTCGTTAACGAACACTCACATCGTACTGCACACGAGGCGCCTTGCTTTTTGCCTCCATCGAAACGCCACGGGCAGGATCAAATTTTTGTCCTCGAAGTCAACAGTCAAGCGCCCTGACAACTGTGCCAATGCGTCGGGGCGAGAAAATAGCTATACTTGTGATTGGTTCAGCCGACAGCCACCGCGAATATTTAACTCCGTTATATATTTAAACGTTGAGTGATAATCCTACACTTCTAGAATTTTATCATTCCGGCTCCTAGGTCTCAGAAATGTAAAATAAGATGTAGGGTTATTGAGAAGAGTTTTGCTACCATACTAATTAATTGTGAAAATTAGTCTAATTTGGATACGTCTAAACATGCACTTGTGCACTCAAAGCACTTCAAAACACTCCGGCGCATAGGATACAAATCAACACCAAAGTAAAAATCATTGCATTACATAAAAGCACTCTAGTTAAACGTTTAGGTTCTCTAGTTGGGGCAGCTATAGCGTTTGCAGCAAGTGATGTTGCAACATAATTCCTTCCTATATGGAAGTGCACACTCTGACTTTGCTTTGAGAATTATGCGAGAAGATGGATTTATGTAGCACTATGGTTTCGATAACCTTTTGGAAACACATACAAGTAGGGCACACTAAAAAACAGCGAGGGAGAATAGCAGACACAAAAAACGGCGCCGCAACAGAACAGCACAGGGAAAAGCAACATGCCAGAAATAACAGCACAGCGATGGAATAGCGCAACCGCAAAGGGTAAACATAACGCATAAAACAGCGGCGTCTAAGGTTAAATTAGGTTCGATTGTTCGGAAAGTACCTAAAAGGACATCTTTTCGGCCTGCAATGCACACACTTTTCTTCAAATGTCCTTTAGTTTTCAAAAACTGTATCAAATGGCTGCCTAAAATACGACACCTCATATAAAGGTATCGTGTAGTGGCTCGAGCCCTACAATAAATGCGGCAGCATGATACTTGACTGCGATTATGAGTACTGGATGATAATTAAACGAGCAATTTTACTGGCCCTTAAACGAAAAAACAGTTCATCTAGATCTACCCTGAGAGGTAGGTTAGAGAGGGAGGAAGCAAAAGCGAAAATTAAAGACAGACGGACTTCCGGGACCCATTTCATTCCCCACTTGCCCTTATTAATTACAGAAGAAAGAGCCCATTAAAAGCCAACGAGAACAATCTTTCATGAGCACTCTTCCAGCAACTCCACTTTTCGTTTCATTTCATGATGTCACTTTTTCTCTCCATTTCGCCGTCGTCTTGTTTGTTTGTTTTTTCCCTAGCGCGCTTCGTTGTGGCTGTGCTGCAGTTTGTTGTTTTTTTGTTTTTTTTTTGTTTTTGTTTTGAAGCATTAAGTTTTGTCTTGTGCTGTTCTTTTCTGGCTCAAAACGAGTGGTATTGGATTTTGTAAGTGTGCATGTTACTTGGTATACAGAGTGTTGCGTGGTTTAGTTAGCTGCTGCAACATATAGCAGCATTTTTTTTTTTATGTTTATGTAACGTAGGGCACGTCCTATTGCCGACAGTCCGGATAAGAACGCGCATTGCGAGTAAAGAGAAACGAACGAGAAGATTGTGTCTCCGTAAGCCCTGCGTGCAGCACAGCAGGTGCGGTGCAAGTCACACGTACTTAAGATCTGCCAATTCACTTCTGAGCAAGGTAGCAGGTAACAACGGACGGGCTGAAGCAGAATCTAGAAATCATGAGGCGGTTTCGTTTTCTTGCTTCACTCTTGGGAAACCCCGCGGCCTTAGCTACGGAACGCAGCCACACTCGAGGCAATGGACTGCCGCCATCTTCGGTTCCTTTCTCTACCGCGTAGTGTCTACCGGTAAACCACTGTGCCATTGTTACCGTTTATCTGGTCTGACTCGCTGGGCTCAGCTTTACCAGTACGCGTTAACTGCGCCCTTGACCACCATACATATGTGCCGATGCTAGTGCGTCGCATCGAGCAGACGACCTCCCTAGAATTGAAAGCTTTGCGCGTATACAGTGTGTCCACAAGTAGGGAGCCCGATTCGCCACAACGCTCGATTGCTACGACAGTGCTTCATTTGTTATGTGTGTAGGATTCTGGCAGCTTATTCATTAACACCATGTTCTTATAGTCGCCATGGCTCATGCTCGCCTTACGACTGCCTTACAAGCACCCACTTGTGCTTATTATGACCCCTGCAGTTCTCATAGCCCCAGCTGCACTCCGTTGCGCTTTAGACGGGATGTCACGGAGTTTCTGCTGGCCCCTTCGCCTAAGTTCCCAGAATGAGTGGCAAGCTATGCGAGCTTACGCCATTAATGCCGATTGTTGCGAAGGTGCGAACTGGACATCCAGGGTACACCTTAAAACATAATGATAATATTTTGTATTCATTGATGCCAAACGCACTTTTATTATTCCATTTCCTGGTCGCTGTTGAGAGGTTCTAAGCGATCTGCAAGCGTTACTCGCGTGTTGGCGGATAATGTGCGAATTTTGTAAGGTACAAAAAGACATAAACGAAAAACGTACGTGTACTGAATATCGCTAGCGATCATCCTCCTCTTTTTTTCAATTCCCCTCTCGACCATTTCGTTTATTCGTAAGAAAAACTCGACGTTAACCGTCTGCCGTATGAAAACTAACGTTTTTAGCATCTCAGTGTTCGTACTCTGGTTTAGTAGAAGCTTTCTCTAATTATGTTTAAAACCAGCAAAAAAGAATTCAACGGTTAGATCAGGACGGCCGAATTCGAGAAGAATAGCTTCCGTTACACGCAAAATAATTATTTCAAGTATGTACTCTTTCGCCGCGCATTTTCAGAAGGTAATGACGTTAGGTCTGAATTGTGGAAATTTTTTCACCATGCAACTTCGACATGAGCGTTACAGCCCATAATCAACATCAATCTAAGAAGAGAGGAAAGTTGCTGTAGTTGATTGTATTCGGCCTTTCGACGTACGTTTTTTGCAGTGCCTTGCAATGGTAATTGTCCTTGTAATTGTTACGCTGGTCCTTGTAATTCCTTCGGCCGTTTGTCTGTTTGTCTGTCTTACGCGCTTTTTGCGAGGTTGCAAGGAACAGCCCACGGATAGCTTAACGGTGTGGCTTCGCATAGAAAGGTGCACACCCTTGATTACATGCATGTCACGCGTCGCCGTCGCAAGGAAGTGGCTGCTGCGCGTTTCAGTGTCAGAGTGGTCATCGGCCTTGTCGACCATTGAAAAAGTGGGCCAGATTTGAACTGCAATGCGACCAGTATGATTCGGACGGTGGCACTGCAACGCACGCTAGTTATCCACGGCGGCCGCGCTCCTGCATATAAAAAAAAAAAAAAAAAAAAAAAACGTCCTTTTTCTTTCTGCAGTCCATTGTCGTGAGCGTAGTTTTTTCTTGCAGCTTTAAGATGGCATGACTGTCCTAGTGAAATACGAATATCAAAGCAGATCGCGAAGCCAACCAGATCTCTTAAACTGTGCACCAACCACCCACTAACCTTGCTTTGGTGCGAATTTCTAAATTTTGGAGGCGCTGACTAAATCATTGTGCTTATTTCTTGTGCCATTAACTCTTCGTGCTTTCTTTACTTATTCATTTGCATTCCGCCCAATCAGAAAGAGTTAATAAACTTAATTTATAAGTGCAGCGTTGAGCTGTCCATCATTCGTATTTCGTTTACTTTCTAGCTATTATGAACAAAAATGGTCTGTCCAACTCACCTCAACAATGTCGTTGATGATGGAGTACCGAAACGTCCAGTCTAATTTAAGGGACTCGTTCTCCAGGAGGTCCTGCACTTTCGCATATCAAGAAAGGGGGAGGATTAGAACTGACTCGCACAAGCAGCACGCATGGGATCAGCACCACACTCATTACTGAAGAATTTGCCCTAGACACGAAAAAAAAAAAGAAAAAGAAAAGAAACTTCAATCGTCTCGGAGCTGCGATTGCGCGTACTTCAATGTTCTCTATTTAAACTAAAGAGAGTTTTAGTCTTGATATACAGTGTTAGATATGCAATCTCTGGCGCATACAAATTCAGCTTACAGCCATTGTTCTTGAAACTTTCTGTGTCACCAGACTGAGTTACAAATTCGGTTTACAGCCCAGCTGCATGTCTCAAGGAGACCGCTCTCAGGACTTTTACAGCCTAACCATTTAAGACAAACACTATTTATGCTTTCCTTTTAGGAATCCGCACTAGAAGCGCCTTCTAGCAACTGCGTTTACAGCAACTCCCGTAAGGACCGGTATGTGTTATAGCTTCAAACGCCCTGTTTCTCGCAGCCTTAAAGCCAGTTCTTGGGGTCAGCATTTCGGCAGCAAAACGCTTCGCATAAAATTACCATAGGTAGTCACAACATTCATAGGAGTATAGTTCACATATATGCTTGTATACATACATACAGTTCATCTAACCAGCGGCCCATTCTGCGGTGCTGCCTACCGATGTGGCGCATAGGCTTGGCGACCGGATGTTGCGCCCAAAGTCGCTGGATCGAATCCCGATCGCGACTGGCTACTCTGTTCCGATGGGCGCCGATATTTCGATGCACTCCAGAGAACCGTACGTTGGTCAGGTTTGAGTAGGAGCTTCATATCATTATAAGGTTCACGTCAAAGCCCAGGAGTATCTTTGGCACGTAAAGGTACATCAATTTTATTCTGTGTCGTTGTTAGGCGGACATTAATCATTTGCCAGGAGCTCCGATACCTTACTAGGTTAACAAAGAGGGGTTGAAAGATTGTTCTTGTTGACGAAAGCTGGTACATGTAAGTTTGAAAACGAGACTCGCGCTCCTGGCACTGCAACGATTTTGCTGCTTGCATTGGAGTACTTCATATACGCTATTTTGCATGGTGTGTGCCTTGATATTTTCTACAAAGCCATGCGAGTTCGGTAAGGTGGACAGAGGGTGCCGAGCTATACACATTTCGTCGATGTGCATTGCAAAAAATTGTGCACATTCGCGTCGCAAACAACAGCGCCTGTTTTTACCAGTGCTTCTGTGTAATAACCTTTTACGTTCACAGTGAGGACGGAAAGCCGAAGGGCGCTGCTTTTGTGCAGTCAAAGCTGCCTATTAAATCGATACGTTTCTTCTTACAGGCCTTTGCATCGGTCCTCCGCGCTTATAGCTCATAAATTCGATGCATGAAATGAATGAAACAGCACGGAATACGTAATGATAAAATAAATACATAAGTCGAAGCCGAAACAAAAGAGCGATTGCAAGTACGCATCTCCATAAAGAAAAAGAAAAAAAAACATGGGCAGAGTCCTCGTCGCACCACGAGCGTTCTGCGAAATCAAGCAGTGATGACGGCATGCTTGACTGCCGATGAAATAAATCAATCGAATCAAATGCGCCCTGCGCTTCCCGTGCTGAAGCTGCTCAAGCTGAGCCTTCTGTATCTGACGAGGATGCTTTACGCGAAACCGATATAAACTTTCAAGGCCGCTGCGGATGACTTACTGCGGAATTGAAAACTCGATTTGCGGTGCTAGAATCAGGAAGAAACTTTAAGGCTGCATAGCGTATTTGTTTTTATTTTCACATTTAGTATAGACACGTGCGTCATTCTAAACAAAGCCAGGGTCGCACGCAGAAATTTCCCGAAACGAACAACTGCGCGCCCTGCCCGCTTCCAAACAACAGCCTTTCACATATCTGGCCTCACTTTTCTCTGTGTG
The DNA here is from genome assembly GCF_055883805.1 of Amblyomma maculatum. Classification (NCBI taxonomy): domain Eukaryota; kingdom Metazoa; phylum Arthropoda; class Arachnida; order Ixodida; family Ixodidae; genus Amblyomma; species Amblyomma maculatum. The sequence continues at coordinate 272,394,517 of NC_139344.1, read as the reverse complement.
GAGCTTCCCTGGACCCGCGTTCTGCCCCGAATTCACTTGAACGGCTTCGCGCAGCTGAATCAGCTTAATTGACCTCGAAGAAGTCCCACTTTTTTCGTTTCCAGCGAGAGATGAATAGAGAACGCCGGAAAACAGCGATTCGGTTGATTTGCGATGGGCAAACTTTGTCAGCACGGTACCTGGGTCTCAGTACGAAATTAGATTTGGGCCTTGAAATGACGTCTACTTCGCGATCTCGAATTTCCTCCCGCGTGCCGATGAAGCAGCGATGAAGCTTCAGTCAGACAACGCTCGTTTGAGCAGGGGAAGCAATAGCGGCTGCTTGTTTTAGAGCGTGTCCAGAAGCCGCACGTGTCAGGTCGGGAGCTCAAGGCGAGCAGTTACGAAGGTCTCGATTTTCAAGTGCGTACGCTGCTCGCCTGGTCGGCATTCCGATCAGCTCTTTAAAAGATAAGAGCCAGGTTGTTCACATCCAATGCACAACTTCCTAAGGCGCAGTAAGTGTGTCCAGATCGGTAAACCACAAGAGTAAAACGCAGGATACAAACAATAACATTCGTTCCAGAATGTACACTTTTTTTTTTTTTTTCTGAAGGTTAACAAGGAGCATGATTGTTCGATTAGGTCAAATATATCAGTGAAACACTTCAAAAGGTTAGGGATTTGCTAGCGAATCAACTGCATTACATACCCGATCCTTATGCGAGGTATTAGAAAGTTCACATTTTTCATGGTGTAGTGCAGACCAGCGTTAAGAAACATACCTAAAATACATTTTGTCTTGTCATGGTGCGCTGTGAGTGAAATTAATATGTACCAACTCACCCAAATTTCCACTTTACGCATTGAAATCAGTTTTGTAATGTCATATAGGTATATAAATTCAGATAGCCGTTGGTTACAGAGGGCTGTGGTACTTATTATATGACTTCTTTTGAAGCACGCTGAAGCAGAATCATATTTAGACAGATTGTAAATGAAACAAAGGGCTGTATTCTGTAAAATATAAAATTTTTCTAAGGTTGTTTTTGCACCCGCTCCCCAAACCTACTACTGCGCACGAGAGTGCACAGTGGAAAAAAAAAATTAAATGTTGCTTTCTCAAGCGCATTGGAAAAAGCGGGCGAAATTTATTTAGTATATATATGTATCGAGTAGTTTTCTGGTTACAAAGTCTACATGGTAAGACCAGTGGAGCTTTTAGTGAAATAGGATATCAAAATAGTTATGCACTAAAACGTGTTCTGAGGAGCTAGAACGAAACAAGAGTGTTATGGTTTTATTTATTGGTTTATTGATGGTTGAAAAAGTTATTATTTAGTTTTATTGATATTTAACGTCAGCCAGTTGCCACAGAGCCACCTCGACAAATCTTCAAGCCATTTGTTAGCAACAGACGCCAGAGAAGCCAAGTTTTGTGAGCCAGAAATGGCACTCGTGTGATCGGCATGCAATAAGATATTGGAAATTCCAGGGATAGTAGTGATGTGATTAATATATAATGAAAATAACAAAGGATCTCGGATGAAACCTTGACGAACGCTGTATTGTTCGAGACAAATTCATTTATAATGAGAAACTGAGAACGGTTTCACAAATAGCTTCGGAAAAGTTGAAGTGCGACTTCCCCATCCTATAGCATGGGGATTAAAAAAAGTATTTCACGTTCAATTGAGTCGTAAGCTTTGTTATAATCGAAAAGGTTTTATAGTAAGCAAGTGCATTTAATGTTATGGGTTAATTTTTCTTTAATGAATAAAAGGGTGGATTCAGTTGGCTTACCTCTCGGGACTACTGTGCTGCAGAGAACAATTGATTTTCAGTTAAGTGCTTAGTTAACCTTGCATTAATAACCTCTTCTACTATCTTGAAAAAAACAAAAGCAACAAAGAAAAAACATAAGATCTGATATTGGGCGACAGTTACCGACCCAGTCGACCGCACCCCCTTTGTGCAGAATTATTATTAGCAATTTTCGTTTTATCTGGGAATATTCCTGCAGATAATGGCTAATTTGATAAGCGGCATAGTATTTCAGATGGAATACCAGAAATCGCTTTGATTGGCGCCGCGGCAATGCCATGAAAACCACATGAACTGTTATCTCTAAGGTCATTAATTAGGCAAGCAGTTGCATATTCAGTGCTCGGATGAAGAAACACGGAGTTAGACGGGTGACATTTAATTCACATAACGAAATCATTAGAACCAGGGGTAGTGACAGATCCAGAGGTTAAAAAATGTCTATTGAACACATTGCGGAGAGCCACACTGCTCTAAATTGGGTTATGAATTTTTAATTCAGCAGGTTAAATAGTATGATTTCTACGACGTAAGCTGTTTACAATGCGCCATGTCTTTTGAGGATAAAAATAAATGCCGGCAAAATTTTGGTATAGTAGCGGATGCGTGCTTTTTTATATTGTTGCCTAAATTGTTGCGGGTTTTTTGTTATATTCTTCAAATGATAATTTTTCTGTGCACATAAAATTTATGAAAAAGAGCATTTTGTGATTTTATTCGTACGACTAACTCGCGTGTAATCCAAGGTTTCCTAGCCCTTTTGCTCTCGTTATCGTTACGGTGAGGAATGCTATATTATTAATTTAGTGGTTTTGTCTAGGAATCGCACGTATAATTCACCAAGGTTTAGGATTGCTAAAAGTTCGTTGCAGTTTACGGCGGTTAAAAGGAGACGGAACTGATCACTGCTGACCTTTGTTACCATTGATGTGGTGTGGTTTCTTTGTGTGTCAGGAAAATCTGCAGACCGCACTCTTAGTACAAAACAGAAAAGAGACAAATAATGGGAAATGTCGCTAGCAAGGATGTCAGCCGCTGTGCTGTCGGGATCACAACTTATTAAATAAATGTATATTGATGATTCAGTATTACCACAAAATGCCAAATAAAGTGCTAGGTACATGGGAGGCTCGATGCAGGTTGATGTTTAAACCTCCCATAATAATAACAACAGGAATTTCTAGTACGGAAAGTTTGTCCAACATAAATTCAAGAAACTGGAAGAATGTTTCGTTAGAACCTGACGGTGGTCTATAAAATAGCGTCATATACGAATGGCCTGGTTTTGACAAAAAGCACTTCAACATTCCGGTTCAAAACTATGTAGTCAGATGCTGAGAGAGAACTATGTAGTCAATTCTGTGCGATATCAGTGCACGTTAAAGAACCCAGGTGGTCGAAATTTCCGGAGCCCTCCACTACGGCGTTTCTCATAGCCTCAGTCGCTTTGTGACGTTAAACCCCATAAACCACACCAAACCAAGCCAAATCAAAATGCACTAATAATAAGAATTCCTTATCCAAGTTTCTCAACAGCCCCAAACATCAAACTCGTGATTTAAAGAAGCACGAACTTCTTCATCCTTGTTTCGCAAACTATGCGCACCAAATAATTAAAAGAAGACGTACTTCGCCTGTTTTTTTTTTTTTTTTGTTAATAAAGGAACGCTACAAAAAGATTCTATGTCATGATAAACAAAACCAGTGTCGAGACCCTCCATTCTGCTGAAAAACCGGTGGTAGCAGAAAACACTTGCAGCTTATCATCACAGCTTTATCCAGATCATGTTCATCGTAGATCCCAAGAACCTTATCGCCTTCTGCCTCTCTAGCAAATATCTGCCCGTTTTTTCCCCACACGAATTAATAGTAAAGTTCAATTCCCGGTCTAGCCAGAGTAGCCGTTTGTTTTCAGGAATCAAGTTGTCTAGAAGTTTCACATCCGAATCATTTGTCTTGAGAAGGGTACGACATTCTATCCATTTTTGTTTTAGTGATATCTGACTAAATCTAGCAATGATGACAGGTTCCTTTCCAGCCTTCGCTGGCAAGCGATGCTGAGTTTCAAGATCCGAGTCTTTTAAGTTTGGGAGTAATAGCGAAGCTGCTAGACTGTTCATTATCTCGAGATTCCCATGCTTGTTCTCGAACGACTTCATGCACTTGCATGTTCATTCTGCGGTTGTATTGCTATAATTAATTCATTTCAAGCCTTATTTGCCTGGTCACAGAAGATCTTCCAGTTTCGATGTTTTCTACCCTTTTCTTTAGAATAAAACATTTTCCAAGGTAATAAGGATAGTTACAAATGGAGCATACGAAAACATTTCTTCATAAATCTGTCACATGAAGCAATTTTGGACGCTTTCGTATTGGTATATGTTGCATGCCGATCTAGTGACCTTGAGTAGAGAGATGTGTGCGTCAAATGTTTGAGCTGCAATTCGTTTCATTACAATGGTTATTGAAAACAACGCTCACTGAATAAGCACAACTGCGTGTTCATGAGCTTGCGAATACACGTAGGTAAAGCAAAAGATCGCTAGGGAATCCCCCATTGTCATGAAAAAAAAAAATGGTAATAAGAAGCGTCCCAGACAATATAAAGACAATAAGATGACCATCACTGCATTAACGAGGCTACATAAAAAAGAAGAAAAGATTGCATCAGTCAACTCTAATAGGGATAACAGAGTTCGAAAATAAAATGAGATATTTACTAGGAAAATATGAACACCTGAAATGTTGAGAAGCGATTCTAAGGTGCAAAACTGCGAAGAAGGTATGGTGCTCTGGATGATATGCTCTTGTTCGAAGAAAACCTATTTCAGGGAAAGGCACTCAGAGGCTTTGTCGGGCTGTGAAAATGTTTGTTTTTGCAATGTTAGAGAGCATATTTCAGTTTGAAGCGGAAAATCAGTGTTAGATATTGCCGCGACCTTTGAAATCTTTATTTTGTTGTTTGGTCCCCTTTTATTCTTCATATATATATTAACGACTTGCCCATGCATGTTTCCTGCAATATTAGAATGTTCGTGGATGATTGTGTCATTTACCGTACCATTAGCAATCGTGATGATCAACACACCCTTCAGGCAGATTTTAACAGCGTATTAAACGGGTGCAATAATTGGTTGATGCCCCTTAAGCCTACTAGACGCAAACTCTTGTCCTTTTCTTGTCGTCGTAACTCTTATCGCTTTTATTACTCGGTTTCTAATACATCGATTGAGCTAACACAATCGGACAAATATCTGGAAATCACCGTCTCTCCTGATTTGTCATGGCCTGCTCATATTAGTAACATCATTTCAGCATCAAATAAAACATTAGGTTTCCTTAAGCGTCATATCCGTCTTGCCCCACCTCAGGCAAAGCTGCTCGCATACAAATCACTGGTAAGACCGAAATTAGAATATGCATCTGCAATCTGGAACCACATCAAGCATATCTAATCACTGCATTGGAATCTGTTCAAAACCGTGCCGTCCGGTTCATTCATTCCTCATACTCGTACGACAGCAGTGTTTCAACTTTGAAAGTGAAATCAGGATTGCAACTCCTCTCATATATTTCGTCGCCGCATCGCTAGCTTCGCTCTTTTTCACAAGTTTTTTCAGTTCTTCTCTGAATCAAGCACCGTACATGACAGCCGCACCACGCATATCTCACCGCACCAGTCACCCACTGCAAGTTGCAAGCCCACCATTGCACACTACCGCTTTTTCTGCTTCGCTCTTTTTGTCGAACAGCTTCAGACTGGAACGGTCTTCCCTATGACATCGTCGTCATCGCTTCACCATCTGTTTTTCAAGCGCGTGTAACAGATCATCTTCAATGTTAAATAATAATTGCTGTTTTTTTTTTTTCACATTTTCAAGTCCATTTCCACCCCTTATATAACACCCCTTGAAAAGGGGGCTTTTAAGGAATAAAACTGAACTGAACTGAACTGAACTAAAATGAATTGAATTGAATTGAACTGAACTGAACAGCTGTCGGCATGCGGGGCATGGGATGACGTTGTGCTTCCTTATTTTCGTTCAAGCGTGGTGTTGCGAACCGCGGCTTTACCACTTTCCTGATAGCGTTAAATGCGCCGAGATTAGTCTCGAATGATTGCAGCCAAGCACAACTGCTTCTGTATTTTTCCGGGCTTCTTCAGTATCCCTTAGCTGGTTTATCTCGATGTTTCTGCGCCTAATTTAAACTGAGCACTGCCGAATGCAGTGGCTTCTACGACCGACGAGCACGCTTCCTGTCATCGTAGCCGCCTGATTATTTAGTTCTTTTACAGGCGGAAGTCGGCCCAATGAAGAGTTTATTTAAGTGCTACAGCAGTCTCCTCGTTTGTGGCTACCGTGATTGTCACCACTGCGTGGGAATATTAACAGCCGGCGCTGTGTTTGTAGACACTGTAGACGTTAGCCTCTGCTTTGCAGCTGGCCTCGTATGTGAAGACAAAATAAACATTTAAAATAAATTAAGGACGAAGGAAATAGGGACGGGGAACTGTAATGAGTGTGCCTTTTTTACAGCATGCACTAGTTTTGTAGTGTATTAACCAGCCAATTTACTAGTAAATTATTTTACTAGTGAAGAGATGGCAGGAAGGTAGGATCCTTGGCTGCACAAAACAAGACAGACATTGCTCTTGTGGAAGCGTTGGCTTACGGACTCAGGCTGATCTGTGACCTTTTTGTTTTTTTCATTTTGTTTTGTATAACTAATTGGTTGGTTCACTAAAGGGTTGTATACGTGGCTAAGTGAACGAGCTGCAAAGATGAATGCGCACCCTCCTTTGGTGTAAAAGAAGGCCTCCACAATTCACAGTTAGCCTGTCAAACGCACCTAGTGTATGACATAAATTCAGTGTCCGAAGAAAAATAAAGGATTCAGACACCGAAAAATTGACTCACTGAAACAATAACTTTGATAAATATGCAATACGCTAGGTCTGAAAGATCCGCACCGAGTGTCATCGTAAGACATGAACGGAGCTAAGCCCGGAGAGAAACGAGACGTCCGCTTGCGCTCTGTGCGCTGCCCCGGCAGGGAAGCGGCCTCAGCAGAATACCTGGCTTAAGGCTTCTGACAGGAGATTCTATAGCTTATCCTCCGCCGATCTGAAAACACCAGGCGGATCAAAGAGAAGCTTTCTGCCGCGATGCTTTTCTGTATAGGGAATGCGCGACTGAACGGAAAACTGCGTGTGCGCTCCCGACAGAGGAACTCGAAAAAAAAATAAAATAAATAAACATGCTTAGGCTATCAAAGCTTGGCGCAGGCGGCTTTCGTCGAAAGTGGTGCTGTGCGAGGAAAGGAAGCCATTTGGGCAAACTTTGCGCTAAGGTCGCTGCCAGTGTTAGAGTCGCGTTATTGTGCGCGTTTCAAGGAACGTGAACGAAAAGGAGTACATCGGTTTTGGTAACCCGTTGCGTAACGGCTCGAAGCGCCAAAACATGTCCTCCATAGTTCAAGTTCCTTGCATCACTGTGGAAGCTAGAGGCTTCAGCCAAACAGGATAGTACATTAAACGTGTTCTGCCACGCTTTATCGTCTGCGTGTAGTGTACGCACGGTTGCAAACGAGTATAAATAGACACTGTCCACGTATCGATACTCAAGGTACCGTCTTTGCCAAAAGTAACCAGGCAGCATGTTTTGCTTCTCAGTTACATTATAAAGTCAATAAGGATTTCCACCTTATCATAACTAGCTAAGAAGTGAGGAATAGTGCTCACCTTTACATTGTACTGATTTATAGCATCAGAAGTTGTATGAACCTGCTCCCACATGGCTCAGAAGCAGATCCTGCAGCCTGGTTACTTTTGGCAAAGACGGTACATTAGGCAGCTTTGAAATATATAGACCACTTTGCTGGAGGTTACGCTACTTGGCACATCTGCACTTTTCGTTCAGTGTATGCAAACGTAGGCGCAATGATAACTCCAGTCGAGTACTGCCGCCATCTAGTACTTACTAGAGTCGCCACCTAATCAAAATATAAAAACCTGCAATATGCCCCTTTTATCCGCTGTTTTTCAGCACTCCATCGATGAGGTTGTGTCCCAAACGACTTGGACAACACCTGGTGATGCTTCTCAACCATCACATTGCTGACCCATCTTATTAACTAACACCAGCCGCAAATTTACCCCGCCAGGGTGGCGCAGTGGTTACGGGGCTCGACTACTGCTCCCGAGGACGCGGGATCGAATCCCGGCCTCGGCGGCAGCTTTTCGACGGAGGCGAAAAGCAAGGCGCCCGTGTGCTGTGCGATGTCAGTGCACGTTAAAGAACCCCAGGTGGTCGAAATTTCCGGAGTCCTCCACTACGGCGTCTCTCATAGCCTGAGTCGCTTTGGGACGTTAAACCCCACAAACCAAACCAACCAGCCGCAAATTATTATAGTCGGATACGACAAAAAAAAAAAAAAAAAAAAAAAAAAACGAACTGGGAGATACCTTTCAAAAGATGTTCTTCAGCCCAAAGTGTCGGCCGATTCTCGTGACGTCGTGGCTAGCCTTCTTTGATGTGCTGGCGTGACATCCCACAGTGTGGCAGATGAAAGATGAAACGAACCAGATTAACTGTAGCGTCGTGAAAATTAGTTAACGCCATTGGCCGAAGGCCCTTCTTTGAGGGGGATCTGCTACTTCATCCTTCAGTTGTATCCGACTGTAGAACATAAACTCATCTGTCATCATGGAGTGCCTCGCGAAGCATAATATTCCAATCAGCATGGCTTACCACACTGTTTAATTATGTTTTTCATGACCCTATAGCATAGACATTGCATTTACAGCTTTCGCAAACGATATTGAAAAAGTCCCTCACATACGTGTATATATAAAACTTGAGAGCCTCAACATAAATGAGTTTTTCAACGAGTCGCCTGCAATTAGTATTTTATTATTGCGATATCATACCTTGCAGCATAAAATAACATCTACAAATACAGGTACAGGCCAGATTCTATAAGAAAATCTAGTAAGGGCCGCCGATGATGACCAAATATCCAGGCATCCACATCCGGCGGCCGACCGACCTATTAACAAGTCTAGCTTACCGGGACACATTATAATTGTGAGGCGATTGTGGGAAATTGTAAGATACTCTTGTGCGCATGTCAATGGCAATGGTCTAAACTCCCGATGTGTGGCAAACTTTTGCTTCTGGAGTTTCACTTACGCTCAGAACGAGTAATTAGGACTGCCTTAAAAAGCCAATGGGGAGAAGTTTTGAAAATAAATAGCAAAAAACTACATGTCTTGGAAGACGACTTCTGGATATATTGGTTGTTATGGCGCAGCTATATAATATGTTAAAAGTTACTTTTAAAAGTTTCCAGAATTCCTCCAAAATTTTGGGTGTATGGAACTTCGTCGTCCTTCTCCCGCGTATTCAGAGTGCTTCAATTGACTCGGATTTATCTTATTTTCTATTTAAATTAATTATATAAATAATTACTGGCATTTTGCAGTCAACTTGCCGACTACTTCAATTCAATTTATTTTCCTTAAGAACCCTCCTGAAGTGGAATTACGTAAAGAGTCGGGTTACATATTTGAAAAAAAAAAAAATAGCCTTTGATAATGAACTGTAACTGCGCCAAGAAACGCAGATAGGCATGTGATCGCGGCGACTTCGTGGGAAAGGCATTCTAGCCCAAAACTGCCCGAGGAAAAAAGAAGACTGCGCAAATTGCAGTTCGGGCAAGAGGTCTATTTATCTGATACGGATGCTCAGCACGTAAAGGTATGTGGCTGCGATGCGGAACGTTAACTGCCTGACTGAGAGGACTGTGAAACATTTTGTGCTGAAAACAAAGGCTGGCGATGCGGCGACGAAGTACGAGGCTTTCTAACCTAGAAATGCCCTTCAGAGATGAATGGGTGATGAAGTACGAGTGAACGAAACGGACGGCACGGCTTTTAATTGCATTTCCTAGATATATCTGAGTATTGTTTCAGATGAGGCTGGCTTACTCAAATTTTCGTCTTATATGTGTTTTAGACGAAGACGGAGTTTCATCAAACCTAGAGACTGATATGATGTTATTGGTTATGCATGTACACCAAGAAAGGTCGCAGTAGAGGGTGATTCCAAGATACTTATATGATTGAATGCCTCCTATGGAAGAGAAAGCAACTTCATATGAAAAAAGAAGGGGATTACGCACGCAAGTAAAAAGACGAGTTTACATTTCTTGGTGTTTAATGTCATTAACCAACAGTCGCTCAATTTTCGCACTTGATTGACGCCGTATTTTAAAGCCATTTGATGAAATATATTAGTAATTGCTTGATAGACTGCAGGTCCAAAGTAAAATTTGCCAGTTGTGTCCCGTAAGAGAGGTCTTTAAAAAAAAAAAAAAATGTGTTGAGCGGGATCAAATTATTTGTCTGAATCTGCGAGGTATACAGAGAGACAACTCCCCCTTCTGAGACCAATCATTTACATTAAAAGCTTTAGAAGATGTAAATTAAAATGAACATCTAAAAAAGAAATCAGATTTACTACAACATTTAGTCCCACACCGTTCATTGCACTCTCAATAATGATCCCGTAGAATCTGCTCCCGCAATCAAATTGGTTTTCTTTGGTTTATAAGGTTGAAAGTACCAAATCAACTCAAGCTATGAGAAACATGAGTGGAAGGCTGATGATAATATCAACTACCTGAGGTTACTTTAACGCGCACTGACATCGCGCAGTACACGCGCGCCTTGCTTTTCGCCTCGTTCGTGGCCGTCGCGACCGAACCCACATCATTGGGGTCAGCAGTCGAGCGCCCTAACTGTCGCGGTTGGTTCATTAGAAAGTATTGCAGCGAATAGGTTCACTTAGCTCACTATCGAAAACACTCGGCTTCCTTCGACGCTACCTTACTTTACAAAGCGTTTAGCATGCTCTATACTAGTGCTCTCAAACGTGGAACACGCCTCTGTGCAACCGGCATCAAACTCAGTAGCGACACTTGTGCAGAAAAATCTATGGCGTTTCCCTTCCGCGACTTGAAGGAAATGTGCCGGTATAGGCGTCGTTGCGGCCTGCTTAGGATTTTATTCACTCACACAGAGATATTTTGGATGTTCAAAACCTCTTTTTGTTTACTTGCGTTCTTCAGATGGTTCGGATAGCCCTTCAGGTGGTCTTGTCAAATCTGCTGTTTTAACTTGTAGAGCTGACGCACCCTGTTTGTTCTTCGATTTCAATCTGACACTCTGTTAAAACTAATATGTTCTAATCCGAAATGAACCATGTTTCTATCGCTGTATCTTCGTTCAGTTCTGAATCTAGTCCGCTGTAGACTACACGTAGTGCTACGACACAGATACTACTCACGCATTATGTGAAAGACTACCCGACGTAGAAAGAAGCAGGATAATTTTCACTGTTTTCTTTTTCTACAAATTATACCGCAATCCTTCTTTCTTTGCTATGTACTATACCATGCATGCTCATCGCGGTTTACCACGTATCAAAACCTAGATGAGACCCATTTTTACCCGAACTGGTCGTGTTTGTAACTCACCCTCCTCTTTACCATCCGCCAGTGAAATCAGCTCTTTGGTACCGCTTACATCTGTAAAATGATCATGAACGGTCTCTACTCTGGCTGGAATACCATTCTGTTTTCATAATTTTATTCAGACGCTGAACTTGGACAAACCTAAATGCTTATTCTTATCTGTGTTCACTTTTGTCAGCATTTCGTGCGCTTTTGATTATGCTCTCGATGGCCACGACTTTCGTGCTTATGGTAATTATGTGTTGGCTTATCTTTTCGCTTTTGTCCCCCTTTTATGTAATTTGTGATCGGGCCTTAAAGGGTAATTGAAGAAATAATTGGAACTAAAACGACTTTAGCCCAATAACTGACGTTGTTCTGTAAACCTAAGAGCGCCATAATCGTCCATGGCAATAATAAAATAAAATGGACCTTATTTATCGCTCACGGATTTCGGTGTACGTGAGATAAGACAAGACTAAAGCCTAATTCTCCATTTATGACCATTGAACCTGCTGAAAAATACAGTACCAATTACGAGTTCACCAATTACGAGTTCAGCCCTGCTTCGAAGCGCGCGCCATCTGGGCAATGCTATTTTAGCGTACGCAATAGTCGCGTGCTCTAAATTTCAAAAAAAGAGTACGTAACGTGAGCGTACGTTAAGGCTTTATTTGAGATTGATTAAGCTGACGCGCGCTCTAAACCACGCTATCTATTATGCCCATTTGGTACACTAGAGCAGGCAGCGTAAGAATCTCACCTCTGCCCTTATCGCAGCTTTGCCAATGCTGCAAAGAACCACTGAAATGGAGTGCAGAATTACCCGGATCGGTAGATTTCACGGAGAAGAATACGCGTGGATTTTATGTTCCCGTCATAGAAAGCACGCGGCCAGCGCTTTCTTGGCCCAAAAAATGCCGGCCATAAGCAGTGTTCGCTCTCGAGGAAAGGACGCGTGCTTCGCCTACAGAACTTCGGCAAACATCCCTGTTTTTAAATCGGGTTAGATGGGGCAGAAACTTATATTGACGGGGTGTCTTGCTTCAAATCGCTACGTTTTCCTTACAGCGCGCTACGGCCGTTTAACTGCCCCGTGAGTGTCTCCCTTCGGAGCACGTCGGTCGCGGCGGAACTTGCTGCCTCTTCCGGGTTTCGGCGAGCAGAAGCCGTGCGTGTGGCGAACGTTCTCTCCTCACCCTGAGGCTCCCTCGGGGGCAGTACTCCATGACGAGTCCCACGTTCGGGTCCTCTGTGGTCAGCCCGACCAGGCGCACCAGGTTCTCGTGAGTCACGTCTCTCATCTGCGCACACGCATGCACGGCTGGAGCCCCTCTGCGGTCTCTGACCAGCAACTGATCAGCTAAAAGAAAAAGACGCTGCTTCGAAGCGCACCATCAGAATAAATAAACACGTGTTTCAGTATCAAGCTTGACCGCCTTCACAGACGGCCGAAATATTCGTTGTCTTGGCATGTCGTACAGACGAATAAGAGCTTTCTGAAAGTAATGCCGAGGCCTCTAGAAAGTTGCAGCGACTCCGTGAGGCCCTGAATGACGTGGAAGAGTACCTGTTTCAGCTCCAGCAGTATGGTCCGTGTGGCAGTGAACTTGGTGATGCGGATCGTCTTCACTGCCACGGTCATACCCTGCGGTAAATGAGGCGATGCCAATTGCCTGGTCAAAAGCTCATTCTCTCATATTCGTCAGCACATTCAAAGCTCAGGAAAAGCGCTATTTTTCATTCTGTTTTTAACAACGCAGTGAAAAATACATGTAAGTATAGGCTGGAGCAAAACTTCCAAAACAAAGTAGATCGCATGGACCAGGTCGGGTACCTTTCGAAAGTTGACTTCCGTGGCAGAAAAACTGCCGAAAAAGTTGGGGACAGCAATGAATGGAAAAACTAACATTGACAAAAATAAAGGAAAGGTTGCTGTCGCGCCGTATCTGCACCATATTTTACACAACTTGAGGAGAATTGGAAAGCGTGCGAGAGTGGGCATTGTTTTCTCGGCGCCTAAGCGACTCTCTAGTCACGGAAGTGAATTCCTCAGACAGTGAACCTCAAGGCTGCTCAAAGAGGCACGCTAATTGTTTCGTCCCTTGCCAGGGAGGAGCAATTTATACCTTGCCAGTTTCCTGTGGGAAGAGGTACATCAACCTGGCCGTTATCTTAATGAAACATTAAAAGAACACGAATATAACGTCGCACGTGTTGCCACCACAAGGCACGTGGCAAAACATTGCATAGGCTACAAGAAAGATGAAAGTGACGATGACGATAATCATTGCGAGCCACTGTATCAGGAATGCATTGTGACAGGAACAAACCGTGATGCATTGACGCGAGAAATAGTCGAAGCACAGATGGCGGCTTCAGGAGGAATGTATCAGTGCGCCCTCTATAGCGTTGTCAGAGAAACAAAGAAAGCCTATCTTGAATGTGAACGTTCACACGTGCCAATTGCATTGTGAAGGTTTCTGTTTTGTTGCATTACCTGTGCCATTTTGTTTCCAATTCTGGGCCACTAATGGGGTATTTATACTGACTGGTTCGCCAATAATGAGTTCGATTGGAAGATAATGCCGTACTCCGTCCTCCTCTCTTGTCCTGTTTGTCGCGCTGTAACATGGAAGATCGCGTTTATTTTAAGTACATGCCTAAATAAAATCACTGCGGTGATCGTGCCTTCTTTTAAAGCGATAGCACAAGGGCCCCTTATTGCATAAATTTCAGCCGGAGCCGTCGTCTATGGTAGTGAGCGAAACATTCTATTAGTGGCGAGGGTCATGACCTCACAGCAGCTTGACATCGAGCGAGAATCTCACACTACCCACAGCACTCACGTTAAGTGTGACGTCACGCATGGAATGAATGTGATTAAAACATGACATGCAATGTTCTTTGAAGGTTGTCAGTTGTTTCAAATGGTTCCCTTGTATAAATTAGTTAATGTTCCTTAAGGAATAATTAAGAAGGATTTGAACGAAGACTATTTGCAAGTCATAAACGCTACCTCCTAGACCACGCAAAACATTTCTTGTGTCTCCATTACAAAGAAATGCAACAGCACTGAGGCTATGCTTGTACGGATTGGGAACAAGTGGGATTTTATATTAAGGCATGCATGTAGTATGGTCTTCCGCGCAAATTCATATTTCATGAGCTAATGAATATGGGTGTAATTAGAGGAGGCCACAGGCCGCTATCGCATCATACTCTTAACGTGGAGCTTAAGTGGGCCCCTTAATTTTTCTCTGTTTTGCTCCAATCCTGTTGTCGAACTGCAGAGTAGGCTGCTGCTGGGCTCTAAAGAAGCTGGAAGTAGAAGGAGGCAGAAAAGGAAACCGAAGAGCAGTCATACGTAGCCGCGCAGTTTTGAACTTAGCACCAAATCTGTAGCCAGATAGAACAGAAGCAATATTACGGAAATGTTTTTTATTATCGAACAATAAATAAGAGCATTTTGAATCGCAAGAAGAAAAATAAAGATCACAAAAGTTTGGCTCTACTGCTTGGTGGTTGCAACGAAATAAATTAGTATGCGTATGTACTTGTATAGCTTTTCTGGAGTCGGAATATTCTTTCCAGCGTAATTTTACCATATTTCAGCCAAATACTAGCCAGCGGTACATATGATTTTCCTTAACCGGTAGATCTAGCTTGACTAGCTTCGCTTTGTAGGGGATCTGTATTTGCGAAGTCCACACACCAGATCAAGCGCTAGAAATGGGAAGTGACAAAACGCAATGCAATGTGAATAGCGAAACGTCTGCAAAAAGGCATTCGATGAAAGGCTGCGCCAGACAGTCAAACATTAAGTTTAATCAAGTTTATCATTGCTGGGTAGTCACGTTGCCTTTTTATATCCCTCTTCATAACTATAAATGAAAAAAAAAAAAAAGGCGGTGGTGAGAGCTTCTCATAACCACAATGGAGAAAATGCGGGCGGCACTCTCAAATGAACCATCCTCCTCATAATTGTCCGAGTTGTCCTGTGTACCGAAAAATTGTTTCCGGTCCCTGTCACCTCTCCTTGATGCCGTCACTGGCTTGGGATGAGCGATCCTTACGGAGGGAGTACTTTATTCTTCGCTGTGTTGTAGCAGCTCAGTATGAAGCTACGTGCTTTTTCGAGTGCGCCGCGCGCGCAAGTGTAGGCTCCTTGGTGTGGCTCGATACGCACCATCTCCGCCGGCGTAGAGAGCATGCGTTTCCATCGGCCAACGACGACAGCAACGCATGTGACCAAAGTTTGGTAATAATGAATTGTCCTTATTCAGTTCTCCAGTTGCAAAAAAAAAATAAATAAATAAAAAGGCTAGTAAATGCATCACAATAAAGTAGCCGGGGAGACAACCTGAAATTTTCATCCGCTAAAGTAGCCAATTTGGCGCTAAGTAGCTGCAAATGGCAGCCCTGATACCTCGGGGCGCTTTCTGTCAGTCGTTTTGGTAGCATTTGTTCGACCCATCATAAGCCGTTTTGAGTTGCTTGGCAGTGAGCACATCCAAGTCTTTCCTCGAGCACGCATGTTCGGCTACCTAGCATGAGCTGGCGGGTTCGGACCGGGCCGCAGCGGCCGCACTTCGAGGGAGGGGAAATGAAATAAAATAGGTCACGCTCCACCTTTAAGGGAACGGCGCGGCAGCATTAACAGCTCCCTTTCTGCCGGCTCCCTTTGCGGATCTTCGTGGCCGTAAGTGCACTTTGTGACTCGTTTCATCGATCATTAGGGCCTTAATTTATGCCTCTACAGCGTACAGTCGCAAGATGCCGCATTATGTGAAACGTCACCCCGCATGGATATAGTGCTCCGCTTTAACCAATCCGTACGAATTCGCTTGCCTGGGGATCCAGAGGTTCCCATGGGTTCGATTCCCATCTGACCCACCATCTCAGTTCCGTGCCGGCAGCTCCAGCCAACTCGTCCATGTAAACTGGTCTCGCGACGTCGTACCAATCAGTTCTTGGCCATTTCGCCTGCCTGTCAGAGTCATGCACATCAATTTTCGCCACAACGCCACCGCTGGGTTTTCCAGAGAACACGACATTTAACGGTATCGCGTTATAACACTGTTACAGAAGGTTTTGTTGCACATTAAAGAACACCAAGGTTAGTTAATTCAGAGTTCTATACCGCACCATGCCTCGTAGCCGACAGTTCTGCGGAGTCGGGTGAATACCGCATGAACTAAACAAGGAGGATTCAGCCAACCGCTTCTCGTAGCACTACTAAGCGAGTGGAGTAGCACTTACGACGCTTATATTTATACGTTACAGCCTAGCAATAACTCCGGTAGCGTCAAACGCATGCGCGCATTTTTTTTTTTTTTTTTTGCTCTCTGACACGGTGTTGCAACTCCGGGAACAAAGTCGATCCCCATTATCAGGAAATGAGCCCCCGCCGAATGGCGATCGTACATGACACTTGATTGCCCCGCACCGGTCGTTATAACGATGGCTGCCTGCGTCCGGGGAGCCTATGTGCTCAGCAAAAGGATTATAGTGTCATGACGTAGCCCGAAACGGAAGCAGCTCCCCACAGCCAAGTAGCTTCGGGGTATACGCACCGTTACGCTTGCATTTTAGGAACGCAGAAGAGAGCTCGAATTGAATTTAAAGCCTGCTTTGCTTTCGAACTGGGCCCGACGCTTGCTCTTGTGGTCGCATTTTATGCGCTGCCCTGGTTTTCAGAATGATGTCACCGCGTTCAAGTTCGCTATTTGCTTGTGTCTTAGTCATTTTTACGCCCTCTGAATGGGGTCACTTGGTGCTTTTTAGGAAGAGATCCCCGTGAATGGAGCAGAAAAGAAAGAATTCTGCGCTTTCAGTATAGTTCTTTTTTTTTTTTTTTTTTTCATTTTAGCTTCCGCCGCCGCCGAGCTATAGCGCTATGCACGCAGTGAAGAGAGCGCGAAAAGTCGGACAGGGATTGAATTTGATTTTCTTTCCCACGGCTGTCCTTCCCGGAAAGCTGACGTTATCGCAATGGTATACGAAACAATGCGTCTAGTCCGCTGATCTCTGTTCTCCTAAATACAAAAGGGGAGCTTTTTACTGTTTGTGGCTGACTTCTTTTTGGAGGACATGCGCAAATACATTAACTGCTCGGACACTAAAGATCTCCCCGAGCAGTGAGGGAAGTTACGAAATGAAAGTACATCGGATGTTATTTCCGGTAGAAGAAAAGGCGACTAAGTTTTGTTCTGCTGCTCCACTTTTTTTTTAATTATTTTATCATTCGCATTGCTTCGCGCTTTCAGGTAGTCCATTGAAGCTAAATTAAAAAAAAATAAAGACCCATTTGTTTCCTCTAGGAAGTTTAGCAATTTTGTGGTGTTACTCTTACCTTGTAAATTCCGACGTGGACATCGCCGTAACAGCCCTGAGTGGAGCAGGCACCTCCAAATCTCTACGCAAGAACCAAAAAAAAAATAAAAAAAATAGAGGTAGAAAAAAACGTACTCGCAAGACTAGGGGAGACATCCATTTTGCACAGCCGTTCCATGAAAAACGCAAGGCCGCTGACACGAATAGACGCTCGATATTACTGGTTTATTCGTAAGCGATAATTGAGTCGAGAACCAGCTCATGACGCAAACTTATAAAAATATACCTCAGAGAAGGGGGCCCAATTTAGTAAGCCGTAAGGAGATGGAATGTTTGAACAGCGCAAAACAAAGCGAACAACGGTTGAGGGGAAGCCTCAGTTCGCTTTGCCTGGACAAAGCGTTCATCGTTGGCGGTGGTTTAATTAGGGCCTTCGCTCCGAGGAGAAAGCCCCGATGAGGGCCTTCCTTCTCGGACAGAAGGCCCTATTTTCAGATGAAGACAGCTCATTTTGTCGAAAGGTTGGCTCCCCCTCAATCCTTGTCCGTTTTGTTTCGCGTTGTACCTGAGATAAACAATTCGTGAATAACAGTGGTTTAAGTCCTATTACTTTCTCAGGAAGAAATGGAAAGAGATGCATTAAAATGAATGCAATTAAGCTAACTTGTTTAATCGAAAAGAAACAGCGGGAGAGGACACAAAAGTCCATAGAAAAGACACTAAAGAAGTTGTTCTGTTTTCATATATCTGTCCTTATTACGTTACTTTTATTTTTTTTTCCTTCGAGCGACCGACGAGGAACAATCCAACTTCACATTTTTTTACCCCTAACAGGAACCCATCAATGGCTGGTGCGTGCCGCGCCTTGTATAGCTGGCAGGTGACAGCAAAGAACGACAAGAGCGTCATCCCTGCGAGCTCATGCAGTGAATCGCGGAAAAGAGTGCAACTCACGGGCGAGCCCTTGGACAGGCCTTCGTCGTTGGTGGCGAGGCTACTAGCAGACTTCCGGTTTCTCTCCGGAAAAGAGATGTCCTCCCACTTGATGCTCCACCAGAAGTTTGCTAGTTGCGTCTCCAGCTGCACCCTCCGGTAGAACAGGAGGGCGACTATGGCCATGCCGAAGAAACTCAGAAGCGTCACTAGCGTCACCACGATCAGCAGCGTGGGCGATTCTGCACGACCACGGCCACATGAAAATTAACAACAGGGCCGACAGCGCTTTTCAGTGGCTGCCGGCTCACTGAAGCTTCTCTGCTAACTGCGTCGCTAGAAAAGTTACCCGGGCAGCTCGTAAAGGAGCCCATCAAGAGAAACACGTTTTTTGTCGACTTAAGGTAATTGACGTGCGCCGTCTCGTAGCATCCAGACTCTTTGGTGAAACTTTGCTACGTCGCCCGTGATTGTGATGCCTTTACAGATGCATGCGACAACATGCGCATTTCAGGAAAGCAGTCAATATCTTCTCTGCTCCCACCCTCTCTGTGGCATTCAGAACCTGACCTCTTGTGGATGTTGTAGACCAGAGCGTCGTCCCTGAAGAGCGAAGAATGACATTGGACCGCTATCCCGACCTAGCCGTTCATATAGCCACGTTGAGAGCCCCGCTGTTTACGCACTTTGTCTGCGCTACTTCTCCTTCGCTTTGTATTTGCTCCTTTATCCTTTTCTCGTGAGCACAAAACTTTCTGTTCTGCTACTCCGGCGCCCGTTTCGGAGGCGCTTATTACAGTTGTTTAAATCGATAAATCTTCGCAAGACATTACTTGCTACTCACTTCATACAACTAGAGCTCGTTGCATTGAAATGGATCAGCTTTTAGCTTCCTCGCAGCTTTTAGCTTCACTGAAAATGTCCCTTTGCTACCAACACTTCGCCTTAGTTGCAAGAGAATCGTTGCACAATCACTGCGTTCCAGTGGTAAGTGAGGGGCAAAAAGGTCTATCCAGTTCCAGCAAAGTAAAAACATTATGCTAATGTGACATCAAACTATGGCATCTCCATCCTTAAATAATAGTCTGAGCGAGAACAGAAAGGCGCCCTCGCACCTTTCCGCTGGCAGTGCGGCGCGTCCCCCAGGAAGCCGCATTCGGGCACGTCTTGCGGTGGTTCGGTCCGCTGACCCGGCCAGTAGATGGTGACATTCTCCACAGGCACCAGCACCTGGCGCGCTCCGTGGTACACGGCCACGGGCTGCGATTCACCCCGCAAAATGACGACATTTGATGACGTGCACGTCAGCTAGCGCCTTCGGTCATCACTGCATCCATACCACGTGGGCTTGTCATTCAGGTTATGGCGCACAACACTTACCCGCATTTCAAGTGTAGTAGGGTCGAGAGCCTTCAGTGCGTATTCAGCGATGCGGTCCCCGTTCGCGTTGAAATGAATTTTACCCGTCAGTCCTGCACCAAAAAGGAGCTGTGAGCGTGCTTCATGATGCCGGTCGACTGAACTGACAATAATTTGTAAATTCGTGTACAGTGATAAAAGTCATTATTGCTGTATATGATATCGCAGACATTTTTTACCCTACCCAGGCGTAAATGGTTGTGCAGAAATGCGAGGCTAGTAATGAATAAACTGTTTAAGAACAGAGGCGTATCACCCTGTTTCGTTCTTTTGTGCGCTTCCCAGACGCTCAACATGACGGCATACAGAAAAAAGGCTATCATCTTGGTTTATATGCTCTATTTATATTTAGATGGCAGTATTAAGCGCTAGTTCGGAACCATATGTGATGCTTGGATGGCTAGGAACTGAACTAACCCTGTCTACACGCAAGAATTCTGAATCACCCATAATCGTGCGCACAGTCTTTTGCTTACTAATGTTTTTCTAGACAACGCCATGACGCACGTGGCTTTCAGGGTTCTAAATACGGTGATCCCGGCTACTGTCCTATATGTTTTGGTGACAGTCAATGCGGATAAACCGGAAGGAAAGTTTCTCGAGTTGGGAGGTTAATATACTTCAAGAAGCTTTTGAGTTGATGCATGGTATCAAAAGACTACGGCGTAGTCACGCATTACCGTATCTCGTACTGTTCATGATGAGGTCTATGAGCGCACGACCATCCATGGGGTCCCCGCCGTTAGCGAGTGTCTCGTTAAGTGCCCAAGCGTACAGGTGGACACAGTCGTAGAAGCCCGCGATGAGCACGTTGACCTGTAAGACGCGCATCGTGTTGGCAGCTGTGGTACCGTACAAGATCACTGAGTTATACTGCGTATCCACTCACGATGGAGTCTTCGATGGTAGTGTTGAACTCTTTCCGCGAGTTATCCACCACCTGGCGCACGAACTTCTTGTACTCGGGGCTAGTGGGGATCTTGAGTGACAGAATCATCAGGGCCTCGTACATTTTGCGGACCTCCTGCGTACAGGTGAAAGCAGCGAAACGAGGGCCGACAGAGTTGCGATCCTGCTAAGCAGTTTGATAGATTAAAGAAAGAAATCGATCCAGCTCACTGTCAGTACAATCTGCTTTTGAAACCAATCCGCGTGTACAGACGATGATCTTGAGCTTCGAGCTGCTGCACTGCGGTTGATAAATCGGTCGTTTACACTCGGGAATTTCGCTGAAGAGGTGCGCGACCTATCGAATTATATGAATCCGAAACTATGTGCTCTAATGGTACCATCTGATGTATCTCCGTAGTTGCCTCGGATATTCCTCCTCCCGTTCAGGCAGTGCTGTCAGTACACTTTGTGGGTAGCGCAAATGAACTGTTTCAACATTCTTCGTCTGGGTGAGATGACGAAATGCTAGGACGCCTATCAACTATACAGCAGAAACATGTGCAGTTAGCGCTTGGTATTAAATGGAAGTTAGTCCAATAACGTCCTGCGCATGCGCTAAGCTCCCCCGTCCGCCATTTTGACTACCATGTCAGGCGAAAATGGACGAGGAGTTCGCTTCACGTGCTCTTCCATCAAAACGACGTTTCCTCGACAATGACGCGACATACTTAAGAACAATAACCAGGTGAAGTGTTGAATGCTATACCACTCAAGGAAAAAGCAGCAGGTGCCCCTCAAAGGAGGCCCTTCAGACAATGGCATTGGGACATTTCGTGACGGTGGGGTTAATCCGATTAACCCGCGGTGAACCCCCTTCCAGCAGCCACACCCTGCGATGTCACGCGAGCAAGTCCAAGGGGGAATATGCACGACGTGTTGAGTATCGGTCTATGCCATTGACTGGAGGGCCTTCTTGGAAGGGTATTTATACCTCTTCCCCCTCGCAAATGCACGCTTGATCTTCGCACGCGACTGGAGAGTTCATACGGTTAGGTTCGCCAGCTACGATTAAAGAGATTAAGTGCTCCTCGGATGAAATTACTTACGCCTATTTTTTCCGGTGCAAAACTAGTATTACTATTAGCTACCGCCCGGAAATTAATCCCACCCCACCAAATGAATTTGCTCAAAACAGATGCGAGGGTGCCTAGACAACTCAACCCGAATAATGTACTTCACCTGGCGCCTGTTAGGGAGATTAACAAAAAAGTTTCACTGCAAAACAAATAAATGAATTCATCTTTAAGGAGGGTTCATGTCTCGGGAGGGTCCGACCTAATCGTCTGTCTGCATTCCACAAAATTGGGAGGCACGAATGGCCTGAAGCTTTGCCCTCTACAAGGCTGTATCCAAGTCGGAACAATTCCACAATACATGAAGGAGAAGTGGCTGTCTGGGGATCACGTTCTACATGTGTCGTGTAAGACCTCCGGAGTCGTCGGGTTGGTCTTGTCCATTCTGTCCGAATAAGCTCACATACTTGGCGAGCATGTCAAAACCGCAGGTATGGTGGTAAACATCGAGCGACAGGCCGTTATGCACGTTTTGAGTAGAAATAATCGAAAAGAGAAATATTTGCTCCTCGATTTTCAGCAGTCAATAACTTAGGAAATTTTGGCAAAAGAAAAAAAAGGTAACGGGGAAGTAGCCTGCCTTCCCAGTGTCAAATACCTGTGCGCTCTTGAGCACTGTACGCGCTCTGACAGGTTCAAAACGTGCGGGTTATAGATACCGTGTTCCGTGGGTCCCCTTCCTTGTACCAGGAGAACTCTCCGAAGTAGCGCTCGTTCTTGTAGGGCTCCGCTGTGAGAAAGGCGAATTGACCATCGTGCATGCCCAAGTCGTAGGCGTCCAGAAGCAGTTGCCGGATGACCTGTTGGTGGTATGCTTAGGTGAACGGCCATGCCAGAAGATACGTGAAAATTGGGCTGAGAGGAAGTTAGCAAAACGGTAAGCCATGGACCTTTCATGTTCCCCGGCTCTCCGCAGAGCTCGTGCGGCGAGAATACCTAAGGCATTTCGCAGCGTAAAAAATGCAGAGATTGCATATTTTGTGGTCGCTGTAGGAGGGACTTGACATATTGCATATCCAAAAATTCTGGATAAGCGAATATTTCAAGGGAAATTTGTTTACGAGCTCAGTTTCTCTTACACTGCAAGACTGCACTATAACAACCAATATATACGGAGATCTTCCCTCCGGTCACTTGTAGTTTTGTTGCTTTTAAAGCGCAGATTTTACGCGCCCTTTCTGCGGCTGAACCGCGTTGCCGTCGCTGCTGTCGTCGGTGTAACCGAGGAGAGTCACGAGCCAAATGGAATTTCTCAGGAGAAGGGAAAGAAGAGCCACGAGCTCTGCGCCACTCCCTCGTGGCTCTTCTTTCGCTTATAAAGAGTTATTTGTAACTGCACATACACACATACATATAAGCATCTCTCAAATGCTTTGTCTCAGTATATCGCAAAAACGCTTAACATATTACGGTGTATCGTAATCGTCCTTAGAATTTTTCATTGACGAAAGCACACTCCATTGATTATTGACGATAGCCTTACGACTCACTGCGAATGCGGGACATACTTTGAAAGCAAGATATTCTTACGTATCGCAATATTAGACCATTCCGATCAGTATGTTCATAAGAGTACCTTACAATATTCTACAAATGCAAGAAAGCTGGACTTGAGCTGCACGTGGGCTGTGAGAGACATATATTAGTAGAAGGCTCCAGATTAACTTCCACTGTCTTTGATTCTTTAACAAGCTCTGACATTCCACGTCATACTACTGATTTTGGACAAAGTGCGACCGCCACCACTAAGATTTGATCCCGCGACCTACTCTGGACTCAGCCATTGTAGCGGGTCGTGTCTGCCTTTATTATGCTGCTAAGACTTTGAAACGATGAGGCAGCCTGCCCGAATGAAAGTTGAGCTCAGAGAAATTCACATTTTATTGACGGGTTGTGTAAATCTTCATTTTGCTGGACCGCTGTCACTCAGGACCAACTATTTCTCTACTCGCTTCTCGCTACAGGATCTCACGAAGGCTCGTGAGCGTCGTTGGCTACGGTGATCAAGTACTTCCTGATGCTCCTGCCAAATTTTCAGCATATAAACTCGGTGCCCTATCTTCACGTGTTTAAATCCTTTAGCATTAGAACCCCCTATTGGAAACTGTCCGTCCGTCCGTCTTACCCTACGTTAGCATGTGGCAAAAAACGAGAGAAGGAAATCATCTCCGCTTTTAGAAGAGAAGAAAGGTAAATATGGATGGTGCGACATTGGATTGGGAGAGTGCAGCGGGGTTCGCGCCACACGATCGCAACAAACCTTTGATCCGTCCAAGGAACACTATAGGGTCAACGCATGCACTGCCGCACCAATGGCACTGATCATGTGTACTTTCCTTTTTTTTTTTTTTTTTAGTTTTGCATGCGAGTAGCGCAGTGCACCACTACAATGGCAGGACAAGCAGTCTAAGTACAAAGTGGCATTTGGGGGCGGGAGGGGGGGGGGGGCATGTTCTGAAGTTTTTCATGCTTCTCTGCGGCTGTCAAATAGTTCACCTTATATGACTGCAAAGGAGCAACGAGCAACGTTACATGCGAAAAAAGAATCATTCCTCCTCTGGTGAAATTTTCCTTTACATCTCTTGTCCAATGAGGGAATAGTGCAAGCGAAAAAGGAGAAGCAGCGTGACAGACGAACACATGAATGTTCGTGGGTAATAAAAAGTGGGATCAACCGAGCGTACCTCGCCGTCGCCGGCTAACAGGAAGACGCGCGCGTACGAACGTCCTTCGACCAGCAGCGAGGTGTAGTTGACGGACGAGCGGGTGGAGTCGAAGTCACGGAAGACGGCGCGCACGCCGGTGTCCGAATCGGCGAACAGGCCCTCGAGCGCACGCCGCAGCTGCCGGAAGAAGGACTGTGAGCTGTCCGACAGCACCGCCAGGTGTCGCCAGCCGAAGTGGCGCAGCACCTGCATCAGCGACAGCCGCCCGCAGGACACTTGTTGATTCAATCCTCGCTCTCACGATAGCGTCCAGAAGCAATCTTTGTACCTCACTAGCTGCACTCATTTCAGTATGTCCAGAGTAACCATGACGGCGTAATTAGCGAAACACTCTCCACAGCTGCAAATACTCTCGACATCCTGATTGGGTCATGAAACTGATAAATAATGATTCCCAGGATGTCCAGGTGACCAAGAGAGTGAATAAGCCTACAGGCAAACGGTATAAACCATTTTGCATAGCTAGGGGAAGCTCCTATCAGTAACTTTAGTTATAGAGGGAGGAGCAAAATGAACTTGATAACGCCTTGATTCGGAGCTGGTTACCTTTGCATTATCACTCCTATAGACTATATAACCAGAAATGTTTAGACCTAGAGCGCGAAGAAGAGCCCCAAGGTCATCTACAAGTATGGTAGGCGCCTTTTGCGCGCAAAGATGGTGGCACACACCTGCAGAAAGGCATCCCGCAGCGCGTTGATGGTGAGCGCGAGGCGCACCAATGTGCCGTAGATGGCGCGGTCCTCGAATTGAGCGCCGACGCCAGCCGCAGTGCATACGGGTACGTTCCAGTATGAGGCGAGCCGGCCCACCGAGTCCACAGCCATAGAGCAGCCGGGCCCCACGAAGGCAGCCACGCCGCCGCCCAGAAACTCCTCGGCCGCGTAGTTGCCCGCGTAGTTGTTGATGCACGACGTGTAGCCACGCCGTCCGATCAGCTCGAACGAGATGTGCGGGTACAGCTTGCGAACCTGCGCCAAAGCCTCTTTTCACACTCGCAGCAGCACTTTCTTCTCCAGTTCGCTCCTGTGGCACGTACTTATTTTGCAGCTCACCACGGTTAAACCTTAATATGCTCGCAGGTGTGATTTCTATGCAGAAATCTAACGTAGGTTTCTCGCCTCAGACCGGTAGATATCGCGTTTCAAAGCAACGGAATACACCGAGAAAGCAAAGTGCTAAATCACCCTTCTGATAGTCTGTGTGTGCCTTAGAACCAATTCAGAAATGGCTGCATGGTGCAAGGCCATTTTTTAGTTGTTGGCCGACTAGTGCGGTTTAGAGAAACCGTTCTACCTCGAAGTCGCAGTGGCCGCTCCCAGTAACTCCATTTATATGTGAGCATTCGCACGGAGTCTGCGTCGACTGCTTTTCGTATACTAATAGTGCCGCCTGCCTTCAATTTCTTGTATATCAAGATTTCGCGACGGCTGCCCGGGCATTGAAAAGTGTATATTGTGCCCCATGGGCTACAGATTCGCGGTAATCAGAACTTTTAGGTCAAGTCCCACTGTCCAGTTGTGTAGCGTCTTGTGGCTCCGGGCGTACGGCGAAGCTTCAGGGTCCTGGCAATTACCTCGACCGTAAATCAGCCACACGGCAGCGATGGGGCCCGCGGGGATTGCCGCAGCCACGGATATTGGCTCATCCCGATGGCGGAGGCCCGGCTTAAGGCGGCCATATTTCTCTGGACCCTGATCCACAGCCGCTTGCCTGTGTTATTTTTAGTGGAGTCCTCCCGTTCCGCTCGCGTGAACCCGCGGCCAATCGCTCGAGGAGCGTACCTTGCCCGCTCGTTTCCAAACCCGCATCATGGCAGCGGGCTGCGGACGTGCTGGCTCTTGCGCAAGCTTTGGTATATTAAACATTCTTCCGCTGAAGCCGGGGCTTCACGTTCGGCTCGCACAGGGATGGTGCACTGGGTGACGGACTTTGTTTTATGCCGCTCGCGTCGGCGGCACTCGCTCGGGTTATTTGAAAAACAAAAAGTGGAAAGGTCGGACTGCTAGATTTGAACGGCACGTCTCGGCAATGCACTCCATCTAGAGAGCGCTCTAAGAGTTGAGCAGGCAGCACTCAAGCATGTCCCCCACCCTGACCAGAACGATGATCTCCCTCGGCTCCAGTGCACGCACCTGGTTACGGCCGCACGATGAACGTTGACGTTGGATGTAACCGACGCGGTCACACTTCAAGCCCGCAGCCCTGCCTTTATTCTCCCTTGGTAAGTCCAAGAAAGTGACCGTGACATGGCATTTAAGTTACTGCTACGATATTCGGTTGATGTCAGAGCACGATCGGACTGCAAAGAAGTAATTGCTGCAGTAGAATCAGAATGCAACGTCGCTGTTAACGCGACAGAAGGCAAACATCGCTTTGTGAGCAATGTTCAACAGGAATTTGCCAACATTTGTGCAAGGACGCTTTAGGGCGCCCAGGAACTCGAAAGGTCTTCTAAACCAACCGCTTTCCTGCACGTAGATGAATGCAAATGAATGCTCGAAGCGAAAAGTTTACTCATAAACCATTTTGTCATATACTTTAACCGTTTTTGCGAGTTCTCGAGAAAGAAAAAAAGAAAGAGAGAGAAAGCGACCGATTTAACGCTGGAGAACATACAGACAAAAAGAACTGTACCACTTCTGTTTCATAATATTTCTAAAGCTGAGCCATATAATAAAGCATGGCAGCAAGAAACTTAGACGCTGGAAATTGAAGTCGGCTGCAAATTCCTTCGGCAACCTAGGCGCACCCGTCGCTTGCTCACAGGCCGAGAGCATGTGTATTGAAACCACTAGGCTTACTGCCGGGCCTTGTCCTCGGCGTAAACGTGTCGATGTTTGGCAGCGAATGTGAACTGGACGAGTTCCTCCTGTGAGAGCGCATGGGTTTGCTCGCGCTCTGCAATGCCCGCCCCTGTGACGACTCTTTTACATTCCTCAGAACATATTGGCAGGCCTAGTTGGTCAAACATGTTCTAATAAATAGCGTACACATATACAAACACACTAGACGCGAAGAGCTACAAACACAGCGCTGACTAGCAACTGGCAGCTTTCTTCTCTTCTTCTGATTAAGGAAGAAGAAAACTGTCAGGTGCTAGTCAGTGCGGTGTTTATAGCTCTTCTCGTCTAATGCCCCCATGTTAGGTCGCTCTAGGTACCTCAATAAATAAATAAATAAATAAATAAATAAATAAATAAATAAATAAATAAATAAATAAATAAATAAATAAATAAATAAATAAATAAATAAATAAATAAATAAATAAATAAATAAATAAATAAATAAATAAATAAATAAATAAATAATGTGTTTGTATGGGTTTGCGCTGTGCTCTGACGTTCCGCCCGCTTATGCAATGTACCCATACGTTTCCCATTGAGCAGCATAGCATTGTGAGGACATGAGGCATTGTTTGACGGCATTGCCATAGAACGACACTCGGCATTACAAAAGGCTGCCTTTGTTCTGCTTCGCATAATTCCTGTTTGTTCGGGAAGACTTTGCAAAGTGGCAGTATAGAAGTGTATGACCGGAGAGCGCACCTCAAGGAGCTCGGAAACTAAACGCTGAGGTTGCCGATAAAAGGAAACTGCACCGACTTTCACAGTGATTTCCAAGTCCGGGTGTCGGTTCATGATCTCGAAAAATGTGTCCTTCGACCGACATTCCTGAGGACATATACGTTTATTTATTTATTTAACAATACTGTCAACCTTAATTTGAGGGTCATTACAGAGAGGAAAAATGAAAACAAATATATACACAGAAATGAACAAATCACTTCTAATATAGAATTCAAGCGAGCATAAAAACGCAACACGACACCGCCGTACAGTCACCTCATATACTAAAATATATATACACATGTTATATACACGCACGTCCGCAGGAATCTAATCAGCGCTACCTAGTGCATTCACAAATGCAGCTACACCTGCACACTCAGCAACATGAGCGGGCAGTTTGTTTTAGCGCTCAATAGCATCCGGAAAGAATGAGCAGCGAAAGACTTTAGTGTTAGTTATGTAAGGCCGAATTGCTTTGTGATGATTAGGTTGGTTGGTTGGTTTGTGGGGTTTAACGTCCCAAAGCGACTCAGGCTATGAGAGACGCCGTAGTGGAGGACTCCGGAAATTTCGACCACCTGGGGTTCTTTAACGTGCACTGACATCGCACAGCACACGGGCGCCTTGCTTTTCGCCTCCATCGAAAAGCGGCCGCCGAGGCCGGGATTCGATCCCGCATCCTTGGGAACAGTAGTCGAACGCCGTAACCACTGCGCCACCCCGGCGGGGCCTTTGTGATGATTAAGGCGGGAGCTTAATCTACCCGGAGGCTGCAGATATGTTTTTTTTTATTTATGTTTATTTCTTCGTGAATGATTTGGTACAGTATGTTTAACCTCTGCTTTGTACGTCTTCTTTCTAATATGTCTATTTCGCATGAGTTTAACATTTGCGTTACAGAATCTGTTTTTCTATATTTTGTGCAAATAAAGCTCGCCACACGTCCCTGAATCTTATCTAATTCAGTTGAAAGAATTTTCTGATAAGGAGATTATACTACAGACGCATATTCAAGGAAAGGTCTTATGAAAGATTTGTACGCTAAAAGTTTAACGTCCTTCGTTGCTCTCCCCAACCGTTAAAAGGCGAACTGTTAAAAACAGGGTTTAATGCGTCCTGTACGTGCTCAGATGCATCTAGAGGTTTATTTCATGCACTGAGCTCCCTTTCTGGCCCGGGTAATTAATGCGCAGGGCAGATGATCAGAAACAAGTTGCGAGTCATTTTCAGTAGCATTCACTGTAAAGGAATTTCTCTTATTGCAGACACTCAGAGCACATGGCTGGTTTCCTAGGTAACCTCCACGCAGCTGTGGGTAGGTCCTGGCCTGATACATCATCTAGATTACGCGGAGAGTTCGAGCTATGCGCAGAAGGTGCTTTCGAATGTAATGCCGAATTCTTTTGTCTTTTGGACACCGAATTCGGACGCTCATTAGTCGGGAGTCGATATCACTGCTAGTTTAAGACCCAGCTATGGTTTTAAACAATGGCAAATCAGAAACAAAAGGGTAGTTATTTCTTACCTCAAAAACCCCCTGTAAGCTCAGAAACGAACTACACGCTCAATCTAACCAACATTTAGCGATGGGGAGGCTACATTGTAGTCACAGTCAAGTAGTGTTCATATGGGTTTTGAAAAGCAACGCATGCATGACAGCCGTAACCGCCAGTGGTAGGAACGTACGAAAAGACTCATCGCAGATAATTTCTTTAATCTCTCTTGAAAATATGTCACGCCAGCACATGCCGTGAAATGATGATACACCCTGAAAGTATGGCGACGGTAAAAAAAGATTCGTTCATGTATGAAGTCGCGAAAGATTAGGACTTTCTTGGTGCGTGAACTACATTGTGTTCGTTTGTCCCAAAAGAGTGTCGAGTTAGTAAACTTTGCGAAAATGCACCTAGCGGACAGAGCATTCCTTCGCACCATACAGTCTGATAAATGCATGGCTCAAGCTCGAAGTAAAATTCGATTATCTTTGTTTTTCACAATGACAATGCTTCCCCCATGTTTGTAGGGTAAATAAGCTAGATCTTCGAACGAATAGTCCGGTGCTACCTGCCGCAAAAGCTCAACGCCCATCGCAGTAGCGAGAACACTCACCCTTTCGAATTCAAACTTTAACCATGCTTTAACGGCAACTTTTTTCCGCAACATTCCTGACAGTTACCAGCCTCCCCTCCCTCTTTCAAGGCCCTGTACAAAAAAAAAAAAAAAAAAAAAATCTCCTTCGACATCTTCGAAAACAAAATCCTGGTTGCGTGCCTGGCGACAAGTTTACTAGAAATCGTAGCGATCTACGGAACAAGACTGACGATGAATCCACGAAATTAGGACCTGCATTGCTGTCGGTTTACCTGCGTTAATATTTACTTGTCCCACAGTCGCGGTCAAGTTTGCACCTAGTGGCATGGATCGGCGGCAGACTTGATCGATGCCACCGTGCAGCTGAAAGAGAATGATTGATAGTGGAAGAAAGACCACCATGAGAGTGTAAAGAAGCCTGGCCTGGATCAAAATGTTTGGCGTTGGGCGTGCTTTTTTACTAACGCGACATATTTACGCTCAGTGTGGCTAACGTAATTGAAAAAGCGCAATCACCACTGCATCATTCTTCTTGAAATACATGAACAACACACTGTTCCCGACGTTTACCTTAACGCTCTGTTGGCTGTACAGATACACCGGTATAGTTTCAGGTAGACGATCTGTTTGTATTTTTTTTGTTTTTTTTTTTCCCGGCCAGCTTATTCATGATTGTGTCCATATATATTAAAAACTTCCGCCTTTCAGTGCAAATTTTATTGGGGTGAAAACATTGTTTCAGCTCAAGGAAGCACGGACTTCGAAAGAGGTTTGGTTCGATTTATAGGCTTAAACGTCCCTAAGCGACTCACACTTTGAAGGATGCCATAGTGGAGGGCTCCTGAATTATCAACCACCGGGTTCTTTAACGTGTGCTGACATCGCACAGTACACGGATGTCTTGCTTTTCGCCTCCACCGCAAAGCGGCCGCCGCTGCGGGGATTCAATCCCGCGTCCTTCGATTCAGCAGTCGAGTACCGTAGCTACTGAACTACCGCGGTGGGGCGGGTCTTCAGAAGAAAAGTATGTCATAAACGCCGATGTCCATGTTCCTTAAAAAGTGCCGTATTGCGTGTGCCCTGAAAAGAATAGGCTTTCGATCGATCGAAATCTACTAGCCCGTTTTTATACTTTAATGAGTCTTATTACCCTGTCCAGGCAGCGTACTTAAGTCGACAGCGTGTGCATATTATCCGCATGAGTAACACAATTCTATGGTGCAGTCTTCATGTCCACTGCCGGTGCCAGACCATATAAAACGGGTACCTAAGTTCCATGTTTCAACAAAAATAAAACATAGAACTGAAGGAAATATCGTTCTCTGAAACCTAAAACATGACCGCAGAGCAGGAATGGTGTTTTTCAGCGTACTGAACCGGCTACTGCAGAACAAAGAAATTCAAGGAGAAAAACACTCGCAGTCCATTACGTATGTCGAGATTTAAGCCGCCCGAGGTGGCGTTTCCCGCCTGATCAGGTAAAATCAGGATAGGTGCTACCATGAGAAGAAATGCATCAAGCGTCAGAGCAAGTGTGCAAACGCTCTTCATGCCAGCAAACTGCAGCGTCCCAAGGCGCCGTAACAACAGCGTTGCTGGCAGAACTGAGCTCAACCGACGCTGAAAAAACGCGCGACACGAGTTGCATGGCTAGCACGCTGCCGCCCGACTATCATGTTTGGTTTAGCAACTGCCGGGGCTAGGGCCCGTATCAAACTCTGCTGTCTCGTCATAGGCAAGTACCGGTGGTTGTAGATTCGATGTAAACATTTCAGGCATCCCCCTCTCGCCGCCACTTATTCAAAAGCTTCATGGCTGCCCCTGCCTAGTGTTTCTGAAGTACTGCAATAGCATCCATGTGTTTCCTGCGTATCCACTTTTGCAGGACAGTTATTTAAGGCGGTGAATTGAATTTCTGCATAATTGCTACAGATAACTTGGGAGATACCGGGAACGGACACTGGGTAAAAGAGGGGAAGACAGTCTTCGTCACTCGTTGATACCGAATGTATGTGGGTATTAGACGGAAGCGCTTTGGAAGGCCCCCGCAGGAGTCTCTGCATTCGCTGTTTTGGGTCACGGCAGATATATTGCGGAGGAAAGGAACGCAGAACTATAAAACTTTATCACCTGGTGGCTCGAGGTGTATGGTGATTAGCGCGTCGCCTTCGAAACGGAGTGGTGGCATTTCGATCGGTAAAGTGCGGAAGCGCTCTTGCTTGGCCAAGCACCGTGACATTTATCCCCTGCGACGGACGGTATATCAACGGCAATCTTCGTCACACAGGCCAAACTGCAGCGTGAGCAGGTGCTGCGTCAGAACAAGTTTCAGACTGCCATATCATATGCTAGCGTACTTGAGGCTGAACAGTGTATCGAAGCCCACCTGGCATTTATAAGCAGTGAATGGCTTAGAAGTATTGTAACACTTCAAGAACAGCAGCTCTGGAAACGCTATAAAAGTCCAGTGCAGGCCCCACGGGTAAACCCGATGCCATGGACCCCTCTGAGAAGACCGGAACGGAGATCTATATCAATGGGGAGCATCCTTTCAAATCAGGTATCTGCCGCCACCAAGAAAATACTTCTAGCACTGATTCAAACACGCATTATTTCGTGCATGTGTTTAACTATAATTATACGTCATAAGACATGGCTGTACGCTCATATACATAGAGACCTGTAGCAGAGAACATGGAGAGACTCATCGAGGGATTGCCGCCTGGCCTACCGTTGCATTGTTTTTTTTTTTTTATGTTCATTCACGAGAACATCCTGAAATCAGAAATGTGTAAGGATTAATGACGAGAGGGCAGGACTTTTGCTGAGGCCTCTGACGAGAATGTAGAGGGAGGCCCGTTCGGTGGTAAAGTGCCATTTATTAACCACAGCTATGTGCATTTCTCAGCTACTTTGGTCATCTGATGAGAAGAGAGGAGTCGCTGGAGAAAGATTTGATGTTGGAAAAGGTTGGGCCGGAGAAGGGGTAGGCAGCGAACGCGATGGTTAGATGGCATCCTCGAGGCACTGCAGATGAAGTTATGTGATGTTAGGAAGATAGTGAGATACCGGAAAGCGTGCCGTGACATGGTCCATAGGGTCACGAAGAGTCGGACACGACTGAACGACTGATACTGAACTGATGTGGATTTACGCTTATCATGTTCTACATCATGGAAAAAAAGAAGCCACTTTTTCCTGCCACGGGTTTTGCTCTTGCAGCCACTGTGTATTTAAATGGAATCATGAGCACGTTGCTAAGGCATCTCTAACTGCAGTCTGATGTCCATGACACAAACAAGAATTGCTCTAACTCTGCAGTCTTGGAAGCACACGCCATTAAAGCAAAAAAATGAAACCATTTTTATCTATCTATCTCTTCGACTTCGCTCTATCGTTCGTTTCTAGGCATCGCGACGTTGACATATCCGTAGGTCGTGCATAACTCGGCAAGTGCATTTGCATAAAAGAGCTCTGGTCTCGTAAGTAAACAGGCGACGGTTATGCCGCTCTTTCTAAAAGATGAATCTGCAGCCTTCCAGATTTCTGACATGTCCTTTCCTTTTATTGTTGGTTGCGCGTACAAGAGTAACGGGGTGGGATAGTCGGTACGAATCCATCACAAAATGCAACACATAATATTGGACGAAGCGAGCAGGCACGAATCACACAGCACTGAATGTGACGCGTCTCCTCACTTCGCCCAGTATTGTACCCTATATTTCTTCTCCAATGGTTTCTTGATGCACTGGCTTTTTCAGAATAGTGGCCGGCTAGGTAGAACAACCTGCATGCTCTGATACTCATTTTTGTTTATTAAGAAAACAGTTCTTCGTGCATCAGTGTTCTTATCCGTTGCTTCATTTGAATACAGGCGCGTTGTCCCAACTAACATGCCCCAGCGTTTGAATTTTGCAATGCACTCAGCACTGAAGCAAGCGTGTTGTTGCTAACCTGCACTGTAAAGCCATTGTGGCTTTTGTATGTTATCTAGTCAGCTAATTATTTAAACGAATAACCAAGTTATTTATAATAACTTAAATCTTCATACATAGAGATGAAGTTTGAAAACCTAAATTTCTGTTGCATGTGTGAGCAGAACTGCGGGCTAGCAAGAAAGACGAGGTCGTAGGAAGGACTTACGTGCCCATTTTTCTTTTGCTTTTTTTTTTTTTGCGCTGTCTGCACTCAAAGATGTGGAAGCAGCAGACGTTCGGCCATCAGTTGTGTTTTTGTCTGCATTTTGTCCGTGTCATCCACTTCGATACCCGACAGGTGCAGCAGCAGCAGCAGCAGCAACAACAACAACAACAACCAAAAATATATATAGAGAGCCCTCCGTGGCTTTGTACTTACGCGTTTCGCAACTACTATTCTCACAGACGCTACGAATAAACGAAGCCTGTGACTGACCGGACTCCAGCGCCGCGCGGATTCAGTCAGGATGTATATACTTCGACGATGGTGGCTAGCAAGTGGCTTTAAGCGGAGCTATGAGCTGAAAGCGCCAAGGACGGTTAATGATTCACATATTGGCTTCCACGGTCCAACTTTCGCTTACTGAGCTTTGTCAGCGCAAAAAAAAAAAAAAAAGAGAGAGAGAGAGAGAAAGAGAGAGAGAGAGGAGACGCACAAGAAACGACGAATGACCCTTCGCTAATGATGCAGCTTGTTTCTTGGACATTTTCTTTCCTCTCTTCACAGGCATCCTAGGTGAAGCTTCAGGGGCAGAATCACTGAAGTGTGGCTAATATTTGCTATTTTTAATGCAGGAGCATTACTTCCCTCATGCTTGGATTCCGCCGAGGTGGCTCTGAAGAGTCCTTTGAGCAACCACTCGAAAAAACAAAGAAACAAAGATTTCTAACCCACACCGAGAATAAAAGATCAGTTTCGTTGACCACTGCGTTAAACATCACTGCACCAAATTTTTGTATTATTATTATTACCTGTTCACAATGAAAAATACAGTGGGGCGAACATCTCAATTAAAGTACAACATTGAAAGCTGAAATCTGTTTCAAAAACATTTTAGGCTAGCCAGTTTGATAACACTGGCATCGAGACAGTATTCTCGCTCTGTGTAAAATGGAATCCGGCTGCGAAGATGGCGCAATGGGCACTCTACAATGCCCAGTGTGCCATTTCGCTAACCAGTGTTTTCGCTCGCTAAGCTGCCACCATTCACGTGGCGCTTCGGGTGTCGTCGTCTTCACGTCCTCTGATGAAGTTGCACAAACGACCTTAATTAGGCCTCCTTCATTCTAATACCACCCGTTAAATACTTATAACTTTGAACTACCAGAAAGCAATACGCTGCATGTTTTGGATCTAGAACTCTCCTTTGCACAAGGAGGAGTTTGCTGGATGTACCACCTCCGAGCACAAAAATCGCTTTTATCTTACGAGTCGGCCCACTCCAAGACAGTAAAAAGAGCCATAGCCACATCAGTGTTGGAATCCTCTTTAAAGAAATCGTGTGAACATTGCATGCAAATTGGCTTTGAACTTCAGATTGAAAGGCTACATAAGGCAGCTTTCCCACAGATCGTTAGATCTGCTGTAGTTGAGTCCTTGATTAAAAAAATAAAAGGTACAAGAAGTAGAGGCACTCAAGAGGATTCTGGAAGGGTTAAGCCTGTAGTTGTGCCCTATTGTCATCGCACGACGCACAACTTGAAGAAGGTCGCAAATAAATTCAAAGTTTTCGTAATATTTTCTGCCCCTTGCAAGCTGGCTTCCTTGTGCCCTCGGATTAATAACCAGAAACTAGGAAAGGAAATATGTAGAACACACCAACCGTATATCGGGTGCAAGGAAGGCGTTGTATATCAGATACCACTCACATGCGGTAAAGTATACGTCGGCCAGACTGGAAGATGTTCGAATGAGCGTTTGAGAGAGCACGAGCGATCGCTTGAGAAGGGCACTGGATCCAATCTGCCGATTCATTGCAAGAAGAAGTTTAAATGCATACCTATTCTAAAAGAAACTACCGTACTGTATAAAAGTCGAGACAATGTAGCTTGGGAGTTAAAAAAAGCCTTCTTCATACAAAGGAAAGGTTTAGATTGCGTTAGCGAACCGTCCAAAGTGCTATATCAGAGTGAGTTCTATTTTTTAGAAGGGCGCAGTTGAATTTTGCGCATGAATTTAGAACTGCAAAAAGATGCGCATGCCTGATGAGTTGAAAACTACTATCTTTCATCCTAAGGTGCTTGAAGTATTTTTCTTTTTGGTCGTATGTCTGAGTTTTTTTTTATTTTATATATAACTTATTCTTTTTTTGTGTGTGAGTCAGTTTTTTATCAATATTTTGTGATTGTCTTCATGTTCATCTGGCCCTATACACCACGTGTCATATATCAGTTTGTTTTTCGAACCATCGTTTTTAGCCTATTCATCCCATCATAACTGCTTTTTATCACATTTATGCCTGTTTTCTTTTATCTGTTTTATGGTCCTTTCACCTTGTGACGTTTGCTGCCGCTGATTAGCGCCGCCAAGGTGTGCCTATATATTGTGTTTTTCCCTTCAATAAAGGATCAGTTGTCAGTGAGCGCTTGTCCGTGTCCCCTTTCTTGTGAATGTGCTGTTAGCGCTTCGTCCATTTTTGAAAAAGCAGCGTGCCGCAAGCAACAATAGTTTATTTATGAAAATATGCTTCACTTTTTGAGGCGAACGTGGAAGCTTTCAAATATTAGGTATGTTTTAACTAAAGACAAAGGAATGATAACCTCGCAGTAATAGCGGTATCAACGATCAAATTTCGTCCATGTAGTGCTTTTTCATTACGTCTTTGTACAGGTTATTTTAAACGGGAGTCTGGAAGCAGTGAATATGAGCATGCTCTCTGACAAGCCTTGATAATTAAATTTACGTAGCCGAACGGGAATTTAACTACGCTTTAATAAGCCAAAATATTATTACTAGTTGAATTATTAGACTATCTGGTTCACTGGAGCAAGGTGGCCCAGACTTCATCCAGTCGGCTCAGGTTTCAAGAAGAGTTTGATACCCTTGCGATAACTTTTGAAGTCTGGTCTGTCAAAGCCTCGCAACCCAAAAGCGAGACCTTAAATGAGTATTTATTTTTTTTTTCTCATGCCACCGAGTCAAGCAGTGTCCTCCTACGAGACAAAAAGCCAGCTTATCTGCTTTGCGAAAATCCCTTCTACGTCGTTTTAATGGCAACAAGGTCTAGCTTAGAAATAAGGTGCAGAACACAGGTCTTCGGTCTATCAATGGCAGCAAGATCTAGTTTAAAATTGAAGTGAAGTACTCGGGCCTTCGATCTACGACGACTGCGCTCACATGTTCTACGTTGCGCGAGATTTCGGGAAAAGGTGTTTTGGCGGGTTTTACAAAGCTATTGCTACAGGTCTCGAAACAGCAGCCAAATAATGTTTTCACATACCCTTTTAGGTCAGTTCTGCAGCCCTTCAAAGCTGTATCCCGCAGCTGAGCACTATGTCAGTTAAACCTCATCTTTACATAGTTTATTTTTTTCCCAGAGGAAAGGGGTGATTGATTGAGGGTTATTTCCCGTGGCTTACACAGGTGAGACCCACGATCAGTGGAGAAACCGTTCGGAAAAAAATCGTGTTGCTGGGGCTGACCGGGGAGCAGCAGCGCCTTACGCTTAACACGTGTGTCCCTACATGGTGAGCCGACCACGGGGTCGGTCGCTTTTCACTATTAAAGTTCAAAATGCCTGCTTTCGGCTGATGCTCGTACCCCCCCAATGACTTACCTATATGGTCTTTTATTGTGCTATAAGGGATGGTTATGTGGCTCTGTGCTAAATGCTTATCATCATCATCATCATCATCATCATCATCATCATCATCATCATCATCATCATCATCATCAGCCTGATTATACCCACTGCAGGGCGAAGGCCTCTCCCACATTTCTCCACTTAACCCGGTTCTGTGCTAGTTGCATCCACTTGACCCTTGCGAACTTCTTAATCTCATCCGCCCACCTAACTTTCTGCCGCCCCCTGCTACGCTTTCCTTCCCTTGGAATCCAGTTTGTTACCCTCAGCGACCATCGGGTATCCCCTCTTCGCACTACATGTCCTGCCCATGTCCATTTCTTCTTAATTTCTGCTAGAATGTCGGTAACTTGAGTTATTTCTCTGACCCACTCTGCACGCTTGCTATCTCTTAATGTTACCCCTACCATTTTTCGTTCCATAGCCCTCTGGGTTGTTCTCAACTTAAGTAGAACCCCTTTCGTTAGCCTCCACGTTTCAGCCTCATAGGTGAGTACAGGCAAGATGCAACTGTTGTATACATTCCTCTTGAGCGATACCGGTAAGCTGCTAGTCATAATCTGCGAGTGCTTGCCAAATGCGCTCCATCCCAATCTTATTCTTCTTGTTATTTCCTAAATGCTGATTACCAACTAATGGTAAGCTTTATAAAACGAGAACGAGCACCTTATTAAAAATTCCGCAAGAAGCTTTCACTCATGTCGAGACCCAAGCAAGATGGCCGCCCATGCGCTTCTCAAGAAAGCACGCTTCTTTTTGTACGGCACTTTCAAAATGTATTTCATACTTTCCATCGGCACTAAAGGAGCTCGTCCGTTAGCCTTCACAGTTCATCTAGAACACGTTGCCATCTTTCTCTCTCTCTCTCTTTTTTGTCAACAATTCTTAATAAGGTGCTAAGAACGAATGCGACGAGATGCACCTTAGTGAGAGAAAAAAAAAACAACCTGCGATTGTGAGCAAAACACAAAGACATGGAAAATTAGTTACTGCGGGAAGCAGCAAGGGTGTTTTGTACTGTGACAGGTCCTCTGAGCACACAGACACTTTGTGTGTCTCTGCGCGCACAATGAAACCTATGTGAAGACAAGAGCCCTTACAATAGAATTGTCATTTTTCATCAGGACATGAAGTCGCCTGTTAAACAGAAACTTCTGCTCGCAGTGACATTTGTTTCTTTGAAGCAATACAAAAACAAAAAGGCCTAGTGTGCCATGTCCGCACCGGCCAACGCCACTTATCGCTCGTGCTCGTGACCATGCTGAGTGCGCACTCCTGCCAAACGCCAAGACCCGACCTCGGCATTCAAAACTACCGCGCTGTTGAGTCGCGGCCTGCGACTCATATTGGCCAACGGTGCACAGAATTTTGTCACTTTTGCGCGACTTTTGTTGATGTGAGGGTGAAGATATAAGCTCCCTCAGACGCTTGCGAAGCATGAAGAAAGGAGAGGGGCTCAAGAGGATGTCTCTGATGAAAAAAAGGATTAACTGTAAGCGCATCGCAACAATCATGAATGAGACATAAATTTCTAAAACTCGACAAACTCGGATAAAGGCGATCAAAGGCAGAACTGTGAAACAATTAACTCAAAATTTAAAAGCAGAGTTCGAAGGTAGTGTTTCGAAACAGTTAAAAAACGGTCTCCAGGGAAAGTACCAGCATCAACTCTCAAGACAAGGTCCCAAGACGGCGTCTCAAGAAGTAATCTGGAGACAAAGCTTCAGGACAGTCTCAAGACAGCGCACTGGGACAAGGTCTCAAGGCACGGTCACAAGACAAAGTCTCAGGGAGGGAGTGAGAGAGATCCTTCGGGGTAGAATGGCCTCCGGCCGTGTACCTTGGTGATGGCAATGTCAAGGGCGGGCTTCGCGATGCGGTAGTCGAAGCTACGGGTCAAGTCTTTGCTCAGGATGAAGGTGGCCATGATCTTGGCCAAGAAGCGCCCGTCCGAGTCCACGAAGCGCGAGTCCCATCTCGTGCGGTTGCGGGTCGGCTCTCCTCCGACCGGCTCCCCCAGCTCCACGTAGTCCGGCGTGGCCAAGCTGTCGTCCTCGGGCAGCGCCCCGGCCGACAGGAGCACGGCGCCCAGCAGAGCCCAGCCGCGCATCGTGCCGACAGCCGCCGTCGTCCGTGCAGCTGTGACACAGCGCCGCTTCCGGGCATCCCTGCGCGCACATCCCTCCTTCCCCGACATTTCACTTGCTCTTTTTGCCTTGTTCCTCCCTCGCCTGCTCTCATATCCTCCCCGCGCTACCTTTTTTTTTTCCTTGTTTTTTTTTTTTTGCTTTCAGCGGGCCGTTTTAATGTTCCCTATCTGCGCGTGCGCTTCGAGAGCGCGCACCGGTGGACAACGCTCCGTAGCCTCGGCGTTGCACTGACTCGCCGGTGAGCTCCGCCTTATCCTCCCCTCTCCCTCCTCTTTGACTTTTGGACATATTCGAGCGAGCGCCGTTGCCCGGACGAAATTGGAGACCTGTTGCTTGCACGGACGGGATCCGTTATTACCCGTCGGCTATATCGCCGGCGTCTCCGAAGACTCGCTGGGCGCCTTCGTGCCGGATGTTATACCGGACTCCTCAGCACACAAGCGGGCCCTGCGACCGTCTTACTAGTCAAGCTTCACAGCGCGGCGGAAATCGTGGAAATGTCGATAGAAAAGAAAGACTGAAAGCAAAGTCAGAAAATATTCCAATTTCTCGTATGTCTGCTGTGTTCATCTTTGCGTTCTGCTGCAGGCAAAACTAATAGTTTCCCGTGCCTTGAAGATGTCTTTGTGTACTGCCCTCTTGGCCTCCGCGCCAAAGAACAAATGATAGCACGGCACAGAGTAGAAACAAAGAGCTACTGTTCGCGCATCATGGTAAATGAAACTGGACGTTCGTCATTTAAACACGCCCCCTGTATTGATCGCTCTTCGGACGTCCGACATGCAGCCCCGGCGAAGGAGGTTTCCCCAAGGCCATAGAGAGGGCGCCACGAGTATATATACCTTTATTAGACAACCTTTTGTTGCTCCCAAAAGGCAGCAGATCTGTACCAGCTCTCCCAAAATATTTTTTTTTATTTTTGAAGGAATAGCGGAAAAAGACATGCGCAGAAATACGAGAAAGACATATGATAAGCGCTTGTCATGTGTCTTCCTCGGTCTTTCCATGTGTGTTTCTTATTTGCGCTGCTATTTCTTCAAAACGCTATGCACAATCTTGTCCATCTAAAAGCTTTGTTAAAAAAAAAAAAAAACAGTTTCATACCGATATAAAAAGCGCAACTGATGAGTTTTATCTGGAAATGTTTTCATTTAATTCTTCTTTCAGGGAAGTAACTATTAATAATTCAAAGCTTTCACTACGATTTAAGACATTTTTTTTTTTCTCATTTATCAAGTCACCTTACCATCCCCTTGTCGGGTACCTTGCCATACTGTAAGATTTGTTGGAATTCGATGCACCGAATGTATCGAAATCCTGCCTGAAGTTTTTGTGACAAAATATTATGGTTAACAGATTCAAATGCTTTTGTCTTTTTAAATAATAATGCTTATGATTATAGCAACCTTAATTAAATTTAAAGCATGGTTAACTGTTTCTCTTACTGCGTGTACAGCTGCGACTATAGAATGACCTCTGCGGAAGCCATGCTCTTCTTTGTGTAATATGTCGTATTTCCCAAAAATGTCCAGTATTATCTTCGCTATTAGGTTCTCAGACAATGTTCTAAAGCAACCGAGCATAATAAGCGGACGTTAAGGTTCAATATCATTAGGACTATCGTTTTTGTAGATGGGTACAGCCCTCCCAGTCTTCAGCGTTTTTGGATTAACTCCCGATAAAAATGCCTGATTTGTTGTTGTTGTTGTTGCTTTGTTCAAGGGGATGCATGAAATGTGAGCGTTGCCCTTGATTCTGTCAAGAATATCCTATCATGCTCCATAGCCCTCTATGGTGACATCTGGTGAAAGACACTAACGATTTCTCCAGCTGTCATTTTTATGTATAAGCAAAAGTATTATAGCGCGGAGTAGGTAGAATAGTGCAACTACTATCTTGCGAAGTGGCAGCTATGGTATTACCTGCATTAGGATAAAGAAGATTGAATATAGAAGCAAGACATGCTAGGTCAAAGTTTTCAAAATTTCAGCTATGACAAAATAGTAAATTTCTCAGAATAATGATGGATGCAAGTGATTATCCGCCATATTTTTTTTCGAGTTACTCTGTACTTTTCAACTTGATGGCTATAATACTCTTTCTTTCGTCTCCACATCATAAAGAGTGACGCATTGCTTATAATTCTGCATATTTGTTTGTAATAATTGTTATTTGCATTTTTCCTAATTTTATTAGGCCAAAGCACGTTTAATAGGAATATATATGGTAAGTACTTCCTCATTCATCCACGAACAAAAAAGTAAGTAAATTATGACACCTAACGCGGCGCACTCTTCGAGATTTGTACTGCTTTTAAACGCAGCGCTACTGAAGTAACGTGTTAAATGCATCATATGCTTCGTTAGCGTGATCGAAATCCATGCTTAAAATGTCTCACCTAGACAGGACTTCTCATTGCTTCATAGTAAAGTCCCATTTTGGGGGTCTGTGAGCGTTTTTCATGGATTGGTTTATGGCTGTTACACGAGCCATAATAACGGCAGAGAATTGATATCTAGTGTTATATTTTATCTCATCTGTTTTCAAGGAGCTGACATCCGTGTTTTGATATGTGATCATTTGTAGATGGCGAAATTGGTGCCACTGTTGTTGGTCTTGTTATACAGTTTTGAAAGCCGTGTCATTAAAAAACGTTTAGGTATTCACTAAGTGAGGTGTTAATTGCGTTGATGGGGAATTTCCCACAAAGCAATATCTTTTTTTCCATGT
The DNA here is from genome assembly GCF_055883805.1 of Amblyomma maculatum. Lineage (NCBI taxonomy): Eukaryota > Metazoa > Arthropoda > Arachnida > Ixodida > Ixodidae > Amblyomma > Amblyomma maculatum. The sequence goes on along the minus strand of NC_139344.1, from coordinate 272,351,437 downwards.
TTGTGATGGTATTCAGTGATTTTTCTAGTTTATCCAAGATGGCTGCGTTCTAGATTCGGGTGAATGGCATGTCACACCAATGGCAATGTTATGCCTTATTTCTGTAAAGAGAACTTTTTATTTCGCCTTTCATTTCCCATTCCTGCCTCTGTGAAGATTAGAAATTCTTTAGGGTGATTTCCGATGACAGCTACAAAACCACACCACGACGTCTAGAACTAGAAACTCTTGACAAGAGCAAGCTTTTTAACCAGGTAGGTTCAGAGATTCGTCTCCTTTAAGCCAAGTTAATCACTTACACGTATCTTTGCATTCCATCCTCACCCCCCCCCCCCCACCCAACGCACATACAAAGGGTGTTAAAAATTATGCAATACAATTCTTTCTTTCAAAGGCTGTGAAAGGAACGCTGATGAGGTCGGTTGATGTGGATTGAATACGGCAACTAAGGCGGTCATTGTGTGAGTTATAAGGATGAATAAGTTTTTATTAAGAGTAATTAACTAATCAATTTCTTAGTTTGTTATTATTTTAATTGTCAACATTATGTTTCTAATTGAAGGCCGTCAGCATCAAAACCTAGCATCATTCTTAAACTTTCTTGATCGGCATTGCAGCTCGGAATACAGAACGACAAAATTACGGATCTGAAGGTTCGTTGACTTGATTTTCATGCGTTGCACTTTTATAAAATAGCGTCGCTGCACGAGTTTTTCTCGATAATTCCAGAAGGAGTTTAAGCCTCCTTACGGGCGGCAAAGCGAACGCATTTCTCTTCTGTTGCTGGTACAGTTCAGCGCCTGTGTCCACACTTCTAATGACGTTGTGTTGTACACCGAGTTCGGCCAACGCCTGGCGTGTTCAGATATGTCTGAGCATGCGGTGGCGCCATCTACATTGAGCTGTTATGACGTCAGACACTATAATCATGACTATGACTACCTATGACTAACAATGAGTACAATTATGACTAACCACGACCGACTAACCATGACTATGACTAATCAAATCATAATTATCATAATTATCATGATTAGTTAACAGTTATTGATTTCGTTATTATCAATCTAGGAATGTTTGACAAGGGTGAATGACGTTTTCGGGGCCACACTTTCTTCTCACACGAATTAGGAAACAAGGAAGGCTTTCGTCCTACAACCATGTCAACTTTCTATGTCCCATGATATACGCAAAGGGCGTCTGTATTTGATGCATAAAAATGGAAGGGACGAAATTTTATAACTGTGCAACTGAAAAGAGTGAAGGACAAGTCATCTAGCTTCCAGATTCGTATTTTCACTCGATGTTTCCAGCCGCACTGCAGATTGAAAAAAAAAAAAAAAAAGTTGAAAAGGCGACTCGCCTTGGATGTGCTTGGCCCTCAATTTATCATATTGCACTAAAAATTCTAAAATAAAAAAAAACGCTGAATAGTTAGTCTTGTTAATTATTCATGTAATAATCAAGCTCTATGATATAAATATTATCCGCCACGCTTTGCAAACCGCCTGCACAGGCTGCGCTGAAGTGCGCTTCACGGTTTGGAAAATATAAATCTATATCGAATAATTTGAAGCCTCCAGTATATAGTATATGGCGGCTGCGTACATAAGACGGAAATTATCAGCGCTACCTGGCGCACCTCGTACTTTTGCAACTATAGTACTTGCCTTGAATGATGCTGCAACGAATGAACATGTGACTATAGCGTTTTTCTTTTGAGAGGGTTACAAGTGTGTGGGGGGGGGGGGGGGGGTTATAGTGCGAGGAATGCATTTTCACAGACTTGGTCAGCTAGTCTTGCATCGCGTTTGGGAGCAGCTTCCAGACAGCGTTCGTCCATTGTTTGACATGTCGCTCGTTTTCAGTCTGGTCGCCCGCATACGTGCGACGTCTACACCTCGGCTGCATCCATGGCTGCATGGCCCTCCCTCAACGTGGATTATGTGCCATGTCGTAGCTGGCGGCTTCGTCACAACTGAGGTGACTCCTGTTGAGCAAGCACGTCGTATACCGTGACATCCAGTAAACCCGGGATATTTTCATGAGAGACGTATCAGTACGTTTGGCGATGCCTTCTTCCGACCTCACCCCTACATGATGGCGACGAAGTTAGCGCAATGTACGAGGCGTCGGCTATGTGCTCGGTGTGGTCACGCGATCGCAAGTGCTGAATTGTCACTACTTGTAGTACTAGGTGAAATCTGGAACCTTATATCAACAGCGTGCTCTTTAAAAGCGTTTCGACGTTACTAGGTGAACTAGAGCGGCAATAGTTCCATTCCGTAAAATTGTGGCCCTGGCTTATGACAGCGCACGATTTCCTTCCATCAGCGTATAAAAGCGAATTAGTGATACCTAACCTCCACAAGCATCTCCAGCCATCCATTCTCTCACCTTCGTCTTCCAGAAGGGGCCAAACAACACAAGCCTAAAAGAGGAAGGAGCCCACTCCCATCCACAAACCCGCCATCACCCTCCATATCATTCCGGTGCCAGAGCGTGCGAGCAAATGAGTGAGGCCTCCTTCCAAAGAAGCACCGCCCAACACCTATCTCTATACCCTATCTGCACTCTCCAGTGAGCTCCCATCCATCTCTACCGCCCACAAGGAAACGCCGCAGTGAAAAAAAAAAAAAAAAAAAAAAAAGTAAAAGCTTAACAAAGGTTAAACCTAATTAGGGAGAGCGAAAACGCGCTCCTCCTCCACAGATTTCTGCGAACCTGAAGGACACCATAGCCGTGTTTAGACGACACGAAGGTGTCGAGGGCGTTTTGAAGAAAGAAGTCTCAGGGGTCGAGCCAGATGGGCAGCGGTGGCGGTGGAGGGAAAGGGTAGGTAACGGGACTGGAAGTCTGTGCAATTGTGTCGGGCAATGTTATATCTTTGTGGAAATATGTACCTGTGCGAATGAAGTTTGCAGGTGTGTGAAGAAGGAGAAGCGCGTGTGCGATGTAGAAGAACAAGTGAAGCAGAAGAAGCGAGCTCTGCGCGCCACGCGTGCGAACAAGAAATGGGTGGAGCGGATTCCGCGTGCCGCTGGGCACGTCCAAGGCTATGTGAAACACACGCCGACCAAGCTACGGAAAGGCGTAGTAAAGCTTTCAATTTAAAACTATTTCCAACCGCCATTACCGCACCAACCTCCGCTAATATGCCCCATCTCCCCATTTCCGTCCCCCCTACATAATTCCCCCCGTGTCAGCATCGGCATGTGAGAGCAAATAAAGATATCAGAAGAAAAAAGAATGTCTTCATCATTCAGAAGTGGTGCGTGTTATTCACCACCCCACTTCCACATCCAGTCTCAACCTAGCAGAAGCCCATGCAGCATCTGAACGAAACCCATCTCCGTTGTCCGGATCTCTCCATCCAACAGGAGCCCATAAAAGAAGCCCACCAACCATTTACACACCCACCTATATTCCCCCTCCAGATCCGCACTCCAGAAGCCCTCTTGTCCACGGTCGCGCTGTGACATTGTGAGGTGTTGCGTGATGAAACGCTGGATTTTTTGGCGCGTCGATGGCGGAGCGATGCACGTGTCGAACCGGCGTGAGTGAGCGCATGCGCAAGTGGTGAGAACAACGAAGCGCATGCCGGACACGAGGAGCGGAGAGGTGACGTGTCAGAAAACCGAGGCATCGAGAAAGGAAGGAAGAGAAAGGAAAGGCATTCAAGCGTATAGGTTAGCAGAGGACGGATGTCTGGTCCGTGCTGCTAAGAGGCCTCTCTTGGATCACCAGTGCAAAGTTGGCCTTATTAAGCCTTCAGCGTGACGGACGCCATCGATGGGTCTGGCTCTGGTCTCGGAATCGGTTACGTTGCCGCTGCCAAAGTTCTGGGGCAACCGACGCAAGTCCGCCGGCGTCACCTTTGGATCCTCTCTGCTCCAGTTTCCACCTGGCTCTTCGCAGAGCACTCTTGAACGCAGCACCTCCGGCGCGAAGCAACTGGCCCAACCGCATCCGCCCTGGCCGCCCTGGCTACAAGAGATCCCTGTCTTTTCTTGAACGTTCTTTATTCGGTGAACGCTTTCATTTAACTTGTATAAATGGGCGTCTTTTGTGTGTGTTTTTCTGTAAGTGTGATTTCTGATTGCGTCCTAACTTTAATTTATAAAAAAGGGTTCATTTTGTTTTGTTCCATTTGTTTGTGATCTTGTTCGAACATGCTTGCGATAGCGCCCCCCCCCCCCCCCCCTCTCTTTGCATTTGGGGACGCGTTCCTTGATTATCGCGACAGACGTAATGAGATGACTTGATGTTGCCGAGTGCTGATTATTGATTCGTCAACAATGTGTATAACGTCATGAGAACACCTGAAATATCGCCGATCGCCTAGTGGACGATGGGGCTTGTGACGCCTGAGACTACGCACATGGCCAAGTTGGCAGGTGCTCTGTGTCGACAGGCTGAATTTGGCAGGAGTTCTGATCTCTTTCTCTCTCTCTCTCTCTCTCTCACACACACACACACACACACACACACACACACACACACACACACACACACACACACACACACACACACACACACACACACACACACACACACACACACACACACACACACACACACACACACACACACACACACACACACACACACACGCGCGCGCGCGCACGCACGCACGCACGCACGCACACGCACATTTTCAGGCGCGACACCTTCTTTGCAGATAGCGCATCATGCTCCATTTCTGCCATTTTATTTCTTCCAGCCAGCGCTGTTTCCAGTTCAATTTCATCTGGTCGGCTCTGCTGCAAGCTTAGAGACCTAGCAGTGAAGCTAGATTTAAAGGCTCGTTAAAGACCATGTTATGCATTTATAATAATAATCGATCAATCAATCAATCAATTTTTATTTATGTGCGCAAGAACAACCATGTGGTTTTCGTGCTGCAACACAAATAAAAAAAATTGAAAAAAAAGAAAATGCACACAAGTTTTACACACACACATAGAACTCAAAAGAAGAAATAAATGACACACGTAATGAAACTGAAACGAATAATAATAATAATAATAATAATAATAATAATAATAATAATAATAATAATAATAATAATAATAATAATAATAATAATAATAATAATAATAATAATAATAATAATAATAATAATAATAATAATAATAATAATAATCTTTATTGTGCGCAAGAGCAACCATATATTCTTTGTGCTGCAGCACAAGTAAGAAAAAAAATGCACACGCAAGTTTTACGCACACAGATAGAACACAAATGAAATGAAATTTAGACATAAACAGTCACGGAGAATGAAACCAGTGAGTAGCATGTCTAGTAGAGCACATCACAAAAAAAAAAGCTGTAACTAGAGAAAACGAACAAAGAACAGTCGTTGACTATCGTAATATAGAAATATAAAAAAAAAAAAACATTCCAGCTGCAACAAATGCGTGGTGCCTAAAACACAAGCTAGAAATACAGAGAAATACAATAAAGAAATGCCATTGATCGCGGGACACTAAGATCCAAATATGAAGGTTTAAAGTTAAAATATAAATAAGAAATGGATAAAAAGCAGTTAAACATACAAACAACATTGAGCCGGAGAAAAAGCAACTGTGAAGTAAGCACAATATTTAGGCTGGAAATTGCAAATTATATGTGACCAAATACTGTTTATAATACAACGCTATGAACATCCAATATAAATGAAGAGTGCGAGTTTCGGAAGATGTCAAGGTGAGGTCAAGAAAAGCTAAACAACCTCTGCATTCTGTTCAGAGGGGAGTGGGAATGCAGAAGAGGAGAAACTTGAAACGGCCTGAATTCCCTCATGCTCTTTCGCGGAACGCGCAGTAGGATGTACTCGAAGAGCTGACGGCACAGAATGTGGCCATGAAGGAGTTTGTGCAGGAAAATTATATCTACCCTGACCCGACGTTAGTTAAGAGAAGGCAGATGCGGTGGGGGTTCTACTTGTGGATCGAGAGGAGGAAGTTGAGCAAGAAAAGCGATATCGAAATATCCATAAAAACTTTTGCTGTACTCTGTCGACCTTGTCACAGTTCGATTTGCAAGTGCCATTCCAAACGACCAACGCATACTCCAAAAGCGGAAAACATATGAACAGGTACAGTTTTAAGAACGGAAGTGGAGTACGGAACTCTCTCGAAACTCTGCAGATGAATCGGAGTGTGCGCATAGCCCGCTGAACAATGCGTTTAGTATGAGAGGAGAAGCTGAGGGCACGGTCAAAAAGTACACCAAGGTCATTAGTTCTATCAACCTTGTCCAAAAGCACAGATGCACAGAATAAGAATAAAGAAATCTGTGAATTTTACGACTAAATGAGACAACCCTAGCTTTGGAAGAATTGAGGGCATGCCCATTCATCGCACACCGATTGGAGAAAACAGACATGTCCGATTGCAACTACAAGCAATCTTGAAGAGAACGTATAGTGAATATTTTTATATCGTCAGCATAAAAGAGAAACGAAGACTTCTTGATCACGGAGGAAACGTCACTAATAAAAACGGAGAAAAAAAGAAGCGAGCCTAATACAGAACCTTGAGGAACTCAATAAAACTTGTTGCTGGGCTAGTTGGTGACATTCACACATTCTTATAATAAAAAGGTAGCGCAAAAAGACGACGACAGAGGAAGGGACACGCGCCTTCCTGGAGAGCTATCAGTAATATGTGTACCGTCTTTTACACGCGTGCTCATTTTTCTTTTGGCTTCGGTAGTGTATGTTTTTGATGCCCTTTCTCGGCTGATTATCTTCTTACGGGTTCTTTCAGCGGGTATAAAATTTGTAATGAGATTTTTCTTTTTTGTTCAGAAGGCTGCCGTTGCCCTATTGTCATGTGCCCATGTAGCCTTATATATTGTGAACTGATTCGGGGAATAAAACCAGTTGTTAGTAGCGTTCGTGCTTGTGTCCCTTCCTCTGTCGTCGTCCTTTTGTGCTACCTATTTATTCTGATTGGGGAACTCCATTGGTTGCAGGGTAAACGAAGGAGGTCTGTCAATTGCCACTGGCATAATAGGAGCGATCAATGACATAGCTACGTAGGAGGGCTACGATTGAGCCTTCGATGCCAGAGAGTGGAGGCTTTTCAAGAAGTAATGAATAACAACGTCGAAAGCTTTGCTCAAGTCACTGTACACAGTGTGAACCTGACCTCTCTGAAGAACTGCTGCAGAGGCATGCGTCATAAACGTGACTAGATTAGTTGACGTAGAGCGACCCGATATGAAGCCATGTTGATTGAGTACGAGGACATGGTTGAGATGGAATGAAAGTAGGTTTGCAAAGCTAATTCGAAAAGCTTAGAGGTTGCACATAGAAGAAACATCGGACAATAATTGGAAACATCAGATTAGTTTCCTGACTTGAAGACAGGAAACACACGTGCCATTTTCCACACGCGAGGAAAGGCAGCATTTTTCAAACAGTTATTAAATATAGCAGTCAGTACTGGTACAAAGATACAAGTGAAGGCTTTTATTATGGCGGCTGGAATGCCATCAGGCCCAGGAGACAAATATGGACTAAGACGATTAAGGCTCGCGGTTATCAACATCTCATCAAAGAGACCAGAATTAGGTGGGGCACCAGATGGGAGGAATACGGAATCGCAGTGTGTGTGTGTGTGGGGGGGGGGGGGGGGGTTGTATACAGAAGAAAAATGTTGGGCAAAACTGTCGGCAACATCCCGAATTTCCGACCATGAGAGTCAACTAAACTGATATGCGAATTCGATTTTTGGAACGCTTGCGAACGTATCGCCAGAACTGACTAGGACGATTCGAAGCACTCCTCTCTAAAGACTCAAGATAAGAGTCGTGGTCCCTCTTGTATAAGCGCGCTTGCAAAGAGAACGCAAGCGCGAAACTCATCTGCCCAATTGTCAAATCCAGGGCGTTTCACTTTACGATGAGCTCGTTCCTTAAGTGTTAAAGCCGTTCTTAGTTCTCCGGAAAAAGCAGGAAAGAAACTTGCTACCACTAGGAGTATGCAGAGGTATCTACTGACGCATACTATTAAGAACTATTTCTTTTAAACATCACGAATGTTTAAAAGGGACTAGTCGACAGAAGAGAAGAAATTGAAGAGACCGACATAGTGGCCACGTTCATACGCGAAACGGGACGAATTCCCTGCCCGATCTGAATTAGTAGAAGGTGAGGCAGAGACACAAATAGTAACTAGAAATGGAGGGTGAAATTTGTTACATCGAGTCAGTAGTATGTCAAAGCTCGAGGCTCGAACACTTTCAAAATTCGATAGACAAATATCAAGAATGTTACCACACCAGTTTTCAATGAAATTGTCTTGATGCAAAGAGTTAAAAGCTATAAAATCAATTAGCATGTTGCACTTACTACATAATGATTGTTGTGAGATGTAAAGGAGTTTTATTTGATACCTGGAGTATTAAAATCGCCTAAAATGAGTAGTTTCTGTTTGCTATGAGAAGTTATAACATGTTCGATTGAGAGCAAAACATCATCGCAGGTAGGAGGAGGCAGATTAGGAGGAATGTAGAAGGCTGCAAGTAAAAGTTTTTCATGTCGATTTAAAGTGAGCTGAAGCCACACATTCTCTTCAACAGTTTCCAGATTGGAACGTCGAACACACTGCAAAGAACTGTCAATAGCAATGAGCACTCTCCTTTGTTTTGTTTGGGTCCTGTTTCAGGGGGGTCTCTTCGCAAAACAGAGTAATAATTCGGAAAGAAATCACTGGAAGGGATATCGCTTTACAGCCAGATTTCGGTAACTACAACATCGGTATAACAGCGAGCCAAAACGCTAGAAAAAAAAATTCAGATCCCTTAGTCCGAAGGCCTAGGGCGTTTGGACAAAAGGTGTCCAAATTAGGAGCCACTGCACTTTAGCGTCAGTTCAGAGGGATGCAACATATCGTTGCGAAGATTTCCAATAATAATAATAATAATAATAATAATAATAATAATAATAATAATAATAATAATAATAATAATAATAATAATAATAATAATAATAATAATAATAATAATAATAATAATAATAATAATAATAATAATAATAATAATCAATCAATCAATCTTTATTTAATGTGCGCAGGAACAACCATGTGGTCTTTGTGCTGCAGCACAAATAAAAAAAAAAGAAACAAAAAAGAAAAAGCACAAACATGTTTACACACACAGAGAGAACACAAAGAAGAAATAAATAACTCATGAAATGAAATTGAGACGAAAATTATCACGGAAAGAAAGCAATCAATGAGTAGCGTCACTTATATACACAGTCAGAGAATTGTTGAGCACATCACGAAAGAAAAAAAAAAAAAAGAACGGTAGATAGAGAGAAAAAAACAATAACAAATAACTGACATTGATTATAGTGATATAGAAATATACATAAAATAAATAACCATTCCAGTCGCAACATGTGCGTGGTACTTAAAACATAGGCTAGAAATACAGAATATTACAATAAAGAAATAGAATTAAACACGGGACAGTAAGATTCGAATATAAAGTTTAAAGTTGAAATATAAGTAAGCAACGGATAAAAAGCAGTTCAAGATACAGACAACATTGAACAGGAGAAAAAGCAAAAAGTGAAGTAAATACAATATTTTAAGCTAGAAAGTGGGAGTTATATGTGATAAAGTACTGTTTAGAATACAACGCTACGAACATCCAATATAAATGAACAGAGTGAGTTTTGGAAGATCTCAAGGTGAGGATAAAAAGAGTTTAATAACCACTGCATTCTGTCCAGAAGGGAATGGGAATGAAGAGACAGAGAAACTTGAAATGGTCTGAATTCCCTCATGCTCTTTCGCGGAACGCGCAGTAGGATGTACTCTAAGAGCTGAGGGCACATAATGTGGCCATGAAGGAGTTTGTACAGAAAAGTGATATCAACTCTGATACGACGGCAGTGCAGAGAAGGAAGACACAATTGGGCGCTCCTGGTGGAGCGAGAGGAGGAAGTTGCGCAAGGAAAGCGATAATGAAATATCCGTAAAGTTTTTTTTTTTTTTTTGTACTCTGTCAACCTTGTCCAAGTTCGATTTGCAAGTGCCATTCCAAACAACCGACGCGTACTCCAAGAGCGGCAAGCGTATGGACAGGTACAGTTTTAAGAACGGAAGTGGAGTACGGAATTCTCTCGAAAGTCTGCAAACGAATCCGAGTGTGCGCATAGCCCGCTGAGCAATGCGTTTAGTATGAGAGGAGAAGCTGAGGGTGCGGTCAAAAAGTACACCAAGGTCATTAATTTCATCAACCCTGTCCAACAGCACAAAATTCACAGAATAACGGTAGAGAAAGCTATGTGTTTTACGGGTAAATGAGACAACCCTAGTTTTGGAAGAATTGAGGGTAAGTCGATTCTTCGCACACCAATCAGGAAAAGCAGATATGTCCGAATGCAACAACCAGCAATCTTGAAAAGAATGTATTACCTTAAATATTTTTATATAATAATAATAATAATAATAATAATAATAATAATAATAATAATAATAATAATAATAATAATAATAATAATAATAATAATAATAATAATAATAATAATAATAATAATAATAACAATAATAATAATAATAATAATAATAATAATAATAATAATAATAATAATAATAATAATAATAATAATAATAATAATAATAATAATAATAATAATAATTGGTTCACAGGGAAGAAAAGGTGCAGTGTCTGTCACACCTGCTCTGCGGACACCTGAACCGCGCCGTAAGGGAAGGGGGGAAGGGGGGCATGAAGACAGAATAAAGAGGTGCCGTAGTGGAGGGCTACGAAGTAATTTCGACCACATGGGGATCTTTAACGTGCGCTGACATCGCACAGCACACGGACACCTTTCCGTTTCGTCTCCATCGAAACGCAGCCGCTGGTGGTAGGGACCGAACCCGGGTACTCAGGCACAGTAGTCAGGCATCTTAGCTACTGCACCATCGTAGCGGGGCTTATGCATTTTCTGCCAACTGGAGCGAAATGACTTACGACCGTGACATCTGAGCAACGATCTCACTTCTCTCTGACTCCAGATTGGCCCACCATATCGTGGCGTCACAGCTCACGCGTTCTGGCGCCGGTATTTCAAACAGTGCTTTCGCAAGAATCAACGATATAACCAAAATTAAGCACCGAATAATTTTAGTGTGAGAGCACTGCTTTCGCGGCCAAACCCAGCCAAGAATGTTGTGACTGGCATATTCCTAACTCAGACGAAAAAAAAAAAAAAAAAGATCAGTCGAAGCAGAATGAATTCGTACCCAGGAACCCCTCGTGGGAAGCTAGTCGGAATGACGGAACTATTCTGATTTTTTTAGTGCGAATGCACTATTTCATGAGGTATAACTGTGGCTTAAGAATGTGCGTGACTTGACCTTGATTGTGACCTAGCCAAACCAAGCCGCAACAGCTCACCCGTAGTCAAGCGCGAACTGAGGGGTGCATCGCGGGCCCAAAACAGGTTGCACAAAGGGAGATGGGGAGGGAGACGCGTACCCGGCGTCTTTCGTAGGTACCGTCTTTGCCAGAAGTAACCAGGCTGCGTGTTCTGCTTCCCAGTCGCGTAGCAGAGAATTCGTACCTCTTCTGAAGCAGAAAATCTGTCCGAAGTAAAGGCGAGCCCCTGTCCTCACTTGTCAACAAGTTGTGATCCTCTGGGAATTCATGTTGGCTTTAAAATGGAAGCGAGAAGCAAAACATGCAGCCTGGTTACTTTTGGCGAAGACGGTATGTCGACGGATGCTGATGAAAGTCCCCTCCGTCACGCCTCGGGACAGGGGTCATTATCGGTTTAGCCGGACAACAAGGCAGCACACCGCCCCAACCCGGTTCCGCAGATGTAGTCGGCTAGATATCAAAGCGTTACTCACGACTTAAGATTGAACTGGCGCCTACAGGTGAAAAACAATGTGTTTAAAAGAAAACCTGCTCTATGCCGGTTTACACGATTGAGTGGACAATAAAAAGATTGGGATACGTCGCGACATGTTGCTGTTTCTCTGAAAGCGTATGCGAGACCAATACTTGAATGCGGGTGTATCCTACTCTCTGGCAGCTCGAACTACAAACTCAACCCCCATTTTTACTGGAAAGGCGTACACGTGGCTTCCTCCTTCTCCCGAAATGCGCTTTAACTGTTTTTCTTTATGTCGAAGCTCGTATCCCCGATCTATATTCCCGCTTACTTCGCGCATGCTCCTGTGAGCTTCTAGTATGACAATATCTCACAAATATTCTAAATTGTCTTTTTTTTTCTTGATCATCTAGAGGAAATATCTCATCACACTGTTTTCTCTACAAATGCCTCGGTCAGTTCCGAAAAAAAGCTGCAGTTCGTTTTTTTTTTTTTATTTCGCAGTATTTGGCACGGAGCTATTCCGACCGTAACCCCGATTATATTCCTATATTTTTTTACCTTTGGAACTTGGATTGCCTCTACACAAAATTCCCTGCCATTTATCACAAGTTTGCAGTCTGCCTCACTTTTCAGTCGTTTCCTTCGATTTTTTTTTTCTTCCGCGTACTTCGAAAGAAGTCTGTTTTGTCTTGGTCCTTGACCACGCTGAAGTCTATTCAAACGAGGCGACTGACCTCTCAGCGAGATTGCCTCTTAGTGCGTCTGCTATATCCCGTCCCTAATTTCAGTCTGCTAGCGATTTCCTGGTCCCAGCGGTTCCAGAAGGTCCAGCATATATCTGCTAGGCTACGTGATCCCTTACTCAATACCACGGATTATCAGCACTTATCATATCATTGGAATGTCCGTTCATGCAAAACCAGGCAGTGTGAGATATCAATGACGCTTTTGCGGTGCAGAATTTCAAACTCGAATTTATATCTATGTAGATGTGGGTGGACACCGACAAAACTTCGTGGCTAATGCGGAAAAGTAGAATCCATAGAACATTCTCCCCTCCCTTGCTGGCGGTTCGCACTTCAGGTCCAGGCTTACCTGGAGGTCCCTCTCTCAAGGTTGGGGCTCCCCTGTAGTAAAGTTACACCGCCTTCCGCCAACCAGGCATCGGCTGGAACTGGTTATTTTCCCAGGCAGTGGGCTCGTTGCACTTGAAATGCACCTCCGTCAGAGATGGATATTTTAGATAGAAGGATCTTGATTTCGGAACTTATGACTTTTATATACAAACTTATTTACATTTTATTTGCAATAGTCATAGCACATACTGGAAATGGCTGGACCATCTTCCTGGGAGAGACTCCAACTTCGGCAGAGCCGATGGTGCAGGACACCAACCTAAGACGGGATCCGAGACAGAAGAACCAATTCTCCTCGGTTTTCCACTCCTTTGCCTTATAGCCTTCCGGCCAATGGGCATAAGCAGCATGATTGGGCCAAGAAGATTTACCCTCGCGCCGTACCCGGTCGCAAATGTCCGCAGCACTGTTCCCGCACTAAAAATAACACAAACAAGCGACCCATGACGCTTCCTTTTCAACGTTCGTGGTCACTCACTCCATAAGAACTCCTCAAGATTCCCGTTCTCCTGTGATTTTCGGTCCTAATCAGTTAGTCCATCCTTGAATGCTTATTACGGCCGTCCACCAAGTCACCTACCGCTACCCCTCGTAGCGGTTTCTACTCTGCTGAACCTCGTCAGTGGGGCGCCCGATAAGCGGTACCGACACGGTAGTGATTAGTGGCTTCTACCGTTGCTCCGCAGCGCCTTCTCCGGCGCTACATCGCTTGTGCCTTTCTTGGAACGCGAACCGAAGTGAGGCGCCAAATTAGGTATGCTGAATGCAAGCAGCCACTTCCCATTCGGAGACTCGAGGCGACCAACCCCACAGCAATGCTTTGGTGTCTGCGGCGACAGGAGCCGAGCGTGTCTTCCTGTCGCTTCCCGGATTTCGCGTTCTGGAACGGCCGGCTGACACCTGTCACTATCAGTTTTGCTATCGTTTAGTGCAAACGCCGAGAGATTGCGTTGGGTATGACTTAGGGAATTCTTCATTACATAATCACAACTGGAAGGTTGCCTTGTTAGCACTTTAACATTCTTCCACATGATTAAAAATATCTGACATCACTGTATTTTCTTCAAAGCTATTATGCTTTTTATTTTACTTAAATATTCTTTTACAGCTTTGCATCGTTACACTATATTCATCTTTTTATATATGTATATATGCCGCTGTATATATATATATATATATATATATATATATATATATATATATATATATATATATATATATATATATATGCCGCATTTTAGAGGGCAACAACAAAAACAACCATGGAACGCGCCGACTCTCGTGCCAGCGCTTGTGAACTCTTAACTGATCGCAGGACGTTCTGAACAATGATCGCGACGTTCAGCCCCTGCTGCAAGACCTCAACCTCACGACATTTACTACAATACGTATTCTAGTAATACGCTCTGGGGGGCAAGTTTGTGCATGGTTTCAAAAAACGACGATGTGCGAAACAGCCGTCACACAAGGAAGACAAATGGGATATGCGTAACTTGCAACTATTTATACTCACGTTGGAGGATAGTGAATATATAAACAAAAAGGCGAGGACAGAGAGGAGGACCCACACATGAGCATGGGTAGGTATCTCAAAGTTCAGTTTCAGTTTTGCAAATTGTAACCAAGGGTATGATTATACAATCGCTTTCACATTTATTGATGCGGAATGCCTCGACAAGTTCGCGGGCTGTGGCGTCTTTGCCTCTGGATAGGATTTTTGTTTCCTGCAGCCTTGCTTGGTACAACTTTATTTTTCTTCGCAGCAGGCTTCACAGTGATGCTGTATGAGAGTACCCGTACCATTCTTTGTCGTGCGATTATTGTCAGCAAGGCGATAATTAATACAACCGCCGGTTTGGCCAATGTAAGCTTTTCCCACTCGTCAGTGGGACACAATACACTAGGCCGACCGCACATTTCACTAACGGAGCCGCACGCTTCTTCGCGCATTCTACCTTTTTCTTTTTTTTTTGAATCTGCTGCGTCGCACAAGGAATTAGGACAGCTTCTTGGGGGCAGAAAAAGCACAGGAACATTAAACTTTTGAGCAACGTGCTTTACATTATGTGCCATCATATGAAAATAGAGAATTACCACAGGTTTACTTTTCAGTCGAGTGACATCACTTTTTGCACTGTTATTATACTTTATTTCACTTTTTTTTTTTGGTAACGCTTCTGCCACTGAGTTTATTATCAAAGGAGGATAACCTTGTAGCTTGTTGCACCCTTAGGACCTGCCCTTCAAAGCTTTGCAGTGTTTTGTGGCAGCAAGATTTTTTTTTTTTTTTCAAGGATGCTTGAAGGCACATAAGAGCATTGATGCGCTTAACTGAATGGGCGGAATCAACTGGCAACAAGTCTTTCCGTGCGCATGGGCAATACATCCAGCAAACGCTTTCGTCTTTGAAGCCAATGTTACTGTCTAAAACCTGTAACATCTGGTTTTCTGGAAGCTCGTAGGTAAAATCCGAACAAGTACTATTTCGTTTGAAACGTCCTCCACATTTTGCGGGTAAGGGCAAATCGCTTGCTTTTTAAGACAAAAAAAAAAAAAGTTATCAAATTACCTTAAACACTTTAGAACTTTTTCTTCACCAAAAACTTTTGATAGAGCTCTGTCAAGTTCCGCTAACAAAATATTTCACAGTGCTGGGGCCACGCAAGACTCAATAAAAAAATATTTTCTTTTGCACATAATGCCGGTCTGAAAGGAGACAATGAGGAGTGGCAAAACTCGAAAAGCCCCTTGAAGTTATCTACTGGTATACCAGCTTGTGTTCTGGAAGGAAATACTGCCGTTCTTGTCAAAACAGGATTCAACAGCAATCAACAATTCGCTCTGTAGGATTGAATAAAAGAGATCGAAAACATCTACAGAAAACATGTAGCCTAGAGACTTGTTTTCATGTTTACAATGAACAGTTTTTAGATGTTTCAGTAGGTAGCTACGACATCTCCTTTCCACGCATCTCCTTCAGTATCAATACACCTAAACGGGATCCTTTCTGTGTCAGTTTTTGCGGTAAAAACAGTTAAACTGTTACTTTTGTATTCACGAATACCCTAGCAATCCTTTCTAAAGCAATGTTTTCTCACAGAGATATGGCTGTAGTCTTTAACCTTTGCTAATTTGACCTTTATCAGCCGGAAATTCTTGTGCATAGCCTCTAGCGCCTCTTCGTTAAAGAATCCTGACGGTATGTCAACAAAGGCTTTCCCCTTATCGGTCTGCATGAGTCGAAGGTAGTTGTCGGTAGAAAACTTGACGACCATTTTGGTGGGAGAACCAGACTTAAGTCTGTTGGCCGCCCGAATGAGGCTGTCACCGCCGTCTAGTGATCATATTTATCCTCTACCTCAGCCTTGTTGGTGATCCTCCGATTGATATAAAGGAGCTTTTGCCTTGGGAATCTTGGCTCGGAGCTAAACTTGGGGCTCTCCTTTAGGACACCAGCGACGTCATCCGGGATGCTGACATCTCCCAGAACCTGGAGAGCCGTGCTGCGGTCTTGATTTTGGAGCGAATCTCCACTTCTCGCATGCAGAGCCAAAGGCGAAGTGATGCTTCTAACGAGAGGCGTACCGCCACCACAGCTGCGCGCTTTGCAGTCACGTCCGTCGCAGCGCTGACCGTCGCTCCAACCGCTCGCTGTTGTTCACCCAGTGACTCGTCAGATAGATGCGGGGTTCTCCCCGCAGAGAGGAGGAGAGTAGCGGCATTTCAGTTGAGCCGCGCGCTGGCGTGAAGAGTAGGAGAAGGGTAGTTTCCGCACTGCGCATGAGCGCGCCGCCGTGGAGAACCGACCGAGTGGAGCGGGAAAGCGTCTGAAGCATCGCATGCGCAGGACATGAAAGTGGGATCTGCATTAAACGCCGGTGCACATGGATGCGTTCAACTGAACGTTGGTTGAGTTCGATGCAACGCTCGATCTCCCACAGCCACAGCTTTCGTTCGACACTTGGTTCAGCAGAGTTGAATCCCTCTAACGTTTCTCCTTCGTTCTTGGCCAGAATAAGGAGTGTCTTCTGCCATAAAAATTCTCTGATCTGGGCTGCTATTCGCCTGAAGGACGACAACTTTAGCACGCCAACGTTGGCAGGGTCCCTCGCCGGGTTTTCCCCTTCCTCTCCCCCATCCCCTCCTTGTTTCTACTCTCGTGCAAGCGGCGTGGGTCCTCCTGAATAAGTGAATAAACAGTTGCAAATTGAACATGCATCTTCTCTCTTCCTTCTATGATGTGCATTTTGCGCATCCTCTCTCTTTTTTTAAGCTATGCACCAACTAGCCCCCTGAGTTTATTACTAGGTTACATTTCTTTTCTTGTGGGCCCTTTTATATGCATTTACTCAAGACCACCACACGCTTCTGTGTTAATCCCTCTTATTGCCCTCACGTTGCTACGCGAGGGTACTCGGATTCTGCGGTCTTGTTTCCATCGGTCTCGGCCAGGACATGGAGTATATTCTGTCTCAAAATTATATGGTCTGGGCTGTTATCCGCCTGAAAGACTGCAACTTTAGTACGCCAATGTTGGCAGGTTTCTTCTCAAAGCAAATCACATGCAGCTAATCGTAGAGCAGCCGCACCTGACGCCAAAGCTCAGACCAAAGTATCCGGCACATTCTCTTGACGTGGCGAATTGAAGGTCTGGCGAAATTTAACAAGCCAGTGAACTCTCGAGGCCTCACTACTTCCGTGATACAGAATCCAAGTACTCTCGTGCGGCAGTGTGAGAGCAATATGAGTGATTAACACAGAAGCATGTGGTGGTTTTGAGGAAACACAAATAAAAGGGCCCAGCAAAGAAAAAAAAAAAAAAGGTTACCTAGTAATATACTCCGGGGGGCTAGTTGGTGCATAGCTTCAAAAAAAAGAAAAAGAAAGAGAGACGATGCGCAAAACAGACTTCATCGAAGGAAGA
Source organism: Amblyomma maculatum (assembly GCF_055883805.1). Classification (NCBI taxonomy): domain Eukaryota; kingdom Metazoa; phylum Arthropoda; class Arachnida; order Ixodida; family Ixodidae; genus Amblyomma; species Amblyomma maculatum. The sequence goes on along the minus strand of NC_139344.1, from coordinate 272,333,512 downwards.
GAGAAGGTTCATGTTTAACTTGCAACTGTTTATTTACGTCGGAGACGAGTAAATATATGGACTAAAAGGCAAGGGCAGATAGGAGGACCGACGTATGCGCAAGAGCAGAAACAAAGAGGGGATGGAGGAGATGGAAGGGGAGGGACCCTGCTAACGTTGGCGTACTAAATTTTCAGTCCTTCAGGCGGATAGCAGCCCAGACCACATAAGTTTTGTGGCAGAAGACACTCCTTGTGCTGGCCAAGAATGAAGGGGGAAAAAATAGAGGGATTCAACTCTGCTGAACCGAATGTCGAGCGAAAGCTGTGGCTGTGGGCGATCGAGTGTGGTATCGAACACAACCAACGTTCAGTTGAACGCATCCATGTGCACCGGCGTTTAATGCAGACCCCACTTTCATGTCCTGCGCATGCGATGCTTCAGACGCTTTCCCGATCCACTCGGTCAGTTCTCCGCGGCGGCGCGCTCATGCGCAGTGCGGAAACTTCTCTTGCTCTCCACGCCAGCGCGCGCCTCAACTGGGATGCCGCTACTCTCCTCCTCTCTGCGGGGAGCACCCCGCACCTTCCTGACGAGTCACTGGGTGAACAACAGCGAGCGGTTGGAGCGACGGTCGGCGCTGCGACGGACGGTACTGCAAAGCGAGTAGGTGTGGTGGTGGTACGCCTCTCGTTAGAGGTCACTTCTAAGCATTACTTCACCTTCGGCTCTGCATGCGAGAAGTGGAGTTTGGCTCCAAAATCAAGAAAGCAGCACGGCTCTCCAGCTTCTGGGAGATGTCAGCATCCCGTATGACGTCGCTGGTGTCCTAAAGGAGTTCCCGAAGTTTAGCACCGAGCCAAAAATCCCAGGGCAAGAACTCCTTTCCACCAATCGCAGGATCGCCAGCAAGGCTGACGCAGAGGATAAAGATGCCTGCTGGACGACGTTGACAGCCTCATTCGAACGGCCAAAGGACTTCGGCCTGGTTCTCCCACCAAAATGGTCATCAAGTTTTCAACCGACAGCTACCTTCGACTCATGCAGACCGATAAGGAGAAAGCCTTTGTTGTCATGCCGTCGGGATTTTTTTAACGAAAAGGCGCTAGAGGCCATACACAAGAATTTCCGGCTGACAAAGGACAAATTAGCAAGAATTAAAAAATACAGCCATATCTTTGTGTGAAAACATTGGTTTATAAAGGCTCACTTAGGATATTTGCCAATGTAAAGGTAACAGTTTAAGATTGATCACCCATTGTTTCTTAAGAATAGTTTTGAATTCTTTGATTCTCTACATGCAAACAAGACTGTAGGCTACATGTTTTGTATAAATGCTTTCGATCTCTTTTATTCAATTCCGCAGAGTGAATTGTTGATTGCTGTTGAATTCTGTATTCAAAAGAGTGGCAGTACTTTTTCCAAAACACAAGCTAGCGTATCAGTAGAACTTCATGGGGCTTTTCGAGTTTTACCTGTTTTCCAGTGTTGTTGTTTCCTTTCAAGACCAGCGCATTGTGTGCAAAATAAAAAAAAAAAAACTTTTATTGAGTCTTGCGTGCACCCGGCACTGCGCAAATTTTCTTAGCGAGCCTTGACAGAGCTCTATTAGAAGTTCTTGGTGGAGAAAAAGTTCTAAAGTGTTTTAGGTACGTTGATAATTTTTTATTGTTTTAAAAAACAGACAATTCGGACTTACCTGCAAAATGTGGAGGACATTTTAAACGACATAGTAATTTTTTGAATTTTACCTACGAGCTTTCAGAAAACCAAATTTTACAATTTTTAGACAGTAACATCAGCTTCAGTGACGAAAGCGTTTGTTGGATGTATTGCCCACGCGTACGGAAGGAACTGTTTTCATTTGATCCCGCCCCCTCTAAGAAAGTTAAACCTGCCAACGCTCTGGTGTGCCTTCAAGCCTCCATGAAAAAAAATCTTGCTGTCACAAGCGAAGGAAAATTTCGAAGGGCAGGTCCTGAAGTTGCAATAAGCTGGTTATCCTCTTTTGTTGATAAGCTCAGTTGCAGACTCTCTACTAAAAAAAAAAAAAAAAAGAGAGAGAGAGAAATGAACGGTGGAAAAAGCGATTTTTCCAGACAGAAATATAAACCCGCGGTAATTGCCTACGTTCAAAGAGTAGCACACATATTGAAGCCTGTTGCTGAAAATTTATGTTCCTGTGGTTTTTTGGGACCTCAAGAAGCTGTCTTTGTTGTGCGACAAGGCAGATTCCCCCCCCCCCCCCCACACACACACAAAAAAAAAATGTAGAATGGCCGAAAAAGCATGCGGTACCGTTTGTAATATATATAGTGGGCCTGGTGTATTGTGTCCCACTGATGTGTGGGAAAAGCTAGATTGGCCATACGGGTGGTTGCATTAATGATCGCCTTGCTGACCATAACCTTGTGATAATGAATGGCACGGGTACTGCCACACCACATCACTCTAAAGCCTGTAAGGGAAAAGAAAATAAGTTATGTCTAGCAAAGCTGCAGAAGCAAGTATCCTAAGCAAGGGCAAAAACACCACAGCCCGTGAACTTGTCGAGGCACTTGTCAGCAAAAAAATACAGATTCGATTGTATAAGAGCTTCCTCGGCTGCAATTTGCAAAAGTGAAGTTGCCTTTTTAGGTACCTACTCGTGCGCATATGTAGGCCCTTCTTCCTGCCCTCGCCTTTTAGTCTATATATTCATTCGCCTCTTAAAATTGGGCGTTTCCCTTTTATTTTTTTTTCTTTCTATAATGCCTGTTATGCGCATCGTTTTTTTTTTATTTATTTAATACAATATGTAAATTAAGTAAATGCTTTAAAGGAGAGCTACGACGCTTGACGGCGCTGTCCTTGAACAGGCGAGCAATAATAAATAAGCGCTGTTTCGAAACCTTGATGGGACATTTTCAGCCACGTTTCCAACTTCTCGCATCTGCCTAGTTTTCCGTGTGGTAGTTCAATAGACAATATGCCATAATAAGAGCAGATTGATCGATCGTCTCATAAGGAAATCGACGCATCAAAACACTGTGATTCGCTGCTGGGTACCGAGAAGCCCTACGAGAGATGAATAAACGTGCTCCATCTGTTGTCAGAACAAGCTACTTGCGTTTAGGCGCCTCTCACAAAGATGGCGCGATATGCACGCGTTTTTGAAATAATTTTGCAGGTTGCGACCTTCGTTTTAGAAAAAATTACAACTGTCTTATCAAATAAACTGAAAATGTCACCTGAAGATAACGCGAGTAAGCCATTTGCCACCTGCTTCGTTTCACTAATCAAACCCCCTGCAACCCGGTGATCTATTAAAGCACATTGGCGCAATCTATGAATGAGCTCGTTCTTTAAATTACTAAATAATAAGATTACGTAATAAGCGCTTACATTTTATTTTAGGGGGCAAAGTTGTAATGCGAAATTGAAGGCCATCAACATCGAGGTGGAGCCTAGTTCTTATATTTCCTTAATCAGCAAGCAGTGCGGTTCAATATATCGAACGTCAAAAATACGCATTCAAAAGGTCGCTGTGGTGGCTTTTACGTACTTCACATTTATAGAACGGTGCAGCTGTGCATAGTATGGTCGTTAAAGTAACGTTATTTCTGGTGCTTCATTGAAAGTTAGGGAAACTCTCAAGCTTCGCCTTAAACGTGGATGCGAAACTGTTTTTCATTCCGCGAATACTTTTATATATATATTTTTTTTGTTTAAGTTGGTTTTTGGGGAAAGAAAGGTGCAGTATCTCACTAAGTTCCCACTTACACTTTTCAGATGTGCTTTTCAGCTTGACTAGCAGATGGATGCCGAATGGGGAGCGAAGGGGTATGATGACACATACCCTCAACGCTGCACAAAAAACAGTTACTTCCACAGTTTTGATACGAGATCTGAGGCGTATTTTCTCCAACACTGTTTTTATTTTATTTTTATTTTTAATTTTGGTTAAAGCGACGTCGACGTTGACGGCTTTTCGGCCGAAGGAGCTATACACTTCGTGTACGATCCCAAGATGCCTCTTGTCCGCACTTGCTGCAGCCAGCAGCTGATCTCGGCGGTGCATGTGCGGACATGCCAAGATCTCCGTTGGCATGTATAGTCATAAGCAGGGATGTCACGCGCTAGAAAGCGCCTACCCAATAACAGCCGCACGCAGGCGCTATGTTGTCGCGTTGTTCCACAATAATGATAATTGTCTTTAAAATTTTTCTTTCGGTATCCCTAAAAAGGCTGACCGCCGAAGAATCGACGCGTTTGAATTGTGGTGCTGGCGAAGACTCTTAAGAGTTCCTTGGACTGCCAGAAGATCAAATCAGTCGATATTGTCGACCATAAACCCTGACTGCTCATTGGAGGGTCAAATTCTAAAGTTAAAGCTCAGCTACTTTGGTCATCTGATGAGAAGAGAGGAGTCGCTGGAGAAAGATTTGATGTTGGGAAAGGTTGAGGGTCGCCGGAGAAGGGGTAGGCAGCGAACGCGATGGTTAGATGGCATTCTCGAGGCATTGCAGATGAAGCTATGTGATGTTAAGAAGATAGTGAGAGACCGGAAAGCGTGGCGTGACATGGTCCATAGGGTCACGAAGAGTCGGACACGACTGAACGCCTGAACTGAACTGAGAAGAAAGGCGCACAAGCAAAATTAACGGCCTCAGAATTCATATACACACCTCGGGAGAGGGCTGCTTTCGTTTTTTTTTTTTTTTTTTTTTCAGTAGCTACAACTGTTCGCCCCGGTTACAGACCAAATACCTCGACTCCCAAATTCCCGGATACGCGTAATCTGCCCTAACAGACGACGCATGGTCCTTACCGTTGGTGTGCGCAACGCAGATGCATCTAAAAAAGTGTCACTTTGTCTGGCCAGTTTACCAGTCGTCTCATGGCATTATGCCGTAGAGAACAGTCCCTGAGTGGACGTATAGAGCAGTTCAGCTGATAGAATATGTCAACCTTTTTGGGAGGACAGTCTCTCGTGGTCCACGCTGCGTGCTCACTGCGACTACAGAGGTGTGCTTCAGCCTCCTATTTTCAGCATTTTGCGCGGTTAGCTGCGGCAGCAAATTATCGGGTAACCTAAGCTACTGCTTAGTTTAATGATTTACTGAGAGCCGCCATGAGATCGCGAATATGATGAGAAGGCGGCGATTTTCGGAAAGGATGCTCTACTATCGTTTATATCCTTACCATCAACCAGGTGCTAGAAACATGCTCAGATGATAACCGACCAATATACACAGCATTCGTTGATTACGACAAAGCATTTGACTCAGCAGAAACATCGGCAGTCATGCAGGCATTGCGAAATCAGGGGGTAGACGAGCCGTACGTGAAAGTGCTGGAAGATATATATAGTGGCTGCACAGCAACCATAGTTCTGCATAAAGAAAGTAACAAAATTCCTATAAAGAAAGATGTTAGGCAAGGAGACACGATCTCCCCAGCACTGTTCACAGCTTGCTTAGAGGAAGTATTCAGAGACTTGGAATGGGAGCAGTTAGGGATAAGGGTAGATGGAGAATACCTCAGTAATCTGCGATTTGCTGATGGCATTGCCTTGCTAAGCAACTCGGGAGATGAACTACAAATAATGATTGATGACCTAGACAGGAAAAGTAGAAAGGTAGGCTTGAAAATCAATATGCAGAAGACTAAGGTAATGTTCAACAGCCTCGGGAAGGTACAGCAGTTCATAATAGGTAGCAAAGCACTACAAGGGGTAAGCGAATATGTCCTTAGGATAGGTAGAAACCCCGATCCGGACTACGAAAGGGAAATAACAAGGAGAATAAGATTGGGATGGAGCGCATTTGGCAAGTATTCGCACATTATGACTAGCAGCTTGCCGGTATCGCTCAAGAGGAAAGTATACAACAGTTGCATCTTATTTGTACTCACCTATGGGGCTGAAACGGGGAGTCTAACAAAGAGGATTCTACTTAAGTTGAGGACAACGCAGATGGCTATGGAACCAAAAATGGTATAGGAGTAACGTTTACAGATAGGAAGCGCGCAGATTAGGTCTGAGAAATTAACCGAGTTGATGACATTTAGTGGAAATCAAGAGGAAGAAATGGGCATATGCAGGGCATGTAGTGCGTAGAGAGGGCAACTGATGGTCGCTTAGGGTAACAAATTGGACTTCAAGGAAGCGTAGCAGTGGGCGGCAGAAAGTTAGGTGGGCGGGTGAGGTTAAGAAGTTCGCAGGGGTCAAGTGAATGCAGATAGCACAGGACTGGGTTAGGTGGAGGATTATGGCAGAGGCCTTCGCCCTGCAGTGGGTATAGTTCAGCTGATGATGATGTTTAACGCTCACGTACGCTTCTTGTGGTCTCGCTGCTGCACGCGTCCTTCCGGCGAACCGCTGTGAAGAAGCCGTGGTTCGCATGCTTGCATGTGCCATGGGTAATTGCTGTGTCTATTCGTGCAATTGTGTGCCTGGGAGCGTTTGCATGCATGACTACGTCACGCCTAAAGAGGCGCGAGACATAGCATGCACTCAAATATGCTTGGTTATTGCTTTTACATCGGCGCTGTGCTTGACTTCGAAGCCATGTATAGAGTTTAATGCCCATTGTACTATATTTGTCTGTGACAGCATGGTCGGATCTGACGGGAATCGCAGCGTTTAATGCAGCTGCAGCCCGCCGATCCGTTGCAAGCGTTGGGAAGCGCTGCAGGGAGGCCCGCAATGAGGGGGGAGGGGACGTAGGCTGCATGCTACTAATTATACATATCCTTCATTCACGGCGCATTTACGAAGTCGGCAAACAGTTGCCGACAAAAGATGTCCGCCAGGTCTTGTCTCTCCTCGTTGCCTCTCGTTCCAGCTGGATTGGTACTTGATTGCGTATATATTCAAATATTCAACACTATATGGTGCTTTACGGCGGGAGCTATTATACGTCGGAGACCACGCTTGCTAAAAACACAGGCAGGCGCGCATGCGCACAAGCACACACGCAACCCTCGGTTCAGGTGGCCCGGGTTCGATGCCTATCGCGGCAACCCCGTTTCGTTGGAGGCGGCCTGCAAAGCGCCCGTGCATGTACTGTCGACGTCAGCGCAATGCACATGCGCACGGAACACTTGCTCGCACGCATACAAGCACACATACGCACACGTGCATGCACGCTTCCTCGCAGAAGGGGGCTGACATTGAACTATCAACTTTGACGAGATTTGTGCCGGGAAAACCGTGAGAATGCAGGAAGCGTCAGCGCTAAACAGCCACCGCTTCTGTGGCGATTTGCGTTCAGTTTTCTCTAAATTGTTTAACTAAGCCGTAGACTATTTTCTCCAATGATTTTACTTATCTTATTTTTTTTTTTATGGGAATCAAGATTAGAAAAACGTTTGCACCCAAAGAAGTGCAGTGATTCTGGCATATCCACTAAAATTAAGTTTACAGTGCAGCTGCTAGTGCATGCGACGAGTCGCAGAAACACGGCGAAACTGCATGCGCACCGAGGAAAGGTCGATGCACGAAAACACAAAATTACTTTTTGACGAACAGCGCTTGTGCGGAAAGATAAAGAAGAAAGACTTTTCACGCGCCTTATTTACCCGGACCTAGGCCAGCCTCGAATATTAACCTGACCCGCGAAAGTAAAAGGCAGGATAAAAAACTGGGGTGATGGTGTAGTGTCATTTAAGCTCCGCCCTTGAGGGTATGACGCGACGTAAATTCACTTTGCAAATCGTTTAGTTACTAATATCTTAATTTGTACATACCTCTATTATCTCACACATGCTCCGTAGCATAATGCAATAACCTACCATATTATGTGAAATGTCACCTGACGTAATACAATGTGCCTCTTTAACCAAGCCGTAAGAACGTTCAGCGTGGCCTGTAGGGTAGCATGTCCTACTTGGAACGCAAGTATCCTGAAGGGCTCGATTCCCCTCACACTGCCGACTGAAGTGAGAAGTCCGAGTTGGCAGCTCTTGCCAAATCGACAGGTCACGTCTTTGCGTGACGTCGCACAAAACCAATCAGTGCCTGGTCATCTCAGCTACCGTATGCCAGAGCCATGGCCGTGACGTTTCATAACGCTAACGCTGGGTTTAATGAAAAACGGGGCCTTTAAAGCTACCGCGCAAAAAAAAAAAAAAAGAAAAGACAAAGCTTTTTTTGAATGCAAGTCGAACGAAAAAAAAAAATTGAGAACGAAATCAGCCACAAAACGTAAATTGCATTTACTTTCTCACTCGTCATCGTCGTCAATGGTCAGCTTGAATTATTCTCCTCGTACAGCACACAATGCTCCGTTTCATACTGCAGCACTTTCTGAATGAACGGGCTATCAAGCATGTTGGAGGCGGCTTGTTGGAGTTAGCTCGCCCGTTTCAGTGAGCCAGCGTACGAGCTGCAAGAGACCGCATCTGGCCTGTCGCGACGTCTGTAGCAAAATTGGACATTGGTCTGGGCTAATTGGCTTATTGCAAATTAATAGAAACACTCAGCGCGAAAGAATGCATACAAGAAGAAACACACAACACAGGACGCTTGCCAAGCGCAGTTTTCAGTCCGTCGGTCAGGTGCCCACGAAATGATTTAACGACGAGAAAGAAGTGTTTGGAAAGGGCCCGTTTACGCCTTGGCACCCTATTCTTAATGCGTTCCAACGGCTACGAGATCGCACTTAGACCAGAGGTGTCGCGCTGAAAGCCTCGCGGACGTGCATGCGCCGTTCATTCCAGTGCGTAGCCTGGAAGGTCACGTGGCAGGGCAAAGCTCTCCGACCAATAGAACTCCTGCATAAACTTACGTGAAGTCAGAGTCGCACGCCTAAGTACTTCCATCTCCTACGGATAGGAGTTGTAATGGCTACAATCTGTCTTCTGGACTTTTGTGGAGACACCATCGGCAAGCCATTTTTTTTTTTTTTTTCAGTTTCAATAAGTTGCTGTCGTGTATATTAATCACATCTATAAATTCTCGAATATAAGCCGACCTAAGGGTTTCCTATATCGTGATACCAAAAATTATGTCGGCCTTGATTCGAATAAACACGTATCAACGTGATCGCTCTCTCTCTCTCGCTCTTTCGTCGCCACGACGTTGCCCTCAGACCCATTCTCGCCCCCTCTTTCTTTTCGCAGACACACCACCAAGTGTGATATCTCTGCTACTGTCGAAAACAAGGCACGGCGGCGGGCTTTTGTTCGCTTCGGTTCCCTGATATAAAGCCTCTTAAGGCTGTGGGACACTGAGTGGAATCGGCGAATTGAACGTAAAACGAATACAGAGGGGCAGGACCTCGCCTATCATGGCACGGGAACCGGTGCGTAGACGACAAACGTACGACTACCTTGAGGTCGACGAACAAGATGCATCAATAGGATGTGCGCATCGTGATGAATCCGACATTCGGCGTATTACGCAGATCGCAGGGACGCCCTGGTAATTGCTCAATAATACAAAGCAATGCATCAACATTGTATTAATGCAGCATTTTCTTTAACCATGTTATCTCAGAATACAGGATGTATACCCCAAGATTTTGTCACGCACTCTAGTCAAAAGGAGCAAAAATAGAAACCTGAAATCATACTTTTCATGCAAGATACATAAGCTGAATTACCCTTTGGGGTTTCGAAAAAATAAGAACAGCTGGCAGTCTGCAATAGAACAGTATCTGCAACGGCGTTGGCTTGCAACTCTGTAGTATTTGTAATTAGTCCTCTGGTATTCGGCTTCGTCACTTTTCATATGGCCGTAGATGAAACCAGGTTTATTTTGAAAGGTTGCAACAAAGCACAACTGGCTCTACTCTGTTCGAGATTATCGTAAGCTAGCTCCTAATTGAGCACGACCTATAACAGCATAACAGCGGTGATACTGTTCTTCGACAGACACGCTTGCCTATCGCCTTCATCTGTGTTACTTGTGGGCGCAGTCAAGTAGGTCCAATATCTGGGTGGCTCTGAAAATAGTCGTCTCGATCAGGCGCACACTCGCATCGTCTCCTGCATTTTTGAGGATTTGCGCCGGGAATGTTGGGGCTAGGCCCCGAAAAACGATTGAACCCTCTCTAGTGGTATCCTTCGTCGCCTGTGGACAATGTTTTCAACGATTTCACATTGAAGTAGTATAGTATACTTGTGTAATAAACCGGAATCGCCAGATGCGTCCGCCGCCGATGCCAGCATGGCACAACCTAGCAGACTTAGCAAGACGCCGTGGCAACCATTTCGGAGCGGCATAAATAATGAGGCAGAACCTTCCGCAATGCTGCCGAGTCAAGCTCGACAGATGACGAATCCAGCCAAGCGGTGGCGACAATACCTTTCTGCAGTTGTTGTTTATGTTCTTGCCATGGGAAACGTGCTCGTATATAACCTTGTTTAGGTAGAGTCTTGCACAAGACGAAGGTGGTGGTAAGCGCCTTCTAAAGAAGCGCTGATTTCGTGAACAAGCAGCATTCCGGAAAACGCAGCCGCCCCCAGACATGCGAGCTTGCGTTCTCAAGGCAGCAGCTCGGAGTACAAGCCCACTGTACCTGGCTGACTAGATCACTTCGCTGATACGATGCTTTTAAAAATTATGATTGGCTACACATTCGGCAGAAGAATGAACTAAAGCGGCCGACCCCAACAGTCTTACACTGTGATAATTAAGCTTACCTCTCCTAGACAACTATGCAGACACCCCTCACACGGCAACTTCGCGCAGCCGTTGCCGATGAGCTTCGAAAAATTCATTTGAACTCAGGCTTTCAAGTACAGCCAATAGACCGATCCCACCGACCGATCTGCGCATGAGCCGGTTTTCCGGAAGTTGCACCACCGCCATGTTTGTTGTAGTCGGCTGTCGGCAAGTCAGCGCGCGCACATGCGACTGCACTATTGCTATCTCCGCTCCACAGGAACTCAACGCTCATTTCCCTTACCTCACTGCCGACAAAAATTCGTTGCCATTATTTCAGAAATTTACAGTGACTGTTACATGCAAAGCAAGCGTTCTAAGGGCCTTAAATTTGTTTTTTTTTTAGGCAGTAGCCTCGTTCAGTTGTGAAGAGGTCGGAAATAATCGAGGGCTGCATACAAAAAAAATCGCATCATGGTAATTTTTAGTTCTGATGATTGATGGTTGATTAGTGTGTGATAGGCTATGGTGAGGTAAAGAAATCGTTGTAATTCATTAATGAATTAAAGAAAAGAAAAATGAATGAATTCGATACAGAAGTTTTCAACAGTGTCAAAATGCTCAGAATGAAAAGCCGATGCATGACGATGCTAATAGAAAATTTAGGTTACGTATTTGATGAATTAGGTGAACTAATTGAAAAACGAGATTTCAAAAGGTGTCAAAATGCTCACAATGAAAACCAATGCTTGACGATCTAATAAAGAAAATTAAAGTGTGTAATTGTTCAAATAATTTTAATAACAAAAAGAAAAAAAAAGAAAAATGGGGTTCAAAGGTGCTAAATTGCATATAGAACGAGAAGTAAATGCGTCATTGATTGATCAAAAAAAATTTAGCGGGGTGAAACTGACCAATTATTAAAAAAAGGAAGAACTGAAAAATCATAAATCGGGACCAAATACACATAATGAAAGGTAAATGCTTGATGACAATAGAAAAATTTGTTTATAAGTGACCAACTAAAAATTACAATGATTGTATGAAATGAAAAAGTGCATTTAACGATGTCAAATTGAGTTTGACACCTTTGAACCGCCTTTTCTAATAACACAAGATTTTCAATTATTTCAATTAAGAATTTGATCAATTACATGCTCAAATTTTCTTATTTAGCATCGTCTAGAATTGAATTTTCATCCCGGGCATTTTGGCACCTTTAAATCGCTTTTTTGGATTTTTATTTTTTCAATTATTTCAGCTAAGTAACCAATTACACACTCTAAATTTTCTTCCTTACAATAATCAAGCTTTAACTTTTGGTCTCAGAATTTAGCACCTTTTAACTTGTTTTTTTTCCAATTTTACACTTTTTCAATTGTTAAAATTATTTGCTCAATTACAGACTAAATTTCTTAATTCGAATGATCCAGCAATGGCTTTTCATTGTGGCAATTAATTTTGACACATGTGAAGCCCCATTTTTCTAATTTTTGATTTTGTTTTTCAATTTAATTGCACATTTTAAATTTTTATAAACAGCACCATAGCACTGGCTTTTCATTCAGATAATAGGACACAAAAGTTTTCATTTTTCAATTATTTCAACTAATTAAGTGACAAATTGAACTAAATTTTTAAGTTAGCATCATTGAAATTGCTTTTCATTCTGACAGTTTTGAGACTTGAACCACCCATTTTTCATTTTTTTTATTTCCGTATTTAATCGATTAATCCCGTTGATTCCATTAGCTCGTCATCGCTTATCGAAAACCGATTATTTATCAACCTCAGTAGGACAAATTACCATGATATGGTTTTTTACGCAGCCCTCCTTATTTCCGACATGCGGTGCCGGCAACTATTTCTTCTACTACTACAACAACGCCGACGGCTTTTCAGCCGAGCGAGCTGTATAAGCTTTTGCCTAAATACATAAAACTAGAGTAAAAATTGCGACGGTGTTTAGCGACTAAAGTAGTGAAGGGCGAAAGCCTGAGAAGTCTCATCTTGTCTAGCGTTCCTGCCATCTGCAATCTCACACTTGAACGCGCGCCAAGGAACGTCACGCGACAGCCGCCGCAAAAGCGGGACACACTTTGTCCACGACAGTATGAACCATTAAAGGCTTTCGCCTTAATATATGTGCCATGTGCTTCAAATTCACCATGTACAGGTGAATTTTCCCAATGCACTCCGACATACACACGAGCTAAAAATCGTTCGGAAACACGGCGCGCAGGCTCTACAGGCTCTCCGGGCGGCTGGAGCGGCCGGTTGACTACATGTACCAGCATGCACCGCGACAGCGGTGGCGTCGTGAAACTGGCCGGTGGGATCGGTCTACGCATATTCATATAGGACAACACTTTCGAACTTAGTCTCTGATTAATTTCGGACAGGAAATCTAACATCAATATGGGTTTATGAAAGCATTCCCCTGGTCAGACCTGCGGTTTCACAACAGTGAGGGCTAACAAGTGACACTTACATATGGGCAAGAAAGTTGTTTGAGGGCTCCGCATTTCGAAGCAAAATTCATCTAAAAGGATTGTTCCTACCGGTAACACATCCTCGTCCAAACGTAATCGCATATGAGACTAGTCAGAAAATTGGGCGCGGGAAAATTTCTTTCATGTTGTTGACTAACGCTTATGCTCGTAACCTGGAGACCTGCATGGCCGAACCTTACGCCACAATTGGCGAAGTGACCTGCACCTTGCTCGGCAAAGGTTTCTAAAGCCCAGAGGGGTGCATTCGACGACACATTCGAGCATCACGACGAAGAGAGCGTCAGCAAGAAGCCGAGCGTCGTCGTGGCGACCAAACGTCGACGCAGACTATGCACAAGAGTCCTGTCAGTATGCAGCGATCATCCTCGGAAACAACTCTACATATTTGTGCTGATGAATTGCCTGCAATACAAAGCAGAACAACACATGCTAACGTAAAACTAAGGGACAAGATGCGCGCAAATGCTAAACGCAGCATGGGCGCACTGGTTAGAGGAATGTCATTATTTTATCTTCACATGCATGCACCTCTCAGAGTATACTGTGGAGGCACCCAAGTAGGCGCGTGCTTGTATGCTGATTACTGAAATCTTCCGCACTACAAGACAGCTCTCAGAATCACATCTTGCGACAAGTCACTCGCGTACACTATACTTCGATGCCAGTTCAAGCTTATCATTGAAATGGTTACTGCCGAGATGATAAAGCGTATGTTTCCACTCCGTAAAACAACACGCACCTCCGAGGCAAGAGCTCGGACCAGGGTACATATCAACTTCAATTCTGCACACCTACTAGTTTAATAATGGCGGATGTTAGGGCGAAACGTCAATGCATTGTCTTCTGGCTCCCCTATCTCGTTATTGCAGCGTAACTGCTGGAGATTCCGGCGCAAACAAGCAGAACATCATCACGCCCACACTTCTCCTAGCTTTCTGGCTTCAGGGGAGTGACACTAGGCCTAATTTAACAGTGTATAGACATTACTGCACCCTTCTTTAGCGCAACTATCTGTCCTGGACAAGGATCGTGATCCGCAGCTCCAGTAGCTAATGAGCAGACATGCGTCCTTCTTCTCTCGCGCGTGGCCAGCACCAGCCTTGGCAATGTATACATGTGGTGCACGCAGGCGCATAAGGGGACGTCAGTGCCTTGCACTGGCCAACAAGACTTGGTTTTTACAGCGAAAGCTTTACTACTCGAGATGCAACTGCGGATTTCGACTCGCTGGGAGATCTTGAAAGGCTTCGAAAGGTTAAAACCGGCTTTGTGGCTGCAGGCGACTGCTTGCAGGGAGCGTGACGGAAGAGCCGACGCGTCGGTCGGCCGGCAACTGGAGATTCGAATCATTCGACCCCTAGCAGTAACGCGCCCCTTGCTAGTCAAACACCTGAGATGCATTTCCACATGCGACTGCTAGCTTCGCACTGCTGCCGCCAGGCAGCTAGCCCTTGTATACCGCGAAAATGCAGCCCGACGATGGCTCTTACAGATGAATTCTTCGAAAAGAAAAATGAAGTTTAATCAGTCAAACTGTGTCAAACTGTGTCAAACTGTGCTAAACCATGCTTAACAGAGCTTTCGGTCGTATAGCTACGTTACCATGGAGAGAGATACAACCAAGCGTTCACTCCAATTGTATGCCCTGAAGCCGTACTTTCACGTTTTGGGTTTGCGGTCTCCGAGGCTTGGTGCTCCGCATCGTCGGACGGGTCGCACAGTCCGTCGTACGCTGCCTCTCGCATTACAACACATGTTGAAAAGTACGCTATGCACCTTGCTCTCCTAGACTGGCAGTTGCTGTGTATTTCCGTCGATGGAACAATTGGCTCTTAAGGGCCTTACACATACTTCGCGCTCTCCTCGAACGCAGACGGCCCATTTAATCGTTACGGAAAAAGACCCTGAAAGTGAAGGGCAGCGCTTCTGAGCCTGCTGTATAGGCAGAGGGGGTCTTTTTTTTCTTCCCCCAAGTTGAAAATGTGGATGTCTTGCCTGTGGAACCTTAATAGTTATATGACATGAATATGACGTCCCCTACACATCGCACAAATCGAGGCCGCTCTCTATGATTCCAACCCTAATAGCGCACCGGGAGCGAGTTGTGCACGCTATTTAACACTTTTTAAGCTTCCCAAGTCACACAAGCATGACCCCTGTTTGGAAGAAATCAGTGCTGATACCGATACAGAGTAGGACATTACAATGCCTGAGGTCGACATCCCTATTATTAGTTAGCGTTTGCATAATGATAAATTATGACACTAAAAAATACTTGAATAGCTCTTACAAATACAATTTTATGTCCCATTTCCTTCGAGGGCTCTGTGAGTTGCATATTGTGAAAAGGCTTCAGAATAATGCCCTCATATACCTGCAGCACACAGCTCCTGGTAATTGTTAGGCTGGTCTTCAAAAAATCATTTGGTTCCGTGCCCCACTCTACCATAGTTCACCGGCTTCAGCCAGTGGGGACAAGAACAGCTCCATGAAAGACTTTCTTGCAGATAGAACATCCTCGGCGAAAGTTGGGGATACTCAATGTGATTAACAAGCTCTAAAAAATGAGTAAGCGTTTTCTCCGGTGTCCCACAGGAATCCGTTTTGGTACCGATTCTGTTCCTGATATATATATATATATATATATATCAATGGTATTCATGCCTGCGCTGAACTAGGAGTAACAATAAGGCTCTTCGCAGACGACTGCGTGCTGTACACCACGGTCGGTACACGTGACGACCAGCTAAAGTTAAATTCTTCCGTAAATAGTATTGCCAGATGGTAGTATTGGATGGGGGAGGGAAATAAATATCGACAAAACTTCTTGCATCTCAACTACCCGTAAAAAGCACCTTTAGTACATTCCTACACTTTACCAGGATCTAACATAAATAAGGTAGATACGGTCAAATACTTAGACGTCACATTTACGCATAAGAAAGGTGGGGGGATGCAGATATAACAAACACGTGTACAAAATCATTCAAACTACTCGGATTTCGCTGAATACCCTCATAAGGCACATCCTTAAGGATGATTTGAAGCCGTCATCAGTTATATCTTAGCCAAAAATTAGAAAACAAAATTCAAAATAAGTCCCTTCGTTTTATTTCTTCCTGCTACTCACAGCATGAAAGAGTAGCATTCATGCGAGCTGCAGATATTCCCACCCTTTCTTGTCGGAGATGCGTAGCTTCTATGAAATACCAATTCCTTCTTTACAATGGTGGAATAAAAATTGAGGTAAATCAGTACATCGAGTTACGTTATCATCGAATAAGTAGGTTGAATCACAGAAAGGGCTTCAGAGCCATCCCAGCGCGATGCGACGTATATAAATTCTTATGTTTTTCTTTGAGCCATTGAAAAATCGAACAGTCTGCCTCATGAATTCATGGACGACACGTCTCTTGATCTTTTTTCTGAAAACAAATTGAGTCATTTTTGGTTTTGGTAAAACTAAATGCATAATATTCCTGCGATGTCCTTCTTTATTCACTGCGAGTGTTTAGTTTGTCTTATCTCGCCAGTGCCTCTTGATTATCATGTTGACTTTACTATGTTGCTTCGTAGTTCTTATCAGTGTTCTTATGCGTCAAATTGAGTGTATCACAACGTTGCAGTGCGCATGCTTTCATTTCTTTGCAAGTTTTTTCATGTCTGGCATTCTTGTATAATTGTCCCATTAGTTTCCCCGCTTTCGTAAGAGCATAATAAGGCTTACAGTATTCTTAAATAAAAATAGAAAGTAAAATAACAAAATCGGCGTCCCCAAGGCACTGTCATACCTCCACTTTTCAGCATACCATGTTTCCTAGCAGGACTGACGACGATAATAGGTCTTAATTATGCCCAGCCTTAATTAGGGTGATGGGAGATCTTTGTCAACTCATTGTGAATAGAGCTCTTACCAGGTCGGAAACTCCGATTCAAATAGTGACTAGCTGGCTTTAAATGAAAATTTAAACGAACACACAAGCAGACGAGAGAGTGGATATTTAAAGACTAGTTCTATTTGCAATATTTTGATACTTACGAATTGTAGCGCCATCTAAAAGCGGCAAATAAAAGCTATCACTCACGGTCACCATTACCTGAAAAAAAAAAAAAAATGTCTCTTAATTTTTTCTTAATAGTCTGTTGGGCTGTCATGCCCATGAATTTTCGCTACTGCATTTTTTAATCTGACTGTGTGCCAGGTGGTGACGCGTTTATCAACAATTTCAATGTTTGCAACTTGGCCACAGTTTACTTTAATGACTGCGGGCACTAATTGCCACAATCCGTATGCACCGGCCTGAATTTTGACCAGCTAATACCGCCGGCTTTTAATACATGGGCCCTGCACCTATACCGCTCTGACACACCTACAGGCCTCTCCCTTATCACTGTAATTGATGCTCTCCAACTCGACCTCCTCACAGACACAGGGACACCAACCAGAAATGGCAGCATTGTGTTCAGAGACACTTTTCACAACCTCATATTCGCAAAAAAAAAAAAAAAAGGAGAAGAAGAAAAGAAAAGCTTTTGTTGAGACAAACCTGCGAGAAGCTCTCGGAAGCGACCATTGCCTCCTCTCTATTCCGACCCCTGAAGTGCGAAAACCAATCAGCCAAATTCGGATCACCAGCTGGGACTCTTTTCGAGTCACAGATCTCTTCAAGCCAAACCATAACGCATTTCTCCAAATAGACTCTTAATCTATGCTTCCAACACTGTGCCCGCACCCGTTTACTACATCACCCGGAAGAACACCTGGCTGTGGATGCCCATCTTTTTAACCTGTGAGAAGCCTGTGTAGACGTGACTAAACGCTGGCGCCACCAAAAACAACCGGAAACTCAAGCTTCTCATTGCCAACATTACACTTCTGGCCCAAAATTACGTCTTCCAGCTCTCCGTTAAAATCTGGCTCCACAGCTACGACACCTTCAGGGGCACTCTAGTCACCTCCAACAAATACCTGAGCCATTATCGGAAGTCTTCTTCCCCCAGAAGCAAACTAAAAGAACATCGAAACTTACATTGGACGCCATATATCACCGGTGCACTCTTTCCAGGGCAGGGATAAAGCACTGCTAACCGCGTTCCGCACTCAGAAGTTAGGTACCCCACTCCCTACCTACCGTCGGCAAAAGCTACCCTGGTCTCCCAAACCCAGAATTGAACTCCCCAGTCACATATAGGGAGGCGGACGCGGCCACTCGTTCCTCCACCCATAACAGTGCTCTCGGGGAGGATATAGTTACCAGCGCGCTTGACCGAAACTCCTCCATGGAAGCCCACCAAGCACTAACCGCCTATATCAATGATGAACTTTTTTGTACTCCTGGCCACCTCCTCGGTGAATGGAAACATGCTGAGGTCATCTTAATTCCCAAGCCCAACAAATACCCCTCCATCACGGCTTTTAGACTATACCTCCCTTGTTAGTGGAAACTGTATGAGAGGGTCCTATACTGACGCGCCTCTAGAACTTCATTGAGGAGCATCAACTCTTCCAACCTTACATCCTCAGTTTTCAGCCATGCCTCTCTGTCCAAAATGATTTCTCTTCCTGAAACATGATGTTTCGATCGCATTTCCTGCGGTGGGGAACATCTTTTCCTCACTCTGTACATTAAAGACACTTTCGACAACATCTCGCAAGAAGCCATACCGGAGGGACTAGCTTCGATCAACTGTAGGTCCCGCATTTTCAATACGTCACCGCGTTCTTATGGGACCGCACCGCAATTATCGGCATGATCGGACCTATGCGTTTACCCTCTTTCACCATTGCCAATAATGGCACTCCCTAAGGCGCACTCCCTCCTATCCAACATCGTCAAGGCAACAATAGCCCACAAAGGTTTTACTGTCCCTGATATTGGCTACATACTTCACACAGATGATATTGCCATCTCGTGCACCCGTGGTTCGATGGCCGACAAAGGGGCTGCTCTCTAATCCCCCGCACCCGTTTACTACCGCAATATGCCCCAGAGAAATCGGGAGTGATCCGTAAGTGATACACATTACCGGGACACATTAACCTCCAAATGCATAACCACCCCATCACGATCATCGAAAGGGCATGCGTGAGAAGGACACCCTCCACCTGATCACATCGTTTGCTGTAAGCCGCACCCAACACAGCCTGCCCCACCAACACCTCACTTATGCAGACCTAAACAAGTTTAATGTTCTCCTATGCATCCACAAGTCTGCTGTGGGCGTCCTTTGCACTTCTAAAATATGCCTCTTTGACCCCCGCATCCACAAACCAATCAATTCAGGAAACTGTACTCGCTTATCAACGTATTCACCTCCTCACTACTACCGGAGGCAGATCCATTCTTGACCATATTGGTGGTCACCATGCTCCATGCACCCCGGCCCTCACAGACACCCTCCCTCTACAAGTACGCTTCCGTCTCCACCTTGGCCCCCTCGCACGGCATATGTACCATGAATTACAGGTTGCCCGCTTTCGTGACCTCTGCAGATGGTACTGCAGCGATGATAAGTACGATGGTATAAATGAGCTCGCCCTCTTACCTCCCACCCTCTATTAGGGTTTCGCGGCTACCTACCTTGCTGGATACTTTGAAGCCTCACACCTGCAGCTGCGGCGGAAGCTATTGCCCCCGCACTTTCCATCAAAGCACAGGACAAACAAATGTTAAGCTGCGTGCCGACTCACAGGCTGCGTGTCCGGCCTTCACCAGCAGCCGTGTCTGCAATCTTGCCCTCGGCATTTTGGACGCCACTCTGTCCAAGATCGTGTTATCGCCAGGGCCTCCGGTTACGAAGGTCTAGAAGGTAACCTCAAGGCTAACACCCTAGCTCGCGCTTACACCAACCGAGTGGGGACTGACAGCCTATACATGTACCCCTTTTCTGCCCATTACTCTAAGCCCCTTGACACCTTACGATTAGCATCTACTCCCTCTTCACAAACACCTTTCATCGCCGGAGACCTACACACTTCGCCGCATCTAGACTCCCACTTTCCGCAGCTTCCCCTATCAACACCGCCTCTACGCACCACTTAATACGGATGCATGCCTATGGTGCAGCGACACCCCTATGTTTCATCACGCCTCATGGACGTACACGCGCAACCCTTACCACCTAAAACCGCCCCAGTGCGGCTTTGGAGCAGTGAGCGGTGCGTGCACTCATCGCCACCTCCGCATACTTGGCCATAGCCACTAAGTACTTGGACTGAACTCCAACTGCGACTTCAACCACCTTTTCATCCCCAAATAGGTGTTTGCTTTTCATCCTTCTATGGAAAGGTTCTTAAATGGTAATATTAAAGCCCTCTGAAAGAAAACGTCGTAACAAGCGCGCTCTACCGTCAAAACCAGTCGTGCGTTGACTAAAATAGTTGTAGTTTTAAAAACTAGATGGCGCTACTAAGCTATAATTTTCAGTGCATCCCCGTTTGCTTACGAAATGTGAGTGTGCGCTGAACGGCGTAACGCCCTGCAAAACGCTTGCTCAAGCGTACGCATGCATGCATACGCTATCTTGAAACTTTCCAGTCATTGTTGGGTACGTAGTCGGCGTCTATTTTTATTTCCTTCCAACATATCTGCACGCGCCTCGATAAGATGAGCAGACGACGATGCGCGGAGGAATTGGCTCAACGCACTTTTCTGATTGGCTGAGGAGATCTGTACCTTTTACAGCGCTGCAAGTAAGTTATGGAATGGAATATACACAAGGCCCTCAAGCCTATGTATGTCAGCGGTTCAAGATTTAAGTGTGAACTACTGAAAACAAAGCAGGAATGGCACAAAGGTATTGGCGTAGGGGGGTTACTCTCAATTCGCGTATGGCGTTGAAGAGAGGAGTAACCATTGTACATTATTAATATTGTTGCCTATGGTTGTTTTGAAGACAGTCGGATCATAAATGCTGGCGATAGAGGCGGTGAGCTAGTTCCACTTGAACGCCATGTTATGTAAAAAGTATTTCAAATATAATTAGTACGGCACTTGGGCACATGAGCATGTTCTCATCTACCCTGAAATCGATGCAAGAAAGCGCAGAGAACATTATGACTTGAGCAAAGGATTTATTTAACAAACTTTATCGAAAAAGCAGACATCGTTTTGTTTTTCCACCAGTTACCAGTCTATAGGTTGAGATGAGATTTTTGAAGAGGAGAGAGGGGCAGTCCGTGAGTAGTCATCGACAGTTAAACGAATTGAGTTGTTTTGAATGCGTTCAAAAAAAAAAAGAATGATAAATAAGGAGCTCGAACTTTAACTCTTGAGCCCCGCCACATCGCTCACCGCTCTACTTGTGCGTACCTCCCTCGGACTAATGACATGATCATGCGCTTGCACCGCACCTTCAGCGACAAGCTGAACATGTACGCTTACTCTGCCCACTTCAACGGGGCTCAGGTTCTGATGTTTATCACGTACGCGGACTACGTTGGAACTCTCTCATTTCTTCTTTGTGGCCGGCAACTTACGTATACCACGGACACCATCCTTACGTATGAGCTTGTCGCCTTGCAGACACTCCCATCTCCAAAGCTCACTTGTACGTAAATAGATCTCATCACCTTGTCCACTCGCTCACCCCTTGGAAGCAGAAACACCAGAAATACAGCATTCACCCCGCCGTCCCCATGCAATCTTATCCACCTCACTCTGTAGTGTGGCTGTGGTTGGCCTCCATCCCTCCCGATCTACCCTAGAAAAACTTTCAGGCTATCACGGTCTTACCGCGGTCAACATTTTGTCCACTACATTGTCGAGGGAGTTGCGTCCTACATATGATTATCGTCATGGTTTTAGCAGCATTTCAGAAACTTGGCATCGACTCATCAGTGCGAAATCCTACGAAAAATTTCTCTGAATAAACATTAGAATATTTCGAAATAGGATAAATCATTCTCAGCATTGAGGCGTTGCGTTTAGTACGTGTTTTTTTTTTCTTACGCTAATTTCATCCTATCCCATTCGAAAATTCCTTTTAGAGTCTAGATGCATGATCAAATACAGGTGTCGTATAATTAAGCAATATTTTTGCAGAGTGGTTTAGCGAAGAATATTTTTTTATTCTCACGTTTCCATTAAATGGGACTCAACGATGCTTCAATTTTGACAAGATACAAACATTCAACGCGGGGAGTACATAGCCGTGAATACCTCAGACGGGTTATGCGATCCTACAGACGTACACAGAAGGAACACAAAGGTTTTGTTCGCTTCCGTCTGGTCTATGTGCTTATGAAGCAGCCGATATGTCACATCCACAGCCGCGCTTATTGTTAACATCGACACACACTTCATGTGGACGCGGCAAAGTTACATTGGAAGAAAGTCCCGAAAGGTCGCTCGTGGGTTACTCGTAGAACATCAGCCCTGGCGCATTTATTAGGTGAAGCCGATGACGTACGCCCGCCGTGCACTTTTCACAGATTAGCAGTAGGGGTAACTTTGATCATTTTACTTTCGCTTAGATAAAGACAATATCTCATAGGAAGCTGTATACGCAGCAAGATACTTCTTTTGTTCTTAGCTGTTCTGCCGATTTGCTTCTATTCTTGCGTGTACGCTGATAAATAACTCGTCTCCTCTCTTATATACCTTTTAGTATCGTATTTCACTTCCTCTTTCTTCAACTGAATATTTCCTCGTCGCCGGGTTCATCATGGCAACAGAGGGGATTTCATTGCTTTCCAGAGCCTGCCGGGCTGACTACTGGGAAAACACATCCAGTAATAAAAAAAAAAAGTCATGCCCCCTCCTTCTCTTCCATTGCCCGCTACTATTCTACTCCAACTCCCACTCCCTTGTTGCTTTATTCCGGAACTTTTTTATTATTACCTTGTCAGGTTTTAACTACACTTGTCTTTTAGAACTTTTTCTTCTGAATCCTTTCAAGACACTCTCCTCCTTTCGAAATGTTTGCCTGCTTCAAGCGACTGCATCCAGGAGTCCGACCGTTTAGTCGTCCTCCTACATAATGGGCTTCCTTGCTAACAGATGTGCAGCTCAGAAAAGCCAGCTTGCAAGGACGCCTCGGGTGTCCACTGCTTCCTTCAGTTCAAGAGACCCTACAAAGAAGTGCGTTTTACTCCATGTATCAACCAAGGACACCCTGCCCGGACGCTTAACCTTCTGAAAGGTGGTGTCACGTTGACCTGATGAAGTGTAGGTGTCCATCATTATGTGGTGTCTACCCAAAAGTTGGTTAGCTGGTTTGTTTTAAGGGGTTTAACGTCCCAAAGCGAATCAGGCTTTCAGAGACGCCGTAGTGGAGGGCTCCGGGAAGTTCGAACAACTGGGGATTCTTTAACGTGCACTGGCATCGCACAGCCCACGGGCGCCTTGCTTTTTGCCGGTATAGAAAAGCGGCCGCCGAGGCCAGCATTCGATCCCACATCCTTGGGCACAGTAGCCGAGCACACTAACCACTGCGCCACCCGGCGGGGTCCAGCCAAAAGTATACTGCGCCTTCCTTTCCTCAAAACCAAGCTTCAAAATATGACCGCCGGCGGCTGCGTTTCGATGGGAGAGAAACGGAGAGGCGTCCGTGTGTTGTACGATGTCAATGCACGTTAAAGATGCCCAGTCGACAGAAATCACTCCATAGCCCTCCTCTACGGTACCTCTTTATCTCTTCCCGCTTTCACAAACACTTCAGTATGACAGATACTACACATTTTCTTTCCTATAAACATAAAAGAGAACAAATAGGGGCAAAAAACCACGGATTGTCACAACGGCTATTGCGGCTACTCTCAAAGCGAAGCCTTGAGAGTCCCCCTAATTCAAACCGTCAAACCATGCATAACCATGCTTGACAAAACTTTCGCTCGTATCGTTAGGTTCAAGCCATTCTTAAACCGCCACAATTTTTTCGTTAAGCAATGAGCCAAATCCAGCAGTCAAATGGTGGTCAAATCATAACCAAAAATTCTGTGCAAGCGCAATTGTTTAACGAAAATTATTTTATGTACGCATTTACGTCCCGCATACCGTAATATTCCGTCTGACAACCAATATATCCACAGATCCTTTTTAAGGACGCCTGCACTTTTCTGTGAAAGCGTAGGAAAAACGTTAAAAGTAACATTCCACAGTAGCCTCAATATTACTGTCAGAAACACAACCGTGATTTTTGTATGACAGTCTCAGCGGCTCGGTGCGTAGGCAGGAGGACCTTTAAAAAGCAACGGTTTGCTGCGCATTGGAATCCTAAACCATCCCTATCAATATCCTCATGTCAGCGCCCCGCCGTGTTGGTGCAGTGGTTAGAGCCCTCGACTGCTGTGCCCAAGGATGCGGGATCGAATCCCGACCGTGGCGGCGCTTTTCGATGGAGGGGAAAAGCAAAGCTTCTGTGTGCTGTGTGATATCAGTGCACGTTAAAAAGACCCAGGTAGTCGAAGTTTCCAGCGCCCTTCACTACGGCGTTTCCCATACCCTGAGTCGCTTTGGGACGTTAAACCCCATAAACCAAACCAAACCACACCTCATGCCAGTATCTCACAATGTGCCACAGCTGCCTCACAATATATGATGTCAGCGAAACCTAGAGCCTGGACTTGTTTTTTATTGCTATAACAAGCAGTGCATATACTTTCATCAAAAAGTAACAGATGCAGCAAAGGTTGCAACTAGCGTCCGGAAAACTTCGTGCCAATTTCTATGCCGAATATAAAATGAATAATAATAAAAATAAATAATAATTGGTTCACAGGAAGGGAAAGGCGCAGTATCTGTCACACTTGTTTTCTGTGGACATGTGGACCACACCGTAAGGGAAGAGAGGAAGGTGGGAGTGAAAGAGGAAAGGGAGAAAGAGGAGCCGTAGTGGAGGGCTACGGAGTAATTTCGACCACCTGGGGATCTTTAACGTGCGCTGACATCGCACAGCACACGGACGGCTCTTCGTTTCGCCTCCATCAAAACGCAGCCGCCGCGGTCTGGATCGAACCCTGGTACTTCGGCACAGTAGTAGGGCATCTTACCACAGCACCACCGCGGCGGGGCTAAAATGAACCAGATTCTGCTGATCCATTGATCAAAATGAGCCAAATCCGCTTTTGTTACCTTAATCTTCACAGCTAGCACTGTTTCGAACATGCTTCCTGTTATTCTTTCTCCAGCTATAACTTCAGCATCGAGTACACAGAATGTAAAGAGATCGGCGGAAGATTTGAGCCCAGAAGACGAGGACAGCGAAAGGAAATTTAGCCCCATTGCCGAGGAAGCAAGGGTGAGCCTCTGCTACGTTGACCTTTGATGTTTAGTTAGTCTAGTTGGTTTTGGCTTCCTGAATTCAGTTCGCTAAAGAAATGGCACGCGTAGACAGCAAACGAAGGGACAAGCGGTTGTCCTGTCGTTTTGTGTCCTGTCTGCTTCTAATAATTCGGTACAAATAGTTCATTTATAATGCTACAGCGAAGTGGAAAGAATTATAAATTCGATGTATTCTAGCTGGTTTACTTTTCGAATACCAAATTGGGAACATAAGATAAGAAGGCTGTCACTTCCGCGTTTGTGACAGAAATATCCTATTGTTGGTAAATCGCCGCAGTGCCTATTATTGACACGTTGAATGTTCTCGTTCACTTCATTCATTTAAACAACATTTTCATAAACAAAACGCTTGAATTAATACTCAGCAACAATTTTGAGAATAAAAATGGCTGATATGTAGATTTTCATGCCTAAAGAAAAAACAAATCCAATGTTTGCATCCTTATATTAATCAAATTATATTTTTTTCAGCTCATGAGCAGTGTACAGTCGCTATAACATGCAAATTATATTATTTTTTTAGCTCATGAGCAGTGTACAGTCGCTATAACATGCGTGTAAAGCATGCAACATAACAGCTGGTATAGAGTTAGATTTGTGCAGATAATCAACTTTGGCGGCTTTTTTTTTTCTTTTTGTTTTTCAGTGATCTGTTTAGGTGGATTAGGCTCATTCCGTTAGTATTATTATTTTTTTTCGTATACAAGATGGAACCATCAGTATTTGGGAACACCATCGACGTTTTTTCTGCGCAGAAAAATGCTTGAGGGTTAAAGAAATAATAAATGACAGTGCCGAAACCGTTCTACATTCAAAATACCCGCAAAAGAAAAAAAAAACTGAGCTGACGTCAGTTTTATCACACCTTCTCAATGGAGCGCTTCGACCAATCAGGGGCGCCACTTCCAAAGACTGAAACTAGCCCACCTGTCCTGAAACAGGTCGAGTCGGCCGTTGCGCGGCAAGTGATGCGACCGAACCACTATATACCTCACCCCTCAACGAAAAGCAGATGTTATCTGCTGGATCGTTCGCGCGTGCTCCTTGTTGAAACGCGTGCGTGCTGTGGAAACAGGCTTCGTGGGTGCGAAACAATATACGTGAAGTGAAAGACGGCAGCCAATAACTGCACCGATAAAATCGTTATGGCTCTCACTCTTGTATACGTCTCCGATGATGACGATGATGACGCCAGCGTATGGCTTTCGGTGCCTTATGTGCTGCCG
This sequence comes from Amblyomma maculatum, assembly GCF_055883805.1. Lineage (NCBI taxonomy): Eukaryota > Metazoa > Arthropoda > Arachnida > Ixodida > Ixodidae > Amblyomma > Amblyomma maculatum. The sequence continues at coordinate 272,306,919 of NC_139344.1, read as the reverse complement.
TAAAGTGCACTATACACGTAAGCTTCGATGTATCCTCAAACGCATGCCAGCAGCAGTCGCGCTCTACCCGGACACATTTTTGTGGCTATGCAGCCAAAGAGCTACAGTGCCAAAACGCATCAGCTCACTGCGTAGCAGAATATAGTCCCATAACAAATTACGCGAATCGTGCTCTGGAATATTATATAATTACAGAAATGCCACGGGAAATGTCCACGCTACCGTGCTTCCAAATGTACCAGCTATTAATAGTGTCCTGCTTTGTTGGTAACTGTTTCATTAAGCGCCAAATCTGAACAAAAAAAAAAAAAATAGAGGACGCTTGAGCTTCGCCTCTAAGAGTTCAACACGATAGCGTTTATACCTCAATGCTTTGAAGACGACGGTTGAATGTATAAGGATTTGAATCGGGCGGCGCTCGCGCCCTCTGTTGCGGCAGCACCGTACGACCGAAGGAATTTTTCAGTGAGCGCCGCATAACAGGTAAGCAAAGCGGGAATGTTCTTTGCTACTCGCTTAACTATTACTTCCCTGATTAGTTTCTTTCTAATGAAGCATCTAAACATTATCTGACAGCCATAACGCAATGCATAAATTTGGTCCACCTTTATTGGCGGAGTGGTTGTGCGCTCGCCTCGCACTGCGAAGGAACCGTGTTCGACTCCGCGGATTAGCGCGAAAGTTTTATTGTTTCTTTTCTTTCTTCTGATTTTCGCGTTACAACCACAACGCTCACACCGGCTTTTCTGCGACACGGTGCCAATAACACTGTCGCGTTAAAATTGCAAGCGCATTACTCAGAAAACAGCGCTTCGTACTGTGCTGCCAATTATTACATGTTCTTTGACTAACTACTTACCAAACTGTAGTCTATCGCCTGTAGTTGTTTACGTGGAATTCTGCAAGCATAATGTTGACGAACAATCGTCAGTTGATTAAACATTTTTCTCGCTCTCACAGAAACTTCTGCTTTTTGTGCCGGCGCCTCGTGCACTGCATGCATGATACCTGCGCCTCGATGAGCCAAATGGAAGGTGATGGTGTATGTACTATGTGATATTTTTTCTAAAAGCATACTCACCTTTCCACTGCTCAAAATAAAAAAGAAATGTGAGAAGCCACGCGCTCGCATCGAGCTGCACACGTTGACGACGTGCACGCATGCACGTTTATGCATGAGCGGGTACTAAAAATAAAAGAAGAAAAAAAAAGCGGATGCAGTTTTATGACGTCCGCAGCTGCACAAAGTAGCCCCCCGACCACTAAAGTGAGTACAAAGCATAGAGAAACCACTTTACCGGGCGCCTGCACAACAGATCCTGAATGCCGTCGAGTGCGCGCGGTTGTGAACTTGGTGCTCACAACGGCCCAAACAGCCTGAGTGCACAGAATTCAGCAGACTTCGTATTCATTAAACAACGCCTGTCTTCTTAGATTATGACGTGAGCTGATGGATATATTTTTGATCGGTGCTGTGAATTGTGACTATGATTATAGTCATTTTGCTCAAAATCCAAAAATGTTTTGTTCTGAGCAATAGAATACTATATGTCACGGACAACAGGGCTAGACTTCACTAAAACGCCGGGACGAAGCTGTACCAGCAGGCGAAGTTCGGCACACAGCACGCGAGAGTCAACTTCAGTGTCCTCTTCTTCCAGGCGCAGCAAGAACATGGGGACACCAGGTGGCATTACTCCCCCTCTTAAAAAACGAAATAAGGGACGGAGCGCGAGCGATGGCCAATGTAAGCGAAACGAAAGACCAGCACATGGACAGCATAGATAACGGAGGCGGGGTAAGGTGCCCTACGCGACAACGAAACAAGCGCATAGCGCACTACCGCGTGAAATAGGGCTTCATGCGGACAACGTGCACGACCTCGGAGCGTGGTTGCCGACGCGAGGGCTGCACAGTACCCACTGGACGAACTTCGTAAGTCACTTCCGTGACTCGGCGCAGAACTTCGTAAGGTCCGAAGTAACGAGAAATCAGTTTATCACACAAGCCGGGCCGACGCACCGGGGTCCACACCCAAACTTTCTCTCCAGGATGGTATGCGACGTGTCGGTGACGGAGGTTGTAGCGGCGTGCATCCGTGCCCTGCTGTTGTTGAATGTGAATGCGGGCAAGTTGACGTGCTTCATCAGCGCGCTGAGCAAACTGCTCGGCGTCTGGCGTGAGTGGATGATCATCTGTGCAGCTCGGAAGCATGGCATCCAACATCGTCTGAACGTCACGTCCGTAGACTAGGCGAAATGGTGTGAAACGCGTCGTCTCTTGGGTGGCCGTGTTGTAGGCATATGTGATGTAGGGGAGAATTTCATCCCAGTTTTTGTGCTGCGAGTCTATGTACATTGCAATCATGTCGGCGATGGTTTTGTTGAGTCTCTCCGTGAGGCCATTCGTCTGCGGGTGATATGCAGTAGTTTTTCGGTGGCTGGTATGACTAAGCTCGAGCACGTCATGCATGAGCTGTGCCGTAAACGCGGTGCCTCGATCGGTTACGACTAGGGACGGTGCACCATGACGCAACACGATTTGCTGCATAAAGAATTGGGCGATCTCAATTGATGTGCCCCGCTGCGCTGCCTTGGTTTCCGCATAACGTGTGAGATAGTCGGTCACGACTATAATCCATTTGTTACCCATCGATGACAGCGGAAATGGGCCCAGTAGGTCGATGCCGACTTGGTCAAACGGCGACCGAGGTGGAATAATAGGTTGGAGCAAACCCGCGGGCTTGAGAGGAGGCACCTTTCGACGCTGACACTCGCGGCAGCCTCTGACGTAGCGATGGACAGCGTCAGAAAGTTTAGGCCAATAATAGGCTTGACGAACTCGAGCGAGTGTGCGTGCAAAGCCCAAGTGGCCGGATGTGGGCTCATCGTGGCAAGCAAAAAGGATATCGTCGCGAAGGTCGGCCGGCACGACAAGGAGGTGCGCTCGATCAACAGTGCTGGAGTTTTTCTTGAATAAAACGCCATTCCGAAGACAGAATGCAGACAGGTGCCTTCCAAACTGACGGGGGACGTCAGCAGCGCGACCCTCCAGGTGGTCAATGACAGGTCGAAGTTCTGGGTCAGCTCGCTGTCGGGTCATTATGTCTGAGGCATTTACTAGTCCAAGAAGCCCTCTGTCATCCGTGACGTTATCGACAAATCCGATGGGTGCCCGGGAGAGCGCGTCAGCATCTTCGTGCTTCTGACCAGATTTGTACACAATGGAGTAATCAAATTCTTGGAGGCGAAGGCTCCATCGTGCTAGGCGCCCCGATGGGTCACGGAGATTGGCCAGCCAACACAAAGAATGGTGGTCAGTAACGACTTTAAACGCACGGCCATAGAGGTAAGGCCTAAATTTCATAGTTGCCCACACAACCGCGAGGCATTCCTTTTCCGTAGTGGAATAATTTGTTTCAGCGCGGGAGAGCGTGCGGCTGGCATACGCAATGACCCTTTCCACGCCAGCTTGGTGTTGTACGAGTACAGCGCCAAGGCCGATATTGCTGGCGTCGGTGTGGACTTCGGTGGCAGCGTCTTCATCAAAGTGCGCAAGAACAGGGGTAGTTTGCAGTCGTCTGCGCAGCTCCGCAAAAGCCTCCTGTTGCTCGGCAGCCCACACGAACTGTGTATCATCCCGCGTGAGGCGGGTCAGGGGTGCGGCTATCTTGGAAAAGTCGGCGATGAAGCGGCGGTAGTACGCACACAAACCCAGGAAACGTTTTAAACTCCTCTTCGTGGCAGGAACGGGAAATTTGGCGACAGCGGCAGTTTTGTCGGGGTCTGGCCTAACGCCTGCGGCACTCACAAGATGACCGAGAAACTTCAACTCTTTGTAGCCAAAGTGGCACTTCTCGGGCTTGAGCGTCAAGTCAGCTGACCGGAGGGCGTCTAATACTGCGCGAAGGCGTTCGAGGTGTTCTCCAAAGGTTTCAGAGAACACGACAACGTCGTCGAGATAAACTAAACAGATTTGCCATTTGAGGCCGGCGAGAACGGTGTCCATCATGCGCTGAAAAGTAGCCGGCGCTGAACATAGGCCGAATGGCAGCACTTTAAACTCATACAGTCCATCTGGGGTGACAAAAGCTGTTTTTTCGCGGTCCCGCTCATCGACCTCAATCTGCCAGTACCCGTTCTTCAAGTCAATGGAGGAGAAGTACTGGGCACGGCGAAGCTTGTCGAGCGAATCGTCGATACGAGGCAGCGGGTAGACGTCTTTTTTAGTGATGTCGTTCAATTTTCGATAATCAACACAGAAGCGAAGGGTACCATCCTTTTTTTTCACCAGCACGACAGGGGACGACCACGGACTGTTGGAGGGTTGGATGACACCATCACGAGGCATCTCCTGAACCTGTGTCTGAATCGCTTCACGTTCCGTCGTTGAGATGCGGTACGGCTGCTGGCGTATAGGGCGGGCATCGTCGGGAGTAATTATGCGGTGCTTCACAAGAGGCGTTTGCCGAATTTTCGATGACGTCGCGAAACAAGCACTGTATTTTAGAAGGAGAGAACGCAGATCGTGCTGCTGTGTTTCAGAGAGATCTGTACTAATATCCAGACGATCAAGGGATGGGCGCACATTTTCAACTTCTCCAAACGTAAAACATTCAGAAACGTCCGCTAAGGCGTCGGCGAATGCGATTGCAGTAGCGCGGAAAAGATGGCGGGGTTCGTTCGTAAAGTTAGTCACCAGGAGTTTAGATCGGCCGTTACGCAGATGGATGAGACTCCGCGCCGAGGTGACGCCGTGGGTGAGCAAAAGGGACTGGTTGCCCTCAGCGACCGCCGTTCCGTCACGTAGTTCATCGCAGTTAACAGTCACAAAAACACTAGAACGTGGCGGAATAGAAACGCTCTCGGCAGAAATTCGAAGAGGGGCACGGCTTTGGCGGTCTGCGGTGTCGGTATCATCAGCTTTCTCGGTCGAAAAGGTCACGGTGCGCTTCCGGAGATCGATAATGGCCCCATACTCCCGGAGAAAATCGACACCAAGGATACAGTCGCGGGAGCAGTCAGGTATCACAAGGCAGCTGACAACAAACGTGGAGTTGCGAATTTGGACTCTCGCCGTGCACTGACCGCTTGGAGTTACGACATGTCCGCCAGCGGTTCGAATCTGCGTGCCAGACCATGGCGTCATCACTTTCTTTAGAAGCGCCGCTAGCTTCCCGCTTAAAATCGAAAAATCAGCACCAGTGTCTACCAATGCGCTAACCTTATAGCCGTCGAGGAGCACGGGTATATCCAGCGAGAGTCTGTCTTCACGTGTACGAACTGTCGTCGGGGCCGTCAAGTCGCGGTCACTCACAGGTCGCGTTGTCGGGGGGTCTTCGTCGCGTCGATTTGAAGCGGCCTCGCCCCCTGAGGTCGCTGTCTTTAGTTTTCCCGGCTCGGACTAGGCGACCGTCGCTGCGCCATCCCGGATGAGCTGGGCTGCGAGGATAGTCGGCGTGGAGACGGAGATCGTGACTGTCGTCTAAAAGTTGGCGCCATGCGCTGCTGGGCTACGTAGTCCTCAATATCCCGGGGTCGTTGGCCTAAAGGAGGGTTACGCATGTCGATGGGGAAACCCTTCAGTCCCAGTTGTCGATATGGGCACTGTCGATACAGGTGACCAGCTTCCCCGCAGTGGAAGCACAGGCGCTGCCGATTTGGGGCACGCCACAGGTCTGCCTTTCGCTGGGGTGGTCGGCGGTTGTCGATGTACGGCTCTGGGTGGGCTGAATAAAGTGAGCCTTGGTCGGGTGGCAGTAATTGCGTGGAATCAGTCGGGGGACGTCGCAAGATGTCCGCATACGTTGGCCGACAGGACTCGGTGGAAAAGGATGGCGGGTTAGCAGCTGGCACCGAAGGCCGAAGTGCTTGCTGGAGTTCTTCTCGGACAATACTAGCGACAGAGCTGACCGTCGGCTGGGGAGCACCGAAAAGCTTCTGGAGCTCTTCACGCAAAATGGAGCGGATGATGTCGCGAAGAAGATCCGGACTAGCCCCGAAGGCCGAATGCGGCTCAGTGAGCGAAGCGGCGAGTACCGGCCTGTCGTAGGTCGCAGACCGCTGCTGGAGCATCCTTTCCATCGTGATTGCTTCCGAAACAAACTCGGCAACTGTGCTCGGCGGGTTGCGCACGAGCCCAGCGAACAGTTGTTCCTTAACGCCGTGCATGAGATGGCGCACCTTTTTCTCTTCGGGCATGGCCGGGTCAGATCGTCGGAACAACCTAGTCATGTCCTCCACGTACATGGTTATGGTCTCGTTCGGCATCTGTATTCGAGAGCGTAAGGCCCTTTCCGCTCGTTCTCGGCGATCCGGGCTGGTGTAGGTGTCCAGGATGCAGCGGCAGAACTCGCGCCACGATGTTAGCACGCCTTCACGATTCTCGTACCAAGTACGAGCGCCATCTTCCAGGCTAAAGAAGACGTTCCTGAGCTTTGCGGCGTCGTCCCACTGATTAAATGCGGCGACCCGTTCAAACTGGGTGAGCCAGTCTTCGACGTCTTCCGTCTGACAGCCGTGGAAAGTCTTAGGCAGTCGTGGGCTCTGTAGAGTGTAGTACGTTGGAGTTTGCATGACAGGTCGAGGGGCGGCTGCGGTGGTGAATTCCAACGGCCCGTGCTCAGGTGGTAGGCCTAGGTTCCTCCGGCTAGCGCGGTGGACAGGAGTGTCGATTGGCACAGGACCTGAATCCTGGGTATGCGGAGGAGTGCGGGACATATACTGGGATCGATACCCCGCACCTCCACCAAAATATGTCACGGACAACAGGGCTAGACTTCACTAAAACGCCGGGACGAAGCTGTACCAGCAGGCGAAGTTCGGCACACAGCACGCGAGAGTCAACTTCAGTGTCCTCTTCTTCCAGGCGCAGCAAGAACATGGGGACACCAGGTGGCAATATTTTGCAATTTGTTTTAAAAGAAAAGCACACGTTTATTATGGCGTGTTTTGGGGGCTCCCCTTGTTAGTAAGTACATGCCCTTCTTTGTATAGTAGCCGTGCCATGCCACATCGGATACAAGGTAGAAAGGTAACAAAAATTACATTAATTGAAGAGGGGTGTTTAGCCGAGCGGCAGCGCTGTATGCGAGGCCATTGTTTCGTTGTGTGTCATTTGTCATGTGCTCACCAGCAGTGTTGGCTCTACCGAATGATTGAGGATGTCCAAAGTCGCCTTGTCTGAAAATCCTCGAAGTGCTATGCGCCAAAAGAAAGCTGCCTTAATCAATTTTCAGAAAGCTTAACATACATACATACATACATACATACATACATACATACATACATACATACATACATACATACATACATACATACATACATACATACATACATACATACATACATACATACATACATACATACATACATACATACATACATACATACACACACACACACACACACACACACACACACACACACACACACACACACACACACACACACACACACACACACACACACACACACACACACACACACACACACACACACACACACACACACATACATACATACATACATACATACATACATACATACATACATACATACATACATACATACATACATACATACATACATACATACATACATACATACATACATACATACATACATACATACATACATACATACATACATACATACATACATACATACATACATACATACATACATACATACATACATATATACATATACATATATATATTTATTTATTTATATATTTACTTCATTGACAGCTACAGGTGCGAAAAGTAGTAGCTACGACGCATTCAGTGGCATGTTGTTTGAGTATTGCAGAATTTAGTTGTATATTATCCACGTGGAGCTAACTAATTAATTATCATTGTTAGCATATTTGTCTCTTGATCGCCAGCGACTAAGGCCGAACATCATGTTTTCTAGCGTTCCGAGGAAGAAGCGAATCATTCACGAGCTGCTTGCGCAAAATCTTCGGTTTTGCTTTCTTTCGGAGACCTCACTGGGCGCGCGCTCAGACTGCATTTGAAGATTGACTATATGCGCTCTTTCTCTGATCCCGCTCTCCACATATCTCTATTTCTCTGAGAACGAACCTCTGCAGTCGTTTCTCTCTTCTTCTGAACAGGCAAATTTCGCTCGATTAGGACGGATGTAAACCCAATTGCGTTTATTTTTTCAAGCAAACGGGCTTAGGCCATCTTAGTGTGGGGCATCTCGCTGTGAAACGTGCCGTCATATTTCGCCAGTTAAGCTTCTGTTCAGGAGAAAGCTCATTATATATGCATTTGCATTCAGTTACTCGGCCTTGATCGATCAGTAATTGAATTACTGATTGCTCATGACTAGAGTTAGAGGTTGGTGACCATTTCGTTACTGGTAATGAACACAAGTGAGCAAACTAAAGAGTGATTTCGTCAACCTGTATGCACCCGTACGGAGCGATGCAGCTGTCGCTGCTCCGTCACAGAGAAGGGTAAGAAGTCGGAGTTTTTCGTCGCTCGTAAATGTACAAAATCGCCTTATGTGTCATTCTGAGTTGTGAGAGCCTTTACTCACGCCTATCGAACACTCTACGAGCAAGTAACAAAAGAAAGCGCTGCTAAAAATATTTGTGCCACTTTTTCAGGGACATAAACAAGCGGGGATTTTCATGCTGTGGATTAGACGCTCGAGCTCCTTTTTTTTTTTTTTGCACTACAGCTATTGTGCCGCCGCATTTACCTAACGCTCAAAATGTTTTATCGCCAAAAGTTCACAAAGACAAAATTTTCATACGAGGAAGGAGTTGGTGAACACTCTCATGGTCGGATTGCACGCGAATACAAGTGACCTCAAAGTAGGCAATTAGACCGCTCAATTAGAGCTACATACTCAAATTCTAAGGTTGTGGTTTCAGGTCCACCGGCGGCTTGTGGTTGTCTATTTTCTATTTTCGAATGAATTGTCTTCCAGTCATTAAGTGACTAGAAATTAATTATGTCATCTTGTTCAACGCCACGAATTAAAAAAGGATAGAAAGCATGTCTTTATCCTTTCCATTCTTTCGGTGACTGTTGGCTTTTTTCTTTTCACATATAAGGAGGCATTCAGCTCGCCAAAATAGCGCAAAAATTACATAAATATCTCAAAACGCTCGAATAATCAAATTTTTACTCATCTGCTTCTAATTCTTAATTAGATATTCTGAATTTTTATTTTAATCTTCTTTTTGAAATTGCTTTAATTCATGGCGAGGTTTTAATGTACTTAAACTGAGCGTAACATGCGAAAGCTTTTGCGTACAGTGGACGTTGGTGGAGAGGACGATGTACAATGCGCAGCGCAAGAGTGTGCTGCAGTTAGCACATGGGGCAATCGGCTTTCGAGATAGCTACAGCTGTTTTTTAACGTAAGCGTAGCTATATCTACGGTCGCAGAAAGGATGAAATAATTGAGCATATTTTCTTGAAGTGATGGGACGCAGTTTTATTTTCGAACGCCCTCCAAGGAATTCTTGAGAAATATTTTCCTCCTGACCCTTACAGCATCAGCTCCCTGACGACTGAAAACGATTATGGTATTTCTTATGATCTTGCAATGGCATTGGGTCTGCATAGTATATGGAGGAGAAGGACGGAGGTTTGTCACGCAGATCATTACGCACGACCAGTTGGAGAATACTTAATAAAGCTACTGTAAAATATACTGGAGTTAAAAAACTTGCGAATCTAGCACCAAACTTGCTCCCGCACATTGAAACTTTAGTATATTACGAAAAGTAGCCATTTTACGTCTATCAAATATGGCTAACAGTTCTTGTTTAAATATTGTACTATATCTTGAGTGGAATGAGAAAAATTTAGATAGCTACGTCATCTCTTACTACATTCCTATGAGTAAACCTTGGGTTCGAATACGCTCTGGTTAGAATGTTTTTTTCTTTTTTTTTTTCGTCCTATCAACAAGGACAAGAAGCTGTCTTCTCCCGGCTGGGAAGTGAACAAAGTGTCAGAGGGACTCGGCTGAACCGTCAGGTTCCGCGGCCAGGGGCCGTAGGCGCGTCCGTGACGATATGAATCGACGGCGCCACAGCGCCAGCTGCAGAGACTCGAACTCTCTTCAGCTGATGTTGCGAAGAGAACGAAGGATTGCCTCTGTGAGTAATCGCCTAGACCAGTGGGTGGGAACATCAGGAGACAACAAACAGGTCGCCTTTCTTTTGTCCTGCCTACCGATCAACGCATGCACTTTGTGGAACGGGTGAGTGCGCCTTTGGGATTTTAAAACAACTACGATACGGTTCTCCCATGGCTTGAACTTCCTCGACTCTTCCGGGACTTATGCCATGACCCGTCCAGGTTCGCGGATAGATGCTGGCTGGACAGCCATCAGAACCACATTTAATAAGTCGAAATGTGTTCACTCACGAGGATTTTTTTCTTATCTAAACTGCTTGTTGTGAATTTCGATATGCAAGTACTTGTGAATGACACTCTTCAATTTTCCCAAGTGCTACCCCTTTCACAGTCTCGATTTCCTTTCTCTCCGAGGATAAGCCTGACTCCAGAATGGCCGTCGTGTCAGTCATCATTGCTTTGCTAAAAGATGCAGAGTTCACTTTTTTACTTATATTTCGCTGCCTATCATAAATTCATGTCACCTTCCCACACTGCAGAGCAGTATTTTGGTTTTCGTCATATTACTTAAATCCTGCTGCTTTGGTATGCGTGTCCCGCTCCTGCACTTAATCGCCTAAATTTCTCTTTTCAGTCGCTTACTGAGGCAACATAATCACCGAATTGGAGGTGATCAACCTGTTAACAAATAATTCTTACTTCCAGAAGTTCTGGACCCCTCACACACCCTTCCAAATTTCCATCGGTATGACGTGTTTTATACGTGTTTTATTTTATACGTTGCATTTAGCGATGCAACATTTGATATTGACAAATATTTGGACGTGTTTTTAACGAATAGGAGCAGAAGCAGTTGTAGTAGCAGGTTCTTTTTTTTTTTCACAAAAGTACAATAAAATAACCCTCAGTTCATTTCGTTATATGGGACCCGAGGTATTCAACTGTACTGAGCGGGGAGGAGGAGAGGGGGAGGGGGGAGTGAGCTGGAGGGACATCCCCAATAAGCAATAAGAGCATGCACTGCAGATATCAAGAGAGGTGGCGGAGAGAAGTGAATAAGCAGGATTTCGGGAAGGGAAGAGTGCCCCCTTGGGTACCTGCCTGATATACAAACACGTACACTTCAAAAGCGAATACGCGCTCCGCAGCGTGCGGTACCTGACGCGCTCTTCGCTGAATTTTCGAGACATCCCATTCACGATATCAGAAGGAAAGAGGAAAACAAAAGCGGCTGCGGTGCCAGAGCAGGGGAAAGGGTCCGCGGCTGCTCCGGAGGCTTGACAGAGATGCATTCGCGGTTTTATCGAGTGCGCGTCGCAGTGCTGAGCGGCGGCGACGTACGGGGCGGGGGCACGCGCTCTCGGCACGCAACCGAGGCCCGTCGCGTCATCGGCGGCGCAAGCGGGGCCAGCCAATGGCAAACCCCGATCCGAGCCGCGCGCCCAACTCGAGCCCAGGAAACGCATAAATCTCGACGCGCCGAAGAAGCGGGGCTCTCGACATCACCTTCCAGCCTTGCCGCGATAGAAACAAAATAGACGGAAAGAATGCAGGAGAATGGGGAGAAGGGGAAGAGGGTGTAGCGAACACACCCTCGCGCATAGCCTTTGCATACGGCTTGCTTGTGCACGCGTTCTAGTATGGAAACAGCCGCAGACCGTCGTCGTCGAAGCATCGAACAAAACGAGCGAAGAGCATTTTTCCGCGATTTGAAATCTGCGGCGCCCAGTGCGCGGCTCGACTCCTCGCTGAAACTAGTGGCTCCCATATTTTCTTAGTTCCCTTAAACGCGAAGGCCGGGGCGTTTCGTCCGGGCGGTGGCGGATAAAGCGGAGATGGGCGTGGGGAGGAAAATTTTTCAGACATTGCGACAGAAAGAAAGCGAACGTAAATAAGAAACCGATGGGATTGGCGGCGACGTCGGGGGTCTTATATGAGAAGCTCCGAGGCGAAGGAATGATGGAGAAAACCGGGAAAGCTCCATTTCTCGCTAAGTCGCGCGAGAGCACAGCACTGAAAAGAGGGAGAGAGCTCGAAAAGAAGGGGTAAGTTGAAGCTATATATACATGGGAAAGCGTTACTGAACGACGCGAAGGAACGGGATGTGTGCGTGCGTACCGCGTGGAGCTGTGGCGCTTACTGCGTTTATCCATTTATGCGCGGCGCGAAGTCCCCGATCCCATTCCGGCGGGTGCTTCGGCCGCCGGCGCGGGAGCGCGCATGCATTTGCAGGTGCCTGGCGGAGCACAAAGCGCCGGACTAGGAACCCCTTCCGAGCGTCGAGGAAGGGAGGCGGATACGCGTGCGCCTCTATATTTATGCGCAAAATGCCACGAAAAATCGCGACGGAGGGGGCAATTTACATTGGGAAATAATCGGCGGCCGCTGATAAAACGCGCGAGGTGAATTGCGATCAAATGTATGCTCGAGGAAGAAGCGGAGGGTTAAAAAAGAAAAAAATACAGATCAGAGGAAGGGAAGAAAGCGCGGGGAAAAAAAAAAAAAAGAGGCGGGAGTTTGAGTGGAGGGGAAAAGCGACGGATTTTCATGGTACAGCTCGACGTGCACAGAAATGGCCGCTCGCGCACAAAGCAACTCGTACCCAATGAGTTTAGGTTCCTGACAGCCGAACGAGGCGAAGTGTAGCGGCACGCCCGCCGAATGGACGGAAAGGGGGCGCTCCCTCCCCGCGCCGAGCATCAAGGGTTGGGTGAGAAACGCGATGAATTTGGGGTTGGGAATTTTATCGCCGGCCGTTATTGCCCCGGCAGGGCGCTTAAGAAAAGGGGAATGGTGCCTTATATGGGGACTGCATAAATATAAAGCGGCGCGCATTTATACACGTTACACGGCTTCGACTGCGACGGGAGTGACGAGCGGGGCTTGAAACCGCAGGCTTGAGATACGAGGAGCACCCACAGCCCCCTTGTAGGGGAAAGGAACTGCCGCTTAATTGCGCAGTCTTGCCGATATGCTCTTTCTCATCTGCTTCGAGTGGCGCCGGGCACAAAACAACCACGTGCTCCAGTGAGGAGGAGGAGGTAGCTCTTACCTTTCGCGCTGGCTCTCTACTCTTCCTGGAAAGAAGAAACGGATTTGAGGTGTCCTCTTACTGACCACTTAAATGACGAATTTGAATACCGAAGCCCAATGAACGATTCTTATAGCGAAAGAATATGAAAACAACATTTTAATAAAGGTTTTTACGGTCAAGAAACTTTAGTCGTTTACTTTTAGTAATGCACTGCCTCGGTACCAAAACTATATGTCAGCCTCGCTGCTTGTTAAAAACTCCAGAGTCAGTCTACCCTATAGTGGTATATACCTTCAATGTTACTGCTGCTACTGCTGGTTCTGCTTTTTTTCCGCAACTATATACTCGTGCGTCTCTGTGTAGGGTGTGACGTGATGCTACGTCTCTTTAAGAGTGTGTGCGTCTCGTACGAAAACATTCCCGGAGGCACGTTTCCCCATTTGCAGGAAGAAAATTTTTCTTATAAGGAAAATAAAACCGCAGCAAGGACGGAGGGTGGAGACAACAAAATCTGAAATCTTAAAAAAAAAAAAAAAGATTTCAGGCAAATATGGCGTTGATATTGTCCTTTCTGCACCTTGCAAACTGTCCAGATTCTGCTATTTGGTGGGAAAGAGTGTTTCCAGATCAGGCACGTGTGGCAAAAAACACCTAGAAGAAAACAAGCGTGTCGCATGTGCGAAAGGGGTTATTTACAAGATTCCCCTCAGTTGTGGGCGTGTTTATATTCGACAAACCGGTAGGTGCCTAAATCATCGTTTGCGAGAACACGCGCGTTCCTTGGGGGAGGCGGGGGGCTCGAATTTGCCGATTCACTGCCGCAGTTATCGGGGCTGTTGCCCACAGCTCAGCCAGATTGAGATTATAGGAAGAAGGAAGGGACAACTTCAAAGAGAGATTGTAGAGGCGGTTGCCATTCTGCGTTCACATCCAGATGATTGCATTAGCTCACCTTCTGTCGCTCTCCTCCAAAAAGAACTAGATTTCCTTGTCATGTGACCACTTGGGTGTTTGTTTTCCTCTTGTTTGTTTATATGCGTCTACTTTCTCCTGTGGTTGTAGGTCGTTTAATTTTTTGGAACCTTTTGCTTTGGTTTCGTTTCATGTTCATCTCGTGCGGAGACCTTTGTCTTCATTCATGTGCTGTTGTCGATTGTTCAGATTCCTTTGTAATGATTTCCTTTTTTACAGATCCCGTTTGTTGTCACCCTTTTATCAACTTCCACGTGCTGATTGTTGTCTTTTAAGTTTCGCCGAAGGTCTTGTTTGGTTTTCATGTTTCATTCCAATTGACCTGATTGTAAGGTCACATCTGCCATCTGTCTTTAAAAGCCCTTGTTTTTTCAATAAACTTTTCAGATGCCAGTTCCGCCCTGTGTTGTCTCCACCCTCCGCACTGGGCCTGCTGCGTTTTTTTTTTTTTTTTTCTCATGTCTCACCAATTGGCCTACACATCTACCCTGCTAAATTTCTCCCGGCACATGCAGAGAGTCTGAACAGAGTCCCGACACACACCAGCTCTACGCAGCACCTGTACTTTTGCTACATGTCGGTAGATTCGCAAGAAAAAATTGTCCACGTCAGCCCAGATTATCGGCATTTCTGGATAACTTCAATTAAATTAAGGCAAATTGTTTCAAAATCAAGGAGGACAGCACACGTGGTATTCGGCCGCTTTCTCGAGTTATGCAGGCGTGGTCATCTTTAGACTATAGACATATGTTTCGCTCTGGTGGCAGTTAACACATGCATGCATGAGTTGCTTTGCAATATTTGCCCTCCACGCATTCCCCCAAATACCATGATATAGAGGTTGGGCGGTCAACACGAAGGTTGCTGTACATCGCCTGGGGCTCCTCAACATGTACTCGCGCCGCACATTGCACAGGCTCCTTTTGTATTTCGCATTCATCGAAACATGGCCGCCGCCGCTGGGAATCGATTCGAGTGATCAGTGGCCGAACACTGCATGCATGTAAACATCGAACCTCAGACCTGATCAAAAGGGGGCGATGGAGTCTCTGCGTCTGGGCATTTTCTGGCACTTCACGAAGCGATGGACAGGCGGCTATGGGCTCAGAGAAGCGCAGCAGCCCAAACAACTGTTTCATGCTTTCAATATGCCCACAGTGACACCCGTCCAAATCGTTGCAAAGCCTGAAAGATTTACTTGTTCCGATGTCCAGCATTTCCAGCTTCAGAGAGAGGGAACAACCAAACCCCTGCGACTTCTTTCTATCGCACAAACTGTGTTCGCACTTGACTAGTGGACAAAATGTTCTTTCGGCTGTCCGTATATACCCTATACGCTTCACGTTTAGTGTATATTTCAAATCTGCAAGAAGTCCTCAAGCGATATCATCTAACTAGGAAGTCTGCACCGTGCATGATAGTGGGCTTCAATATTTGCAAACCTGCCATGTGGCTCAGTGGTTAGGCACTCTGCTGCTCAGCCACGTTGTGGGTTAAAAACCGGCCGCGGCGACCGCGTCACAATGTAAGCGATATATACGCAAAGGGCGCCCTTGTGCTGTACGATGTCACTGCAGGCCAAATCTCCTATCTTTAGACATATTTAGGTACACGGTTGTCATTAGTACTGCGACCGAACAATTTAACACCGCTGAAGAAAAGGCGTGGACAAGTTAGGAAACAGTGTTACGGGTGTCCACTTCTCTCACAATTTAATCTCGTCTCCATGGGAATTTCAAAGTTATCCAGATGATTTAAATTACTGAAGCCCTCCATTATACGGCGTCCTCATAGTCTGAGTCACTTTGGGATGTTTAACTTCACATAGCCCTAACATGCATTGAAAGTTTGCAAAGCGTGCCGATGCATTTCTTTGCCACGCGTCAATACGACACACACACACACACACACACACACACACACACACACACACACACACACACACACACACACACACACACACACACACACACACACACACACACACACACACACATATATATATATATATATATATATATATATATATATATATATATATATATATATATATATATATAATATAAACTACCTGCGCGATGCCATCTGTAAAGGATTGCACTTTCATTTTTTTGAACTGGCTGACTTGAACTGCTCCCCCATGAGTTTAACAAATTCTTCACCGCTTCTGACCGATACTCGGCAGCCCATAAATCTTTCCGCACTTAAACTTGTCGCACGTGTCCACCGGCGGCAAAAGCGCAAATGCCAGCGGTCAGATTTGGGGACAACTTCTGACGTCCCCCCCCCCCCCCTCCCCCCCCCCCCCCGAAGCAACCGGAACAGATAAGCACGGAGTGGGCCTCCTGTGGCGAGGGTGCGTCGCTTCCGGCGCGCTTCATTACGCCCCTGACGGATGGCGTTGGTCGCTGCGGCGAGCGTTAATTGCCGCAATCGGTGATCCCCTCGTGGCCGCGGCACGTAATTGGGGGCTGCTGCGCTCGTGCGAGGTCAGCGGGCGCGTACTCGGCCGCCGTGACGTCAGAGGGGCGGCGATGGCTGCAGCAATAAGATGACGGCCTTTCGGGTGGTTCCTCTCCCACCCGAGAAGTCTTTCATTGACTTTCGAGCAGGATTAGGGCGCGCGGCGGAAGCTCATCTGGATTCCGAGCCCGAGGGCCGCCGGAACCTGGCGAGTCTGCTGATGCGGCGACTCGCGGAGTCCATAATGTCGCTTCCGCCCCCATCGCGCCGGCGGCTCGTTAAGCGCGCAAGGTCCGGTCGCGTCTTTGCGTTCTTTGTGGTAGCACCCCTCCTCGCGCGCGCGGCGACAGCCGGAGGCGGTCAGCTCCGAGTGATTTCGCCCCGCGGCCGAGGAAGCGAGACACCGGGCTGGCGGAAGTACTGGAGCATTGCGATGAGCACGGCCCAAAGTGCTTACCAGTAATAACAGAAACCAGCGACGGGAAGCTGAACAGTCGCAGCATTAAGGTCCATCGTTTGAGCAAACGTTTGGTTAACACAAAGATCTTTTCAGTAGCCTTGCTAAGACGTACATTGGAGATATTTTCACTGCTTTGGAGCAACTTGTTCGCGTTAGTTGTAAGCGTGTTACGTTGTGAACGTTACAAACGCAATCAATGCCAGAGCAGCTGGGAGACCTGCGTAAAAATTGAGCAAACTAATAATAATAAAAGAAAAAAAGAAGTGATTTGAGGTAAACGTAGTTGAGTGGTCGGAGATCGAGTGCAAGACGCTATCGTGCGTTATCGAATGATACATCCACACATAAATATGTTTTCCAAAAGCGCAGAAACATTTAGAGTGCGTCTGTTTTGCAGGCGCTGCATTTTATCGAACCGTGGTATGCTGTTCTATCTGCTTCCGAAACCCTGCAGCGGCTGATCACTTACCTTCTCGCTGAGCTTGGATTTTATTGTTGCAATACATATGCCCCTCGTATCCATATACTTCTTGCGTGTTGTTTTCTTTGCTATGTCTGATCCTTATGCTGGCTTCATGCGACTTGTGCGTTCAACTTTTGCTCTGCAGTCAACAATAATTCACCCAGCAATCGGTTCTTCGTCGGAGCAGGAGCTTTACTAAATCATCTGCCGATTTATCGCGACTTTGCGGGTAAAGAGCTGAGACTGCCTTCCAAAGGAACGAAGGCTGTTGTGCTGGCTTTCAGGCACTCGGCACCAAAGCAGGAGGAAAGGAAAGCTGACTTTACAAAGCACTGAAAGCTACGCCTTTATGGAGTGGATCTAAGGGCGAAAGAAAGGAGCGTCAACCACGCGTTCAATCCGAGCTTTTCTGAGTGTCGGCAATCTTTGCTGTCGTTCAGACCGGATCCACCAGAGCGTGAACGCCAGCTTGCTGCTCCACCACGTCCCGCCAACTGGGACAGTTTTCCCAGAGGACGCTTCCCTCGCCGCGTTGAGCGGGCAAGGAGGGGTGAGCACACAACGCTTAAACGCGCCAGCACCCATTTTCACCGCGCCGCTGGCATAACGACAGAGGTTAGCCGCCACTGGCAGCCATGGGAATGGGGAGACCGGCGAATGCCGGAGCAGCAGCGCTGTATCAATGGCGCAGGGTCCCGTAGGCGCTTGCAATTACGCCACCATTAACTCCCAGACGCTAGCCGCGATCCCCGGTGGATGCGATCGCGAGAGAGGTGAAAGTGAGTCGGAAAGAGGGGGGGACAAAATAAAAGAGCGTGGAGAGAAGTGGCATTCGGGGGAAGGAGCGCCGGGAACCCGACACCGGCGATCGAGTTTCTCTGGCGGGCCCCAATCAGGGCCCTTGTCGTCCTGCGCCCATCCGTGGCGGGCCGGACAAACAGGGCTGATTGAGCGCCCCGCCGGGCCATCCCAATTACACTAATGGCGGCACGGAGAGAGCAGATGTGGCACGTCCAGGTGGGCCGGTCGTGAATGGGGTGGGGGGACAGACGCGGGACCCGTTTAGCGACCGCCAAGGCGCCTTTTGAGAGGCGACGGAACGAGGCCGTCACGGGCCGCTGCCCTCCCCCTTGGAGCGGGGAGGAGCCGCGCGGCCAGGTACGAAGGTCTCAGGGCGGATACCTCCTCCGGCAAGAGTACGGCCCTCCGACCAGGGGCGCCCCCCGCTGCCATACGGGTGTGCACGAGGAGCGCGCGCGCTGATGCTTCCGGTGTCACGATGGGCAACTATGGCGATCACCCGGCAGACGAAGAGACGGAAAGCTCCCATACCCACATCTCCAAGAAACGTAGATCCTGTCGAAACCAATTTAAGACAAGACAGCGATAAACGGAGTGTAAAGAAGGCTCCTCCAATGGCAAAAGTAAATACTTGTAAGGTATGTCCTGATGAATTAGGCTCTTCGTGGCGTATACATTCCATGCTCCTATTGCACACACTGACAGCCTGAAAATGATTATAAACCCGAAGGGAGGTATCAGGTATTGCGATTATTTTATACTCAGTGCGTATGAAATCATCTTTCCTACACTTCATTGCATTATTTGTAGAATATATTTGGAAGGCTAAATAAATCAGGTTTGCAATCTTATATCAGCACGTCGTTCATCATTTGTAGCTGAAGATTTACGGCGACAGCTTCTTGCGACAGAACCTGGTAAAGTTTGACCCTAGTATCTCATGAATTGAAGCCATACAGTGCCGCTTGGACAACTGTTAGGCATGAAACGGAACATTATAAGTAGCAGTATAGTGACAGATGAACGTAGACAGGAATGAAGACAGGCCACAAAAGCTTAATCGAGATGGCCCCAAGGTAGTTTTCCTGTACTAAGCGGTGGGGTTAGCAGTGGGGGTAGTAGGAGGGGACTACTTAAATTGAGGACAACGCAGAGGGCTATGGAAGGAAAATGACAGGGGTAACATTAAGAGATAGGAAGCGTGCAGAGTGGGTCAGAGAAATAACTCAAGTTACTGACATGCCAGTGGAAATCAAGATGAAGAAATGGGCATGGGCAGGAAATGTAGTGCGAACAAAGGATAACCGATGGTCGCTGAGGGTAACAAACTGGATTCCAAGGGAAGGAAAGTGTAGATGGGGGCGGCAGAAAGTCAGGTGAGCGGATGAGGTTAAGAAGTTCGCAGGGGTCAAGTGGATGCAGCTAGCACAGAACCGGGTTAAGTGGAGAAATATGGGAGAGGCCTTCGCCCTGCAGTGGGTATAGTTAGGCTGATGATGATGATGAAGCGGTGGGGTCAGACGTTTTGGGTGACGTTCTTCAGAAGAGCACTGCCAAAAATGTGAGTAACCAAGGGAGGGGGGGGGGGGGGGCGCTAGAGCGTGGTGTTTACCTTGGATTTGTATATATGCCTGTGCCTTTTTGAAGAACTTGGCATGGGTCTTCCGCCACGCAGGCCCATCTGACAGAAAGATGCAGTATACTTTTTTTTTTATCTATACATGAGCTGGAAAAAAAAACACCTTCACCTTAAAAGAAGCGCGAAACTATATGAAGACACAACGCAAGCGCTGTCGTACTGCGCCACACCGGGCACGTTGCTTGCTCATGACAAAAACTGTACCTATCGTGAAGAAGAAACGAAAAGGTCTTCTTTCCGTCGTCGTGTTACGAGCGCTATACAACCTTAGCATTTGTCGCATGGGAGTATAGAGAGTTTCACATTAAATTTAATACCTTTATGATATACCTTAAGGGTATAGCTATACCTTAAGGTATAGCATAAAGTGGTAACCGCACGAGGCGACGTTCCTTGTGCGGTGATGCGTCGCGCGATGTCGACGCCTCGCCACATCGCTGCCGCTGGCGCGCCCGCACGAAACGACGGGCCTCTGAGCGATAGAGCGTCGCATTTTCAGTGCGTCTCTGTTGCCGCCTCCTGGCCTTTAAGACATCTCGCTGCATCATGGCCGTAAAATTACGCTGGCACACCAATTTTATGATTAATCAGAATGGAGTGCGGTGAAAGTGTATACTCATGAAAATTCTCGCATTCCATTGCACTTGTATACATATAGGGGGACACAACGCAGTGGGGCCAAACTATACCGATACATAGAGACATTTTTCTCCAGCACCTTTACACAGTAATTATCAGTGTATAGCCACAACAATCCAATTCCGTTATTATTGCCCCAAGCTTTCAGTCAAATATACGCGTATGTATGCTATAGCTCAGACGAAGCAGCATCGGCAGCTCCTTCACTAAAAACGAACTTCACTTGTGCAATAGCTAGATAGAAAATTACGTGCGCGCAAAACTTTCTATATACGATTTGCTATGCTGATGAGCTGCTTCCGGACGATGAGCGAAATTTTCTGCGCACCCCGAACTTGAGCGACGCGATGAGCGACAGGGCTCGGCGGCTCGCAGATATCATCGCGCGCAGCCATCGCGCATGCGTGTTGCCCCGAATTACGGACACATGCAGCTAGCGCCGAAGTGAGGTGTATAGTTTTAGGCTGCAGTTAAACCGGAAGTTTACTCATACGACGCACACTGGCACCTGCATAACACACTCTGCCGAAACGGTCATAATACTTTTTTTTTTTTTTTTTTACTAATTTGTGATTTCACTCCAAAGAAGGATGACGAACAGTAAATCAAAAATTATGCCGCAAACGCTCAATAAGAGCATGTTAGAGCTGTGTGCAAGCTGTGATGAAATTCTTAAATATACCCTTCACTTAACAAAAAGCTTAATGAAGGTATGTGCATAAGGTGCGGTGCAAGTTCTTTGACAATTTCGGTGTCCAAACTTATCCCATATTTGAAAAGATTGCTAAAAGTGTCAGTAGAAGGAAGTCAAACTGGATAATATGCTAAGAAACAAATGTAAGCTAATAATGACAGTGTAATTGTTCTGCAAGAAATTTATTGCACATAAAAAACTGTCCTTTCCCCCTCCCCGGCAACTTTAATACTTCCATACCCCTCCGTATCCAGACGTCGTTCCGTGTACATGTAGAGAGACTAGTGTGCTCCTGAACATTGGCCAGCAGAGCACCGCTGAATTACGGAGTTTTGCTCGAGATATACATCCAGTTTAAAATACAAGCAATGTCAGTCCAATTATTGCAGATATCGCTGCGTCGTAACGCGAGCAATCTAAATGTCATATATACAATGGAGAAGTTTCAACTGTTTCAACTACCGAATGGGGCCTACGCATGAGTTCCTTATTGATGATGAATTTTTTTTTTTTGACCTCGAACCTCCAGGCCGCTAAGGATATTGTCTACATGTAGAAAAAGCATGGATTTTTGTGCGGTGATACTCCGCGATAACAACAACAACAAAACACAGGCTAAAGAGGCTTAAGGGAGAAATATTCATGCGCTAAGATGAGCGCTGGCTAAGTCAAAAACATCACGTACGTTTATAATCACGTAATCGGCCTGCGTTTCAAAACGTATCAAGGCATTTCAAAATAACAAAAATTGCACCTATTTTAGATACACGTGATGCTATCTCTAAAAACACCAGTTTTGAGTTGGGACTTGTTTTCGACTCTGCTAACTGCATGTGTAATACGGTGTGTTTCTATCCGTAGAGTTTTCTCTTTCCCCTGATACCGATATTTTTTTTTTTGTAATGTAGGAATACATTGCAAAGCACTACTTGAATCCAGGAATCATTAGTCTGGAAAAAGAAAGCGTAGATCAAGGATGATATTTCTGGTATGTGGGGTTTAATGCCTTGAGGCTACACGTGGGCAATGATTGGGTTGGACTTATCGGTTTTAATTTTCTGAAAATTGGCCGGGCTTCTTGCGGTGTTTATTGCGCATTGAGTTAGTTTTTTTTTTTCGGCGAACATATTTTCTATGAATGACTTCCTTCGATGATTTAATATGGAAATCATTTGTTGCCAAAGTTGCTTACGTATATCTCTGCCTTTTTGTCCGCGTAAACAGTTTATTAACAGGTAAGTATTGTGCAAACCAGTCGAAAAAAAAATGGATGTCGAAAATACGACAAAATATTCTGTAGTACTTCTCTAAATTCTGCAGTTTTTTTTTTTCTGTACTAGATTTCTTTGTCTGTAATTCTGTAGTATTTTCGGTTGTAACTACATAAAAGTCTGCTCATTACTACAGAATGTTTTGTTGCCACAACAGGTTTAAAAAAAACGCACATAAATTCTGTCGTAACAGAAACCTTTCTGTAATTTGTGCCGACTGGGGATGGTATATATATATACAGGATGTCACACAACTTTCCCGATTATCTATTTTATTCCAACAGTTTCGGACGGTGGACCGTCCTTCTTCAAGGTAGAATTGAGATTCTCAATTCTACCTTGAAGAAGGACGGTCCACCGTCCGAAACTGTTGGAATAAAATAGATAATCGGGAAAGTTGTGTGACATCCTGTATATATATATATATATATATATATATTATTATTATTACGTGCTTTGTACGCACGGGGGGTTTATTTACAGGGATCGGTCCAAACAGGACTGCGGCGAATCGTACAAACGTCCCTCTGCCCTTGTTCTTCTTTTTTCTTCACCGATCTACCCGACCGTTCTTCTTCATCTTCCGTCGACGTTCTACGAAGGCGCGCGACAATATATATATATATATATATATATATATATATATATATATATATATATATATATATATATATATATATATATATATATATATATATATATATATATATATACACACAGGGTGGTTGTGAAGGAGGAATTGCCGCCCTCATTTAAAACTGTAACACAAGTACGATATGCCGGGCTAGTTGGTGTTCCGTTCTTAACAACGCAAGCAAAAACACGGAACCACACAGAACAATGGACGGACACAGGCGCTGAGAAGTTAACTGAAATAGCCGGGATACAAAAATGCTAGCAGAAGTCTATTTCCCAGGACTGTAGTGAGACATATTATGGTTGGTTTAGCACGCGATCGATTGAGTGAGAAAGGGGAAGAGGGGCTCATGCGATTGATGTGTTGATGGCAGGAGAACTTCCTGTTGAATCATTTCGCTTAAGCATTTTTTTTTGTTCCTT
Organism: Amblyomma maculatum; assembly: GCF_055883805.1. Taxonomy (NCBI): domain Eukaryota; kingdom Metazoa; phylum Arthropoda; class Arachnida; order Ixodida; family Ixodidae; genus Amblyomma; species Amblyomma maculatum. Next base: position 272,283,316 of record NC_139344.1, on the reverse strand, counting down.
GCCGACCACGCGCGGTTTCGTATAAGTGTCCTATATGCAGTTTGTGAACCAATGCAACAAGTTAACTGTTTCAAACGGGTTAAACTACATATATATATATATATATATATATATATATATATATATATATATATATATATATATATATATATATATATTTATATACTCGGATACAAGTTAAGAATGCAGCGGCAAATTTCCCTCAAAGGAGGCTCCCCAGCCAGCGGCGTCGACCGAGTCTTATGACATTGTGGGTAGTCCGTTTGTATACCTATTCGGCAGACAATATTCTGTGGCTCAAAAGCGAAGGCCAGGCTGAAAAAGGAAGGTGACAGGCGTTTGCCCCGTTCTGTGAAGAATGGACTATATAGCACTGTACCGACTCCACACCCTTCTCTTCAACTCTCCCCTTTACCCCACCACACTCCTACTCGGAACAATACGCGCGCTACAGCACGGTAACAACGGCGTGTCTCCTTTCCTGTGCTACTTGCTTCGTGCAGAGCCACAGAAAGCTGTCTGCCAGTATAGCTGGATCATCATCATCATCATCATCATCATCATCATCATCATCATCATCATCATCATCATCATCATCAGCCTGATTATACCCACTGCAGGGCGAAGGCCTCTCCCATATTTCTCCACTTAACCCGGTTCTGTGCAAGCTGCATCCACTTGACCCCTGTGAACTTCTTAATCTCATCCGCCCACCTAACTTTCTGCCGCCCCCTGCTACGATTTCCTTCCCTTGGAATCCAGTTTGTTACCCTCAGCGACCATCGGTTATCCTCTCTTCGCACTACATGTCCTGCCCATGTCCATTTCTTCTTCTTAATTTCTACTAGAATGTCGGTAACTTGAGTTATTTCTCTGACCCACTCTGCACGCTTTCTATCTCTTAATGTTACCCCTACCATTTTTCGTTCCATAGCCCTCTGGGTTGTTCTCAACTTAAGTAAAACTCTCTTGGTTAGCCTCCACGTTTCAGCCCCATGGGTGAGTACAAGCAAGATGCCACTGTTGTATACTTTCCTCTTGAGCGATACCGGTAAGCTGCTAGTCATAATCTGCGAGTGCTTGCCAAATGCGCTCCATCCCAATCTTATTCTTCTTGTTATTTTCTTTTCATGGTCCGGATCTGCGATTACTACCTGTCCTAAGTAGACATATTCGTCCACTACTTCCAGTATTTCGCTACCTAATGCAAACTGCTGTTCCTTCCCGAGGCTGTTGAACATTACCTTAGTCTTCTGCATATTGATTTTCAAGCCTACCTTCCTACTTTTTCTGTCTAGGTCATCAATCATTATTTGCAGTTCATCCCCCGAGTTGCTTAGCAAGGCAATGTCATCAGCAAATCGCAGATTACTAAGGTATTCTCCATCTACCCTTATCCCTAACTGCTCCCGTTCCAAGTCTCTGAATACTTCCTCTAAACAAGCCGTGAATAGGGTGCGCCAATGAAGGGTGCGGTATAGATGAAAGGAGATCACCACTACTTAATTGGATTAACCGCTGCGTCACGAACATTGGTCAGCGCCATTGGCTGACGGCCTATTTTGAGGGGCATTTGCCGAAGATTATCCGGGCAAGCAGGGGAACCTCAAACTCAACAATCGCACTGCATGCCAGCTCCCGTCTGGAAGATCAGAAAGCATTATGCGCAACGGGCGAGACAGGCAGCCCTCTACAGTGGGGTCCTGCCTGGACTGAGAACTCCATCAGCAATGTCTAGTGAGCAATAGTTTTATTCATTACTTATTATCCAACAATACGCTCCTGGCTTTTCTATTTTCAACTAAGTGTAACTCGTATTCAAGAGCCAGATAAGTATAATACGCATACCGGGAATGCTTGCCTTTTTTGGTTAAAACCTAACTTTGAAAACTGAATTCAGCGCACTTATATCGTTTTTGTTTACTGTTTAAACCTATAGTCAGATACAAGAATGCAGCGGCAAATATCCCTCAGATGAGGCTTTTCAGCCAATGGTGTCAGTCATCAGCGCTGCTCTCCCTCCAAAGAGAAAGACAACGGCCTTTGTCCCTGCCTTCGTTTTCGCGGTGAGGAGGAAAATAGTCTCGAACCGGAACGCGCTGCAGCACTCCTCCTTTCTGGTATGTGGGGACGCGGTGATAGGAAATGGGGTTCCACCAGATCATTCTACGGAGAAAGCGCACGCGCTACGCAGTCTTTGCACTCAAGGCGTTTTGAATAGCCGAAACATGTCTACACTGCTCAGCTGATGCGAGCGATGAACTATCCTTATAGCCTTATTAAATTTTATACGCTTCATTACATATCCCACACCTGTCCTTTCTTCTTTTCGCCCCTTTCTTTCCTTCCCCTCCCTGATCGTTTCGTTTTCGTCAGACGAAGGATAGCTGCTAACAAGTGCTGCGGCTAATGAAACATTTTTCTTTACTATGTTTATTTTTAATTAACAAGATAATAGTAATCGAAAACAGATGATTACCAAAAGATAAAAGATTAACAGCGGTGGCATATGCGCTCGTGTCGCTGTACGCTGTTCCAGTTGCAACTCTTACAATCGGGCTAAGCC